>NC_090661.1:4479435-5679435 GCF_013368605.1 Nyctibius grandis
TCTTTATTTTCCCTATTTATTTTTTTCTTTCTGGATGTAGTATCTTAAGGGATATAAACTATGTCTTGCTTACAATAACTTATTTCTCCTTTGGGTTGAAGGTTCTACTACTTTCACATGCCGAAGCTAAAAGTCCTGCTTTAGGGTACTTAAAAGTGATTGATAATAGGTCCTCAGAAAACAAATACAAAATCAGAGGCAGTGGCAGAGAAAGGTCAAAGGCAAAGGGCCAGTGGGGGTGAATGTGGTCAAGTAACAGGGGGTGATAGGCAGAGGAGGCTGCGTGAATGTGTAGGGGTGTATTCTGGGGAAAACTTTCTATTGGATTGCCTGAAAGTCTTTTCATCCAGTTCTGCTGCCAGACCAGAGCTTTTCCTGGACTTTTATAGGTAACCCCTGGGTAACACATGTGAAAGTATGTTAAATGAACATTATACATCATGCCGTGTTGCACGTTGAACATTGTAGAGACATACACACACTTATATAGACATTTTTCCTTGCAATGAAACTTCTTCTACTTAAAGAAATAGTAAAATAAGTAAGTTAAGATATTATTTGTTACAATATTTATAAGCACAGTACTTTAATTGGGATTCATGATTTGGGGAGGCAAGGTAAGCAGGAATCATGGGCTCGATGCATCGGGATGGGAGTGTGAACAAAGTCAGACACCACTGTTTAAATCACGAATCTCCTGGTAGAGAATGAGGATTCTGTGAAAGAGGGTTTTTGTCAAGAGAGAGCAGACCCTGAAGCCAAGATAGACTGTTTCAGGGAAACTACCTGATGCACCATTCTGCTTTTCAGTATAAAGACGCATAAATTGAACCATGGAGTTACTTAGGATGTAGAGGCAGAAATATGGCGCAAGCTAATATCTTTGATTAAAGAAATTATCCACCTTCTGTGAAACCCATACTCCCACTGGGTCTGCCTCTGGTAAATATGGTTTGCCTAAAAAAGCTTTTCTTGGATAATTTGCATTAGCTTGTGCTGAAATATTTACTGCTAGTCATTTTTAGCGACCTAAATACTGTAGAAGTGCTCTGATTATACGGTAATAAACTATACCTGAATGTCCAAATGAATACATCTGTATTCATTGTGTTCAGCCACTAATCTTGCGTCTCATCCAATAAAAAAATTTAGAAATAGCTCTTAAAGATGAAGGCTTTTTACGGCAAAAATAAAGGCTGTCTAAGAACACAACACAGGGAGTGAGTGTGCAGTTGGCAATACAGGCATCAAAGAATATGGGTGGAATTGGTTGAAAAAGAATCTTAAAATACATGGAGCATTTGTGTGTGGTCCACAAGATTCAAAGGGCTTTTTTCATGGCAGTAGTCGCTATTCTTTTTATTGCTTTATCAATAAAATGGGAAACAATTAAATTGATAAGCAAAAGGGAAAAAAAAGTTGATACTACACACAGTAAAAATGATTTTGTTAAAAGGCCATTTGATCAAAAACATGCCTTTCAAAGTACTTTTGATTAATTTCTACATGATGAAAAACAAACTTTGTAGACACTAAAATAGAAACAAATTGACTGCACTAACAAGTAAATATTCTTTAAATGAAAATTCTTGTTCCGTGTGTTTGATAAACTGAGTAGGAGAAGATTTTTATCTCTGTAGTGTAAGCCAACCTGGGTTTTGTAAGACTGCAGTTCTGGTTGTGGGAAGATATATAGATAGATAAATAGATATTTAGATATATCTAACAGCAACTTTGGAAATGGTTTTAAAAACATTTCTCCTAACTGCAAGCTGGGACAAGTGACAGTTTTCCTCTGACACCAGGACAGGGCCCATACTAGGCACGGGTGTATTATATACTGTTGGAGATTACATCTTTCAGATGAAGAAATACTCAAGTTGCTACCTGTGGAGTTATTAAAGACCAGTCACACCCTGCAGCCCCCATTAAATAAATTAATTGTGTTTACTTAATTACTTCTCAAACAAAATATTTATTTTGTCGATGCTTCGATTGACTTGTTCAGGATTTTATCCTGTATGTGAATAGCTCCAAGTTCTTTAAGTGAGAGACCCTCTTGGCAGCTCAGATAGCCTCAGTTACTGATGCGATAGACATATTATATGAAAAGTATTTCTCTCAGTCCAAGTGAGTTTAGTAGAATCAGAGGTGACAGGCAGGAAATATGTTCATGTTTTCATTTTTATATTTTGAGATTAATATTATTGAAAAGTTTCCTAAGCTTCCCATGCAGGTTAAGGATTAAGCTTTCAGGGTTAAACGTGCATGAATCACTTAAGAAAAAAAATTAATCATTTTTTATGCACCAGTAAGTTGTTAGTTTCTTTAGAGTAATTGCTCTTTTTCTCATTCACCTCACATGAAACTTAACTCCATAACCAGAATGATATTTAGAAAATGAATCACATCTTCATTCTCCATTCTCTGAAAGAAAAACAAACCCTTACTTGAGCAAAAGTAGAAAATGATCTAGAAGTCCTTGAAGTCCCCTAGGCATAACATAGTGTTGCAAAGGAGGCAGAATATGGCCTTTATATAAGCTAAACTATGCAGCTTTTGTGCTTGCCACTGCATAGAAGTATACAAAGAATGTGTGCGTGAAGGGTGTAACGGTCTGAGGTTTGACTTTGGGGATGGAGAGTTCAGTTGTCCCTATTTCTGTTCTATGATGCAGCAAAATCTTTCTCGCTCAGAATCTGACATAAATTGAGATAAAACATTTTCTGAATATAGAATCCAGTAGCGACAGGAACAGAGCAAGAAAAGGGCAAGGTCAGGAAGAGAAAGGAATGGGGATAAACACAAAGCTTCCACATTGCTTCAGTTTTAAATTAAACTCAGCAATCCCTGCTTTCTTACCCTTGAGTCTTCCATCTTGCTTCCAAGGCGAGTTTATTTCAACCTAGTCCATCAAAGACAGCCCTCGTATTTTAAAGAGGTGTCAAATAACTACTTCTCCTAACCGCTGACTAGCGAAGGAGAACTGGGCTCCACTGAGCCTCCTGCCCTCTGGAAGATAAAGTGATGGATGTGGGTACACAGACAGATGTGTGCGTGCCTTCTGCATCCTGCTTTGTCAGCGCTTGGCACACTAATGCAGCTCCTGGCGACCTCAGCATCCTTCAGTCAACACCAAGGAAAGCTGTGAAATACAGAACTGAAAGGTTTTTTTACTTGTGCATGCTTTAATGCAGGAGAAGTTACAGGTACAACAACAGAGATTAGGTATGAACTTTCTTGTGTTGGTTCATTACGTTATTACAACATCTTTAAAAAAAAAAAAGGAACTGTGGAAAATAGATGAAGAATATTTATATCTTATTTGTGATTGACTTTTGTGTGACACTGAGAAACTGCAAGAGCAATAGTTGACACTGAGAGAAGAATCTCTTTTGACTTAGAGATGTCTAAATACATTGTGTTTGGTATCATTCTTTTCAGGGCCACTCCAAGCCTTAGAAGAATTGCCACTTTTGCAGTCAAATCCAAGTAACATCTGCTCTATGCAACCAGTCAATATTGTGGAAAAGTTCAAAGAATGAAGATCATTAGTAGTGTCAGCTTTACAACCAGAAGGTAATGGCATTAAAGTGAGCAAGTATAATACCCAACAATACCAGGCTCATTAACCAGTGATTTATCATGATGAAAAGACCTGTTTAACCTTTAGTCTTCACATGCTTTCTGTTTTTAACAAAAAGACCTATTATTTCTAGTTGTCAAGTGATAATTTGTGGGTTGTTAAAGGGATGTATTAAATTATACTTTAAACGATTATACACAATTACACAAATATTGCATTTGCAATGGGATAAGCTGAAGCTAATATGATTTTTTCCCTTTCCTCTTTTAATTTTGTTTTCCATTTGGAAAGTAAAATGAATGCATTATATATATTAAGGATACCAGTATGTGACTTTTAAGCAAGCTAAATTAAGTTTGATGTATGCAGCAAGTGACAATGTTGTTTCACAGAAGCAGCAAAATCCACATAAAATATTTTGAGGGTTGTACATAGCAGTGCAGAAAGCTTGTTTTTGCCTCTGAATAAACAGGTGCATGTAGCTGACTATCTTGTAAAACTATGTTTCTTTCATCCGTATGCTGGGATGTTTCATTAATCTAATACAATTTTTCTTGGGAAGGGCAGCACTGTTGATTCTAGACAGCTTTTGACAGTTGCTGTTTAACCTTGTCTACAGCAGATCAGCCAATACAATTTATTCTGACCTACAATATCTGTGACTTGCCAGCAATAAACCTCTCTGAAAATGTCAGCTCTGTCAAATTGTGCCAAACTCCATAGTGGCTTTTGTGAGGTAGACAAAGTTCCATCGAGGATCAGAAATACCACAATGCTCATTTCAGATCTAGTCAGATCATTTGTGATCCAGTTCAGATTTACATCGCAGGTCACTAGGAGCACCACGTCATCTCCTGTCTAGTTTCACATTTTTTCTGTCTGTTTGGTTCTCTGTCTATCCTTAGTATAATAAAAGGATAAATTTATAACTGATTCAAAAAATTATTGAAGTATTTCTGTAGACAAAGAGATTCTGGACACACAAACTAACCTGCAGGAGCAGATAAAGTAGAATGATTGTGGACTTCACGCCCGTATTTTACATCCACCTTTTGAATATCATACATAGAGTGTATTGACATTTCATATACAAATTTGAGAAAAGCTAGTCAGCTTTTAAGAAGTTAGTAGGAAGAAAATGATTGTTCAATACAGCCGTAGAGAGATCATATACAATATCCAAAATTAACAATCCAGAAGGATTTTCTAATCGCTTTGTAGATTTTGTGATTTTTACAGTCAGAAGGCAGTTTGGTAACTTACAGCTAATGCACAATTTGTGACAGAGTCCTGAAGTAGGTATGTAATTGTAACATCTTTGAAATGAAGAGAGATGTAAGACATTTTCTTTCCCTCAAGCTTTATTAACACAGGTTTTCATCTATTAGTGAGAAAATGGTTAGGTATACTTTTTAAATTACAGAGGCTCTAGATCTATAGATCTCGTAGATATCCTCTGTATAGATATCTATAGATATCCTCTTCCTCTGCTTACCTACAGTACTAAAATACTGATCTCTGTTTTCTGCTGTGAAAGGGTTATACTTTCAGTATACTTCCTCAGTTTCTTGGGGAAAACACTGAGAATGTTTAATTCTTGGTGATGCTGATCCTCATCTCCTTGGTAAACACTTCGAGGTCTGGATAAACATTTGGGGATGTGTTACTATCTACCAATTTGGCTGTAAAATAGTCTTTGTTGTCAAGAAAATATCTGAAAGTCTTGCTGCATTTGAGAAAAAGTTTGGACTGCAAATAAGCCATAGTGATCGCTTTTTATCCAGCTTGTAGTAATAGTGTATTTGTTCATATTTTCGGAGTGCTAGTTTCAGTATTTTCCTCAATCCAGGAAAAATCAAATCTTTGTCTTCCTTCTGCAGGGTGACTGCTCTAAGCATTGTGCCATAAAGCAATAGAGAGGTTGAGGTGAGGTGAGCTCCCCTTCAGTCTTGTAGGTGGTGTTTCACTATATATTAAATAAATATTCAGTGAGACAAGAAATGTAAAATAAGACTCGAAGAACCTAATGATTAGGCACAGGTCTCAGAGAAAAGATACTTCTGATGCTGGCTTCAAAGATCATTGACTCTTTATACAGTGAAATTGCAGTAATACGAGGGGCTGGCAATCATATAGTATCTATGTCATCATATATTCTAGTTGTTTTAGTGCTTTCTGTAGAAGCCCTTCAGGCCCTTTCAAGAAAGGGAAGGATTGAAACCAAGTCTTCCGAGTGAGTGACCTAACTACTAGGCTCCTGAGGGGGCTGCAGAAGTATGTTGGTCAGGATTTCTCTGAACAAACACTTTCACTTTCCCGTTTTCCTTCTTTTTTTTTTTTTTTTTTTTTTTAACATATGCTTCATTCCAAAGCATTTAATTTTAGCTCTGAATGTTTTTTTGATATTTCTATGCTTTATTTTTTATCAGGAAGCTACAAACCCCAGTGAATCTGAACTGTACTCTTTATATTAGTTGAACTGAAAAGTCAATTACTTGCATATTTGAGAAAATCAGGCTCCTAACAGAAAACACTGCTTCTAGTGGGAGTAATTCCCAATGATCTAGTAACAAATGTGGATCTTTCCTCCTTTAGGCAATAGTCACTGATTTCTGTGGTTGCTGCAGAACTCGGCAGTTTGGGTGAAATTCAGGCTTCGTAGAAATTTTGCCATTGACTGCTACAGGAGCAGGGTCTCAGCTTTTGTCTTTCCACTGCAGTCTGATGGGGAGGGGGAGGGTATGGAGAGACAGAGAAGTCTCCGAAGGAAAGAAAAGACAAACCAACTTTTCTATCTTTTTTTCTGCAGTTATAAGATTTGAGCTATTGACTGCAATATCTTTAAAAAAGAGAGAGGATCTCATTCTCTTGGTCTGCAATTTTGCTTGAAATAGAACTTCCAATACATTTTTGCCTGTGGAAAAAAGCTTATGGTGCAATATGTGAATATGTACAAACTTGCCATTTTCCTTTGAAAATATGGAAAATACCCACATCTTGTGTTTGGCTTTCAAAAATTTGTGAATGATCTAGTTTGTGGATTCTCACAGGGAGGAGGGAAAAAAACAAATGAGAAGAATTTGGTAGGTTCAGATTTTGTATGCAACTATTTGTAGCATTCTAGGGGTGATACCAGATTAGTTTCACAGCTGTAACAAATATTTGCTCTTTCTTGGTTCTGTTTTGTGAGTTCCCGCATGTTCTGTCTCTTACAGACCAGACTGTTTCAGGCTATGTTATCTCAGAGATACCCCTCGTGTACGAGTACTTTCCTAAATCTGGGTTGCAATGTGCACCGCCGAATCCTGTGAGGAAATTTGGTGTATGAGATCAGAAGCAGCATGGTGCCTGTAGTAGGATTGCTCGGAAACTGGAACGTGGTTGAAGCATAATCTGGATTTTTCTTCAGGGATGTCTATTCAGTTAGATGGATTTATAATAATTTCACAACACTGAAAAATGGTTACTCTGTTCTCACTGAGAAAAAAGATATGAGAGTTGATTTTATTTGGTTATTTTCAGTCCAGCGTGCTCTAATTAATAATCCAAAATTGTACTATAAAGAGAAGTTAAGGAAAATTACTAAAAGAACTTAAGAAAATGAAAAAGATGGATGTATTTGAAATATACATTGTGCAACTGCTTTCAAAGAGAGCTTAAAAGCAGCACAGAAATACAGAGCGAGCGAGCTCAGCGGCTTGGCACATTGCGTAGTGTATATCTACATACACATTAAAATGCACTCGGTCTCAGAACGGGCTTTCTCCACTCCCTCTACCCCGCTCCCCCCAGCCCCATTCTGCGCTGCCTAACAAAAGATTTTCAACAAAAGAAATTCTTCCTGGTTTGTAAAACAGTTGTGTAAAACTTGGACTGTAAAGCCACAGTTGACTGCTTTAATGTGGAACAGTTGGGAGGGTGGGGAATCGCTGGCAGGTTGGGACAGGACACAGCAATGGTGCCCCTATTCTGTCGAGGGTCTACTTAGTCACACCACCTGCTCCCCCTATTCTTTCAAAGGCAGACCAGTCATGACAGTATGAACAGACGGATGTTTAGCCTCAATACCTTGGACACACGGCACCAGACGGAGCAAGGGGAGTTAAGAAAAGATAAATTAAGTGATCAATAAAGATAAGGGACCTGTTTAGCAGTAAATGGTGGGGACAGAGCAGACAGAACAAGGGGTGAACGTGTGTTAAATAATGCAAGTGTGTGTTCAGCTAAACTCAAACTTTTCAAATCCGTGTATTGTTCCCCAAAAGGCCTTTTTTCCCCAGCATTGGTTAATTGTGTTTTAGGTAGATGTAAAGTGTCTGTAGGCACATACGGGCTCCCCAATATAAGTCTCTTCAGTCAGCTGTGCTGTTTGATACTTGGCTGGAGGGTGAGGAAGGGGAAGAGAAAGGGGTCTGTGTCCAGAGTTGAGTCAGTGACCTATTTGCACCTCCCACCTTTGCGATGTAAGGCAAAGTATAGTAAGGAGCAATGAAGTTCTGATACAGAATAAATAACAGTGCTTTGACAGCTGATTGACAGTTAAGTGATCCAAACCCATGGGCTTATTTTAACTGTCTATCTCACTCTTCATCTCAAGGGCACTCTTCTTGTTCTGTCTTTCTGCCTAGTATAGCAAAGGTCTCAACTTCAGGCTTAGACTTCTAAATCCTGCTGTAGATTAATAAGAAGATACAAAAACCAACCTACGGTGTTGCTTCACCTGCAGTGAACACTTGCTGTTGAGTAGGTGCAGAAAAACTGTGTGGTTTTACATACCAGTAGCCTGCACCCCGAAGAAGGTTCTTCTACCTGTTGACGGTTACAAAAGAAGATACCAATGTAAACGATCATGCCCAGCCCAAATGGGAGTTGTTTTTTAATACGAGTATGTCTCTTACTCTCCTCTAATGCCCCAAAAAGGAGGTGCTTTTCTCTCTGGAAGATTCAGAGTTGAGGCAATTAAACCCATTACGGTGATACAACTGATGGTGTGTCTTATTGTGCCTCAACTACTCTGTGGTAGCAGCATATGAGGGAGAAGCTACTTGGTGTCTAGCAAGGGGGAAACCTGGAGTAAGCGCAGGCATAGAGAAAGGTGATACGATGCATTGTAAGTTTATAACTTTGCCAAGGCACCTTGTTCTTGTGCTTAGGCCACCAGTATCACCCACTCATTTGGGAAATTGCACTGTAAGTGCTACTAATCTTAGAATAGAGTAGTTGAGCTGAAAGGCACCTACAACAATTATGTAGCCCAACTGCCTAAATGTCAGCAAGCAACATGTTCAGTGGACAAGGATCTTGTGGTGCTCTCAGCTCTCACATTCTTTGGTTCAAAAACCAAAGAATAAAATTACTTACGTGTTCCAGTCTATTAAGTTCATTAACCTTTTCTGCTTGTTGTTGTCTCAATATGATTAAAGACATTTAATTGCCAGACCTCTCCTGATTGCATTTTACCTAATAGACCACATACGTCCTGTGGTGTCAGCTCCCATCCTTCCCATTATTTTATTTGTGTACTTGCTGTGTAATGCTAAAACAATGATGCTGTAAAATAAATAGTAATGTGCTGTGAGTTTTTAAGGTGTCCCTCACCAAAATATCCCAGGACATGAAAACTGAATTGTAGTGGTGTGAAGGGGCACAAAATCTATTTCCGTGTTATAAAGGTATATAAAAGTCTATTCCTTTTCACTAGGCAGAGGAAAATGCAGACCCCTAGAAGTCACTGATAGGTAGACTTAAAGAATGGGGAGAAACAGCCAACTCAAAAAGAAGAATTTAATCAGCCTTGGTGACAGCTTTTAAGTGCAGCTGAGCCTCAGCTGTTCCCTCTAGTGTCATCTTGAGCTGACACTTTGATTTTCCTTTTAGAGCTGAAATGATTCTCACTGATCCTCCATTGCTGATCCTGCGCAGCTGTGGGGACTTGGGCAGTGAGAACCTGTTTCCTGAGGGAAGTGGGGCCAGCACAGCTGCATGGAGACAGCTGTTAGGGTCAGGTGGTTCTCATCACTGTGAAGATGGAGGTGCCCTCCACAAACCATCCCAGCATTTCATGTCACAACATATGTCTCCAACCACCCTGCCTGTTCCACAGCAAACCATTCACAAAAAAAACCACAAGTCTGTGACAATAGTGGCTAGCTCAAATTGGGAAGCTTCCTATGCCCCATGTAGGGCTATTGCAGCCTTTCTCTGATGGCCACATCAGGCGGTATAGGATCCAATGTGAGATCACTGTTTAAAGGCCCTGCATGGTGCAGGATCCCTTTATTTTCACCATACATGCATTTTATTGATTGTGAGAATTCCAGGATAAGGATGGAAAATGAGGGTAACCTGGAGAATGAGCCTTCTGCCCATTTAAGATGTGAGCCACAGGCCACTGCAGGGATACCTGGTTATATGCAACAGTGATGGAAAGTTGGATAAACGCTTGGAATTACTCCAACACCTGTGGGAGTTAATGGCTCTGGACCAATGTCCTTGATGCTGGTCCTTTGTCCTTCTGCAGCTAAACTTTTTTCTCCCCCGCCTTAATGAGACAGTGGAGCTTTCTTCAATGTGTGCTTCTTTGCTGGCCCGAATCCCAGGGCTCAGCTGTGCTTTGGAGACCTGCCTAGCTTGGAGGTCGTAACAGTATTTCCCCACTTGTATTTTTAATGGCCTTTTTTTTGGGTGGTGGTAAAGAGAGAATAAGGTATGAAATAGAGTGGGGAGTGAGGGATATGAATGGCTTCTTGCAGTGTTGTTAAATCCCGGTGCCACATCACAGCAGTGCTTGAAAACGAGATGGTGACGCTGACTAGAAACAAAATAAATTGTCGAAGCTGGCAGAAATAAAAAATGCAACTTAATGCAAAATGCTTCCACTTCTAAAAGTGACTTCAGTCTTCATACACAAAGGTTTGAAGCGAAGAGAAATACAACCCCCTACCTTCATTCTGTACTTTATTCGGTCAGTATATGCAAAGAACATAATCTGTGGCAAAACCCAGGATCAGAAATTTCTAAAACAAGGTTTCTTTCGCTCTGTTGGGATGAATTAAATTGACAAACAGACACCAGCTCCATGTGAGTCAGGATCTTCTCCCGATTTCCAAATTTGGCCCTGTTAAGTATGAGCATACGATGAGGATTTTTTTTGTTCTCTTTCAAACCAGCAGCAGTGTTGAGAAGTCTGCATGTTCACTAAATAAAAGTGACGGGAAAATGTTCTGTGCAGGCGGTACATTGACAGCACTGTGAGGAACGTGGGTTGGCTGAACACTCTTGTTTTATTAGGACTTGATCCTTGTGGGTACGGAGTGATTTCAGCAGCAGGCAACTGCTGTCTGCTTTGTGCAAAAATGTAACCACATACCCACAAACTCCATAAAACAGATCCCTGGTTTGGTAATTACCTTGATACATTCTGTGATTAATGATTTGCATCTGTGGGATTATCATTCATGAGCCTGGCAATAAAGCTGTTTATTTTTATGAGGTATTTTATAATTCCAACTCCCAGAACGGCATGGTACATTAGTGTTGGTACATCAGCTAAATGTGCATGCAGCATCATAAGATGATTCAAACAAACAACTGGGAGAGTTATTATGTGCTCTGGAACTTACCACAGTGCAGTCACAGCATGATTCATTTGGCAGCCTTCTCATACAGCTTATTGCAGTCATTTTATAAAACCGTGGGTCTTTTTCCACATAAAGTCACTTGATTGATAGTAAGATGTATCCCACAAAGTGCTTGATCCTTAATAATAATAATAAGCTACTCCAAAGTCATTGTGAATTCTTAACAAAAAATGTTGGGTTGAAGAGGGGCTGAACTTCCTTCACTTTGGGACACAAAGAACACCATTGTTCTTCCCAAAGTAATTCCATTAATTTAAATAGTTTGTTTTCCTGAACTCCATGAAATGTGCATTCTGGATTTCAGGTTTTATTTTCTGGAAAGGCACAGCCCTAGGGGTGCCTGAGGGCTTTCCTCCAGTGAGAGGACGACAGGACCCCTTGTTGTCTGTCTTCTGCAGACCATGTGCTGTTCCTTAGGCTATTTCTGAAGCTATCAAGTACTTTTGTATTAACCTCTCTTGATAGAGCTCTCTATATTTTTCACAGTGTGCTGATTTAATTCTTCTATTTTCTACTACCTCACTTAGAATAGTCCAGGTTAGAAGGCACCTTAAACCATCCTCTGGTCCAACCTTTTGTGGGAAAGGGAGGCTAGATAAGATTACCTAGCACCCTCTCCAAATGCATCTTGAAAACCTCCAGTGATGGGGACTCTACTACATCCCTGGAGAGGTTGTTCCACTGAATGATTGTTCTTACTGTAAAAAATTTCTCTCTTGTGTCAACAATAAACCTCTCCTGGTGCAACCTGTACTCGTTGGCCCTTGTCTTCTCCATGTGGCTCCTTGTTAAGAGAACACAAGTGCTCCTGAGCTCTTGGTGAGTTGGATTGAGGCACTGATCTATGGAAATCTAAACAAACCCCAGCCCTCAATTCTCCAGATATCCTTGGAGCTGGATCAGTTCCTTGACCCAGCTGGACACATAAGTGCAAGTGCCAGAAGCTGGAGGAGTGCAATTCAAGGAGCGAATTGGCGCGAGAGCTGAAGTGTACTGCAGTTAGTTGGTTTAAGCCAGCGGGACCACAGGCATCTATGGTGAGCTCTGCTGGCTCTCTGTGATTATTTGCGAGTTCAGTTATAATGGTTGAGCCTTTTCTCTTGTCCAAATCCAAATTCTCAGGAGATGTTTCACCTAAGCTGTAGTCATCTTCTTTGTCTGAAGGTGGATCTGCTGGAACAGAAATCTTATGATCCAAGGCTGGATGAGCCTAGACAATGGGACCAGGAGACACAGTAGTGGAGGCCATGCGAGTAGAGTTCATATGAGTAGGAGGCCCTGAGCTGAGAGGCTGTGGGATGTGATCCCACAGGAGCCAAGGCCATGGGAGTTGAAGTTTAGGGACCAGAGGCCACAGGATTGTGGAGGCCATGGAATCTAAGGCCACAGAGATGGAGAACGTGTGAGCTGAGGTAATGGGAGCTAACATATCTGGGCGTTTGCTCTTATATGAAGAAATGAGATGGGTATTTTTATTCAAAAGCTCCAAATTAATTCTATGAATTCCTAAATTAATTTCTACTTCAATACAGGAATATCAATCTGGAAGGGCTAACTTGAACCAGAGAATCTGGTTGTCATAGGAAACCCTGTTTTGTCATCTCTTCTGGTTTTGCAGCAGACACACGATGTGTCTGACTCTCCAGCATTGCAAGGCTGGCACTCATAGCCAGACTGGCTCAAGAAGTATTTACCTTTTCAGTGTCCACTCTTTTCTGGCAGTGAATCTGTTTGTTTGGGCTATGTTATAAACCCAATCATGTAAATAATCTGAATTAAAAGTACACTTTCCTTGGGAGAATGAGAGGTAAGGAACTTCTGATGCCCCCTTCTCTTTTAAAGCAAACATCAGGCTGTCTCTAATTTAAATATTTCCTTTTGCATCCATCACAGTATAGTCATCTTCCTTTGTAAAATTCAGGTGAAAGGCAATAAATGATCACAGCATCATTAAAATGCCTGTAACTATATTGACCGTACATGGAGTTGGTAATACAGATTCACTCACTCCTTAATAAATAGGGTCTGCATCTTCATAGTTTCATTCTGATAAAACTGTTCCAACGAGGAAAACCTGGAGTAACACAAGCGCAAATCACACATTATTCCTTAATGTTGCACTGCCACTGTGCATTTGATTGCTCTAAAATTTAGTTATTCATAAAGACCAGAATATTTTCCGTTTTCTCACATCTCTAACTAAAGGAACTTTTAGTTTCTCTTCTTTCACAAACAATTGCCATTGTTTAGCATAAAAGCACAAAATAAAGAAGCAATAAAAACCAGAGATTTTACTACCAAAATTCAGGGAAGTGTAATCAACAGAATGATGCTATTAAGATTTGGGGAAAATGCAATATTTTAAAAAATTGAAAAAAATATGCTGCCTGTGGGTGTTGCTTCTATTGTCATTATTATATTTGAATAGTTCCATCTTCTCTGTGCCTCACAGCTTCATTTATGTAGTCATTTTTCAAATGTTAAGCTAGACCAAACAGATGAAAGCATTCTCTAAACTGTTGCTGAAACGATGTGGCCTTGTTAAAATGTCTAAAATATTCCCCCAAAAAACCATTGTGTCTCTAATCAACGTCTATTGTGTGTAACTTGAGGCTTCAGTCCTGCCAAGCCTGTCTTTGGCATCAGGCTTTCCTGAACTGTTTAGTATGTTTTCTTTTTGCTGTCACTAAACGTGCACTGTTGGTACTATGGGAGAGACAATCTTGCAAATTTTTTTTACATTGTCGGTCACAGAGAGTGATTACTCCAGCTGTACAAATAATGTAGGAAATGGATTTTTTTTTTGCATTAGAATTATGCAAGCCTAGCAAATACTCTCAACAATTGCTCTTTAAGTCAGTGAAATTTCAAGCCATTCAGTTTTCTTGTAAGGAGCTCACGGCTTCTTTGATGATGAGGTTTGTTAAGCCCAAATGTGGCGAACTAATAAAATAATAAAAAGACTCCAGAGGTGTTTATAGATTTCAATTATCTCTTGCTTTCTCTCCCAGGATTGGGCTAGGCAGGATTGTGCTGCCCTCAAGTAGTACTTGAGTCTAGGCTGCATTTTCTGCTGGCTGTCTCCGAGGTTTCTTCTTTGTGGCTGAATCGCCTTAGTGTGGGTAGTGTACAGAGGTGCTAAGGGCTCGCCTAGACAAAGCAGCCATGCTTCACAAAAGCAAAGGAGCAAAAGGAAGCAAAATTGAATCTCTAGCACCCAGCTCCTGGGCAAACAGACAAAACTAATGGATCCACTCTTGCTCCTCCCATCCAATTACTGTGATCCAGTAGAGAGAATATGGCAACATCGGTTCACACAAACTCTAATACTCTTAATCCCTTCCATACATATAAACCTCACATTCAGCACTGTTACTTCATTATCGAGCCACCCAGGCAGCCGGAGTGTCGGAATGGACCCACCGGCTGCAAAACCTGCCTCCTTCAGGTTTTAATCAGCTAATGAGGGATATGCAAATGCCAAGCTTATGGGATTATGCCTTGTCTAACAGCAGTCCTCCCCACAGTGATACAGTACTAATACAGGTGTTAGTAAACTGGTTATTAGGGGCTGGCTAATTTAGGCCCATTCACGCCAGGATTGTGCCGACGGCCCTGCCATTTGTACTGGTGGTGGTGGCCCAGTAGGAGATCTATTAGGGCTGTGGTGGGTCTGACACAAACTCCTTGCCGCTAGATATGAAGTTAATAAATCCGGTTGGCTTGGTCTTTAGCCATACACAACAACCCATGACTGAAATAGCGATTTCCCCCTCCACCCCAGCTGCCTGGGAAATTGCCATGGGAGGGCAAAGGGGGCATTTAATTAACAGTTACTTAACATTTATATGAACTTTTCACATACTTTTGAATAAAATGTAAAGCATAGCAGTGTGATTAACCTATATTTTCTCTTGGTCACAACTAGCCAACTCTCTCTCCCATGAAACAACACGCAGCCTAGAAGTACACGGTGAGAACAAAACGCACTGCTGCTGGGGATGAGCGATCTCTCTGGGGCTTTGGCTGTTTCAGTGGTTCAGTACAACCTTCTGCTTTTTAATTTTTCTTATTCGGTGATATTTCTTTAAAAAGTTCCTTCATCACACAAGCAATTCTACATTGCAGTGCATTTACTTGCCATGTCAGCCGAGTGACATCAGTAAGGTATTCACAGACCAGGGCATGAGATGTGAACAATTTGTTAGCTGATACCCCTGCTATTTGGCTGTCTAAAATTTCCTTAAGTACTCTCATTTCATAAACAGCAAACATTCTGTACACATTAATATATTATGAGAAGCCTGTAGCAACTTTCAGTATTTCCCTGAGGGTCTCTGGTGCCAGTTTATCCAAGCCTACAGTAGAAATTAAAACAAGCAAACCTTTTTAAAGACCTGTGCTTTATGAACAACGAGCTATAGAAGCATAGCTGTTCCATGTATGGGGGACTCAGAATACAGCAGAAATCCTCAAGTACATCATCTGAAAAGTGCCAAAATTAAATAGAAGATGCCCGGTGAATGACAGCTTTCATCTTCTCTAGTCAGCAGAGGAAAGGAGGTATTTTAAAGTAAATCTTAGTTTAAGGCACTTTTGAGGATTTTGCCAAAAATGGTGTGATGTGGGGTTTTGTTTTTATTACAATAGTAACACCTCCAATTACTTTTTCCTTCATTTGAATATTACTTAAAATTCAAGGACCTCACTAGACTGTTGAACTGTCCTAGGAACTGCCAGATATTTGGGGGCCCAGGTAGCCTTTAATGAGTTCAAAGCTTTGATTTCATCTTCCAAATGACTGAGTTGGAGTTGTCATCACTGTACGTGGGGAGATTGATACACAGGTTTAAATGGTAAAGAGTTCAAAAGTGGGTCCACGAATGTAAATATGCAAAGCCTCCTAGATTTAATGCACATGTATCTATTGTTCATCTGTTTGCTCTGACTGACCCTAACTAAACGTATATCTTTAGCAGAAGGTTCTGTATCTGAACTTTTCTTGTGCCTTTCCACTTTAAGGTGTTTGAAAATCAAACAGGGGTCCAAAATTTGCAAATTCAGATCAGTGATCAATCTCTTGAACCTAAGGATTCTGGATGAATGAGGCTGGTTTATCTGCTTGTGTGGCGCTTAATTAAGGTTGCCTTGCTCTCCTGGTCTATAAACTGGAACATGAGGTGGCCTGCGGACACTATCTTGTTCAGGTTGTCCTTGGGATAACCTGTCGCTATGTGTAATGAATTTGCAGATGATGGATTGGATCTTGTATAAGCTAAAAAGCACTGAATAATGGATGGAGAAAAGCCAGACATAGTGGAATGGTTTAAGTAGACTATGTATTTTTGGTTTCTTTATCATTCTCTTATCCTGCTCTTTGCTACCTCTAAAATAAGCTGGAGGAAATGATAAGGAGAATTTGAATCACATTGATCACAGCCCAGTGGAATCCTGCCAGCAGAATGTTGTTGTGCTATTTGTAGATTACAAAGGGACCACTGTCTATTTATCCTTATGCTTTATATCTGCATGCCATTGCTTTGAATATTGAGATGGTGAAGAAAGTTTATCGAGGTTGGACCTATTCAAAATTCCAGAAGCCAGAATCCCTGACTGTTCAGAAAGAACATAAATCCTCAGAAAGATTAAGGAACCCTTTAGAACAAGGAAAAAAAATATTTTTCTTTTAATGGATATTTCAGTGAAACAACAATATCTCTGAATGCTGATGACTCTGTTTTACTTGAGAGCTGAGATGGTGAAGGGTACTGAATTTATGGAATGTAACTGACTTGAATGCAAAAGACATGGCAGAAAAAGGTTTACTTGGACAGAGCAGATCAGAAATATTGTGGAAACTTGAAAGAAAATATCTTATTTGATAACAGCATTGGTAACAGTTGCCATAAGTGGGAGCAAAAGAACTGTTTCTAAGACTGCAGTTACATCGTAAATTTGCTGTGTGTTCCTTCCTTTCCTTCCTTTCCTTTCCTTTCCTTTCCTTTCCTTTCCTTTCCTTTCCTTTCCTTTCCTTTCCTTTCCTTTCCTTTCCTTTCCTTTCCTTCCTTTTCTTTCCTTCTTTCTCTTTTTTTTTTTAACACAAGGATGATTACGTCTGGTACTTTGAGGAGAGCGCACACTGCATCAAAGAAAAAGGTTACTCCTTGCTTTGATCAAGAAGGTATACCCATATAGTGTTCAAAAATGAATGTGTGTGTGAAAAAGTGTCTATGTTGTAGTAGGGAGAAACACATGGGCTAGAAGAATGTATAGATGTTGAGAGATGAAACTGTGACAGTAAATATTAAATTAAAATTAAATTAATTTAAGAATTAACCCAGGCTCATTTCCACTAGATGACAAAGGCAGCTGCCTGGTGATGTGCTGTCAGCAGCGCACCGCTGGCAAAGACGGACTGTCTGAGGTTGTGAGGTTCTGAGACTGGTACAAGCAGAAGGACCACCAGGCACGAAAGATGAAAGCTGGCCTCTATGGAAGTTTCTTGCAAAAAAATCCTTTTGACCTTGCTGGGATAAGAATTTAATTCAAAGTCATTAAAGGGCAGAACAATTACTGCCACGCAGTGTTTCTTGTTTACTGAATATATATATCTATTCAAATGTGAGACTGAGAGGCTTTGTTATACAAGATGCAACTGAACTCCAGCTTGCTGCTGTATGTTCCTCGGCAGGGTCTGTTTTCCACTGCGATTCAGCCCTTCAGGCTTTCCCCACAGACAGACTCCTTGGATCATCTTCATGATGCTACATATAGCGATCGCTTGTGGTAAGTTAGCAGTCGTACTTTGCAAACAAACCCAGTACTGGTACTAGGATCTTAGGCATCTGCCAGTCTTGCATGCCAGAAGAGTAAGTCTTAGGGGTTGGAAGAGAAAGGAGTATATGCCTCAGCTTCTGCCCAGGGACTCTCATCAGTCTGGCAGCAGTTTAATTTGCCAAGTAATGTTCGTTTGTCTTTTGGAATTGAACCTTTCAAATGCTGAGCATCCTTGACTTCCACATACTGTGTAATCTGAGGATTGGTGATACTGCAACTTCCAGAATTCCATTTTATCCTGCTTTATTGCAAATGCTCTTTGAAATCTATTTCTTTGGTTCTAAACCAGAAATGGTGCAATGATATTGCCAGGGCTCATAGCAGTTTTAGTTTAAACAGCATCCTCTGCTAGATTTCAGGAAAATAAATTTTTCAGCCTGTTATTTTAGTTATCCTTAGATAACAGGTCTCTCCTTGGTTGCCTTTGAAGTAATATTTTTTTTGCCAATAGAAGATGGGGGTTAGATGAATCGTACATCTGTTTTCAGCAACTCACTGTAAAACAGTTTTTTTCCATATCTGCAGGGTAAATAATAAAAACCCCCACCCTTATAAACAGGACACATAACTTTTTATGAATAATACTCCCTGAGAGTTTCAGTTTGAGTTTCAGATGCTGGGATCTATCTACAGCTGCTGGCTTTACTGTGAGTAATTTAAAAAATATTTTATTGAAACAGATATTCACAGAAAACTTAATCCATTTTTATTCTCCTTAACTTTGAAGATAGTCCTCCATCGTGCTAAAGAGAATATGTTATTCCCAGGCTACCAGAATATCTTTAAGAGCTTCTGTTTTGTAGAACCATCAGCAAGCAATTGTACGTTGCTTAAAGAAATCCTATGTTCTGCTCTCTAACATAGTAAAATATTTCTGACAAGAAATTTTCTGACAAGATGCCTAATCACGAGATGGGGTTAAGATAACATTCAAGATCCAGACTATGAATCTAGCCTGAGCCAACTGAGTTTTGTCCTGAAGTGTCTCTCATGATGTGGCCCACGAGCAGGTGGTAGAGGAGGGTCCATGGAGCAGCTTACCTGCTCCGGGATCTTCTACGCTTCCAGCTACCCTACTGTGCTTTGGCCTCATCCCATGCTGTGGTTTCAGCAGACTGGTTGGAAATGTAGTTAATGAGAAGGTGAGACAAAAATATATTGTAGTGTTGATGGTATTTTCTAATAAGTACCACCAGAGGAAAGTTGTAGCTCTGCATCCTGCATTGTAACTTGGTTTATATACGTCTCACAGCTCCTTTCAGCACCTTCACTCCTGCAGCCTAGACGCAAGATAACTGGTAAGTCTAACTTATTTTCTTATTCAAAGAGACCCTCATGTGGTATGGTAGAATTATAATTGCTTCTTTTCCAAGTAAGTTTCCTGATCTGTCTGCAGTAGTTATATTCTGTATATTTGTTCTAGATGGTCATTTTCTATTACATAAGAATATTATGGTATTTGTCTGCATTATAGGGGTTTCTTTTTAGTTACATGCACAAGGCAGGTCTATATCCAGCTTTTCACCTTTCTCAGTGAACGATTTCTGGTCACTTGGGATAACTCTATTATCAGAAAGATCAGTTGTCAAAGGCAGCTTATGTCCCCTGTCCAGGGAAAGTAAATATGGCTTCTTTCTTAGGCATTTCTGAATCCTAACTTGTTTGTAATGTTTTCTGGAAAGAATTCTCAGTTCCCTCAGCGCTAAATGGGATCACAAAATGGATAAAAATGCAGCATGAAAAGTAAGTTTGTTTGGACTGCTGTTTAAAGAATTATTTGCAACTGCAAAAAGATGTGAGAAAATTACGTCCAAAAGTTACCTTCAGTAAATCCTGAGGTCAAATAGCCTTAATGCTACTACTTGTGTATCTTTGCAATGAGAATTTTAAGCGGATTCCTCCCCCATGGCAGTCCATAGGGTTAAAGGTTAACAACTGGCCAATTCCTTGGACAAGGTGTTATTCAAAATCAGGTACTTAAGACATTTGCTAGAGGACTTAGCCATTATAGCTGTTTGGAATCAGTGCATTTTCCAGCAGGGAAAGTATTTAGGGGAACAAAAAGAGTGTGGAGGAGAGAAATTCCAGAAAGCCTGTCGCCATATAAACTAAAAACCACCATTAGAAGCTGAGTTTTCTTTACAAAAATCTGACAGTATCCAAATACGTTGTTTGGAAATCAGGGTCGCTAGAAAGAGATGAGAGCATTCTCCCCAAATACTTTAGCTTGGCTCTATTTAAGCTCTGTTTTCAATGTACACATGAGTTTTCTCTTCCCATGTTGCTTTCCTTTGATGTGGTTATGCTTCTCATGATCTATCTTACTTCTTTTTTGGAGCTTGTAAAGTAAGTGGTAATTTTACAGTCAGATCTGAATCAAAGGAAAAGGCTGTTGGAGGCTTCTGAACTTGAAGCAGTATCTCATCAGAGATTGGAGTTTACTTGGGGGAATCCTGAAATAATAAAAATTCTCCAGATTATATTGTTCTGTTTTGAAGATGAGTTTATAATGTAGGTGGCCAGAAATATTCATATTGTTTAAGCAGTGAGTACAGCTGTTGGATCTCCTTTCTCATCTGTGTTGCAGGGTTTCTTTTCTATTTTTTTTTTATGTTCCTGTATCTTCTGGTTTTTGGAGTGGTTGGCTTTTATGGACAACATAGCTATCTTCTTTGTTGGATATCAAAATGTCCATTGTGGTTTTGAGCAGGATTTAGAGAAGAAAAGACAGCCTTAAAGAACTAATAGGGTTCTCTTGGACTAAAACTTTGTGTGTGTATAAAGGTGAACATACTGGATTTCAGTAATATGTTTACAAAATATAAATACTGAATTCCACTGCTGTCATGGAGGGGAAGATGTTAATTCCACCTTCTGCTAAATCACTGGTTTGATTGAGGGAGATAAAACATCTGCTGTGCTACTGGTGGCATTCTGGAGAACTGAATTTAGAATTAAGTGGATTCTTTAATGTGCCTGCTTTAACGTATACTTTTGTACTCAGAAGAATTTTGAAACACCAAACAAAACAGCTATGTCTCTAAACAGAATATAATAAGAAGATTTGAGCTTAAGCGTCATTCAAAGACTAACTAAACAATGATAGCCTTGTGTAGCTTTCAAAATATTTTAATCTCCTTTTTTTGTCTCACTCTTCTCATTGTGGAAATAAAATTCTCAATATGCATTTCAATTAGACTCTCTTAACCTACTTATCTCTTCTGACTGCAGATGTGATAAAACTGATAGAATACTAGTCTTAGATATGGCAGTTGGGAGCTGGTATTGTCCCACTGGACGTTAGTCAGTAGCCTTTGATTCTGTCCAGTTTTGCAATGCATGGTATCCATTTTAAAAAGAACAATACAAAAAAAAGCTAGAGTGACATTGTTTTTAAGAAAAAAGGATTTATGGGAGCACTAGTAATGATATTTAGCTTCATTTGCTTAAAAATATTTTGCAGAACAGGACATTCAAACAAAGAAACAAAGGAAATGGTAGAGATGCAATTTACCCAAAGTTGTATGTGTATATATATAGCAAACCAGTGCTGGGGCCAGGAACAATAGTTGGATCTTACAATCTGTAACTTACTCCTTGTCTAAATAGTTATTAATGGTGTTGAATAAGATCCGTGTGCTCAGTCTAACCAAACACAGCAGAACAAGTAGGGGGAATGTGTGTGGAGAAAAGATAAAAAGAAGCTTCATCTAACAAGTATAAATGCTTTTAACCTATGAAATAGGACCCAGGTATGGACACCCCAGCTCCCCAAACTTGGATGGAGATTTGGGCTCTATCATATAAAAGCTTTTTATTTATACTGTTATAAAGACCTGTAATTTGGTGGAGGTTTATCTTACTTTCTTATAGCTGAAGAATGACCATGTGGAGGATAAGGAATTAAAAACAGGGGTCTTAAATCTCTTTTTACTAGAGTTATGAAGATGGTTTGGTGGGAGTTGTGGCCTATAGTAAAGCCTGACAAGATCAGGTTCAGCAGAATTTCTCACAGAACGTAGCTAAGACTGCAAAAGCTCTGTTTTTCATCTAATGTAGTGGATGGATAGCTTGATGGTTTTGCTGTTGACTTCTAAAGGCTAACATGCGTGAAATAATTTTTATTCAAGTATTATTCCAGCCTAAATGGGGTTTTAGATAAAACATGGAATTAAAACAATAGTGCCTTCCTTCTAGAGAACAGATCGCTCCAAGAGAAATCAGGATTGCACCACTTATTTATCTTGCAACGTATTTCGTCTTCCCGTGAGACAGCCAGTTGTCTAGCCTGAGAGTATGGTTGGAGAAAGGGAAGGTGAAACTGTGGATTTGCAGAGAGCAACACCTCCTGTTGCCAGCTGCAGAGGAGAGGGAGATAACACCTTCAGCCCCCAAACGTGTTAAGATTATGTGGATATGTATCATCTAAACACCAGTTCCACTGGTGAAATAGATGCCTTCCCGGATGAACTGCTCCATTCACAAAGTAATGCTATTGCTGTTGTATATTTATGATGATAGACAGGTAAGATAGAAACTATTCCCTATCTGTAGAAAACAAACTAACAAAAAGTAAGACTTACGTCCCTCTGAGTGAGATATCTGAGTGAGACTCAGATATCATGTGCTTCAACAGAAATCTCCAGGGCTTTAATTCATATGAATATAATCCAAGATTCAGGATTTAGCTCTCCTTCAGATCATCCATGGCAGTCATATATTTATCTTTGAAAAGTGAACAGGAGAAAAACTCTAGTATACCAGCTCTGTCAAGAAGAGTTGTGTCCTCACCTCATTAAGATGACCGTTGTTATAAAGGCAGAATATGGCCTTTCTCTTAGTCTGTCACTTCAATCTAAACAACAAACAAGATGACCTACATCCACTTGCAGAGATGATTTAGGCATTATTTGAGCATATAACTGTGGAGATAACACATCCAGCCCCAACTTCAACACCATGCAGATGAGCAACCTTGCTTGACATGCAGGTGCTCCTGTGATTTCTTCTAAACTCCCACTGATGTTTTGAAGTGCTTAAATACCTTAAAAATTGAGTAGGAGACCAGTTCCTCTTGGTCCTGATCTTGTAGTCATTGACATCAGTTTAAAAGACTGGTTGTGTGACTAAATATCGTTTGTGGAGCTAGGGCCAAATCCTGAAATGGTTGGGCCAGATACTATGCAACCTGCGCAAGTTCTGTCTCTGAAGTCTAATGGTGACTTCCTTGATCAGCCTGCGCTTCACCCTGAGCCGTGTCCAGCCCTGAGCGTATAGTCTTTGCCCAGAAAATGAAGTATTTCCAATTGTACTTATTATCAACACTATAATAAAACATTTCTTTAAGGCTATCCTTACGAGAAAGTGCCTTCATTTTGTATTAAAAGTAGTGAAATTAACAAAGCAAAGTCACTTTTCACCGGTTGAGACTTGCAGTTATTTTGCCTACTCTCTCCATTGTTCTTCCACATTATGAGAGGTATTAAATCAAGTTGGGGATTTTTTTTTCCTCCTTAGCTTCCCTGCTTCCTGCCAGGGCTACTAAAATTATGTATTCTTTATTGCTTTCTAAGAAGATTACTAAGCCAGCTGACCCAAACAGCAGTGCTACCAATTAGACATAATTCAAAATTAATAACCACTATGATGATAACAAATCAAAAGATTGATTCTTCTGATGGGAGAATAATTTTAATTAATTTAATCCTTGTTGAAAGATCAGCTGTGCACAGTCCTGCTCACCAGTGGGGCCCATTTGTCCCTGTCTGTCCCCGTCACCTAAAGCCAGTGAATATGATCAGTAGCCAGCACTTAGGGAACAATAAGAAACAGATTGTACTGTCAGGCTTCATTAAAGATCATCATTAGTATTCCAATTTGGAAACAGTCAATCTATCTGAACCTTTTACCAATTCTTTTCGGCTGCTTTTGTGAAGTTTGGTTCAGCTGCTAAATGTAAAAATGCAGCGCAAGCTTTTTTAAAACAGCAAGCTGGATCTCGCTGATGCCTGTCAGGCTGCAGCTTAGGGACAAAGCTCGGGGGAAATACGTGTTATGCAACTGGGCTCTAAATGATATCGTGTGCAGCTGCTTATGATCTGAGTATTTATGAGCAATGAAACTTTCTTAAACTTGAAGCTTAACAATGATGAATGGAAATGAAATTGATATGGCACTTTCTTTCATCCTGCTGTTGAGGGTTTTTTCAGTCCCAATGGTGTTTTGCAGAACTAGCTCGCTGGCTGGGCTCTCCGGCTGCAGAGGGCATTTGAGCGTGGTGATGAGGGAGATGGAATTTGCGATTTGTTTGCAGTTCACTTTATCTTTTCTACTGAGGTCAGATTGCTTTGTTTGTTTGTTCTTGATTCTGGGGGCTGGAAATAGTTATGGACAAATGGATTATAGGATTTTGGGGTATATTTCTGTACGGTCATCCCTTTAGTTCAGTCATATCCTCTGGCTGCACAGGAGATGTATCTTGGATCTTGGTTTTCAAAACAGTTTGTCTGCCAGGCAGTGATCTCATTATTTTAATATTCTTAACATTTACTTTTTGCTAACCTTCACAGTTGTCCAGCCACCTTCCTGAAGATGGTGGGAGGGCACAGATATTTCAGGAGTGCTCTGCCTGAAATACCAAAAGAAAAATCCTGTAATTTTGGATCATCTCTTATGAAACTGTTTTAAAAAAGAGGCTCTATGTTTGGTTTTTTTTTCTGACATGTTCCTATGTATCAGGAGGGTTTATATAGAGGGTTTATATAGAGATTGCAAGTGAACGCAGAATTAGACCAGTGAAACAGGGAAGCAGTGAAAGATTAGTTTCCACATTTCTTTTTACTAAAAAAAGAACAGCACGCTCTCCATAACATAAAAATGTTATGATTACTGTAAGAGAATGGCAAGAAACAACAACAACAAAAGTATGAATTAATGTAGCCTCTCTGTAAAAACTCAAATAATTCTCTATAGTTTAGTGCGACTTTATTTTCTGAATGTTTTATACAGTTCAGGAACCCATTTGGGGACACATTGCATCCTCATGAAGATTTTCTGCTATTTAATTCCACAAATAAGTGGGTCTTTCTACATACAAAAATTGTCACAATAGAAGTAGATATTTCATAATGGTGATCTAGCCCAAAATCTATTCCTGCCACCCTGCTATATTTGAAGTTTTCCAAAACTAACCCAGTAACAGTGAAAACATTATTTTTTCACAGTCAGATGCATTTATATGGAAGAAAAGAAAATCCTTCAGTAGATAATTGCAGCTGAAACCAATGTGAATGAAGACTATGTGAACTTGATCACATTTCCTTTACTTCCATGCTTGCTATCTGGGGTTGGGGAAGCTCAGTGGCACTGCTATTTTTCTCTCTGAGAAAATATGAAAACTTAATTTGCTGAACAAAATACAATACTGATGTTACTGAATTTCAAATGTTTTGCTGCATGCTTTTTGCTGTGTATAAGTCCTTGTATTGTTTTTCTCTTTGACAAGATGGCTTTAGTCAAAATTCAAAAGGAATTATAAATTTTATAGGTTAGTACTTATTAATTGCAATGGTATTGGCTATGTAAGTAGCTACATATATTACATTAATTAGCAGCATATATTGCAGTGGTGAGTAACACATATATTGACAGGAGTGGAGATTAAAAAATTCTAGCATCCCACTGAAGCATGGCAGTCTTTGAAACTACTAATATCCTGTGGTTCCTTCCTTTTTAATATGTATTCATAATTTTCCAGTGACTGCTTTGATTATTTTGTTGGCTTTGCACATGACAAACCTGTTACAAAAGGAAAGGCAGAGAGAGCTGCTCCATATTTTTATACTAGTACAACTGAGTTCCAAAGTAGCGGCTCCATAAATGTTTTTTAGTATTTTTTTGACATGCAACTTCTCAATTTCAGTCATCCTTTTTTTTTTCCTTGATTTTGCTGTGATTTTTCTTTTCATCACTTGACTTTTAGCCATTTCTTCCCTTTTTTACGTCACATACACCTTCATTGGAAAAGTATGCCTTCAGAAGAAGGTATATACACTGTCTTATTACCTTGATACTTTCAAATTGATATTTTTAGTGGATCTAGTATTTTGCTGAAGGATTTTATAAGAAAGTGGCCCCAGTGAAAGGCCATTAGAGTGCTGTGACTTCCTGGAATTCAGTGGAAGTTGGTCTCAGGTTATGCCCTTGGATTTACACCAGTCCAAATCGAAGACGCTGCTTGTAAGAGCAGTTCCTCCCTTCCTCTCTCCCTGCCCTTAACAGCACCATCTCACCTCTCCTCCTTTACCACAATCTTTTAGTCACACGTTCAGACAGCGCAGAGACCAACTTGACTGATCCATTTTTTGCAGGTTTGGTTTTCAGATGAATTACATTTTCATTCATATGGAAATATCTTAGGGTGTGGTAGGAACGTGAAGCCAGAAACAGAAGCAGGTTACCTCCTCTATTGTCAGAAACAAAATTATGATTCTTTTATATCTTATGAGGTGTTTGTAAAGGAGATTATTCTACTAGTACATCTTCTATTTTTTTTTTTTTTTACCTGGTTGGAGTAACTACTTGAAACTACTTAATTTAATTTTTTTAATCTGCCTTTAAAGAATAACAATGTTGCTTTATGATGGAGATGAACCAAGGAGCCAAAATGAAATGTGCTACATGATCATGTGATTTCTTGACAACACTTCAGTCTTCATAATTAGTACGCTGAAATTTGTAATCCAGAAAAAGTAAATGTAGAAATACATATTAAGGTAGAATGCAGCTCACCAAAATGTTAGCTAGAAATGCTCATAAAATATCAGTATAAAATAATGGGCCCAGATATCATCAATGCTTTCTACAATTTTTGTATCTCTCTCTCTGATTATATATCTTCCCAAGGTACAAAATCACCCATGAAAAGGGTCAAACAGAAAAAGGCTAGGAAGGGCCAAAAATGGATGCCTAAAGAATTTAATGAAAACATTTTCCTGATTAAGAACGATTTCAGCACAAAATCTTCTCCACTGATGTGACTACAACAGATTCTGTGAGATCTTGTGTAATGCCACCATATGCTGTGCATGCCATGTGGTACCGTTGGTAAAACATCACCCATCTCTTGTAGCCATATGCTCTAAAGGGTTCTCAGCACTGGGGTATGTGATGGGATCCACCCCATTCCTCAGGTTCTGCGCAAGGTAAGAGCCTGGTTGAAGTCAATATCCTGCTAACAACAGACTTTTGCTCACACTAAATAGTTGACTTTGCCTCAATGTGCTGGGGGGGAAAATGCACTTAAAAACCCTAAATTATTGCACCAAACAGGGCAATCTTCATTGCCCCAAACTACTCATTTACTTCAGTGACTATTTTGTTTGGGTGGTATTAGTCATTTACTTTGCAAAATGCCTTTCCACAGAGGTATCTGGTTGGAAGAACCACTGTAAAATGAATACACTAAAATAAACAGAATGTGACAGTGGAAATACATTTTACAGAGGAAATCTGAATGAGTAGGCTGGCCCGTTAGATGGGAACAGAACAAATCTGTGGAAACGGTTACCATGAAAAAATAATCACTAACCTTCTTTTTAATTATTATTATTAAGTGGTTATTTCCTTTACCTATTTTCACACATTTTAAAACAACGCAGCTACTGTGTCTATCTCAGGTAACATTTCTAAGCTGTTATTAGAGGTGTACATGAGTTGGCATCCTGATTGACTTGTTTGGATGCCTTTGAGCCCAGCAGTTTGTTCATGTGCAGTGCGGATAAGTACAATACACCAAATGCCAGCACTTCCAGCATAAGCCAGATCAACAAAGCTTGGAGAGCGTTATGGGGAGAAACAAAAAGCCTTCACTGATGGGAGAAACAAAATCTGTGGAAATTTGCCCTCTTTTTCAGTTTAGTTTACAAGTTGCAGTTTTGCCTTTTCGATCAATACCAGGATCTTTTAATTCCCTGTTGAAGATGACATTAAATTGTGGGCAGAGCTTTTAGTCTTCATTTCCAGTAAGCCATTACTTCCATTAGCAATGAAGTTTTGCCCCCTCAAAAAATTCAGTTCACTGGCATCCTCTAGCACTGCCTTTATATTACAGACATGAAATCTCTTGGTAGGCTCTGCCTATCCTGTGTTATACAGTTGGTTTTAAGATCTTGAAAAAGACCGACACATATGTAGGAAAGCAACTTGATTTATTTGATTTTAATCTCAAACCCAGGATGCTCCCTTCACCATGGGTGAGAGGTTAGTGTGCTAACCCTTGCCTTGCTGAAATCGGTGTTCAGCGTACGTGTTACACGTTAGTGCCGATTGCAGTCTGGAAGAAGTTTGAAGAGCTTTATCTCGCAGAGCCGTTACTTGGGGCCTTTGTAAAGATCAATTTCAGACACTCTTGGTCTGCTTTTGAGTTCAGCCCAGGGAGGCCTGAGCACTTACAAATGGCACAGGGTTCCAGAGCAATTATGGGTGACCAGCACCTGCCAGGATTTGGTCCCCAGTAGCACTGATAGATCCACTTCCTTACACTTAGGGAATATTTGTGGCCTTTTTCTGTCCCCCCCCCCCCTTTTTCCCCCTTTTCCCCCCCTCTTTTCTTCCCCCCTGTCTTTCTCCCCCCTTTCCTACTCCTTTTTTTTTTCCTTTTTTTTTTTTCTTTGGCAGTACAGATATTTCCTGTACAGGCAGAGGTCGAAGAAAATCTATTTATTTTTAAAAGTTTAACTACAGGTGGGTTGCCAAGTGTAATAATGAAGGAAAGAGCAGAAGCTATCCTCTAACTGAACGGAGGCTTTGCTTGGACTTGGGCTGAGCTTGCTTTCTGTAAGACCATCTGCTTCGTAGATGTTTGAATCCAACTTAGAACTGCACTGCCCTCCTGCGTCCGCAGCAGAGAAATCGTGTGTGGAAAGGAAAAGGTTTTGGGAAACACATCCCCGAGTGGGGATAGGGGGGGCGGTACAGAAGAAGCATCTAGTTTTGTATTATGAATGTTAAACAAAAAGAACAAAATGATTCCTGTGCCCAGCTACTTAGAAAAGCATATAACCCAATTAATTTTGCCTGCTGAGGGCAGACTGTTCTCTCAGTTTCACACAAAACATACAGAAAAGTGGACAGTCCAAGCAGTTTGGAGTGTTTTTTCCAACCATGCATTCATTGCCTAACCATTCTGGAAGTTTTGCAAGATGCTCTGCTTTTACAGGCAGTCAGTTCATGCTCCAGTGAAGCCTGTGTAAAGACTTTAGGGATCCTGACCATTTTATAGCTGTTCAGATTCCAAAGCCATCCCTGAAAATACGTCCAGTGGTAGAAAGCTCCTAACACAGATGTGAGGTTGCCCAGTTACATCTCCTCACCACCCCAGATGCTGGGTTCAGTAAATTCAGAAATTTCTGGAAAGCAGAAAGGAAGGGCTCAGGCTGAAACCTCTGAAAACCAGGGTGTACAACACAGAGATGTCCATCCAGCCTTCATATCACCACTGCCAGAGCTGGCAATGACAGCCCGCAGGGTTTATAGCCAATGCACTCCAGTGGCATTGGCTGTGTCAGGTACAGCGACATTAAATGGTTAAGTCCAGGCTCCTGGAGCAGCAATAGCTGGGAACTGTCCTGCCCCTCTGCCTCTGTACCTGCATGGCAGCTCCAACCACCTGCTAGTTTAGAAATAAAATTGTTCCTGACCATTAGAAAAATGAGGTTTAGTCCAATATTTTCAAGAAAGGCTAGGAATAAGAAGAGCAACTTATTTGAAAATGAGAGTTGATGTGATTAAAAGGAAACATAGTGGCCTGCAAGAATAAGTAGGTTGTATGGGAAAATCTACGTGAATATATAGAAAGTTGTTGCTTGTTATGGAGGGCCCTCTGGTGCTGTGTACAAATGAGGGGTTCGCTGGAGGGTCACATACTTTCTCATTTAAGTAGTTCAAGCCACGTATTGAGTAGGGCTTTCCTCCCTCTACTATGCCAGCATATTTTGGTAATGTCTCTTCAAAATGGGTTGGCTCCTAGAAGGCAAGCACAGAGACCTGTACCTAACAGAACAGAAATAACGCATGCAGGCAAAGAAGGTGGGGACCAGGAGACTGAACACAGGGCTTTGTTCAGTGTTGCTGATAAGGGATAAACAGGACAGCTGCTAGGGAGGACAGATTTAGTATAAAATAGCAAAGTATTAGTTCAATAGAGTTGTACCAGGTTTACTGTAATGGTAACATAGAAGTGGTAATTCTCATTTTTTGAAGACAGAATCTTTCACAGTTTTGCAATCACAGATTTCTTCTAGGGGAAAAAAAGTGAAAATAATATTAATAGAAGTATTATTTATTGTCAGATATTCCTAAGCATGGAAGCTGAAAGTCAAAATAAGCCACTAACTTTAAAGCCACTGAGACTCAAATTCAATTTCATTGAATTACTTTATATTCAGACGAATCTGCTTGGGAATTGCATTCCCTGGTCGCTCAAATTCTACCCTGGATCTGGGTCTAGGTTTGGTCTCCAGCTTCTCCAGGTGTCAGTTACTCAGTCCTGGGGTTTTAAAGTTCAGAAGACAAAACTTCAGCATACAAATGATATGGCCATTAAAGAAACCAACTCATATCTACCCAAACCCATGGTTAAGAAACAAAAATGCCTGATCTATTAGTAGCAAAACTGCATAACTGCTGTTTCCAGTATGCTCTGAATGTTGCCAAAGAAATGAACCAGTGGTTTGGAGAACTTGAGTAAAGCAGTAAATCTCCTTCCTGCTCATGTAACTTGGACAACAGCTGCTGAGCATCTGCCTTGGCTTCCAGCTGTATGATTTGGCTATCAGCCAAAGAGTTCCGGTAAACAAGTTGGGCGACCTAAATGTTGTACCAGTGCACAAGCATCAATGAACACTAACACTCAGTTTGCAGAGGCAGGTGACCCCTAGCACCAAGTGAAACATTAGAGGAATTACTCTCAATTGTGACAATTTGTAATGATTCACAGGGATTACTCCTCTGGGGAAGAACTCTGGAATAATAGCGTGCACAGCCTGACAGCAAAAAATGCTATGTTTACATTAGTCAGAGGTTTCTTAGGAGCAAATCAATAAACAGAAGCAAGAGATGCAGGAGCTCTTACATTTATACCACATTAAGCTTGACTTTTCAATACTCAAAGGGGGCTTATAAGAAAGACTTTTTAACAGGGCCTGTAGCGACAGGACAAGGGGTAATGGTTTTAAACTAAAAGAGGGTAGATTCAGATTAGATATAAGGAAGAAATTTTTTACAATGAGGGTGGTGAAACACTGGCACAGGTTGCTCAGAGAGGTGGTAGATGCCCCATCCCTGGAAACATTCAAGGTCAGGTTGGATGGGGCTCTGAGCAACCTGATCTCTAGTTGAAGATGTCCCTGCTCACTGAAGGGGGGTTAGACTAGGTGACCTTTAAAGGTCCCTTCCGACCCAACCCATTCTATGATTCTAAGTTCAAGAGGTTAATACACTGGATCAGATTTAGTCTGGTCCCCTGGATTCACTATCTGTACTTGTGGTTTGGAGTTGTCTGAACAAGCAGTCATTGGTTCAGACCCTCAGTTCTGCTGTGGAGCATATTTGGGGTGCACTTGCCATGGAGACTCTGGTTTAGCATCTTCTGAAAAGAATCTAGTGTGTGTCCACCAAAAGTGGTCTGCAGATCCAAATGACAAATCAGAAATGAGAATCACTTCAAAACCACAAAACAAAAAGCTTTGGTAGTTACAGCCACTGCAGTCTTGGCATACAGTCGAGGCTGTAACCCAGCATTAAAATAGGTGACACAGAAGGTACAAATTTGCAAGTACTGTTTTTGCTTTCCTGAATAAATTCATGAATTTATTATTTTTTCCTGTAGAAAACATTGCATTAAAAGCAAAACATTAAAGAACTTTTAAGACAAGTATTCTGAGCAAGAACTGAAAAACTATCTGTCCGTGCTGTATTAGGGTAAATTACAGAGTGTAGAGCTTTGTGCTGCTCTGGATAGGCTCCTTTCAATACCTGAGTTGGCTTGTATCGACTGCTGCAGTCTGGACATGCCCAGCCTCATAGTGCAGCAAAAACTCTTTCTCATTTTCAGCCTTTAGCACCTCTTTACGATGACGGTGTGTTTCTTACTGTGCTGGTAAATAAAATCTTTCAGGTTTCGTTCCCTATGTGTTTTTAGATGTTCACATACTCCTTACAGAATGACTAGGTGAAGATTAAGATATCTGTGGCATTTTTTGTCCCCATTATTGCACAAAAATAATTTTATGAAAAACCAGCAAACTCTTCCACTTCAAACAGTGCGTACTATTGCACAATACATCTGCAGATTTAATTATGATTTTTTTTAAGAACTGCAAGATTGTTGCATCTTGAGAATACACTGAAACGTTGTAAAAAGTTTGACACAAAATACATACTGCTTTATCCTAGAAATCAAGAGCAATAGAGAGTTGTAAAAATCTTAAGTCAGCAATCGTTTTCTGAAGTTACCGTTATTGGCCTTAGAAATACAGGTTTTGGAGAGGAATTGTAAACTACAGTAAGTACTTACTATAGTGAGTGAATATTAACTTTAATATTGTTTCTTGTTAATTCTCATTGTTAAGAATACAAAACTGAAAAACATACATTCAACATTTTAGGCCCATTTTTACCACTGGCAAATGCAACAAGGTCACGCACAGTGGCCAAAGAAAGTAAGAAAAAACTGCTGCCTTACTTGGCTTGGCAGAAACCTGCATGTTCCATTTTAAATGGTTGAGATTTAAAATGTCAACCTTGTTTGAAAATTACAAATAGGTGTGTTTTTTGTCAGTATGTTCCAGTGTTTTGCTGAATATTTTTGATAGGATGGATATTTCTCCTAACAGAAAAATTTGTTGAAAGAAGGGTTTGAGATAAGCCCATAAAAGACCTGAGCTTATATGAGAGAGCCATTTAAAGCAAATACTGAACAGTCAAATTTGGAGCTATTTTAACACTATGCTCCAAGCAGATACGTTCACAGTAATTGTGTCGACTTTTGGAAGTTACTGATTTGAAATGTTGCCTCTGAGACTTTACATTGACAGTCTGTTTCAGAACTGGTACTCTGTTGTCAAGGCTGATGACTTAAGAAATCTATGTTTTGTTTCAACAGACATCCCAGAGGATTGTAAGCTGAAATAACTTTTCCCCTTCTACTTAACACACAATTTGGGTATGTTAAGTCCCTGCACAGAAAGCATTAAATGTGTGTTTAGTCCATTTTGGTTTTTAGTTAACTCCTTCAGTGTCAACAAGAACTTTTATTAGAGTTAACTATCTTGTACTGAAGAGTGAAGGCCACCCATTTCAGGATTTGTTTCAGGCAGTGTACGTGCAACATCGCTGAGGCATCAGCTTGCCAACGACCCTTCTTTCTCTGTTGTTGCAGAGGGAGCACGTTCTACAGGAACAATTCAGCAGGGACATGCAGAGACTAACCCAGACTTGCAAAGCCAGCTCACCAGGCCTTGAAAGTCAGCATCTTGTTTCTGAGAGCTTCATATGCTGTGTGTGCCTACCAATACTGCCTGTCTGCCTTGACGTGGTGATTTACACTACATCACGTAAGTGAACTATCATTATATTACCAGCTACCACGTTCAATGTCTCCAGGGCAAAGGAAGGCAGACTGTAGGTGTAAGCGAGGAAGGGTAAACCCAAGAAGCAGCATGTTTGTAATGCTGTTCCCCTTGTGCTTCATGGAAGACATATCCATGAGCCAACATGCAAACAAAGGGATCATCAGAGTGTACCAGGCATGCCCAAGGGTTTTTTCTGTGACTTGGACATGAATGGTACATCGTTCAATAGTGCAACATCTAGCTTCGTTAGCATTTTATATATTGTAAATCAATGACGCTTACTTCTCTCTTTCTCTCACTCCTTACTCCCTCACTCCTTATTCCCCCAGCCCACAGACTAAGCAAGAATTTACCATATTGCTGTAAAAAGAACAGGGAAGGCTCAGAAGCTCTCTTATTCTTAAATTTCAAACTGATGGATAGAAAGCAGAGCAGCTAGTAAATCTGCTGAGGGTTTGGTGGCACAGGTTTGATCATGTTTAAACTGCAGAACTTTGACATTTGTAAACGTCCAGTTAAAGACAACATTAAAGCCAATAGACTCTTTTGCTTTTGTGGCTTTGCTTACCAGCTACAATGTCCCATATCAGAGCAGAGGGTTGGGAGGAGAGGGGAAAAATCCATCTCAAATTTAGCAGCTTAAAAAAAAAAACCCAAATGCTTATAATCAGCTTGAGAGCTCAGTGGATTTGTGAAATCGTTTGGGATTAACAGGCTATTGATTGCTAATAAAACAATATTTAGCTTTGTCTGATGAACAGCAATGGAAAAAGGTGTGGGCACCTTGTCAAACAAGGCCATTGAGGACGGATGATGGGTTAAGTGTGGGGGTCTGAGTGGCAGCGTGGGTGCCCGGTCTTCAAGAAGAACTTGTCAGTTGTTAGTAAGGCTGGTGAAAGGAAGGACGCCAGCGCCTGATGGCTGGGGTAGTATTGATGCAAGTTAGCTGACTAATCAGATTGAAAAAGTCCCATGGTATTTATGTCACTTTAATTTTCATCAAACAATTGGAGACGACAGCACTCTATTAAGAAGAGGTTGATCCAGAACTAAAGCTAAATAAATTAGGGTCTCAGTTTAATCAAATTATCCCTCTACTGGCCTTGGATTAACCGAGAGAGACAGCGTCGGTCTAGGCACTTTTCATTGGCTGATTTATTTATTTTTTTTTAAAGAAGCTGGTACAAAGAATGGGAGATTTAACACACATAGCTACTACTCATAATACCTCAAACAAGCACCTTTTAAAGAAGTGGGAATTAATATTTATCAGGAGAATTTGCAATTTTACAGAAGGATATTTCCATTTTTATGTTAGTTTTGTTCAATGAAATGAACTGAAAATAAGGCAAATGAAGTGAAAATGAGACAAAAATCTGTGAACAGAAAAGCTAAACTGAGAGAACTTCTAACAAGCTGGCACAAAAATCAGAACACTAGTTTAATGCTACTTAATGACTGCTTGTTTGATGCACAATAGATAGCTTAGTTTACCTGCTTTAAAAACCATTTGATTGCACATTTATATTTTGTAATTGTCTAGTTAAATTCTTTGTGCAGATTAAGTCATTCTTTTTCCTGCTTCCTACATTTTTTAGACCTCTGGGAGAAGCCTTTGGGATAGATAGATTGTCTATGAGAAAATAATTTTCCCAAGCTGGCCAGTATCTTCTCCTGCAAAGAGTTTTCATTAGAAGTTTACAGCAAGAGATAGTAACTATCTTTTCAATACTAATAACTTGAAGAAATCCTGTGTTTATAGATCCTCTACAAAGACTTAAATGAACTGCTGCAATAAATCTTTCAAAACCTTGAACTCCTGAAATATTCCCCATCTGCGTGTTGTCAAAATCATTGTACAAGTCTCTCCAGTTTCCTAGATATAGAAATGAAAGTAAAATAGTACATCCTTTGCTGCAAGCAACTAACTGAATTCATCTCAGTTAACTATGAAATTTATTTTTGAAAAATGCAATGTGATGGATACTCCCTTCCATCCTTGCTGGGAAAGTAAAAATGATTTTGCACAAAAAGCAGTGTCAATGGATGTGGTCCTATGCTTGATCCTACTCTCTGATTTTTATATTTTCGACTGATTTCTAATTTGTTTTTATCTGCTTATGATCATCAATACTGTTCCTCATTCTGCTGGGGCAGTCACAACTTAGGGAAAGCGGAGCTAAACAAAGAAATACTTGTATTTTTGTTACATCCATCAAAACGGAGAGACTGGTCTGGGCTGTGGTCTAATGCACACCAAGGTAAATCATTTACACTGCCTGTGTAATAGAAATGAGAAGTATGACTGTCTTCCGTTGGTCCCTATTATCCTGTAATCTACAAAATTTCACACTCCCTCTACTCGCATTTCAGTTCTGTTCTTAACAACATTCTTTCATGTCATTGGAAATCTAGGCACTACGCACTAGATTCCTTAAATAGCTGTGAAAAAATGTATTAATGCTGTTTTCCATTTCTGATTTCTGAATTTTTCTTCAGCTATGATATGCTATTTCAGGCTCAAACAATTTGATCCTTTTTTGTCTGGCACACTTCAAGTTTCCACTGTCTTCGGTCTGTTACTTCTCACGAACACAGACCAGAGCTGGTTCTGTGGACTTGATGTTCTCAGATGCTCAGCCCCTCACAAGAAGGGCTTTAGTTTCTAAGTAACTCATCTAGGTACTTACATCCAGAGTTTGCTAAATGCTTAACATCCACTGTTGTGACACTAAATATCTTGTAGATGTTTAAAAAACATTATGTCACAAATAGTTGCTTTTGTTTTTAATGCACAGCCCTCATAGTTCCACTAGTTTGACCTGTTAGCTGATCTGAATGCTGCCTGTCCTCACTTGTTTTCTTACTGTGAATCAATAGAGATCATATATTTTCATGGTAAAGACGTGGTCTAAGGTAAACACTTCATTTTACTTCAAAAGGGGATAGGATTTCTGTTGTAGTCTATCTTAACAACAATTTACTCTAAGTCCAAGTATTTTTTCCCCTGTAGAAACACGGATATTAACAGATAGAAAAGACTGAATTACAGATGCTTTCTCTGTGAGCACCGGTTTACCTATAAGATGCTCACTGCATTTACCTTTTGGACATCAACAGTGAAAGTAGCTCTGAAGATCAGTGATTTGCTAAGCCTCTAAGTATTTTTCTTTCTTTTTTTTTTTTTTTTAACATTATCTGATTGGAGTTATCTTGGTTGGATCCCAGTGGTCTGTAGCACCTGAAATGGTCCTGTATTCCTCAAGCTGCTGCACAAGGCTCATTTTATGGAGGCACTTCTGTAGTTGCACAAATACTTTATCTTCAAGTAGTATGACTCCTTTTTCTACACTGTAGATTTGCCCCAGTCGCAGCAGAGACTGGTTTTGCTTAATCCTTCGTCAAAAAATGGTCAATAGCAGTATTTGTACCAACAGTGCTACATTTCTGTCTGTACATGCTATTTGCCATTCCTCAAAGTTGCTGACTGAGAAGGGCTGAAGTGCACTGGTTTATCTACCTTGTCTGGTAGGGACTAAACATCAGAAGAAAGAAAACAGCCCATCTAATCAGTTTGCTGATCTGATGCAAGAAAGTGGGGGAGAATGTGATATTTGTATTTCCTTTGGCTTTCTGACAGGTTGAGAAATACTGCTTTAATGTTAAAGCAGAGCAAATAGAGAAAGAATGGAGGGGACTGAAAATTATCTGTGTAACATACTGAGTCCCATGCTTCATAAGGTAACCCTAACCCTAGCTCCAGGGTGAGGTTTTGTTAAAAACAAACCAAAAAAACCTAAAATTCCCAAACCAAACCAAAAAAAAAAATAAAACCCAATAAAAAAAAATCCCAACAAACCAAAACCTACCCCTGCTCAGATGAAAAAATTCTATTTTGAAGCCCATGTTTTCCTTTGGCAGTCCCTTCCAGCCCCACTTCAGCTGCAGATCTAGGCTTGCTTTCTCTCTCAAGCCTAAACCTAACCCTACCTTCAGGGTGAGCCCTACACAGGCTTTGCCCAGTTGCTTTGTCAGTTATCTTAGTTCAGAATTACATTAAGGGGAATATGGCCATCATTTTACAAAACTTTTAAACAGACTGAGCATGGTGACTGAGTGTGTAAATCCAGATTAGTAGTTCTGATTTCAATATCACTTATTTTTCCTGATGATAGGAATAAAAAATATTTTTTGACTACGGCTTGTTCCCTCTGTATACTAACTGGCACTCAAATTTTCTGATTTATGTTTCATTTAAATCTTTGCAAGCTCTTAACTATTTTAACAGAGTCTAAATCCACCTGTCAGCTGAGAGGGTAATAAAGGTGTAAGGAGGTCACTGGCATTAGTGATGCTTTACTTGCAGTGATGCCCCTTTGCAAAACGTGAGGTTTCTGTACCTCCTTCTGTCGCACCTATCACCACTGCAGCTATGCTTTTCATCGCTGTGTGATGTTGGGTAGTGACAGCTTTGTGAGAACCTCCACATCACTACACATCTTAAAGGCTTAGTGAAAAATCCACTATCTGCTTTTAGACTGCTTGCTACAAAGAGTTTGCGTCATTAATTTAATAAAAAAAATGCAACAAACTGGGATAGGAGAACTGAGAACAAAAGTGTATGTGATCATATTCTGTGCTTTTGGGAGTGTCATTCTTGGCACTCACATGTAGCAGGCTGGGTTTAGTATCCAAGGAGTGTAGTGTAAAATTTCAGATGTTTTGGACTTTCTAGATAGAAAATGCTTTTGAAAAATTGTCTTCAGTCTTGAGTTTCATGGTTCTGTGCAGTTGTTTGTTCTGTTGGCGACCTTGAGTGGTTACAATTGAAAAAATGTAACTCTGACTACACAACTAAGAAGTAATTTGGTTCCTTAATATTAACTTTTAAATATTTTCTCTCTCTTTTTTTCTAATACATTTTACACAGGGTAAAGTCACAGCCATTTAAAAATAGTTTGCTCAAAAATGTTTCATTTGTTTCCTATGCAATTTCTATTAATATACTTTCTTTGCTTTTGAATAATGACAAGCACTGTGGTCACAAAAGAGTGATGCAGGTAGAGAATGAAGTTACACATGCTTGGAAATTCAGATGAAACAAAGCCCACAACAACACATTGATACCATATTTTGTGTGCAAACATTCTCTAACAGCCTCCACAGTGTTGTGCTTCCAGATCTGGAAAAAAGTTTGAAATGCAGTAAAAAGCTGTAAATATTTGAAGTTTCTTCCCCTTGGCCCGGATTATGAAATAGTAATCCATTACATTGTAAATCTTCCTGTACCATGCAAATCCCTTTACAAGGATTAGGAGATTGTAACAAAGATGATCATATTTCAAGAGGTACCAGTGTAATTTATACACTTCTGCTGCAGGATTTCATAGAGTGTTCACCCAACATGTTATATACACTGACCCAAATGAACAGGTGCTTTACATTTATTGAGAATCTTAATTCAAGCAATAATAAAAAAGAAGATTTGGTTACAAGGCTGTGCGGCACATTCAGTCTGCTGCTCTCCGAGTGGACTCAACAATAGCGGAGGGTGTGCAATGGAGCAAAGACTATGCAATCAGTGACCCCTTGCCCCTTCAGTGGGGGAGAATTTCAGTAAAACACAAAGCAGCTGCTGTTTCTGCTTTTGCTGCTATCAGCCCCAGCGCTACTGACAGAGCAGTGGCTGTTAAATCTATTTCTGCGATTAGCTGCTTGAGCGAGAGCAGAGGAAAAGTGTTTTATCATTCTGCATCACTTCTGTTTCTTTCATGGGATCAGACCCTACTTTGGGAGAATAAGGTAGAAGCATCTGACTTGCCTAGATTTCTTCTGTACGTTCAGGGTATGCCGTATTTTGCCACCATTTTGCATTAATTCTAATGCAATGAGTAGTACTGGGTTGCTATGTAAGGAAAAAAGATTTCCATGAGAAGCATTGTTTCATACCACTAAGTAGCGTTTGCAGAATCGGTGTTACCTTGTCATACCAAATGGATATGGAATTTAAAAACAAAACACCAAATGGAATTTGTGAAAGAGTCTGATTTAGTAGCTCCTAGATCCTGTTTCAAGCCTGTCATTCTGGTTTTATCTAAAACCAGTTTCCATATTTAGATTTTTCATGTCCCTTTGGATTTGCCTATAACTAGGCAAGCCTAATCTGTTTAATTAGTACCGTACTTAAAAGCCTTCTTTGTTAGCTTTGAGAGATAGGAGGGTAAGTGAAAGAGAAAATTAAGCTATATGGGACAGATTTACAAGTACAGATTAGAAACCAGATTGTAATCCAGACAAGTAAATTCAGACTTTCAGGTTTCCTTCTTGAATTCTGCATCCCCCTTTTTTTAACTTGCCGATCAATTCAAATCTCTGTATTTTTATATTGATCAAAGACCACTGAATTTGCACTCTAAGAATGAGACTAGAATCTGACCCTTGGTTCCATCCCTCTAGAAATGACCAAAACCTGCAATGATGATGATTAACGCTGGTGGTCCCTCTGTTGAGCAACAATTACCTATCATGTACTAACCAGCAGCTGGTACCTCCCCTTATGCCAAGTGCTACAGATCAAGCTTGAGTGCTGTGGCAGATTAAGCCTTTGTAAAATAAATATAATGTAGACTAGCTTCTCAGGAAAAACAAGATTGGAGATGAAGAGGAAGGAGACTATTGCCAAGTCTGCCCTGACAAGTAGTGTGGTACAGCAAGTGTAGCAAAACTGTTGGTGCTGAAAACCCAGCACCTGGGTGCTTCAAGATTTAGGCTAGCTGTAGTTTGATCCTGTGACCTGCAGTCCTGGAGCAGCTGGGTGGTTTCATTTGAAAAAGGAATCTGATGCGTTGTGAGACTGCGCTATGATGTGGACCAAAGTGGGGGAAGCAGGGAAGTTTGGCAAATCAGCTTGCAAAGCACACGTTGGATCTTCTGATCAGAAGTGCCAAGGCAGAAGCACCCTAACTTTGCCAACTGAACGGGTGAAGAAAAAAGGATTATTTTTAACCTTCTCGCAGATATCTATATTATCCAAAAGTACAAGTCGTTATTTAAAAACGACTATAACTCTTTGCAAGGCTAGATGATTTATTAGTTTGACAGACATAAATCCATGTATGATGCCTAAGGAGGTGCAGCTGTCTAACAGCAGTGATGAGATATAGGAGCTTTCTTAAGTATGTCATATAAAGAAATAGACTGTACCCTTGTTCAGTTATGAGATGCTGCACAAATACTGTATTTAGCCACCCGATTCAGACCAGTGCTAATAGGATGCACAGCATACCTCTGTTCTTGCAATTAGTAGTCATATAAGGTAGCCAGGCTCAAGGCAAAACAACAATTTCATTATTTTTGGAAGTATTTGTGGTACTACAGATGTGATTTTATACACTTTGAGGGTGCAAATTGGAAAATTTCTAGCTTCAACATTTCCTCTACCATGTGCTACTTAGCAGCACCATGCGAACCACTCGAAAGGCACTGTTTGGTTCTGAAGAGATGTACCTTTCTGTCAGGCACAACAGGTAGAAAGAAAATGAAGCAGATTTGGTAACCTTTCTGTCCTACCTAGAATGTCAAATACTGCCTTCTTCGGCTGATGAGCCTGAAGCTTTGTTTTTCTGTCTAGATTTTTTAAAAAACACTTTTAACTTCTCTGTCTGAATGAGTCCCTCAGTTCTAAAGGTCTGTTGCTAAACTTTAAAAGCCAATACACATGCGTTATTTCCTTTAACTCTCCCACCGCAGCCAGGCTATTTCTAAGAAACAGAAACCTGGCTGCCAGACAGCCCCCTGTCAAGCGCACACAGCACGATTCCACCTCCAAGCAGAAATAACCTCTTTTATTTTAGGCTGGCTGACGGCGTGACCCGCCATCCCTCCGCCTGGTTCCCCCTTCTGCGAGGCTACCAGGCGTTAACAGCGGGGGCTGCCTCGCTGAGGGGCGGGCGGCTGGAAGCAGAGCTGACAGCGACACCTCCGCCTCGCCCCGCTCCACGGCTCGGCCCGCACAAGATGGCGCCGGCCCCGCCCCCCCCTCACGGCTGCGCCGCTGCGGCCGCTCGCGGGCGTTTGAAAAGTAACGGTCGGGGCCGCCGCTAATGGTGACGGCACTGCCCGTGACCGGAGGGCCCCGCCAGGGGGCGCGCTAACCCTCTTGGGCCCGCCCCTCCGCGCTGACGTACGCGGGAGGGGCGGGGCGGCCGCCCGGAAGCGGCGCACGTGGGGCGGCGGGGCCATGGGTTCGCGGGCGGGCGCCGCTCCCGCAGGTGGGTGCCGGGGTGCGCGCCGACCCCCCCCTTTCTCGTCCTCCTCCCTCTCCCTTCTCCCTCCCCGGTCAGTAATTCCTCTGTGGCCTCCACAGGGGCCGGCGGGCCGCCCGTTGAGGAGGAGATGCCCGAGCTGTCCGATGGCGAGGAGGCCTGGGAGGAGGAGGAGGAGGAGGAAGGCCCTGCCGCCGCCGAGGGCCTGCGGACCCGCTGTCTCTTCTGCACCAGGTGTGGCTGCGAGGGCCCCGCGGGCCGCTTTCCTTGTCCCTGCGCTCCCCCTGCCCGGTCGAGGGGCCTCTTGAGGCGCGGTGGCACCCGGAGCCCCTTGGAGAAGGGGGGCTGGGGTGCGAGCGCCCAGACTCAGCCTGCGGGAGGCGGCCACGGCAGAAAATAAATAACACGGAGTTTGTAAGTGCTCTGTTGCTTCCTGATCTTATATACGGCCTTTCTGCTAAAGGCCTGTTAAATCCACACTAAAGGAGGAAGAAGTAGTGTGGAGAGCAGGTAATTCCACTCTCTTCACCCTAAAGCACTATGGAAGTTCGTCTCTTGAATTCTCTTAGTTTTTTTCCCCCCTCATTAGTAAATAGATAAGGATTTTTATTTTGATGCAGCAGATCTAGCTGGTCAGCTCACCTCCTGTATATACAGTTTTTATATTTTGGATTTAATGCTGTCTTTGCTCTGAAGGGGTTTTTGAAAGTTAACAGGGTTCGTGGTTTTGTCAAAGTTTTGCATTTATTACCTTTTGTTGCGAAATGTTTTGCAAGCAAGGTAAAAGCTTCTTTGTAGAGTATGTGAATAAGCAGGTACATGTTCATCCTTTCTCAAAGGCAAAAATGATGTATTCTGAATGCATTACCTAGCAGGTCAGAACAGAGCATATAAAACTCAGCAGTGTTACAACTTTTAAACATGTTAATGCTGCATATTTAATAAATCATTATTTACAGGTTGCTTACTTCTGCTGAAGATGTTTTCTCCCACTGCAACACAGAGCATCAGTTTAATGTTTGTGATATAATCAAGAAATATGGTAAGTTTTTTTCATGACTTGTTATTTTCTTCTGCATATCAGCATCTTGTTTAAAATAAATTGTGAAGATTAGCTTGTTTCTAACTGATTTCCTGGTTGTAGCTGAAGATTCCAAGACTGAGCAAGATAAGCTATTCTAGAAAAATGCTTATTATAGTTATCTTTATGCTGGCCGTTTCCCGTATGCTTTATCTACTGGTAAAACTCTTGGCTAGTAACCAAAGTAAGATTGATCTCTGCTGACTTGTGCTGAATCCCCACTGCCTACTTGATTGACATGAGCCAGCCCACTCCATGCTGGAATAAGAGCTGTTTACCTGATCTACTGGGAACTCTTGCCTGACTGGTGACACTGGTGTTGGGCTTGGGAGCTTAGCAGAGACCAAAGTGGATGTATCCACCAGGAGGTCAAGCAACTGGGCTGTACTGCTGGTGTCTTGGCTTCCCTCAGGTGATTGTAGGAAGGTAAAACCCGCCAATGTCTGGTTTATTCTTTCCAAGTGAAGCGTAAAGTTGGCTATCACTTGAAACTGCTATCTCTTTACACCAAGATGGTGCCTGAAGGAAGGTACATATAGGAGGATATATGTGAAGTGGGGGGTGGCTTTGGAGGAGTTGGGTAAGTACTGGACTACTGAGCCTGAAACTCGTATCTTACAGCATGGGAAAGCAGGGGAAGGGCAACAACATTGAAGAAACACTGTTCTAAGAGCGTGCACTACAAAGGAGAGAGAGGGAGATAAGGGGATGGGAACTACATGAAGCATTTAGAAATCTATATATAAAATTATAAGATCTGCTCTGTTTTCTGTCTAAAATCCAATGGAAAGTATTTTGAGTTTATGCAGTATCCTCGCCGTTCTTGAGGAAAGTACACAATTGTGTTTAAACTACTGTTATTTCTGAGCAAGGTGGCAGTTTTAAATCAATATTGGGGAGTATTCTTGATGAGTAGGCTCAATTTATGTTTTGTTAAGTAGAAAGCTAAAAATATGAACAAAGGAGCACAACAGCCTAAAACATCAGCAAGATAGCTAGTAGGAGATAAATGTGTCTGTCCTGTTGTAGTTTCTTGCCAAATGAGTGAAGTCCTGGTTCATAATCCGTATTTGCATGTGTTCCATTCTTAATTTGTGGCAAATGTATTTCTCTTGAGGGTGACAATTTCCTGGTTTAGTCCTGAGGAAAAGAAAAATGTAGATGGCAAACTTGAGATGGGAAGACTGCACAAGATAGTGGTGTACACCCCAAGGGGAAGCTGACCAATTGAACAAGTAATTAGTATTCATATAATTGTAAAACACGTGTGGGTTTTCTGTAATGCAAGCGCACTGGTTTTTTTTTCTCCTTTCTTTCTTTTTCAGGACTTGATTTTTATGGATACGTTAAACTAATAAACTTTGTTAGATTAAAGGTAGGTGTGCCACATGCTGTTTCTGTAATCTGTGTCTGGAGAATGGGAAATCAAGGTGCTGTGCTTTCAATTTCGCTTTTGAAGTATGAAATTTTGTATTATAGTTCTATAAATAAGAAATTACAGGAATTAAAATAGCTATGGATTGGTTTATTTAGATGTGAAGTTGTTTTCATTTTAAATATATCTAATTAATGTGAGTTTTATTGTTTCCAGAAGGTGATGTTCAGACTTGTAAAAAGCCTGTGCTATGTAGTATCATGTTGTTTTGTTAATTCATCTTGTCCTTTGACTCTGCTGTCTCACTCCAGTAATGGCTTCTCTTCTTGATACCTGAAGTTCCTCAGTCCTTGCATGTATGTTGGTGCAAGTCTTTCCTGGGGCTGTGAGCTTGCTATGCCCCAACTGTGCTGTTAGTAAGGACAACACCTGATCCCTTAGGTGACAGAATCTAAAATTAGTCTTTGCTAGAGTGACATCAGAAACACAGGAAAGCTGATGGGAACTTACAGTTTTAAGTTAGGCCTGGGTATATTTGTGTATTCTGTGACTTTGAAGTATGTTCTTTGGCTGTTCCCTAAAAGTTTAGGTTTAGACTTAGTATCATCTTATGTAATTAAGCATTTTTTACTGAAATCTTCAAATCTTTGCTTAAATCCTCAAATAGTTATTTAAGGCGTAACTAGCTATGCAGACTAAACACAGAAACACAAAAACTGAAGTCCAGAATCTGACCTCTCCTCTTTGTGACAAAGTATTAACTGATAGAATGCAAACAGGAGAGAGAATATAACATTTCTGAAATTTGTCCCTACAGAGCTGTTTGTGTAAAAACACTTTGCAAGATTAGTATCTTGGCTTTATTGATTAACCCTGTTGTAAGCTATGGGTCTGACACAGCCAAACACCTGAGTAAACTTGGTTCCTGATGGCAGTGTAGTCCTAAAAGTATCCTTCAATGTCTGTCAGCCTGCTGTGCTTTACTGCTTGTACTGAATTCCTTGATCCTGTAGCTTCCTGGGCTGTGGGACCCAGCCTAGCTCACAGGTGCAGTTTTATGCTGTTCTCTCATCACCATCGTTGTAGTGTCAGTACGCTGAGTACTTGTTGTCAGAGCCACTGTTCTTGCTAGTCATGCTTTGAAGTAAAGAAAGTAATAACTTTCTCGGCCTTTGCTACAAAGCTACTTTAATAGTACCCCATTTATTTTAATGGGTGGAAGAACAGATCTTTGCCTTATTTTGTTGAATGAAATTGAAGGGCTGGTGTTTTCAAAGAAGCTTAGCTTACATGCTCTTCTCCTTCTGTCTAGAAACCAACAGCAGCATATTTGAGTTCTCTCAGCAGCCCACTGCCTTGGGAAGGAGAGGAATATTTGAAACCAGAGCTAGAAGATGATCTCCTGCTTCAGTTTGGTAAATAAATACATTTCAGTGTGACTGTACTGCATTGTGGGGTAAAAGCGGTATTGGCAGAGTTCATGTCACATGAGGCATCATCACTGTTATTCAGTTGATTTACATACTTGAGAAAGTCCACATACTAGCTGTAGTCATGGCATTAAGGCACACTCTGAAATTTTTACCACGGGTTGTACGTTGGTTTTTAATGGCTGAGATTTCCCTCGTCCTGTTTTGTTATCTGCATTCACTTATTGTAAACATGTTTATAGTGGAGATGCTGCATGTAGTAATGAAGCAGGTCAAAGAGACACTCCACCCAAACTTAATTGGAAGATTTATGAAGCTTTTAAAGCTTCTAAATGTAGGTATTGAAAATCAGATGTATTCTTTCAAAAATGTATGCTATAAGTAAGGAGCAAGTAGTTTGCCTTGTTGAAAATATCTTCATCTTTTATACAGGTTCTATTTTGGACCAACCCAGTGTAAGATACTACAGTGGCATAGAAGAGTTCTGCTTCTTTAGCGGTTCTAGCTATCAGTACAAGCAGCCTTAGTTTCTCATGACAGTTCATTAGATGGTCTTGAGAGAATTCAGTTTGACTTTTGAACTTATTTTTGCTGCCCATGATCCTCCCAATCTCTTCCTATTTTGCACTTGATTGTACATCTTTCTTTTACCTAAACCATAAGGTACTTAGGGCTTGTGGATTTTTTTCTTCTCTGTACAGTCTGCAATGCAGTTTTGCCCTTTTCTAAGTGAGCCCTGCTGCATGATAGCAGAGATAATGTGTGGTAAAGGACATTGGCTGGTTACTTCAGAGATTTTGTGTTTCACTGTATCAGCTCCTGCCTAATGGTGTGCTCCTTGCCCAAGCTATAGACTTTTGAGATGCTTTGAGATGCTGTTGCAGTTGCTAAAGGGTTATGGAGGTGATCTGAACCTCTGAAATATTTTAAGTATCTGTGCTTTGTTTCAGTCCCATAGGCCAAATAGTCTTCCATGATTAAAAGGAATAGATAGATATTTTATTTTTTTTTAATGAAGTATTTTGCCCAATAAGCTGTCTGTAACTTCTTACTATACCCAAAACCACAGTAGCACGTTTTTTTTTTATCCAGTGACATCTGTTGAAATCATCTGATGAATTTAGCAAGAGATGAATGGGACCTAGTGCAGAGTCTGAGTTTTGGTAGTTAAAAAGCAGTGTTTCATCTAGATTCATTCTGCTTACGCTCTTTTGAGTTCTGTGTGTTCATAAGCTTTATAAAAGCCCAAGGAATTGGTTTGAAAATTAAGAGTTACTGTCTACTTTTAAGAAATGTTGAATTTATATACCTTCTTATCTTTTACCATTACTATTAACAGCCCTTTTTGCTTCAGAATAACATAATTGGAAAAATAGAGAATACGACTGTAATTAACTTAATTACAGCCTAAACCTAATGTCTCCTTTATCAGTAATCAAACACTGGTATATAAAGAAGCCTGCATTCTGGATTTATTTGCTTTGTTAACTTAGAGCTTGCTTCCAGCATACTTTTTTACTGAGTAGTAGTATGTTCTGCAGTTAGTCCTGTCAAATTCAGTGATGCTTCTTGTAAAACAGACTACTTTTACAAATCATCAAAGCCAGAAATAGCAACGCTGAAAACATATGTTTATGAGCTGCTGTGAAGCAACATGTGACTAGTAGGGGTTTTTTTTCCCCCCTCCCTGTTTCATCAGATATAGAAGACCTTTGCGAACCTGCAAACGTTTTGCCTTCTAATGGTTTAAATGATACCATGATGCTCCTTGAACAATTAAAACATGCAGAACACAGAGCAAGACTCGCAGAAGCAGCCTTGGCTAGAGCACAAGACGATCTTCAAAAAATGAAGTAAGTATTTGAACTGAATTTTTTGGGTTTTTTATTTGATATGTTTCAGGTAAGATGAGATATTCATGTTTCAAGACCAATAGAAATTCAAAGAAGTGGTAGAATGTAACTACGGAGTAAAACTCATGATTTATGTTGGGACTGTAGATTTCACTTTTATCTTGCAGATGATTAGTAAACATCTTGTAGATGATCAGTAAAACCCTCACAAATTGAAAGAGCAAAGTATGCTTAGGAAAGCTAAATAAGCACATGGCCCAGAAACATGTATTTTGCTTTAGATCACTCTCTCTTTTTCAGACACTTTTCCATTAGTCCTTTAAATATGAATTTAAACATTGAAGATGTACACAATGGAGAAGAGGGAGGTATAGACAAATTAAATATGGGACTCTCAACATTTTGAGAGATGTCTCCAAACATTTATTGTTAGTAGTAGAATCCAATGACAGTTCAGAGAAACCCTCAGTGAGATGAATAAACCAGCTTTTCAGCTACTTTTATTTTCAGTCTTGGATATGGGTTCTGTTAGTAAGAATATTCAGAGCATTCATGAATCAGGACATCCCCATAGCTGCCCATGCTACTTCTAAATCTTGAGGTCTTCAAAATATGGATTGCTGATGCTTATGGATAAAATGGGAATATAAACTTCTTTTTGGATCACATGAGTTTAAATCCTATACAAACATGTCATGTCACGATCACACTGATTGGGCACTGAAGAACTGAAATTGCGTGTAAGAGACTTGGAGAAATAATTCATGTTCTTTTGTGGAAAAGCGGCAAAAACCTTGTTTTGTAAAATATATGTGAGGGTTCATTTTATGTTTTGAGAGTACACGCTTGGTGTTATTAGTAACTAAGCATACCAAAGTAAATTCATGTGTGTGTTCAAATCCTACCAGCTGTGAACAATTATACATGTCAAAAAGGAACAGTTTTGTCTTTTTCTGGGTTTAACTTTTGCAAATTGTACTTTATAGCATACAGTACTCTTCTGATATCTTTGTGTACATTATGCATGAATTCATCATGAACAATAAGAATGAGAGAAATTTGTCACCGTACTTGGAAAACTTGTTTTTTCTGTATGCCATCTTGTCTTACTCTTGTTCCTGTCTTTTTCATTTAAAAGAAAGAAAAGCCATTTCAGGTCATCAATTGCAATTTCTTTTCAGCTCTCTAAACTTCAATCAGACATAAATATTTCTTTTTGAGATTGGTATATCAAATTATTTGCTGTTGTAAATGCAGGCTCTTCATCAGAGAACGGCTGGCAGAAAAAATAGACAGGTGTAGATCTGATGAAGCAACACAGTTTTAAATTATGGACAGATGAAGTAGTTGTGTTGTAGTAGCCTACATGCTGTAATTCATAGTGATACTGGTCCGTGCTGGAGGTGATGCCATTGAAAGAGACCATGTATGGATGTTTCCTTTCAGGTAAACCTCTGCGAAATAAAGATAGCCCATAAGTCTGATGTGGAGCAAGAATAGTATACAGGACCTTACTCTACAGTAACCTATTTTTCTACTGATTTCTGTCACAGAAATAGGTTTGTACTGGTATTTAGCAGGCTGGTTGGCTGACTTCAACTTCTGGAGTACAAAAAAAACCCCAAAACACTAGATCGAGGAGCTTTCTTATGCTCTACCTATCTACAGAGACTTCTTGGGAGACTAAATAACTGCAACTTCTTTCAGTTGCAACATGATTGCATTATGCAGGTCTTGCTCTCTAAAATGTGGAAAAAATATTGTAGGTTTTGTAGTGACTGCCTGTTCAGGATCAGTCATGCAGCTCCCTAGAGATTGTTGCTTTCTGAGCCCTGGAATAATAGTATGAGGACACCCACTAATTAAATATGAAATAATTTTTGCAGTAATGTTTTTCAAGTTTGCTAGACCATGTAGACTTGTTGAATTATGAGAACTGAAAGGGGTGCAATGTAAAGACAGATGGAGGCCTAGTGACCTTTTTTTCCCCTTCACAAATGGCCTTTCGCATTTGATGTAACTTAAAGATTTAAGAGTATGGCTAGTATATCCTGAATTTTTTCGTCTGTCCCCTGTTTAGAGATGACGGCTTTTGTTTTTACTTACCTGCTTTTTTCTTGATTAAAAAGACAAGAGGGCAGCTCTGTCTCTAGGGTTTATTTGATACTTGTGTTGTGTGCGTAGGCTGGAGGAACTGTTGGCTGAATCCATTGTAAATAGTTTTAAATTGAAAATGGATTAAATCTTATAAAATGCTAATTATATGTATGTCATAGAATCTATTTTTTGTAAGTTTCCATTTTTATCTTTTTGATATTTATTTAAAAGTAAGGAAAGTGCAAACTGCTATAGTAAAGAACAATATTAAAAATAAGATCTAGACCTTTACCTGTATGTCAGCAAGTATAGGAAGTTTCTGATACTGAAAAACTTTAATACGAGTTCCTTTACCACCTTCTCTTCCCCGTCCAAACTAGTTGAGCAGAGAAGTATTTGACATGTCAGGAGTGGAATAGTATTTTTGTTTTTGTTGTTCTATAGGGGTGGTACTGGTAATGAGATGTTACCTACAGCTTCTATACATTAAGTTCCTATTTAAGAAAGTATGAGCACTGTTAAAGGTGAGCTTTGGCTGCCTCGAAGTGGTCTAGGATGCAAGTTTTGTTGATGTTGGGTGGTAGACCTTGGAGGGAATATTGTCTGGCTCAAGAGTGTTTGCTTTTACACTTCATTGTGGGTATAGCATGAGCTGTTTGCACGTCAACTTTTAGTTGTGTTTTCATGATAAAACCTTTGATTTGTGTACTTTGCCATCAAAACTGCTTTGAGAAATGAGAAGAGAACATGCGTATTAGAAATGCAAGGCCACGGAGGAGGAAAAATAAGCAGCATGAAATTCAAGTAATAAATTGAATTTTAAGCTCGGGTTTGTTTCCACCCAAATGCTTCAGTTTTAAAGTACTTTCTTCTACCTGCCGCTAGTCATGCAGCAATGTATGCTTTGTAGTTCTTGTGCTGCTTGTTGTATTGAGTCTGTACCTGCATTACACAGCCTAAAACGCATGTTTTGACCACTGTGGTACTAGCTTTTGTACTAGTGAGCACAAAATAGATAATTCCTCCTTAAAAACAGAAATGAAGTCCGAATGTTTCACTGCAGATATTTGCTGGTTGAAAGCAGAAAGTAGCCATTGCAGGAGGGTGATGGAGGGAGAATGGTGGTGCAGCAGCCTGGAGGAGCCGGCAGAGGGAGGTTGGGCACGCTTAAAACCATCCCATTGTTGTCAGAGCCCTTGTGCAGGCTGGATTCCTTATCTCTTCCAAGCCCCTTCTCCCCCCTCTACCCTCGCCTCCTTTTCATGGTCACATAAACATGTCTCAAGGGTATATTTCAAATTGATTACAGGCAATTTGCACAGGATTTTGTGATGAACACAGATGTCGGGAGCAGCTCGTCATCCAGCACCATTGCAGACCTTCACGAGGATGAGGATGGTGTTTACTTCAGCTCCTATGGGCATTATGGGATACACGAAGAGATGCTAAAGGTTAGAAAGTCATCTCAACTGCATCTTAGTGGGACTAAAGAGGAAAGATGGAATGAAGTGGGCTGTGTGCCCATAAATAGACTGCAGAGCAGCTGCATTTTTAACCCTTCCTATCCATGATAGTTTTTTCCTAGGAGTTGGGTTGAGAGATCTTTTTCCTGTTTTATTTCCTTTGTACAAATTCTGTTTATGGGAAGCATTAGGAACATAAAATCACTTACTCTACGGATATGCTTGAAAATATATTACAATATCTATACCACAACCTTACCTTGCCAAAAGCAGCTTTTTCCTGGGTGCTTAAAACATAAAGGATAAAACATGGTACAGACAGTGAATATTTTTATTTAGTTTATATTTTCCTAACAACTGAAATCTGTCAGGCAAAACCACTTCTCAAATATTGTGGTTTCCTATTGCTTTAGGTAAACAGAAATTGTTGATATTTGTGCACTGATAACATGACATTGAACAGCAGGAAAAATTGTATGTTCCTTTTATATGATAAAGATAAAATAATTAAGGCTTAAATCTCTTCAAAGGCAAACCTATGTATGCCCTTTTAACTTTAAAAAAAAACAAACACAAAATCCAGCAACTTATAATTGACATGAAAATCAAAATCTCTTAGTGCTTTCTTTAAGAGAAAGTATCATAGTTGTGAAAGTCATAAACAGTTTTGTCATTTTGAGACAAATAAATAAAATTACTGCCTAATGTAGAGATAGAATACAGAGTTGTGAAGTGACTTTGTCCATACAGGTAGCATATAAAGTTTTCTGCTTTGTATATCATTTAGTGGCCCCAATGTATAAATACACATGAATCTGTGTTAGGAATAGTATAAGCATGAGGTTAATTTTTTTAGGGGGGGGGCGTGGATTTTAGAGGCACAGAGATGTCTGCTGAGGTGGAAGAATATTTTCCAAAATATATAGTCTAGAGAAATATTTTTAAAGTCTTGAAGATAAATAAAAATGATAGAAGTGTGGTATTGCAGTTGTATAAGGTGTCATTTGAGATGTTATAGGGTGAAGAAGCCTTTCTGTTTGCTGATCAAGTTTATAATAATTCTGCATCTCTGCACAAGGACATTGGTACAAAATCATATTTTATTGTTTTCAAGGAATGTTTGTCAGAATGCTTTTAAGAAGACTTTTGACTTTCCTAAACATAGGAAAGCAATTGATTTTTATCATGTGCATTGAATTTTTTCCTATATGCTAGACATTCACTTTGATATTTTTTTTTTTATGTCTACATTATTTATATAAATATAGTGGCTTGCTATATTGAAATTTTCAAGTAAGGAGTCTTGCTGTCTGAATTTTAAGTCTGTTTCTGACACTATTCTTTTTTGAAACCTTTTTTTTCCTTATGCCTGGTAGTGATAGGATGAAGTTTCAATTTGGTGTTTTTTTGCTGCAAATACTTTAGAGATGGGAAAAGAGTGTTACTTCATGCTGGCCAAATGGCTGGTGTTTCCCTTGTTCTGTTTTTTTCCTCAAGAATTTCTTGACTCATCTTAATAAATTCCCTTACCATTTTCTTTAAAAACAAAACAAAAAAAGGGCATTACATTGAAATGGCGAGTGAGAGAATGGAATTGATGAATAGAGAGACCTGAAGTGAATGAGTGTGGCTCACTTGAGCAGCAGTGCATATCGTAGAGGCAGCAGCTAGAATGGTATTGATTAAGTTGGGGCAGTGTTGGGGCAGTGCGAGTGGGCAGGATGTAAGGCTGAAAGCTTTCCAGCTCACTGCTTTCTCGATTGATGCTGAACCTTATGATTTTTTTTTTTAAACTTTTTTGGTCGTTTCAGCAAATCCTTTTATATACCACAATAGAGGTGAAGTACTAAAAATAGTTGCTCTGAATATAACATCATAGTAAACCAATACAATTTTAAAGGATCCCAGTTTTTTTATTCACATTAATTATTTATAGTTTTAAAGTACAATTTTGTAAAATCATCCCTAACAGTTTCTTTGCGTTCTCTGTGTGTGTGATAATCCTCCTAAACTTAAAACTGGATTTTAGGGTTTTCAAGCCTCAAAATAATTTCTTTTGTCTCCACAATTTTTATGAACATAGCCTTTGTTCTTAGTCTCTGTGTTTAGATCTTGTTTTTCTATTAAAATACTTTGGTCTTTCTCACTAGAGAAAATTTCTTTAGTTGTTCTGTTGTTTCTAAAAATTCTTACCTGCTGTAGTAGAAAAATGTTAACTTAAATATAAGCAAGTTTAACTTAAATGTAAAGTTGGATTTTATGCTTCAGTATTATTTGTAGTGTTGTCTTCACTAGATAAAAATTGCTGAAAAATTTTTTTTTGCTTTGCTCTAACACTTAAACTGCGACAGCAATTCCAAAGCCTATACTTGGCTGTCAGTTTGTGAACTTGCTCATGTATATTAAAGAGAATCAATGTTTTAATATATTACCTTGCTGGTAGATTGAGTTATACTGTTAGCTTTCATATACTGAGATACTGTAAATGTTCAGTTGTATGCTTGAAAACATTCCAGCTTCTCAGGTCATGTTGTATTACAGTTAAGTTTGTTTATTTATTATATTGGGCTTTCATAGAATGGTCTGTACAGCTTCAGTTACTAGCTTGTAGTCAAGTTTGCAAATTTGCAGTTTGTTCAGAATTAAAAAAAGTTAATTTGATCCATAACTTTTTTCAAAGGAATGTCACAGGAGTGTCAGAGAATAAAATGATACGAAAAGTTTTATGAGCTCGTGACTTAAACTTTTACCATTGTATAGAAGGTTGTTATGTAAAGTTGATGCAGTATTGCTACTCTACTACTGCTGTTCCTGGAAAGTGGTGAAGAGGTATTAAGAACTTTGAAACATCCAAAATCAAATGCAGCAGGTCAGAAAAGTGTAAGCTTCTTATTTTTCCTCCAGAGGCTCAGCTGGCTTAATTTGCAAAGACAGTAAATTCTGGAAGAATATAATATGGAAAGTGTTGTGATGGCAGAGCCCTTATAAGGGCAGTAGACACAAAACGTCTTTAGGCCAAGTTAAAAAGCAAGTTTCTCAGCATTTTTAAACAATATACTGTACGTAAGTAGAAAAAGTGAACATTGTTTTTTATCCTTTAAATCATAGGATAAAGTGCGTACAGAAAGCTATCGTGACTTCATCTATCAAAACCCCCATATCTTCAAGGACAAGGTAGGTAAAACAGCTCAGAAAGACAATAATTTCTGTGCTTCATTTTTTCTCAAGTGGTAGAAATCCTTCAGGTTGGCTACTTTGTAGCTTTGGGAATGGGATATTGCACTGACAAGATCTGATTTAATGTACTCTGGCTTTATTAGGTGGTAGAGTGCTATTCAGCTGCTGGAGGGTGCAAACTGCTGATAACAGAAGTGCTGATCGCTATTGTCATTGTTCTGTGTGCCATGTCGGGATGTTCATTAATTATGTTGGGGTTAGGTTGAGTCTTTCTTGTCCGGTATATTAAGTGGAATGTAGCTTAGGGGGCCTCTTTACCAGAATTTAAGTGAATTTCAGTTTGTGCCTGATACAGTAAAAACATCCTAGAAGCACTGTGTAATTAGAACTGGGGAAGAATTCAGATGCAGCTGACTTACTGAATTAGTGTTGTTTAGTCTCTCCAGACTAGGTTATTATTAAGGGATTTAGAACCAGGACCTAGTATTTCACTTGCAGTGAGAAGAGATGGCACTGACTCGTTTATGATCTGGCTGTGGTTATGACTCCTGCACAGTTATGATCCTCTTCTTGTGAAGACAGTGTATTTCTGCTGGCTATTGCTGTTGAGTTTGTGGTGTTCCGAGTTATGCTGTGCAGCCTTCTGTTCTGGATTAGCTTTTCTCTACTTAGTGTTTACCATTCTGAAGCTGTGTGTGGATATTTCTTAATGTGAAACCAGGATGTCTAGGTTTATGGAAGGCAATTACTATTGGTTTTTTATTTTGGTTTTGATTGAGACTTTGTTAATAAGTGATAATAGAAGGCTTCAGAATAGTGGTGGAAGTAATAAAAGTGCATCCATCTGATAGTTCCTCAGTTGGAAATTGTGCTAGATATGGTTTTGTTAGGTGGGAGGTATTTCTAGGTAGATATGTATGTCTTTGTATGTCTTACCTCAGTTTTCTTTTGTCAACTACAGCACAAAAACATTAGTAAAGAGTTTTCTTCCTTTTTGCTTCAATCCATGTCACAAGCCTGCTTCTACTAAACATTTCTAAGCTCTTTAGTTATAAAGAGAGAATAAGCAAAAGTGTTTAAGAAACATTATGCTGCTGTCTACTTAAAAGGTGCGGGTGACTGGGTAGCTGGGTGTCTCATCCAACAAAGCAGGAAGATCAGTAAAGGAAAGAAAACTTTCTTGGGAGAAATTTAGTTTCACAGATGCCCCTAAAATTGATAACTGCACGTTTTCACAGGGTAAGACTGATCTTAAATTACGTGGAACATATGTCCTAGTGGAACAGTAATTTTTCAGGATTGGTTGTGTTTCTCCTCTGTTGTATGGACCTGTTGGTAACTTTTGGAACAAAATGCAAGTGAACTGTTCTAGACAATGTTTCAGCCCCAGCTGTGGATGCACTTGCTCAGGAATCAGCTAGAAAATGTGCGTGCTTCATCTGTGTTTTTACTTCATGTAAAAGCATTCAACTTCTAAAGAAAAGCCTGTCTATTGTCGCAACATCTTCAGACTGGTTTCTGAACTTGGTGTTTTTACAGCAGTTTTTTGATCAGTTTTACCTCAAATTCATAGTGTATCCAAACCCATTATAGTGTATGGAGACAGAATGTAGGAAAAGATTCTCAATACTTTGAGTTCCGAACAGCTTCCATCCAGGTGATCAGTGCCCTGCTTAACTTCCGTGCCTGACCAAATGTCAAGGTTGCTTTCACTTGGTACGCTTTTATGGAGAACACATGGGATTTTTTTCAGAGATCTGGCTTTGAGGTGACATCTGTTACAGACTTCTGCTGAAGGAACTGTTAAGATATTTTGCTTAATTTATGTATCATATGATGTTCTCAGAACCATGCTAATGAGTGAAACTTCCAACTTGAGGAAATATGCTGTTATTCCTTAAAAGTCTGGTTACAATTAAAAAAAAAAATGGTGAGTAAAAGTCGTGATTCCCTGTTTCCTAGAACTCCCATATGGTATTCCTCGCTAGAAAACATGTAGTGATGCTTTTTGTTGTCTCTGAAAGGACACCTGTGAGGTGGGTAGGGAGGAGATTGTTACAAGAGCTTAATTGATCGTACTAGCTTTTGATGCAAATCTGTAGTGTCCCAAAGAGGTGTGATTGCATGTAACAGATGATAACAGAATATTGAGATTTGTTTATTATGCATACTTTATTCAGAACCAGGCAATTTGTTTGTTCTCTCTCAGCTTTCAACAGAAATTATCAAAGCTTGAATGAATCCTGTTTGCTGCCTTTATTTTCCACCTGTCAGATGTACTTGATATGAGAATAGGACAATTTAGATTACCTAGCAGGAGTAGTTAAGGTGGCCTTACTCAGTAAAAGGAAGTGTGGTCCATTTTACAGCGAGAGTATTTTTTGGTAGAAAAATAATTGGTTAGAAAAGCACTGTTGCCATGCTTAGTTTTTGTAATAGAATAGAAGTCTGAAGCAGCCATCAGTGCCATACTGAGGAAAACACCTGAGTTTTTAAACATTGTCCCTGCTAAAAGTTCAGTGATGGAATTAATTGGCCAAATTACCTGACCTCCTGTTTTTCTGAATTTGAAGTAATTTTTTTTTCTGTTCCTAAAAGTAGAATATCAGTTTTGATTAGACTGCAGAGAAGGATGTGATGCTGCAATACACTATGGTATAGTCAAATCACCAGTCCAGCTGCTCCAGATCTCTGGTGAGAGGCCATATGTGATCACTGCAAGAATGCATTAGCTGTGGACCCTTGTCCTGAGGCTAATTGGTGATCATTCTGCTTGTCTTTCTGTTCCTCAGATGTGTTCCAGCTTGTATATTTTCTCTCCAGTGCCTTTTTCTCCACCCCCATCCCCTGCCTGAGGCTAAATGAATTCTATCTGGGTTTTTAAGTGACCAGGGCAACTGTCCAAAGTGGTGTCTGTTTTGATTTCTTTCCAATTTGTGGTGATTGCTCTCTTTGATGCAACTGTACATCAAGATCATTCTTTCACAGAGGTTTATTTTTGGCTCTGACTTCCAGCTTTCATGGTTCAGCAATTTTGTTAACTACTAGGGGTAAAGTGTTAGAATAGATGATGTTAGGGGGCATGAGATTTCAGCAGCTGCAAGAACATTGATTTTTACTTTCCATTCTGTCTCCAGAAGACTTCAGCATGGGGATTTCTGTAGCCATCACGTACTCGCATGTAACTTGTGAGTTGTAGAATTGATTACTATTGGAACATAGCTGCAAAGAGTTCCAAGTGGAACAAGTAACTCTGTCCACAGCTTCTGTGGCCAGCCTCTACACAAGATGCTGTAAAAAATTCATCATGCTGATGTGTTCTATTCTGATTCCAGATGGTAAGTTGCTCTGTGAAGACAGGTGGCAGTCAACTTTTCAGTCGTTGCTTCCTGGTACACTACAGCAGAAGCTCACTTACACTATGCTGCTAAGGATAAATGGCTATTTTTATTCATGCTGGCTTCAGAATCATTGCTCTGTGTCCATCATCAAAATGTGTAGAACTGTATGCAAGGCAAGGCGAGCAGACCTAATGTGCAGAGCATTCAAGTACTTTGATTCTGTTTGTCAGGTGAAATTTAAAAGTGCATGTGCAAGTTGTTATTGTGGCAAAGCAAGAACGTTCAACAGCTCATAAGCTAGAAAGTTTGTCAGCAGAGTGCATTATTACCTTGAAATATTTTGTAAAATGGGGTTATAATTCTCAAGTGTGGGATTGATTACTGAGTGATTTGATGCCTTCTTTGGAAAAAATTTTAATGTCATGAAAGCTGTAAGGACAGCTTTTACAACACTGGATGCTGTGCTAAGGAGAGACAGTGAAATAAGTTAGTTTTCCTTTCTAATAAATTATTTTTATGACTAGTAATGGTGACTCAATGTTCCTGTTATCTTAGAAGTGTTTTAGAGTGCTTACTCTCTTGTTTAGGTCTCTTGTATAGGGAAGGAAGTCTGTCTTTACAGTTCTGATGCCGTTAATGCTTAAATGCTATGCATGATACGAGTGACTGTACGTAGTGTTTAGGAAACGTTTTTGATTTTCAGATTTCAAAATGTTTTTGGATTTAGTGCATGGAATTTTTGAGCACCATTAGTAAAGCTTAACTATATTAGGTAGAAGTCTAACAATCAGACCACTGATGATGTCACCAAAGCAACAGAAGGCACCCTCAGCAAATTTGCAGAGGATGCAAAACTGGGAGAAGTGCTTGATACACCACATGGTTGTGCTGCCATTCAGAAGGACCTCCACAGGCTGGAGAAATGGGCCAACAGGAGTCCTGTGCAAAGGGCCTGGGGCAATGCAAAATCCTGCAGAGGGGAGGGAAGAATAACCCCACATGCTAGTAGAGACTGGGGGCCTACTGGCTGGAGAGCAGCTTTGCAGAAAAGAATTGAGGGTCCTGGTTAACACCAAGTTGACCATGAGCCAGCACCACACACCCTTGTGGCAAAGGCAGCCAACCAGCCTCCTGGGCTGCATTAGGAGGAAGACTTGTCACCAGGAGGTCAAGAGAAATAAACCTTCTCTTGTACCCCAGGGAGGTGACTTCTGGAGTGCTGTGCCCAGTCCTGGGCTCCCCAGTGCAAGAGTGAGATGAACATACTGAAGTGAGTCCAGTGAAAGACTGCAAAAGTGATGAAGGGACTGGAGCATCTGTGATACAGGGAGAGGCTGAAGGAGCTGGGGTAGTTTTGTCTGGAGAAGAGAAGGTTCAGGAGGTGTCTCATCAGTGTGTATAAATGCCTGGTGGTGGGGAGTAAAGGTGGAGCCAGACTCTTCTCGGTGGTGCTCAGGGTTAGGACAAGAAGCAATGGGCACAGATCCAAACAGTTGCCTTTAAAGCTTAGGAAATGCTATTTTACTGTGAGGGCAATTGAAGAGTGGCACAGGTTGGCCAGAGAGGTTGTGGAGTCTCCATCCTTGGAGATACTGAAAAGCTGTTCAGTCATGGTCCTGAGCAAGTGGCTTTAGTTGACCCTGCTTTGAGCGAGGGGGGTTGGACTGAGTGATGTCCAGAGGTCCCTTTCAACCTTAGATATTCTGTGTTTCTGTGAAAAGGTCAGATGTGAAACTCGTAGATTAAAAATCTGCTGTAACACGTTCAAGATTAAAAGTGTTAGTTTTTAAGCTGTAGAGAAGTTTTCAGCTGTTAGAAGAAATATACTATTATGGTACCGAGGCCTGAACAAAGCTTCTTGGTAAAATTGCTGCTTTATGAAGTTCAGCGCTGCTAGCAGTTCAACTCTACTGATTAATACATGTGGTACTATTTTCTTAGTCGCTTCGCTTTTTTGAACTTTTTAGTCTTCCTATAGTAGCTAATAGGTGAGATACCAAAAACAAGTATTTGCATGAGTCTTGTTGCTATGTTGAGTGTACTTTTTTCAAGTGTAGTGATGAAGTTTATTTTTCTTTCAGGAAAACTTATGGATCTCATCTTCCTAGATTTTTTTGGTCCTATTTCGATTATAAATAGTGTTAGACAGAAAACATTTCCAGGTGTTAAAATTGTGCCAGTTACCATTTTGAAATTTAGTCATCTTGAGCCATAGCTGTTTTGAGGCACTGGCCGTTTCTGGCAGAGGATTCCTAAATAAAGTTTATGAATAGACTCTTAATGAGAAACTGCAGTTAGAATATGTTTTTTTGATGGCAGTGCTGAATTCAGTTGTTAGTGATTCACTGATTAAAATTGTTCAGGCTCTGATCTCCTGTTTCTGCTGTTCAAGTAACTTTTTAATTGTTGCCCAAATAATTGCTTGTGATTGTTTCTCCGTGGGACTGAGTTCATTTGCAGCTGGAGCTAGTCTGCTTTGTTGTCTATCTGTAAAAGGTAGTAGAGGGTGTGGAGTTAGAACTGCAGTTTGACTTGGATATCTCTGAATGTAACAGTAAGACTTAATGTTACCATTTGTTCCTTCTGTTAGGGTATGGTATCTCACTGATGTAGAAAGAAGTGTAAAAAAAAAATCATAGTAAGGGAAATAAATGGAGGTAAAAATAAACATCTTATTCATTTCAGGTGGTTTTGGATGTTGGCTGTGGAACTGGAATACTCTCAATGTTTGCCGCCAAAGCAGGCGCGAAGAAAGTAATTGGAGTTGACCAGTCTGAAATCATCTATCAGGCCATGGACATCATTCGGTAGGAAAAGTTCCAAGAAAAGTATGGTAAATATTGCTGTAAAAAGTTATTAAAATGCTGTTAGTAGTTAATGATCACCTATCACTGACTCTGTCCTTCTTTGTCTGAGGAATTAACACAGGTTTTGATGTGCAGTCAAGTTGTTTGCTCCTCTGATAGAGGTAATTAAAACAGGGCTGTAGTTAAGGCAGGATGTTTCCCAGACCTTCCTCCTAGTGTTAGCATAGGGCCTGCGCTGCCTTGCTGCAGAGGCTCCAACTGACTGCTACTGGTCCATTTTCTGTTCTTATGCTTTAAATGTTTCTACTGATAAAATTCTAAATTTTTAGACAACAGTTGAGACACGTTCCAAGAGGATGTGAGAAACTTTTCCTGACTGCACTACTTTGAGTTAAAGAAACAGTTCTGACGTAGATAAACCTGGTAAAAGTTGTTTACTTGTGTGAAAATTAAACAATATATGTGTTTGTATATAGACATTTTCTATAATTATATAATTTCTATCATTTTCTACATTACAGAAAACTAAACTTTTACTGGGTTCATCTCTATATATTTTTAGATCTTCATGTTGGAACTGCGATGTTTTTAAACAAAAGCTTGTCACATGTCAGTTAACTTTTACCAATTTTAACACATACAAAGGAGACAGGTAACGTAGCTTCCTTTGGCGAATAGGTTTTATAGTTATATGGTATTGTAGTTTTAACTTGTGGAAAACCTTTCTCTAGTGAGGCTCTTTGTACGTTGGTATATTTAAGGAAGAGACTTCGTGAGAATAGTAAATGTCTATTACCCCTTATTTTGTTTCTTTAGAAACCTACTGTCTTCTGGCTTTTGTGCTAGTTGGAAAGTGATTACTGTTGCACTGTAAGCATTTCTATAGTTGGAGGGAAAAAACCTACTTTTAGAGCATGCACACAGACATACTTGCACACAATCTTCAGAGTCACTGAGAAGTTGTTTCCAGGAGAACTATGAAGATGTTGCATACTGTGTAAACTGTCACGGAATAATAGAGGGTGGAAGGGACCCCTTGGGGGCTGGCATCTGGTCCAGTCCCCTGTCAGAACAGGCTCAGTTCCAATAGCTGACTCAGGCATCAGCTAGTCGAGTTCTGAACATTGCTGCTTCTGTCTGAACTACTCTAGGAAATGTCTTGTTTGACCGTCCTTACTTCTGAAATATCAAATCATAATTTCCATTGTTGCAGCTTGTATCTGTTGCCTCTCTTCCAGTCCCTGTGATACAAGAAAGAGCTTGGCTCTGGCTTCTCTTCATCCTTCTGCTAGGCAGAGGAAGACATCAGAAGCCCGTCCCTTAACCATCCCTTCTTAAGGCTAAACAAACCCAGTTCTCTGCTTCTCACTATGTGTCATGTCCTTCAGCCCCGCATCATCTTGGTGCTCCATTCACTGGACTTGCTCTGGTATGTCAATGTCTGTCTTGTGCTGGGGAGCCCACAACTGGACACTGTACTCCAGGTGCAGTTTTGCAATCATCAAATTGAGGGGAAAGAACACTTTCCTTCACCTGCTGCTACAAGGGCACACCGCTGACTTAGGTTCAGCTTGTTCACTCAGCCCCTCATCAGTGCAGAGTGGAAAGAAATCAGCTCTGCTTGCTAAACCGGCAGGAACCAATCTGTACTGTTTCATGGGGTTATTCCAGCCGAGGTGCAGGTCTTCGTCTTTGCCCTTGCTGGATCTCTGAGGTTTCTACAGTCTGAGGTCCCTCTAAATAGCAGCCTTACCCTCGCATATCAGCTGCTCACCACTAATTCAGCATTATCCACAGACTTTCTGAGAGTGCATTCTGTCCCATTAGGTCACTAATAAAGGTGTTAATTAGTATCAGAACTAGCACTGAACCCTGAGGGATACCTTCTGGTACCTGGCTGCCAGTTAGACTTTGTACTGCTTCTCTCGCCTCTTGAACCTCATGGTCTGGACAGCTTTCCACCTGTCTTAATAAATACCTGTTTAAGAAAAGTACTATGTTAAGCATTATGTGCAACTTCTACCAAAATGCTTTTATGGCACAAGAACTTGTTCTCTAAAGAGAACTTTTTCCACAAGTCCTGACACCTTCAGAGTTGGTTACAAATGCGAAATGGTGTTTTATTTCTAATGTACTAGATGACAAACTTAGAATTGTTCATATCTTTCAACAAAAAGTCCTTTATGTGTTATTTACACTTAGAGGACGATAGAAGTATCAGCCAATATGTATTACCTTTGGTGAGAAGGGCAAGCCTTTAAGAAAAACAACAAATCAAAACTCTTAAACTCTCTTTAAGAGTGATGAATTGCCACTTGAAGTATACTCTGAACCACTGCGAAGGCTATACATTTATAGATACCTTCTGCTATAAAAGGTTCAATTCACATTGAAGTTTTCAGTTCACATCAGAACAATTTATATTTGTCTTGTTAAACCTTCTTTTCCTGAAGGAGTAAAGCTGACAAACTTGTAATGGAGTAACAAGTATTTATTGGAATTCTGAACAACTGAGTTGCTTAAAAATGACTACTGCAGTGTACTTCCACCTGTGATTAAAGTATGTGCTTAAGAGCTTTTGTCCCTCTCAGAATTCAGGTTATTTCTAGCATGCTAATTACTAGAGACAGTGCAACCCTTGTGTATAAGTAAACTGGAATAAGTGGCCTGAGTGGCATGATTCTTTCCCAAGGTTACATAGTAAACTTATTTTTAACTAAATGCTTGCCTTTTTCTTAATGTGAATAGCTGCCCATAAAATTTCTAGTGCAGTGAATGACTTGATTTTTGTCGTTCATAACTGTTACACTAGAATAGAAAGTTGAAGTATACACTTCCTAAAGAGCATCTCAGCAGTTTTTCCTACAATGTGTAAACCACATTGGTTGGTTTTATGTTTTTGGGTTTGTTTTAATACTTTACCATTAAAAACAAGTATGTAATGAATTAGTGTTTTTCCTCTCCTTTGTTTTAAATCATGTCCTTGTAAGTGATCGTTTAGGGAGTTATCCTTACATCTCTTTTTGTCCTTCTTAAAATATTGAGTGATAGCTCTTCAGCGTTTTATTTCTCACTTTGAACTTTTGGGTTTAGTTCTGTTTACAGCATTGAGTATATTAGTGATGAACTGCTACTCTTCTAACAGAAGACTGCCATGTGTAGAGTATTTAATTGATCTTTCCAACAGCCCACATGTTCAAGTAGCCCTTTGACCTTTTCTTTTCCCTCCCTTCATTCTGATCATTCTCCTGTTGTCTTTTAGATTGAATTTTTAATGTGATTACTAGTCTGCATTGAAAGCCAGACAGAATGTAAGAGTAAGATATCAGGATAGGGAAGGAAGGGGCAGAGATAAGAACTGCAGTGGACAGATAAGTTTCTTTGCTGGGAATACTTTTCTGCCCTCTATAGCAATAGCTATCGTAATAATGATATGTACAAGAAAGAGTAGTATGGTTTGCCAAGAAGAAAAATACTACATTTCAAGCATTCATGTATTTAGTAACTTCACTGTCATGCAGTTTTTGTTTCAAAAACTGTAGTCATGTCACAGGACCTTCCTACTTATACAGGATGGTTGTACCATTACTTGCATATGAGGTAATACTTGATTACTGCGGTTACTAAATGTTGCAGATGATTTTGGCCAAAATCACAGTGGGGAGGATGTCTTTATTGTGGAATAACTGTAATACTGGTCTAGAGGGAGTGTTTGTTCTCAGTGACTTTGCAGCTCGTTTTGTTAAATAAAAAACCAAGTCGTGCAAAACGGCTTTGTGAGGAAGTTAATTTCCATTGCTATCCTAGTGTGATGAGTAGGCTCTAATCACTAGAGACTAATGCTACAGGGGTCAAAAAAGGAGAACTGGGAACAAGCAACTCTAAGTAAAGAGAAGAGTTGTTTTAAATTGTCCTTCTCTATTTTTCCTGGTTTCTGAAGCTTACACATTTGCATGCACAGCACAATGGAGATATGTGGGTCTGCTGTCTGCCATCTTTGCCTGGTACTTAATCTGCTGCAGTTTTTGGGTACTTGGAAACATTCCCTCAGAAATACAACTGCGAAGAGGAATATTACTTTTTAGTGCTTTCTTGATCAGTTAAAAATTGTTATTGGGGGGAGAAATGCAAAATATGGACATCAGTATATCTCTCTTGACAGCATAAATTGGAAATATAAACTAATTTGTTTATGTTGTGACTTGCAGATTAAATAAACTTGAAAATATCATTACATTAGTCAAAGGAAGAATCGAAGAAGTAGATCTGCCTTTGGAAAAAGTGGATGTAATTGTATCTGAATGGATGGTAAGGTGCATGAATATTCTTTTTAAGACATAGTTATTTCCAGGAAAAAAGTGGTGTTGTATTTCATTTGAAAAATGATTCTTAAAGCCAAAAATTTAGCATGCTTGCAACAGTGTCTTTCACCATGTTGGAGATGGGATGATGGTACTGATTACGTGGTACTTGGATACAATTCCTGATCCCTCTTTTTCACGCTCTTTCAAGTCAAAGTTCTCTAAGTACAGTTGACATATTTTGGGTACAGCAGTAAGTTTCTGTTATGTCATTAGTGTGCAAATCTACAGAAGTACTCTGTATTCCTGAGTAATACTATTGTAGCTGCTCAGGTGAAAGTAATGGAGAAATATTGTATTAGTCATCTAGCTAGATCATTATGATGAGTAAAATACCTTTAGTTCACAAAGACAGCTAAAGACTATCCTGACTGTGCGGGAAAGGTGATAAGGGGTGAGGAGCATATACACTGGGAAATCTGCAAATATAGAGAGAGCTTGAAAACAGCATTACTATTAATTGCATTTTTTTAGTATAAGAATAAAATAACAGATTTTAAAAGTGCATCATAAAGATGATGGCCAACAGGAAATGCAGTGTGCAGCGTGTAAATGAGCCATTTCCTGGAATCCACTGGATTTCAGCCGTTGGCCTGTTACATGTCTTTCATGTGCTGGCTGATGACGGTTACACAGTTGTGCTTGCTACCTGCCATTGATCCTAATAAAGGAATCTGTTGGACAAGACCCAGTGCCAGGCTGAACTTCATAGCAACTGAATAAGTCTGTTCCCTATCAAAAATGTGGTAGGAAACACTCCTTGTGACTTTTTTGGCGGACTTCTGCTATTCAATCTCCTCATATCGCAGACCTTCAAAATACAGGTTTTCTTCATGCTAGTTGCCACTGTTTGGACTTAAAGAAAAATGCTTTTGTCTTTCAAATTTAAGATCAATAATGAAAACTTACATTCAAAGTTACTTTTTTTTTTTTTTTTTACAAACTGTGGCTGTTCTACTGTATACAAGGCCTTTGGGAGAGAGGTCACATATTCACTATGTATCCATGTGTATCTAACTAGTTAACAGGTAAAAGTGGAATTAAATTGTTTTGGGTTTTCTGTGGTGTTTTTTTTAATATATTGAATATTTCAGTGTGCTGGAAATCTGCGAAAGTTTTTCCTCCACTGCTATAATGAATGTTACTTGAAGCATGAGCTTAATTTAGTGTTGAGGTCACTAGTTTCAAGGAAGGTTTAAGCCATTGGCTTAATACTAGTGGTTTAAAAATAGTGTGTTGTGGTTGGTGATTTCTGACAGTATGGTGATACACTAGGAACGTAATTATAGTACATTCAGGGAAACTTCTGATCAGTTGCCTAATATGTGCACCAAGAATAACGTTCCCAAAATCACATTTCTCATTCTGGAGTCCAAGATTTGGTTTTAAAAGCAACTTGGGTGCTTAAGAGCTTGAGTCATGTTGTAAATCAGTGCCTCTAAGGTGAAGTGAAGGATTTTGAAAATCAGCTCTTGTAAGAAATGAAGTATTGAATGTTCTGTGTTTCCCATTTGTGTGCTAATTTACCTTTTAATGTTGTAATTATATAGCCATGTGCATTTCACTTAATTAGGTATTCTAAATATTTAGGAATGTTAGCATTTTTATAGGTTGCTGCAATACAGAGATAAAGGGGACGATGCCGTGGAAGTAAGATTGATAGCTGGACAGTGTGCGCGCTGTTCCAGCACTGTCCAGAAAGGAACATTATGTTGCCTAGATGCAAATGAAGATTCCTCTTTGTCTGGCTTTTGTGTGTGAATTTGCTTTTTCTTTTCCTTCCCTACATGATACTGACCAGTGTGAAATCTTTTGTAAATATGTAAATGTAAGTGCTTGAAAATGTTGGAAATGTGAAGCGTGAGAGCAAAAAGGAATTAAATATATGTCAGTTTTCAGCTCTTTATTTAGAGAATCTGTATGGACTAGCAGGAGAATTCTAATGGGAACAGTGTTTTTTCTTTGTAATAAAAATATGAAAAGTTGCTGTTCTGTTTAGAAAGCAGACTGCCTTTAGACTAGTAAACATGAAACCCTTTTGTGGAGCCATAGCTTTGTTTTGCTTGGTACAGAACAGTGCTTAAGACCAGTACACTATAAGCTTTTTTAGAGCTGTGTCTGGAGCATCAGAAAATGTAAAACAAGTGTGGAGCAACACAGTGGAGACAACAGAGGGGAAAAATACTGCATCCCCCAGGAATGTTTCCAGAACAGGCTTTCTGAGAAAGATGGCGCATAGAACAGTGTATTGTAAAAGGTACAGTGTTGGAGTTATGAGCACCTCCAACGTAATGGTTTCTTATGATCGTTCTCTTAATTGTGTAAGTGACCTATGACTTCCACAAACTGCTTGCTATTCCTACTTCTCTTTCATTTTTAAATTTGTTGCCTTAAAATATGCAAAAATGGGACAAGCATCTTAAATCATAGAATCATAGAATGGTTTGGATTGGAAGGGACCTTAAAGATCATCTAGTTCCAACCTCCCTGCCACAGGCAGGGACACTTTTCCTCTAGACCAGGTTGCTCAAAGCCTCATCCAACCTGGCCTTAAACACTGCCAGGGAGGGGGCAGCCACAACTTCTCTGGGCAACCTGTTCCAGTGTCTCACCACTCTCACAGTAAATAATTTCTTCCTAATATCTAATCTAAATCTACCCTCCTTCATTTTAAAACCATTCCCCCTCGTCCTGTCACTACTTGCCCTTGTAAAAAGCCCCTCTCCTGCTTTCATGTAGGCCCCCTTCAGGTACTGGAAGGCTGCTATAAGGTCTCCCTGGAGCCTTCTCTTCTCCAGGCTGAAGAGCCCCAACTCTCTCAGCCTGTCTTCACAGGAGAGGTGCTCCAGCCCTCTGATCATCTTCATGGCCCTCCTCTGGACTCTCTCCAACAGCTCCATGTCCTTCTTTTGTTGGGGGCCCCAGAGCTGAATGCAGTACTCAAGGCGGGGTCTCAAGAGAGTGGAGTAAAGGGGCAGAATCCCCTCCCTCGACCTGCTGGCCACGCTTCTTTTGATGCAGCCCAGGACACAGTTGGCCTTCTGGGCTGCAAGCACACACTACCGGCTCATGTTGAGCTTCTCGTCTGCCATCACCCCCAAGTCCTTCTCCTCAGGGCTGCTCTCAATCCATTCTCTGCTCAACCTGTATTTGTGCTTGGGATTGCCCCGACCCACGTGCAGGACCTTGCACTTGGCCTTGTTGAACTTCATGCGGTTTGCACAGGCCCAGCTCTCAAGCCTGTCAAGGTCCCTCTGGATGGTATCCCTTCCCTCCAGCATGTCGACCACACAGCACAGCTTGGTGTTGTCGGCAAACTTGCTGAGGGTGCACTCAATCCCTCTGTCCATGTCGCTACCAAAGATGTTAAACAGGACCGGTCCCAATACCGGTCCCGTGAGGAATGCCATTTGTCAGTGGTGTCACTTGGACATCGAGCCGTTGACGGTAACTCTTTGAGTGCGACCATCCAGCCAATTCTTTATCCACCAAGTGGTCTATCCGTCAAGTCCATGTCTCTCCAATTTAGAGACAAGGATGTCGTGCAGGACAGTGTCAAATGCTTTGCACGAGTCCAGGTAGATGACATCAGTTGCTCTTCCCCTATCCACCAGTGCTGTAACTCTGTCGTAGAAGGCCACCAAATTTGTCAGGCATGATTTGCCCTTGGTGAAGCCAGATATTACACAGTAAGTAGGGGTATGTGAGTGTGTGTGTATATAGCCAAATTATATTTCAAATGTATATTTGCCATCTTCCAAAATAATATTTTTTAGTTTTAAATTCATCTGGATACAGTTTTGTCATGTTCCAGGTTTAGAGGCTGAATGATAAGCAACTGACTCTTCAGTGGCTTTATTTAAGCCTATGAAAGAAATTAGCAGTGATCTTGCTTTTAATGTAAAGACTAAATGCATTCTTTGTAACATCTGCAGTATGTGTGTTTGATGTTATTAAAATCAAACCATAAGCAGGGCCTCTGTGTGACTTGTGTTTGACTAAAACCAGTATGTAAACCATTGAGAGAGAGAGTGGAAGGTGTGATGAGCTGTGAGCTGTTCTGTTGGTGTCCAAAAAGCCGATTGCTGAAGATTGAGGACCTGTTGGACTACTGAAGACCAAGATAAAGCCATCTATTTAGACTTTTTCACTCTGAAGCAGCTGTGCATTCCTATTAGCAAAACATTGGTCAAGTATGCAGCCTGACAGAAGGACTTCTTGTGTGCTGGGAACCAGGAGAACAAGGGAGAGCAGGTAGATCAAAGAGCCACTTCACCCAATAAACCACGTTGCCTTAAGAAAGAATACAAGAATGGCTGAGTAATAGCCTGTTCTGCTAACCGAGCTGATTCCGTAAGGAGAAAGTCTTCCAGTTCTTGGTTGAAGGTTATTTGAATACAAGAATGGGTGATTTTTATGTAAGATCTCACTGCTGGCCTTGTTTTTTTAGAGGTTTCCCTGTCCAGGATCGTTTGATACTCTATAGCAGGGCTGTAAGCTTCTGATGCACCATCCTTGGTTGCCTGGATCTCTGATGTTTCGAAAACCTTAATTTGTGAAACTATGAATTATTATTAGGGGTTACGGGTACCAGCTACTAACATTTTTTTTTACTTGTCTGCTTGTACCATAGGGCACCTGCAAGCCAATCTCATATCTTCTTATTCAAACTGTAGATTTACATGAATTATGTTTCTAAGCAAAGGTACAACTAATTGAGTATTGGCATCCACTGCCCAGTGGCAATCTGGTGCAAATCACTTCTCAACACACATCAGTGATTTGTTTGCACCTTGGTGGAGTGAATGAAAACCCTTGTCAGTTACTGACCTGACCTGGAAATGGTTTGCAAATGCTCAAATTTCATGGGAAGTTTAGAATTTTGGCTTGAATGTGCTGCTGTTAGTACGGGTGGTGGGAAAGTACTTATGAGTTGTATACACCATAGACTTGCTCTCAGTCAGGGTCATGCTTACGCGTTCTCCCCAGAGACACCGAATTTTAGGAAGCGATGTTTTCCTGTAATTGGAGTAATTTTACATACAGTATATAAGTTTGAAATGAGAGCAGCTATGCAAAGTGCTCAAGCTACTTTTTGGTTAAATTGAATGCTGGGCAGGAAAAGGTTTGCTGTTGGCATCCAAAGGTGGCTGTGTTACTGCACATGGATTTGGTAGTGTAATTGTAAACTTTATAGGCTGCTTATTGAAAGGGTAAGTGTAGAGAGAAACAAAATGTATGTAATGTTTTTCTGGAATGTTCTTACCCAGCTACATGTGCGTGCAGATTTTTTTCTCTTGGTATGCTCTTGCTTTCTTTTTCTAGCTGAGGTTATAAAGCTAGAGGTTGAGAGTTTTATTCACTTGAAAAATATCTGCATTTCTTGTTTGTAAAGGGGTTTACTGTGAGAGACAATTGCCCGAGATGGTTGTCTCAAATACAGTGTTAGAGTACAGTGCATTCTCATAAATTGCTTTTCATGCAGTACTTTGTGATACTGAATATACAATAGAGTTTTATACAAGGAAAAACTGGGAAAGAGATGGACTGTGAAATCAAAATAAACCAAGGATAGAATCCAGTACTCTTGTCTCTTAATTGTATCGTTGCTCAGGTAGCCAGTATCTTTTTTTTTTCCTTTTTTTTTTTGTGGTAGATAATTTTGAAGTGACAGGATGGGCTGTGAATAGGAGATATTCAGGATCTAGTGAAAAGGACTAGGAAGTGAGCATGTCTGAAACACTGGAAACCATCTTTTCTCTCCTTCCTCCTTTCCCCTATTTGTATGATAGATAATGGTGCTTTTTTTAACACTAGTCTTTCTGTAGTCTTAATATTTTCTCTTGTTTCTGTTACTATTTGGAGGTGCATTAATACAAGTGTTCTATTCCTATAACACAGTAATAATTTATAATTTTACGTAAGAATTGAGCTTTTTTGTGGTTTTAATAATGCTGTGTAAAGAGCATACTAAGTCGCTGAATGCTTTTATTTCTTTACAGTAAAATGTTTTTTATAAAGGAATTGTATTTCCTTGCGTGAAAATATTTTTTTTTTTTTGCCAACACAAATAGCAGGTATCACATTTCTGCTCTTCAGATCTTCCCATTTGGTGTTCTCACTCATCTTATATTTGTTTAAGGAAGCACCAGGGTGTGCATAATGACAAATAAAAACTGTGTTTTTGAAATGTGTGGGCTTGCTCTGTCAGTAACTATTTCCTTTTTTAAAAAAATTAAAGCATACGTGAGAGATCAGCATGAAGGCAGACTTAGTGTGAGGGAAATGGTGCTGCAGCAGAGCATGCAGAAGAGTTTACATGTAGCTACTGCTTCTCATTTAAATGCGCCACAGGTTTTGGGGGGATTTTATCAAGTAAAAAGTAATTTTTCACAAGATTGAGCGGGCCGCATCAGTTATTAATGCAAGATTGCATTTTATGTTTTAAATCAGAATCCATTGTCCAGTCTGTTTTACATACCCTCCGTAACTTGTTTTACTCTGAAGTCCAATGGAAACTTTGTAGTTGGAAACTTCAGTTTAAGAAAATAATGTGTTTTTTATACTGATAGGGATTAAAAAAAGAAGGCCACTCTCTGGGCCAGTGATTTGGTAGCTGCATTTTGTCTCATTAAATATCCAGTGTTGGGCCTTACTGAATCTGGAGTACCAGGCCACGTTCAGTTATGTTACAGAAAATAATAAAATAGATCTTTGATAGGAGGATGGAAAACGTAAGACTTATTCAAGTAGTTAAATATTTCTTCTCAATTCTATCCTTACATGTTTTTTCTGGTGTACTAAAAATTCTACTAATTCTTGCTATTGTGAAAGTGCTAATACCACTTTTATTTATATATATATATATATATATATATATATATATATATAAAAGTAGAAAATAAGTGAAGGCAAATCCAAGTTCCACTGAAGTATTTGATAGGAATGGATAAGGGAAACGTACATGAAAAGGCATTTTTAATCTGAAGTAATTTGTATTTTAAACAAAGCCTTTTTCTTTAGTATTCTCCACAAAATGAGGTATACTTCAGAATTCAGTGTTGTTCTTGTGTACTGATGCTTTTAAAGAGCTTAATCTCTTAATTCTCAATGAAGAATATCATTATGAGTACGGAAGCACTGATGTTGAAAGAACTTCCTATACTTACATTTTGATTGGGAAAATATTTTTATGTAGCTTTGAATTAAAATGACAATAAATATTAGAGTGTTGTAGTGTAGTTGAATAATAGAGGAAAATTTAGCAATGCAGGATATTAAGCCATGAAAGTTTTGTGAGCCTTTTATAATTGTTACAAGCACAAAATACAGATATAAAGGATATGTAAGAAATGTAGCGATATTCACATTCTTCTGGATTCAGATTTGTCAGTGGGCTCATGCATTTTTGATAGCTGACTTCTTGGATGGACACGATGAAGGACAGACATATGCTTGAACGGAGTAACTCCATAGTGCTGTGTATTTCTGTTCCTGTCCAGATCTGTTTATGTGTGTGTTTGTTGTTAGCTGGAGAACAACCATTTTGTATCAGCTTTGAAAATATAAAAATAAGGAATTTCAGGTTCAGTTTGAGAAGGAAATGGCCAGCTTTTTAGCAAAAAACGCATAATATGACAGCATAACATTTAAGATGTGCTGTAGATTCAGTTTGCCTTTAACAGAGAGCATGTCACCTTTTATGTTTCTTAGTTTAGCCACTAGCAAGATAGAATTAGGAATATGCGACTCACAGATTTGTATCCTAGAGTTGTCTGCAGTAATTAATTTTGAGGATGCTAATAGACACTTAAGAAGAAAAAAGAAAAAAAGAAAAAAACAAAAACCTGAACATTATTGGGGTGGAAGCGGGAGTGCCCCACAGCATCCCGGGGAAAAGACGTCGGGTATAATTCTCTTTCCAGATGGCATCCCTACAGGTGAGGCAGCGGCCTGTGAAATTACATTCTAAATTACACTACAGATGAGCACAGCACACTGAGCAAAACGCTTCGGTATAAGTAATAAATGACTTGATTCAGTACGGTTGGTGGTTTATGTAACTTACAAGAATGCTGTAATGAATTGGGGGCAAGATAGAACTGGGAGAGGGGGGGAGAACCAGTGGTGCCAGAGTGGAAAGGTTGGGGAAAGGAGGGTGAGAATTTCACTGTATTTCTCATGAGAAGGTGTGTCTTCCAGCTGTACTTCTTGCACTTGTTTGGCAGGCATTGTAGGTGATGGGCACTTAAGGCAGGAAGAGATAAGTGAAGAGCTGATCTGTAAAAATGTCATCTTGTAACTTACTGACTCTTGCTGATAATTAGCCTTAAGATACATCCTAGAGGTAACATTTAAAATACTGCGAAAACAACTCTTTTTCAGTTAAAAGCATCTGAAAAGAATTTTTACGAACTGAATATATTCAATTTTTTAAACTGCAAGAATAAGAATTAAAAAAAAACCAAAACAAAACAAACAAACAAACAAACAAAAAAAAAACCCAAAAAAACACCAAACAAAAAAACAAAACAAAACTCTGGTTCCATTCTGTGCTTTTAGCTTGCTGTAGGCATAAAATCATCTCTGCCTTATGCAACTGGAGCTCCCGGCCTTTTCAGCCGTTCTGCAAAGCTTACTAAAAATCATATTGCTCACAAAGCAGTAGGCTTCATTTTGGGACTTACTCCTAGGGCTTCATAAAAGTTAGGCAGTAAAGTGGAAGAACAGGCAACATTTGGAAGAAAAATGTCCACTAGACCTCTGTCCTGTTACCAGAAGAAACAGGTTGAGAAAAGGGCATTTCCATTATTTTCACACTATATTCCTATTGAATACAAATATGCTGTGCTTCAAGTTTCCCGTTTTCTAGTTTTGTTTTTAGCTCTGAAGGCTGCAGGGTGGATGGTGATGTTTATAAGCAATTCTGAACTCGCAGCATTTTTTGTTCTAAAAGCCTTAGGCAAAATAAACACCCAAGATGGCGTAAACTTGGTGGTCTTAGCAGTGCAGTTCCCATGCAATGCTGTCTGTCTTCAGTAGTGTGGCATGATGACTTCAAAAATAAAAAATAAATTTAAAAATAATCCCTATGGTTGTACAAATATGGAAGCATAGGAAAGATGAAGGGAAAGACTTTTTGCTTTGCTTGGTTACTGCTGACTGGGCCTGTAGGACTGCAGGTCTGAAGTCTGGACTTCCAGTTGTCTCTTTTTGTTCTTTCCTACTGGCAATCAGTGTATAAATCAAGCCATACGGCTAAGCTGTGTTTTAAGCAAAATGAGAATCAAGTGAAAATCCAAGATGTACGCTAGTATGATTTGTCTTAATTGATCTGATGTTGTAAGAATGTGTATGTGGATGAAATGTGTTGTAGTATTTGGCAAGAATAAGGATCATACTCAAACATGGAAGATGGGAAGGATGTAAAAATCAGGAAATCAGTTGGAAAACAAAGGGCTATGTATCTGAGAAATTTGCAGTTTACCTAAAAGTAGTTGGGAAATTGGATGTTTTATATAAAATGCTAATTGCATGTGATACTGCAATACATTTTATATCAGAAATGTTTAATTATGGAAATAGATTTTTTTTTTCCTGTTTCAGGAAATGGCTGACTTGATTAAATAAATTTACAACAAGTTATTCTAAACATCTAAAGCAGTATGATTACCCTGCTATAAAATTAGTCCCAACACCAAAAAAAAACCCTGCACAAATCTAGTTCTAGCCATTTCTATCCTGAGAATTTTTTTAAGTTCAGGTGCTGCTAAATAACGTAGCCAGAGAAGCCATGTCTTTGGTAGATGATTTTTTTCCACCTGTCTTAGCGAGCATTGTCCAAGCAGTACAGGGCACCACGAGGCTGCAAATGTGAAGTAGCAAAGATGTGTTGCATTTGGTGTTTTGCTGACAATAATTTTAATGTTACTCTGATACAAAAATCGGAGATCTCCAAACCCCCTTGCTTTCTAACTTTCCTCACCGAAGTGGGAAGCTAGGTGCGGCTGGGTAAGGAGTCCGAAAGAAAACTCAATAACACCAGAGTGTGTTATTAAGCAGGCATTCTTTATTGCAGCGCTGGGCAGCACTGGGGATTATCCACCATGAGTGCTCCGCTGATTTTGCAGATTTTCAGAGATTATATACCATAAAGTTATACATAGTCATAAGATTCCCAATAACTCATTTGCATAGTCATGAGATTTCCTGGAACTCATTAATATATGTAAATGTCCGTTCCGCATGCGCAGTCGTTTTCTCTGGTGGTCGTCAGGGGTCTTCAGATGTCTTCCTCACTGTGTTCGCTAACTGACCCCTGCTTCTGCGCAAACTCAATCCAGGGATCACGTAGGTCACGGAGGCTGTGTCCTTCAAGGCAGCTGTTGCAGCTCCCTTATCTTTAGGTTTCTGTGCCTCTGTTTTCCCAAGGCCAAGTTGTCTGAAGTGAAACACAGCCATCCTAATTAGAAACTATCTTTTCAAGGCCCAGTTGTCTGAAGTGAGATATACCCACCTAAATTAAAAAAAGGCTGCCCTTTGTTTATTTATATAACTAGGTTAGTCGAATGTCTAAGGTATTTACAACATCCTCCTTGTTCTTGGGGCCCTCAACCGTTTCAACTCGCAGTTCTAAGTGAGAAGGGATTTTCTAGGGATTTATTTTTTTGTTTGGTGCCTCAGAGTTATTACTAAAAAATCAATATGTACAGCTTTACACTTGGTTTAAGTTGGATTTGATTTCTTTCGATGATGTAGGACTCTTTCAGGTAATTGTTGGTGTACATCGGATATTTATTGCCTATAGTTTATTAATTTAGTAGGTGCTAGATACTTGAAGTTTGGGAAGTTAAAGGTGATACTTTATGTAACTAAAGTTTTGAAATGACAGTGCTGTTGAGAAATTCACTGGGTGCTGGCTCTTATTGAGGTGTATGTGCATATAAAGTTGTTGATAAAGTCTATCTGTAGATTGATTAAATAGGCTACATGAGAAGCATAATGATTTCTAAATTCTTTCTCTTTTCTATACACAGGGTTATTTCCTTCTCTTTGAGTCGATGCTGGATTCTGTCATCTATGCAAAGGACAAGTACCTGGCAGAGGGAGGCTCAGGTTGGTGCGCAGAATTCTTTTAATAAATTTAGCTCGGGGGGGGAAACTAAATAAACTCAGAGACTTAGAATAAGCTATGCATGGTTGAGAAAGTTGCTGGTCTAAATGAAAAATGTTTCCATTAGTATGATCTTCAAGGCATTAATTTACTGTATGGGTAATAGACGAACATTAAATGGGGTATCAAGGCCTCAAGTTAATGGTGTTTTTAAGAACAGAGGGAGTTATTTGTTCTTAAGTACAGTCTAAATTTTTCCTCCCTACTTCTTCCCACGCATCTGGGCATTTGTTTTCCCCTCTTGAGATCCCAGCTTCTGCATAACTACGAACAGAGGAAAATAAATTCTGTTCTGTAAGATGTGATACTGTTTGAGTAAGCTACTATGAATTAGAGAAAAAGTGGATAGGATGTTTTCCTGGAGGAGGGAAATTTCTTGGGGAGGACATAGTTTCAAGCACAAGAAGCCATATGAAATAACTAATGAAATTACATTGTTTCAGTTCAGCATATTTATTCTATCCTGGTGGGAATATACCCTTTTTCTTCGTAGTTGGAGGGTAGGGAAGTGGCAGAACAAAAAGGTTTTATTTTGAAGTAGAGATCTTTTATCCTTTTAAGTAGCTTAGATAGTGTCATCTTAAGCAGTGTTTAAACGCCTGTAAATATTTACTCCTCATGTGGTGCAGTTCTCTGCACAAGTTCTTCATATGCTTTATTCCTTACGCTGAATTCCTTTGCCAGTATTGTATTTCATATTGACCTTTTCAATCGTAGTCATAAGTCTGGGGTTTTTTTTCCCTTTTGTGCTAACCATGCACATAGTTAGTTTCACTACACTGACTTAATGATTGGATTAATGACTATGTAACAGTGCTCGCTGCAGTGCTTCCCTTTGATTGCAGTGAGCTTTTGTATGCTACAGAGTGCAGCAGAAAAAGGTTTTATGCATTTGTTCAACATTTGGTCACAAAGCTGAATATACAAGCGAGAGATTACTGTTCGTGTGTTAAAATATTCAAGCCACTGGAACAACATGACAGAATAAGAGCTTTTTTGTTTTCAGTAATGTGGAGTAGTCCAGCCAGGTCTGGAATACAGTTGTGGTCTGCTCTGTATAGATATACCCTGATAATTTTACATTGCCATATAATTAAATCTGGGGGCATCTTCTAAAATTGTAAGGAATCATTTTATGTTTAGCTACAACTTCCAAAGCCTTTTGAAAAGGGCTAGAAATTTTTGAACTCTATTGAAACTGCGATAGTGTCTTGTTCTCTATTTGTATTGATGGTAAGTTGCCTCCCAGAGTTTCCTTTGAGAGACTGTCACGGTTTAAAGCTGGGCCAGCTATTAAACCTGTGGCAGATGCTCTCTGTTAACCCTCCCCCCCCCACCCTCACCCTAAGGGAAAGGGAAAAGGGAGAGAGACTTACAGGTTGGAAAGTTAAAACAGTTTTAATAAACTATAGTAATGAAAAAGAGTATAATAAGAATAATAGAAATAATCAAATATATACAAATATATACAAAACCAAGTCTGAGAGCCTGGAAATCCTCCTCAGGCAGAGTTGCTCCCCCCAGCACAAACAGAGGGGAAAATGCAGTAGCTCCCCCCAGCACGGGCAGAGAGGAAAATGCAGTAGCTCCTCTGCCATCACACCTGCAGGCTTTTAACTGGAGAATTGGCAAAGCTGGTACCAATCAGTGGGAGACAGGAGGGCCCCTCCCTCCTGGGCCCCACCTCCAGGAGGCGGTGGGTTAGTGATAAATAGGAAAGTGAGAATGATTTGTATGGGATGGAATACCTCGTTGGTCAATCTTGGGTCACCTGCCCCATCTGCTCCTCCCTGCAGGTGCGACCCCCTTCGACTCTTCACTCGTAAGCAGTGAGGAATTTAGCAGTGACCTTGGTTTCTCTAAGACTAATTGGCCTGGTTTGGGCCAAACCAGGACAGAGACAAGGTGTGCTGGTTCTGCAATACGCTTCTCCTTTGTGGTCTGAGAATGGTCTTGGGCCTTTATGTGATCCTTCACAAAACGTACGGTATTGTACAGTCGCCGATTTGTATGGCCAGATGTTAAATGCAATGCTGTTTCCTTAAGATGCTGACAATTGCTGCTCTTCTGCCAGCTTGTATAGCAGCTGTGCCTATGGCTGTGCCTAAGATTCATGAGGAAGTTGCTCAGCAATCAGCTTAGCAAGACAGACACTTCTGCGGTGCAGATGAATAGCAGCAGAACTGTGGGCGCATCCAAATTCGGATGAGCAAAAACTAAGAGCTCATTCTGAGGTGAAGTCTTAGCAGAGAAACTCCTGAATCTGCCATAAAACTTAATTTCGTCTCAAGCCACTTTGTACTATTGAACCCAAGACCATTATTACAGGGACTGTTTGAAAGCTGAAAAAAAGCAATAGAAGCAGCTGCGATTTGGCCAAATATTTCAGTGATTGAGCCAGGAATAGAATCCAAATTTCTAGATTTGTGTTCGGTCAGTCATGTCGTCGTTACTTCAGTTTAGCTTATTGGCATGCTGAAGTGGATTATGCCAAACTGTCTAGGGTAATGTGTGCAGTACATGAGGTTTATTTGGGAACATAAAATTCTTGCTGCCCAGGACCCATCTGTTTGTTTTTAGAGCCATTACTTGCTTGAGTATAGATTTTTGCATACACTTGAGGGCAGTGCACGTTGGTGAGGGGTGACATGGGTAAGGAAGGCGTCATTTAAAATGTAATACTGTTTGCTGGCTCACATCAAAATGATGGTATTCACTTGGAATTATTTCCGTATATCTAGAGGATTGACGCCTTACCCTTCAGCGTCCTGAAGTTTGTGAGGCATCACGAAGGGATAAAGGATTTCCCATTGTATTCTGTTCACCACGTGAGCTGTTACTGGTGACAGATGACTTCTGGGCACTGAGTCGAGAAGGACACAGATGGTCAAAACGATGAATCTGTGAGAGCACTGAGGAGTATGTGCTTTTGTCCAATCAGCGTTTTGTTCATTTCACCTGCGAGAAGGAATAATTATTAAATTATAGGCTTAATCAGAAAAAAAAAAAGACAAGTCTGTCAGGATTGCACAGGAAAGTGTTACAGGGTTGCAGAAAGAGCAGAGGATTTGCAGGGAATTGAGGATAACAGGTGAAATGGTAAATGCAATTTTAAGCAGATGCTTTTAAACATTTACAAAACTTTACAGCATTTAGAAGATTTAGGCTGATATTTAGATAACACGCTTACATTTCCAGTCAAATCTCAGTATAGCATATGCTTCTGGACACGGGCGGGTTTGTAAATTTGGAAGTTAATGTATCACTGTAGTCTTTTGCCTGTGCCCTGTTGGTGGAACACAGATTTCTTTTGGTGAAGTCTGAACAGGCGTTGTCTCCTTTTTTGTTGCTATTGATAGGCTAAACTGAAAATGCAGATTAGATTAGAGCATTAGTGTTTACGTTTTTGCTTGTTCTGAAGCACTTTGTATTATCGGTCATGAGTTCCACTGCTGACTTAAGGATTTGCTGCGTGGACGAAGAGATTTAATAAAAACTGATTATGGACCCACTCAAATATTTCACTCTTGATAGACATGGTAAACTTTTTCATGTTAACAGAATGTCCCAGAAATGTCAGCTAGTCTGAGGAAGGAAGGTTATAAAGTAGTTGATCACGTTTTGCTGTGGTTTTCATTCTCATTCACAGCGTCACTAGCACACTCCTGTAAGTGTATTCTGTAATACTTTCAGTCTCTTTTTCACCCCTCTTCTTGCCATACTCCTTGCATCCTATGAAGAGCATTTCCCTGAAAACTATTCCCTCAAAGGCTGTAGTCACTTGCTTTTGTTGTCCGTTTCGCACTGTCTTAATTTTTGGAGTGTCATTGGTGGCTCCTGAAGGTTTGAAATGCTGGGAAGTAAAGCTGAATATAATGCAGTTGTCACACTAGTAAACAGCAATATTAAAGCTTCGAGAAAGGGAAATCCCTTATTGATGGCTCCAGAAACTACTTGCAAATACTCCTACCACTAGGTGTTGATATTTTTTTTTTTTTTTTTGTTCATGTGTGACAGGTGTCAGATGTGCTGGAACAAAATGATTTGTTTCAGACAAGACAGTTTGAACGCCTTCCTGTTTTGATTCTCATCAAACTGCCTTTTTACTGCTGAGTTAATTGTAGACTGTTCCTGGAGAAACCTTCTGCTTTGAGTTCCTCATCTGAGAAGTAGGGACGATGGTAGTTTACCAATGGGATTCCAGTTGAAGCTTGCTGATATTTGTTTGTTTATTCTGTTTTATACAGTCAGAAAGTGAGAAAAATGACAGTGTGTTCATATTTTGTACAAACTAGTCATTCCAAATGTGCAAGTGGTTGCTTACTTTAATGTCTTCATATGAAAAATAAAAAAAGCTTCTTTAGAGAAAACTCTTCTTTATCATTAACATGTACAAGATTATTTCCTTTAGGCTAAATCTGCTGTTGCTATATAAAAGGTCTAATTTCAATTTGCTCTTTCTATCTTCGGTATTTTACAATGCAAAAAATACAGCTTTTCTCACTTACCAAGCTATACCAATGATTTCTCCATACTAATTTTGATAAGCTACAATTTCAAGCAGAGCTGAAGACAAAATTAATTTTACAGTCCATCAGATTTTGGGGAGGAAAGAGAAAGTTAGCTTCAGTTTTATTAACACTGCCACACTCATGTATCAATAAAACATAAAATAAGGTTTTTATTAGCCGGCATTTTGCTCTGAAGCCAGATCAAGAATTCAACGTATGTGGCTTTAAAGGCTTTAAAACTCTAAAAAACAAAACAGGGGAATTTCTTTGTGGAAAGAAACCTAGCTAAATATAAATTGAGATTCTCGTACTATTTGATAGTGCTGTAGACAGTCATGTTTGTAGCAGCTGTTCTTTGTGTCTTTTCCAATCAGCAGCGCATAGAGATTGCCAAGAGATGGACTGGCTTTGCTGTGGGCAGCTGTTAAAAAGGCAAATGTCAGTCTTCCACCGCTATTTGGGAAAGCTGTAAATAGGTACTTTTCTGAAGATATTCTTGGGAGAAGGGAAAGCACAAATGTGAACGTAGTGTAAGAATGACAGCTGTCATCCTAAACCTGTGGGGGGAATTGATGAGGAAGTTCTCTTCTGTCTGTTGGGTCACTTCCATACTCTTCAGATGCAGGTAGAAGAGTGGTTATTCTTTTCCAGTACCCAGAAATAATTTTTTAGGTTGTAAGGCAAGTACCAGCCAGAGCTGATGAGACACAGGAATAACACTCTTGAGTAAGAGTATTTGCTCTGTTCTGGAAATAAGGTCTTTTCGCAAAGGTTTCTTGTTATTGCAAAACCCTCACCTGAATTTTCCTTTGGGTGTCTGTCTACATTTATTAAATACATTTTAGGTCAGTCTCTGTATAGAAGTCAGAATAGGATGTTCCAAATTATATTCTTCAGACATCGAGTTTCCAGTCGTTTCCTGGCAGCGCGATTCAACTACAAAGATATTTTGTCATGAACAGGAAATACTGTTGCCAGAGTAGTGTGAGAAAATTAAGTTCCAATGTCAAGTCTCTTCTGTGGACAAATGGGACTCCAGAAAATAAAGTAGCACAAAAATCTTGTCCAAGAGCTGAAAAAAGTTATTTTGTTTGTTCTTCTAAGATAGTAATCACTTAAAAGGGAAACAAAAAGTCCTCTTTATGCTTGTCTAAAATAAAATTTCACTGATCTGTTTCTTTTGTTACAGTTTATCCTGACATTTGCACCATTAGTCTTGTAGCTGTTGGGGATATGAATAAACATGTGGACAAGCTACTTTTCTGGGAAGATGTATATGGCTTTGACATGTCTTGCATGAAGAAGGCTGTAATTCCAGAAGCTGTTGTGGAGGTGCTGGATCCAAACACACTGATATCTACAGCCAGTGTCATTAAGGTACTGTACTTCTGAAATCTTTAGTAGTCAGATTAGAAGTTTCCTTTTTTTATGGAGGAGGGGAAAAAAATACACACACATGCACACACAAACTTTGGCATCTTCAAAATGATACAAATGCAGTAAGGTTCTTGATGTTAAGACTGTAAGACTTGTATTAATTGCTTTTTTTTTTTCCGAAGTTTGAGCTCTTAATAAAGTTATCTTCACATATTTAGATTGTTCTGTTCTACATTTTCTTCTATCCAAACCCAAATTTACTTGCATTTTAGTAAGTTACAAGTTGCGTAAAGGAAATGTAAACCATAAAAAAAAAAAACAACCCTGGAATAGTCTTTTCTTCTACTTTGCTTCCCTCTTCACCTCAGTCAGTGTACTGAGTTGCAGGGGGACTTCTTATCTAGTTCTGTGTCAAGCTAGCTGGCTTTAAAGATCCTTCATTGGAGGATCACTCACTCTCACGCATAGCTTCATCCAACAGAATGACCATGTCTCAAAAGGCAACAGTAGTTTCTGCAGTACGCGTTGAATTAATTTTACGCTTACTTTTCTGTGTTGTCTTTTTTTTATGGTGGCTTTGTGATGGGGAATAGCAGCAAAGCTGGTAGTGATTCATATGAGAGAACACCTGCATGACAAGATATAATCCCAGAACACTGACTAGTCTGAAATTCTGACAAACTTTGTGATTAGTAATAATTTGGACAGTCAGATCAAATTTTGAGATAAGGACTATTATAAATCAAGATTTCCTTGTCACAACAATATTGTTCATACAGTTACTTTTCTATTGTAAAACAGTTAAGGCAGTAATATTACTGCCTTTCAGTGGGAATTGACTGTTTAGGGAAGAGGTAATTTCTCTTTAAATGCATTCCTAGCCTATTTTTATATAGAAGAAAATGAGTTTACATAATTCATCACTGAACTTGACACCATTACTGAGGGTAGTTCCAGTCTCTTCCAGCATAGAAACTACTTGCTGTGGTCAGTTGTCATCCTGCCCACAAAAGCAGTAACAGGTGAAGTACAGTTTTGTTGTCAGTATAACCTGATGCAAGTTATTGTTTAAGCTTTTCTTGTTTATAGTTTTATTACAGAGAAGATTAAAAAAATATAAGTTTTTTAAATCAGGTATTCTAATGTAAGAAGTGCTGAGACTGATATTTCTTTAACTTGAATAACTATTTTGGCCACCTTGTGCATTTCTTTTTTTTTTTAATTTCAGGATTCTTTATTCGTAGATGATGAAGTCATTACAGATGTGTCTTATATTTTGTTCTCTGAGCTTGTTGACTGGACTACCTCTAGAGTCGGTGAAATTAAATTCCTAAAGACACCTATAATAAGTTGTGTGATTTGAGGCTTATAAGTGACTGTTTTCTTTTGAGTGTAAGGAGAGGGTAGAATGATCAACTCAACTGTTGAAATATACTTTGTAGACCTGTCATTATAGGGAAGATAATTTCCACCCTTAGTGAATGAAAGTGCACCAAACGGAGGTACTGAGGTCAAGAATCTGAGGCTTTAATTGTTAGGCATCTGACAGGTTTGATTGTGCAATGAGTGAGGCATAGGCACTTTTCTCACCTGCCATTTTTTAATAAGATTTTGTGTGTTCTGATTGAAATGGAAGTGTAGTGGAATACTTCCTGCAAATAGGTCAAGTTTAGTATACAGAAAATGAAGAACATATAACGTGCTCTAAATTAACAGCTGCATGGATAAGTTGAGCTCTATCAGTTTGTTAGGCAAACAAATCAATTAAAAAAAACATCCTAACATGGGAAGTGTTGATAACAGTAACTATAGTTAAATGTGCCCAGTGCAGTCTATAAGCTGCTGTCATTTTAGAAGCAAAATGCTTTGCTGCTAATAGTACGTGTCCCTTTCTAATATATACTGTCATGAGCAGTCACTGTCCAGCTCAGGTGTATGTGCTTAGCAGATTTTGTCATCATGCAGCATTTCAAGTAACCATTAGGCTTAATGGTTTTATACTCATTTGTTCTCAGTAGCAATCATGGTTTTTAAAATAACCTAAAGTGAATGCGTGAGCTTGTTTGCTGGAGTTACAGTACAAAGTAGTAAAATTAATGAGTTGAGCAACAGTGGCATTATAGGTAAATTGGTTTAATCAATAGCCATTCCACAGAAAAAATGTATGTTTTTGAGGAAAAGTTTAAAAATGTTCCAATTTATCAGAGGATTATTACAGAAGATATTTTAGTATGCTTGCTCTGATAAGCTGCTGTTTGTTTTGTATAGTTTATAATGTAACTTTTTAGGAAGCGAAACATTCCCTAAAGAAAGACGAGGCAGCATCCAGAAATGGTTAGTAATGTATATGACATTTAACATCAGCAGTATATGACCTTCTTGGATAATGCATTTTAACTGTGTACATAAACTAAAGACCTTCATACAGTGAAAGAATGTGGTGGAATTTTTATGAACAACTGAAAACTGAAGCTTATTGCTCCTTAAAAACTCTGATTGTATATATATAAAAATAGAAAATTAAAAATACTGAAATGGAAGTTGCAATTTGATTTGACAATGTTATTGTTATCCTGGATGCCATTGTTTTGCGTTAATTTCAAAATAGCAAAGCAGTTCTCTGCCTTGTGTACTTTTTCTCCTCTGTTGTGTCACTGATAATTTCAAATACTGATACACCACATGGTTGTGTTGCCATTCAGAAGATCCTCCATAGGCTAGAGAAATGGGGCAACAGGGTCCTGTGCAAAGGGCTTGGGGCAATGCAAAATACTGCAGCCGGGGATGGAGGAATAACCCCATGTGCCAGTAGAGACTGGGGGCCTACTGGCTGGAGAGCAGCTTTGCAGAAAAGAATTGAGGGTCCTGGTTAACACCAAGTTGACCATGAGCCAGCACCACACACCCTTGTGGCAAAGGCAGCCAACCAGCCTCCTGGGCTGCATTAGGAGGAAGACTTGTCACCAGGAGGTCAAGAGAAATAAACCTTCTCTTGTACCCCAGGGAGGTGACTTCTGGAGTGCTGTGCCCAGTCCTGGGCTCCCCAGTGCAAGAGTGAGATGAACGTAGTGGAGTGAATCCAGTGAAAGACTGCAAAGGTGATGAAGGGACTGGAGCATCTGTGATACAGGGAGAGGCTGAAGGAGCTGGGGTAGTTTTGTCTGGAGAAGAGAAGACTCAGGGGAGATCTCATCAGTGTGTATAAATGCCTGGTGGTGGGGAGTAAAGGTGGAGCCAGACTCTTCTCAGTGGTGCTCAGGGTTAGGACAAGAAGCAATGGGCACAGATTGAACTCCAGACAGTTGCCTTCAAAGACCAGGAAACACTATTTCACTGTGAGGGCAATTGAAGAGTGGCACAGGTTGGCCAGAGAGGTTGTGGAGTCTCCATCCTTGGAGATACTGAAAAGCCGTTCAGTCACAGTCCTGAGCAAGTGGCTTTAGTTGACCCTGCTTTGAGCGAGGGGGGTTGGACTGAGTGATGTCCAGAGGTCCCTTTCAACCTCAATTATTCTATAAGCAATACTGAACTGACCTGGCAAAGCAAAAAAGCCCAGTTTTGACTCACATGAGTTTCATACTGTAGTTTACCATGTGGCTACATGAACAAGAAGTAAAACAGGTGAAGATGCCTGTGAAGCTGCTTAATCTCAACAATGGGCAGCTGTCATCAAGAGCAGAGTGAGCTACTCTATCTAGTTCCATATTGTTACTAGTCAAAGGATCTGTTTATTTTGGCATTTGGGGCAAAAGGGGTTTAGGTGTTTTGCCAGTGTGCAGACAGGATTAGGTAGTTTTTACGTCTCTTCTCATTTTTGGAGAGCTGAATTAGTATTACCCTAGAAAAGTTGTCTTATTATGGGAGCAACTGAACAACCTTCATCGAAAGGAAGATCTTAATTTAAATTCAGCACTGTTACTGACAGAATTGTATTATTCCTTTCGACAGTGTATCGACTGTAATACTGCATCCACTCCAGACTTAGAATTCTCTTCAGATTTCACGCTGACCATTACGACGAGCACAAAGTGTACGGTAAGACAATTTTAATTTCTTCATATATGGTCAGTATCACATTGGAGTAATAGATAGTGCATTAATTAAGCTTCATTGATCATCAGTCCTTGCCTTGAAACATTCATTTCTGCAGTACAGAGGTGTCAAATGAGGCCTTTTTATAGAGATGGATGTAAAACTCCAGTAATAGTGTTACAGTATAATACAGGTTAGATGAGGGAAAGATAAGGAGCCTTAGCACTGGGGTCGTTCTGGTTTGTTCTGTAGCCCATTTTCTGAAATAAGACTTTTCAGACATGTTGTTACCAAGGTGCTCAAGAATGACACAGTCATTATTAGAAGAGCTTTTCTGAGTTTAGTGAAAAGAGTGGAAAAACAAAATAGATACAGGAAGGGTAGACTATAGCTCACGTAATAAACATATAGCAGCTCATATGACAAACAGTTTCTCAGTCAGGGAAGTTCATGACGTTTACATGTGAAGACTAAGGGGGAACAAATACATAATTAGAATCTGAATCTATTAGATCACTGGTTTATAACCAGGGATTTTAATGCACCTGTTTTATTTATTGTATGCAAGTTAGTATTTTTAATGTAAGTTAATATGACTTATTTTCAAAGGAACACTAATTGTAAAAAGGCTCTGGAATTTGATTGGAAGGGAGTCCTAATTACAGCAAACACAAGCTTATTCATCTTATTTAATACAGCATAGTCTGTAATACTTAAGTGAAGAATTTCCAGCAAATCTGAGTCTGTGATGTCACTCAATTGAGTATTATTTGTCTATCAAACACTAGTCAATATGAAAATAAAGAAAAGAAAAAAAGAAAACGTTTTCAGTCTGAGCTTTAGAATTAAATGAAAACTCAGCACTAGGGCATCTTTCAAACATGTCTTTGAAGTTGGGCCTACATCATTCAGTGTGAATTTAGATCAATACACATTCATTTCAGTGCTTTTTTTTCTTGGTCATTCAGTATCTGCTAGTTATGAGAAAACAGAAAGAAACACTGATTTTTGGATTAATGAAAAATGTCCTGTATTTTTTTCTGCAAGTGTCTGTGCAATTTATGTTGTGTGTTTTGTATTCCATTTTTGAAGTATAAGTCATGGAGGATACCAAAATATTTGTGTTTGACATACTTCATGTAAGGGTGTGAGTGACTTCTGAGATAAAGATGTTGTGAATGTGTTCAAAGCTAAAACAAATTAGGTATTCCAACATGAATATTTAGAAATGTTTAGACTGGTACCTATGTGAGGATACCTTTTTGATTTTACTTAGTTATGATGCACAGCTTGCTTTCTTTGTTGGAACAGGGAAGAAAAGAATCAAACAGAAGGATTTTTGTAGTGTTACTGTTAGGCAGGGCAGTTGGGATAAAGATGAGGTACAGATGAGAAAGTCTGGTGGTGGCTTAGATGAAAGTAACACATTCAGTTTTTAAACACTAAATGATAAGCAAAGGCAAGATGACCTAATTTTTGCAGATTTTTTGATTGTGGTAATATGCTTTTACATTCAATATCAATTATAAATGCTTTCTACTAATTTATTGAAATATCCTGGTCAGATTTGTCAGAAGTTTTTATTAGGCTCTGAGATCTGTAGTAAAAATGAAAATTTTTATGGTCTAGTGTACTGTGATACTTCTGCTGGGAGTTTCACACTTAGCTTTAAGTCACAGCACATCACATCCCAGAATCAAGTCTAAAGGAGTAACCAGTAACTAATTTATAACATATTGTGGTAAGTCTGCTACAGTGGGTTTATTTGGCTTTCACGTGTGTCCATGAAGAGGTGCAGGCTTCCTCTGATATGGACGCAAAGAATGTGTCGCTGTATAATGTAAACACTTAAACTGATAACAAAATGTTGGATACCTACGTCAAGTAACGTAATACCTGATTTTGGATGGGTCTGTGTGTCAGTTCATGCTGCTGCGTTTGCCATCACTTCTGCTCTATAACAGGCTGCAGAACAACTTGTTGGTGTTATAGACTGAAGTTTTCCCATGTATATAATTCAAAGCGTTGTTAGTGTGAGTTAGTAGCGATGTATAAACACTTAAAAATTACTTAATTTGGTGATAATTGACAAAAAAAGACACAGTAACCTCTTGTTTTTTATTAAATTGAAATCTATTTATTTTACTGTGTATTCACCAAAAAAATCTCCTGTTTTTTGTTGTCATAGAATAACTCTAGTTGCCTCAGGGGCAGGGTCAGCTTTGATTTCAGACCAAGCTCCAGTGCAGCCCTGGCTTGATTTTCTTAACATGGCCACTTTTGAGTAGCTGATTAGTTAAACAGAAATCTTTACGAAATCTTGGCGATCTTTTTGATGTTTAGGTAGAGTAAAATAGCTTATTTTGTACTCATCACTTTCCCTAGCACTAGACCTTTACAAAAACTTCATTTCTGTTCTATGATTCTATGGTATCATTGACTTATAAATCAAGATGTACACCTGCATTTTATGACTTTGAGGAAGAAGGGGAGGGAAGTGGGGGAAGAGCAGTGTTTCTGGAATTTTGCAGTGAATGCAGGTTCTAAAAAATGATCAGAACTCTGTAAAGTATTTTGCACTTCATCATTTAGGTTTATTGACACTTTGAGTGAAATTTCCACTCTTTCTATGATGGATTGTAGAAGTTTAGTTGGGGGTTGACAATTCATCCATCATATCAGGCTGCCTAACCTTGCAGTAAATGAACAATAAAAGTCCATTATTTATATTGAGAATTTTTGAGGAGATGCTTTAAGATTGCAATTTGTGCTTTGAAAATAACATTTGCTGTTTTTCTTATTTGCATCTGTGTTTTGTTGTTCTACTGGCTTTTCATTTTTTGCACAAAAAGAGAAAGCTGTTTATATTTCCCCAAATTCTAGCTTTTTGTACTTGTCTGTTCTGATTTTTGCATTTTTAAAATATGAACATTTTAAAATATTTTTACTTTCTTTACAAAAAAGTATTTCACAAAAATACCAATTTGGAAATCCATCTTTACATGCTTGTATATATCAGGGTTTTTTTAGCTCACTACCTAAAGTTCATTTCCAAGCACCTTTTTCTGAGCCCTTTTGGTGCCATGAAAGTGTGAAAACAGATTTGGTTGTCTTATTCCTAGTGCTGCCATCAACAGCAAAGCTAACTTCAGGCCAGTGTTACCATCAGAACTAGGACTCCCTCTGTTAAGTGGTCTGTCTTTAAAAACCAAACAAGTGGAAAGCTTAGGTGCACTGTGATGTGTTAGTTGTTTTGTGGATCCTACTGCAGATCAGCTACTAGTTTGCACAATGTCATCGGGTTGTGGGGAGTGGGTTTCCGTGCTGCTGCTTTCCAAGGCCCTGCGTGGGTGCAGAGAACTGTACAGTAGACATTCTTACATAGACATGTGTCAGCAGCGTGGAACACATGGTTGCTGTTGCTGAACTTGTTTTTGCAGAAGCCTAGCACTGATGGGAAGTAATTTAGCAAATACTCAGAGAAAAGAGTTGTGGCCTTGTCTAGTTAAGAGTATGCAACATAACGTTAATCGTTGAAGAGCTAAACTTTCAGCTGACAGCTCTGGAGGCATTAGCCGTGTTGGGGTCTGTTCTTCCTCCCATCAGCCTGTTTGCAGGTCTGTGGTAACAGGACAGTAAGTTGTAAAGCTGACAGGGATCAGAGCCATAACGCAGTCTTTTTACTAACTCATTACCACGTTTGCTTTGATTATGACTTGGAACACCCCCAGGACCCCTCAGGCAGGAGAGGCTGCACTTCTAATTTCTGTGGCAAGATGTTAAATACCTCTAAAATCTGACCTCAGTTTTGACTCAGTCTCTTTCCCTCCCCACCTTAATTAGATCCTGTTTGAAATTCTGTGTTTATTTTCAGTCTCAACAGAGAAGTTGACCTCTTCTTGATTTCCCCATACTTTATTTCTGTTCTTGCAAATTGTTCTCGTAAACACTTCTGGGAGGATTTCATAAAGGCTGCGGGAAAGCTTCACCTAGGAGAGAGTTAGGAACAGAGCCTTTTTTTCTGTTCTTTGGCAGGAGGGGGCACAGGAAGGTTAGCCTCTCAAGCCTAACGCTAACCTTTGAGTCTTGCCACCCACCTCTTTCTCATCCTTTAATTTTATTTTTTTCCCCCTTCCATTTTGCTTTGTCACTTTTTAGTACAAACCTTTCACTTCCTGAAAACTGCTAATGCAAGTGCTGAAATAGATATTTTTCTCTTCTTTCTAGATACTGTCACTGTTCTTGCTCTTGGAAGGCCTTCTTGGTGACCTCTTGGCCAATTATCTGGCTGTATGATAGTGCCACTTAATTGTTCTAGAGGTTGTTTGAAAACCATGCAATTCAGTAGGCAGCAAGTAACTGTTTTCTGTTTTCAGATAGATGGACTAAGGACATAAATACCCAGACTTAGTGATGAGCTTGTGTGAAATAGAAAAACGATGCGGTTCCCAAAACCTAAGAGCATAGTATTAATTGGCACATACCTGATTTGTCTGTCCTTCCACCTGTAAATTATTTTAAATTACTCTCATACTTTTTTATGACCAAAAAAACCAAACCCTAGCAGAGTATTAAGTCGTGCTTGTAACAGATCAGCCTGATGTCTCTCTGTAGGTGCTTTCTAAGTGTATTGCAGATGATCCTGTAGTGCATTTATTGAGTCATATAATTTTAAAAATGCTTAATGCTCTAAATAGGTTTTTCTTCCAGGTGTTCAAGCAATTAAATAAGTCTTCAAGAAAAAAATGGTAATAAATCTGAGAAATATGGAAAGATTGAACAACCCTATGTATGAGTACAAGTTGGGGACAGACCTGTTGGAGAGCAGCGTAGGGGAAAGGGACCCGGGGTCCTAGTGGACAGCAGGATGACCATGAGCCAGCAATGTGCCCTTGTGGCCAAGAAGGCCAATGGCTTCCTGGGGTGTATTAGAAGGGGTGTGGTTAGCAGGTCAAGAGAGGTTCTCCTCCCCCTCTACTCTGCCCTGGTGAGGCCGCATCTGGAGTATTGTGTCCAGTTCTGGGCCCCTCAGTTCAAGAAGGACAGGGAACTGCTAGAGAGAGTCCAGCGCAGAGCCACGAAGATGATTAGGGGAGTGGAACATCTCCCTTATGAGGAGAGACTGAGGGAGCTGGGTCTCTTTAGCTTAGAGAAGAGGAGACTGAGGGGTGACCTCATTAATGTTTATAAATATGTAAAGGGCAAGTGTCAAGAGGATGGAGCCAGGCTCTTCTCAGTGACATCCCTTGAGAGGACAAGGGGCAATGGGTGCAAGCTGGAACACAGGAGGTTCCACATAAATATGAGGGAAAACTTCTTTACGGTGAGGGTGACCGAACACTGGAACAGGCTGCCCAGAGAGGTTGTGGAGTCTCCTTCTCTGGAGACATTCAAAACCCGCCTGGACGCGTTCCTGTGTGATATGGTCTAGGTAATCCTGCTGCGGCAGGCGGATTGGACTAGATGATCTTTCGAGGTCCCTTCCAATCCCTAACATTCTGTGATTCTGTGATTGAGCAAAAATAAACGTTTTAAATGTGACCTTGTATGTGGTGCTTAGTCTTTCAGAAGCAAGGGTGGGTGTCAAGGCTTTTTTCAGAGCACGTATTCTTTCTGTTGATTTTTCTTTTATTCCTCCTGTGGTTTACCACAAAGTGGTATCTTTTAGCTTGAAGTTTATTTATCCTTTTAACTTTCAAAGATTGAAGATTTTCAAAGCATGAAACGGTTGCATGGAATCATTATATGAAATTGTTTCAAAGCACCTTTAGTGCAAGTTGACTTGATTTCAGTCTTACAAAGATAATGACCAAAACTAAATTTAATTAGCCTGCAAAAGTGCATTTTCTAGTGAAGAGCTAGGGTTTGTCACTGCTGATTTTAATGAGACATCTGGCTAATATCAGTTAGTAGATGCTGCTAGGAAAATATTCCATTAATTGTATTCTAAGCTGATCACTGTGTGAGCTTTTGAGATAAAATATAATGGTGATTACCCTCAGTGTAGAAATCAATTGACAAACTTTTTCTTTTTTTTGCGAGCTTTTCCCCTGTGAGTCCATCAAGGCTGATCTTTCCTAGCTGAATAACAATATCCCCTGGGAGGAAAATGGCAGTATCTCTTCATTGCTCCCAGGAGATCTTGTCAAAGAGCAGGGGGTGTGTATAAAAAGTGGGAGGGAGGAAGGGGGTGAAAGAAGGATAATGACCCAGAGGACGTGACTTACGTATTAAAACCCTTAGGAGGAAAAAGGAAGTTGAGTTGACTGGAGAAAATTATTTTGACTAAGGAAAAATCTTTGCTTGTTAAAATCTTTTTAAATGTTAGACAGTTTCATTTCTTAATGTCCAGTCTTTGACTTGGGAGCCGACAATAAGGATTAGCATATAAGTCTTTAATTCCAACTTTAGGTGAGAAACTAAATTTTTTAAGCTGGAAGTTGGAGATCTGACTTTGGATACCACAGTTAAACACACCTTGAATGCCCAATTTCTGTTTCAAGGAAAGACTACTCTTATCGTGTTACAAAGCAGGATTTGTCCTTCTGACCTCTTTAAGTTATTGATAGCCTCCTCTACAGTGATGTCCAGATTCCTAGTCTTTTAAAAACACAAAAGCATTGGGTTTTAATAGCGAGGGGTTTCTTTTCCCTGTGATAAAAATGCAGCAACTCTGCCGAGTGGATGACAAACATTCCATCTCCATGCTTGGATAAACTCCATCAAAAGCACATTATCTCCCACTTCTGTGGCCAGCTGTCTAATTGTATTTGTTGTAGCCACTCACTGCTGGAACATGATACTAGTGAAGAGCAAGAATGATAAATTACTCACTGTAGGTGATAGCGATGATGATAATTTTTAATTTCCTTGTTCCTAAGTGAATTGGTAAGGTTGCCTTTATGAGCTCACATAAGGAGTCGAGCAGTCTCATTTGTTTTATCCTGTTAAAATCCTGCATGTACAGCCAACCATTTTCTTTAGAAAAAGCCTTAGTATTCAGATGTATTTGAATTAAAATTTAGGCTCCTCTTCCCATTTCAGCTAAGGGCTCCAAGTGGAACAGTATAAATAATATGTAATATTCATCTATTACATATGTTAAAACTTTTTGTGATCTTAATATATTTGGTGCATGTTATGTGAATAAATGGGGAAGAAATAGGCTCAAAATAATTTATCTGGGAGGGAAGAAAAATATGCTGAAGACAAGTAAATCTTAACAGGAGGACGTACTTCACTTAAAATTTTTTCATATGTTTGCATGAACACCTTAAAAAACCCTCAGTGATGGATGAAGACCTTAAGCTACTTTACATGAACTCTTCATCAAAACCTGGGTTGGACAAAATCAGGTAGAAGTTAGTGGCTGCTGTTGTAATTTCAGGAATATTTTATTCTTAGTTGAGTAAACTTTGTTGACCTTTATAGGATGATGCTTTGTGGTCTCAGTAATGTACATCTAATTCCTAAATATTTCCGTAGTTCTTTATTTAACTTACTTAGTTCCCTGGGTAAATATGGAGACTTTGTTGTAGGATTGGAGTTTTCATCCTCATAGCTCTGCTCTTCTACTGGCAATTTATTTGAGAACAGGAAGAATACTATTCCTGCAGTGTTTCCTAATATTTCACATCCTTTGAGGCTAGAGCATGTGTCAGGCTAGAGTTGCAGTTATTTATTACCAGTTTAGAAGCCATTATTTTTGTTTTCCCCTTTCATGGTGTTCAAGAGACTGGCACTTGAAAGATTATTCCAGAGAAGGCTTAAGTCCTTGCTGATTAGTTGTTGGTGAAGTTGTAAATGAGCTGTCAAAGGTGGAGCAAAAAGATGAGGAAAACTGCAATGGAAGAAATAACGTTATCATTAAGCTAAAAAAAAAAAGAAACAAACCAAGGCGGTAGTTGTAAAACATCATCTAGAATTTATGGGGGCATTATTTACTTGTTCCTTTTCTTTAGTTTGACTTCTTTTAGAAAAGATGCCACCTTTAACAAAAATCTGGTCAGCCCTATATTCCATTTTAATATGCTTGTGTCTGATGCTTTCTTTCTCTATTAAAGATGCAATGTCATTGATGGATTTTGGGGAAAATAAATGTTTTGCTGCTCCTAAAACAGCTGACTTCTTTGAACTTGAAAAGATTTATAAAATCGAACTGTAATGAAGACAGCTACACTCTGGATTTAAAGTGTCGTGATAGGAATTAATTGTTAACATTTGTACTTATTCTGTCCTCGATGAATAAAACCAAACCATCATAGTAAGGTTAGAATGGTCTATTCTTTAAATTCCTAGATTGCTTAAAGCAAAGCTTGGGTGGCTGTAAGAAGCTGTCAACTTCTTTTCTGTTATGAAGAAATCACTAAATTTGGTGTAAAGAACAAGGTTCCTCTTTGACATAGGCTCACCCACTCTTTAGACTAAGGTTTTCTACATTAACTGCAAGTTTGAGGCTTCCCTTTCTCTTGGATTCCTTCCTTGCTTGCTTGCTTTCTAAAAAAACATCTTCGAGCTATGCTGAGATCCTGCATGCCCTCCCTGTATTTTAGCATAGAAGCAGCCCAGCCTATTTCTTTTGATAACACTTTTAATTGAGCTATCAGTTTCATACACAGATGTATTGGAATGGATGGTATGAATTGTTAAAGGAAACAGAGACAACAGCATCAGTAGCTTCTACTTCTGGGTTTAAACTTTAATATAAGCCTGGGACCATCTCAGTCTTGAAACTCATTATTACTGTTCTTACTGATTGCTTTACTTGTTCTACAAAATTGTCTGGTGGGTTTTAGGAAGGCAAGGTATGCTCGTTTTAATGAGTCTGTAGGTATCTGTGTAGCTGGCTTGAGATCCCTTAGGTCTGGGGCAGATCAAATATGACAAAACAGCTCAAAAGCAGAAAGATCTCAAAAAGGCAACGGTATATTTAAAAATTTTAGCATAGCATAGTGTTTGGATGAGCATATAAATATACATATGCTATAGAGGACCATATGGTACAACCCTTTTCTTGAGAAGAGCTGGTGAATTTAGTAATTCCTATAACATGTCTGTTCAGAAATAAAACTGAATGTACTTCATGAAAATAATGTATAATTTGGATAAATTACATGCCTTTTAAAGTGCTGTGGTATTGGCAGGGGAGCACATGAAATCTTCCATGTGAAATCAAGAAGAGAAAAGGAAGAAGGTAGTTAATTTAGGCTGGAGTTAGTGGGAGGCATTAGGGTAGACTTGACCTTACATTTGTTACTTAGGTATATGCAAATAACTGCTCTTCTGTTGAATAGCAGGTTTAAACTTTTGTTTTCGTTTTTTGTTTTACAAGGTAAGCCACAGGCTGTGTGCATTGAAGTGGGATATATTTAATATGTGCATTTTTGCTTTCTGTATTTCCTCAACTGTAATTGGCTTGTAGAATAGCTGCCATAGTGAATATTAAACAAATTTTGCAGCAGGTCAGTAACTGCTGGGTTTGGTATTAGACTTTTTGTTTTCCCAGATTTAAAATACGAGGGAAGAGATTTCTGTCTGGAGATTAAATGCAGTGTTGGTAAATAATGGCAGGTTACATAAAAATGTTTATTAAAAACAAATCACTTAGTTGTAACCAATTTCACAAAGAAAAATCATCAAACCAAGTGTATGTGTGGTTGGTTTTTCAGTTGGCTCAAAAACGGTTTGAAAATGTATTAATAAAAGATACTCATTAGATTTCTAACTCTTAATACGTGCTCTTACAGTTAGTTTTCAGAACATCATTCAAGCTCTTTCCTGTATATATTTAACTTGAAGCATATAATTTCGATTTAGCTATGCAGGACTGAGGTTGCCTGTTGACATAGCTCACCAGAGAGTGTGTGTTTTGGTTTTGGGGTGCCCCCCCCCCAGTTTTAACTGACTGAATTGTAAGGAATTTTGGGGAATGCCTGAAGCTGTTCACAGGAGCTTATCCTTAGGGACTTGAGGAATTTATTTTGTTAGAATACTTTTATTAATTTTTTTCTTTTGACTCAACAGTCATTTCAGTCAATATTGAAGGACATATATCCATTTTAGAATGTAACAAAAAGAATTTAATGGACCAATGTAGAACTCTTGTTCTATGTAATCCTTTGAACTCTGATCCTTGGAGCTCTACATAAGGTGGTGTTTGTGATGTGTAATAATTATTGTTACTACTTCTTCATTTAGATAGTCAAACTCGGTGTTTCAGATTGTTTCCGTTCAGGGAAACCATTGATACTGTAAGGAATAAGGTGGTTATTTATCCTAGTCGTTTACCGAAGGGGCACAAATCCTGTTTCCTTGAGCACAGGAGACAGCAAACAGCAGGGGACAGTTTCTTCACTTGTAACTGCAGTTTCTCTTCAGCCTGAACTTGATCCTGAAAAAATGCTAATCTGGGGACATTTTCTCAGGGTAGCATGTAGGGTGTTTCTGCTACTTCTTCCTACCAAGTGTATAGATAATTGCATCCACCTTAGCTGTGGTATATCTGCTTGGAGCTTTTAGCTTTCTGGTCCAAAATGTAGCTTGTCTGTCTCAGTTTCTCTGGAAGTCAATTTTTTTCCCCTCAATTCTTAATGTATTTTTGTTGTTGCAACCTTGTTTTCCTTTCTCCACTAATCATATCCTAGGTCTTATTTGTAAGCATATCAACAGTATTGACCTGATGATTGAAAAATATTTTTATGGCTTAGTAGATCTCTGACTAATGTCCAGAAAAGTTTGTGCATCAATAAAAGTAGTCTGCTGGGTCAATAAAACTTTGTCAAAACCTTTTCAATCTTTACTCAAAAAGGCATATAAAAGACAAGGCTGTAATTCACTTGGGAATGAGATTCTCAGCATTGAGCGATAGGACTTTACTTAAGGGATGGAAGAGTCACCGTTTCCAACATCTGGTGCTCATTTGTCACAAAGGTCCCTCAGTGTCTCCTTGGTTCATTTTTTTTAGGAATATGTGCCCACACTGGAATTTGGAACTTGCCAGGCTTCTCTGGAGCGCCCTTCGTTCAAAAGCTAACATGGGTGCTTTAACGCTGGCCTGTGTGCTTTAACACATTGTATTCTCCACCGTGTTGGTGAGATCTGTTCTGGATTTAGACTAGAGAGGAAAAATACCAGAATGGTTTAGCTATCATTCAGATGACATATTTCATGATAAAGCGCTATGCCATTCAGTTTGTTACCTTAATTTTGTAAGCACGTTTGACTTTTTTTTTCTTTCACAGTCTATTTCTGAGTCAATATGAAGGACATGCTACAGAACTTGGCCTTTGTAACTATTCAGAATAACCAGTCTCCTAGACTTAGAGTAGGAGAAAAACACTGGTGCCATGAGAGGAAGGTTATAATCAGTTGTTTGCAGTGAGTTTTCATGCGATGGGCTTGCCATCACTGAATTGGTACGTATCTTGCTTGAATATACTATAGCTGATGTGGGGAGAATCCCTTCCTGCTGTCATGGGGTTGGAGAGTCCCCAGGTGCTGCAGTTGAAGTTACTCAAAAGCTCTATTCCAGGTCATTTCTTTAGGCTGACATAGAATAGAAAACATAACTGCCTTGGGCCCACGGTCTGGTTTGCTTTAGCATTTTTGTAGGAGACAGTAGAAAGCAAATAAAGGTGAGCATGGACAGGATTTCAGAGGTGAAACTGTGGAGTTAGTGTCTCTTATTAGCATCTTCCAGTTCTTTATTTGAATTCTTTGAGTTTCTGGGACTCTCATAGGGCTTTTTGTCAAAAAAGCAGGACAGGATTAGAAGATTTTATAACTAGTAGTGTCGGTGGACTGTTTTGTGTGCAGACATTTTGTATTTCTTTTCCTCTTCAAGCTGGAAGAAAAGTCCCACTAATGAATTATGCGCTGACGAGAGAGGCTCTTCGAGGTTAGGAGTAGGATGGCAGGAGGGACAGAGTAGTGTTCCAAGGAATCCTATGGAGACTCACTCTTAGAAACTATTAACTGCTGAAAAGGCCAGCATGAGGCATGTGTGAATCTTTTTCCTTATCTGTGTATGTAGTAGAGGAAGAAAAATATTCCCTGCCTGGTTATGGTCTGCCTGTGTTTCATAGTGAGCTTTTATGGAAAATGATGTTAAGCTACACGAAGAGTGATCACTCCATGCAGAATCCCTTGTACTGTGTGTGTATTTAGTGAGGGTCGTGGGAGCCATAGGGGACAAGAACTGAATTTTATGCTTGTGTGTTTGCACATCTGAAAGGCTGTTTTCTCATATGTAATTCTAGTTGCAGTTAGGGTGTGTGGGTTATTTTGGAAAGTCGGACTAAAATTTGATATGTAGTAAAATGCAGTTACAATAGGCTGAATATTCTTGAGTAGAATATTTCAAGTGATGACAGCTTATTTTTTGTCTTAGGATTTCTAGCATGCTTGAAAGCATAAATCTAAGCTTGTTCCTGCTACTAAAGGCTTGAAAAGGAGTAGAAATCCCAATAAATGTATATATTGATGATATACTTTTTCTTGAGTTTCACTATTATTCCTTTATCATATTTACATCTTCTTCTCTTTTTATAGGCAGTTGCTGGTTATTTTGATATATTTTTTGAGAAGAACTGTCACAACAAGGTGAGTATTTGGGGTTATGCATTTTTAAAATGTCTTTGAGAGATGAGAATGTTTTTGTATTTTATTCTGCCTCAAGGTGTTCGGCAGTGAGTCTCTTTTGCTGTAGCGCAAACACTTCATGTGCATGTGTGTTTGGTAATTGATTGATGTGGTGTGATATCAAAAATGTTGTTCTTAATCAAACTCTTGAACTCCTCCATTGCAGGTCTCATTTTCAACTGGTCCCCAGTGTACCAAAACACACTGGAAACAGACAGTTTTTCTCCTGGAGAAACCAATTCACGTAGAAGCAGGTACACTTAAATTCAGTTGTGGTGCAACAGTGGTTGTGTTACACTGCTGTTATCATTAAATTTAAATCTTAAATACTTTAAGAATAATGTAAGTGTTAAAAAGAACGAGTAAGTAAATGTTTCTGCTGCTTTTAAAGAATTTTTTTTTTTGTCTAAGCAAAGCACTGGGAAATATCTAGCTATATTCTACAAAATTCATGTAAAAATACATATAAATGTCTGCATATTTATATGTAAGTGGGCATATGCCCTATATTTTCTTAGCTCCATACTGTAATTTTGATGAGAACTTGTGCAGCACAACATTTCTGAGGCAGAAAAATGTAAGACCAGAGCACTGCTATTAACATTCTTTTAATTTTCACATTACTAATGTTGTTAAGTATCATATTTGTCAAGTCATTGCACAGGACTTTTTGTAGCACTCCTGAACTATGCTGTATTTGTTAAATGAATCATGAATATATGCATGGGTGTTGTGCCTGGCACTGTGGGTAAATTGAGAACAGTTTCAAAGAGCTCACAGCCTTGAACTTGACTCACTGAGGTATGGAAGAAGTTATTTTGATACACTGTAAATGTTTATAAAATGGATAAGTACCGTAATATGTTTCACCTTGAATTTGATGCAAGTAAAAAGGCTTTTGTTGTGATCAGGGATAACCCAAAATTCAGTAGATAAATTGAAGTAAGGTTTTGAAGACTAAAGTGATGCTTGCTAGTGGTTTTAATTAGTTTATTTAATTAATTCTATTCTATGCAAGTAGTCAAATATTCCTTGCTTTATAGACACGGAAATTTATCCATGACCGTCACAGAATAGTCATGCAAGAGGGTGGACATACAACAGGGCAAGGTTTAAAAGTCTTGCCCTCTTATTTCTGTAGAACTGAACTTTCTTTCAGACTCTCCTAGTCTTTTTATAATCAAAGGAAACAGAGTAGTTATGTTTTTATGCTGGTTTATTATTATTTTTTTTCTACTTAACCACTATTCACTCACCACTGTTGAACTCTTACCCAATGGTGAATTAGTCATCTTTGAGGGCCATTTTTCGTTACAGACTAGCAGAACCAAGGGAGGAGCCTCGGAACAGGTCTCATTTCTGCTGGTCAGTTAATAAACTCATGGTAATACATGGCCCCAACCTGGACAGTTTAAAAATAGACCAGACATATGGGGCAAAAGCATTCAAAAACTTGCGTGGATGATGCACGAGAAACTGAGGTCAAGAGACTTAGAGGTGCTATAGAGAAGTATTGAGGTAGATCGAATATTGTCTCTCTTAACAGACCTAATTATGAATGGGCAATGGTGAAAGTAGCATCTGCGCTCAGTTAAACCACTTTTGCAGTTGCCTCTTCTAGCTATCAGCCATGACAACGTTTTAACAGGAGCTTCTTTCCTAAAGGCACTGTGGTCTGTTACCTGACAAATCATTTCTCTCTTTCATGCTTTGACTTTATATTCTTAAATAATTTTTATTTACATATTCTTAGGTCCTGTCACTTCTTGGGCTGCACATATGCATTGGTGCATTTGTACTTGGCTCCTGTTCTGTTGAGCTTCTCTTTCTAGACAAGGCTGGCTAAGGTCTCCTTGCTGCAACTCATTAAATTTCAATGTCATAGAGTGTAAAGTGAAATTTTTTAAGTGCAATGACATTTGTTAGAATATGCACATTATTTAATATTACATAGATCATTTGACATTTACCAAATGTGTGAAATTACTGGGAGGTGTGTCTGGCTCTAGAATTCTAGTCTAGGTGCAGTGACTTTCTGAAGACAAAAGCAGAAACAGTGTGCTTTGAAGCAGTGAACACAACCTAGTTGACCTTCAAGATCACTTTTGCTGTAACTTCTTCCTTTCTCTTTATTAGCTCATATTTCTTAAAATTATTCCCATAACAAGTCTTGTTACAGCTATACTTCTCTTTTCTTTCAGTCTCCTTCTCTTTGTAATTATTTAAGTTCCCCTTTCCCATCCTTTTACCCATTCTGTCTGTTTTTATATCTTATATAAAATTACCACTTTAATCTAGGATCCTCCATCTGTTATTTCTAGTGTTAGAGAAGGTTGTGAGAGAAACTTTTGGTGTAATTTGTTTTTCCTTTGTAATCCCAGTTTTAATTTCTGTGAGATATTTGTTGTTCATGGATGACATAAGCCCATCAGGGCAGAAGGTGTTTCCTGATACTTATGTAGTGATGTTGCTTAATTTAGGTGATTTTTTTTGAAAAACCATTCTCTCTGACTTTAAGCCTTCTCCTTCATTGTTCCAAAAATCTTTTTTCCTCAAGACATGTTACTGTAAGTACAGATTTCACTATCTTCCATTTTTTCATATTTTTTTTTCCTCTGTAAAAATAGTGACCTAACTATTCATCTTGGTAATTTCTGGTTAACCATATTCTTTGACTTCTTCAGTCTTTCACTTTCCTTTTTACCAGCTAAACAAACTGCTCAAAGTTCTTTTGCAGTGTATGTGAAGTTGCACTTCTAACTGTTTCTCATCTGTCACTTGTTAATGAATTAGCACTGCTTGTTACCATTTACCATACATTGTTTCTGCCTGGCATGTTGAACTGAACTTCACCCCAAAAATCTTGGGGAAGTTTTTTTGTCTTCAAATGGACTTTTCTCAATGGAAGTTAACTGAAGAAAAAAGTAACTGTATTAGATCAAACACATTTGCAGGCTTCAGCCTTTATGTCCATCCCTGTGTTTACAAATATTCATCAATCCTCTGTATAAATTCTTAGAGTAAGAAATGTATATAGGGCACTAGGAGACACAACAAAGACGACCCACTTGTGACTAAGTGTATTGTTTGAGTCAGGACAAGCTGTTTTCGTAGTAAATATTGGGAAATAAATAGAAACAATATGATTTGAGTCTTGCAGTAATCTGACCAGTGTACCCATGGTGGCATTTGCTTTCAGAATTTTAATAGGTTGTGAAAGAGGAATTGGGTGGTATAAAGTGCATTTTCTGGTTTTGGAAGCATCTCTCAGACAGGGCGGGGGTGTTTTTTGTTGGGTTTTTTTTCCTCCTAGTAAAGAAAAATGGTTTCCTCAGATTTCTAAGTCTGAGTAAAATAGTAAGGCTGATTTAAGTCTCTATCAGATGCTTTACAGCTTTTGGGGACATGCCTGAAGTGGTTATAAAGCACTGATTTATTTGAATTTGCTCTGTAAAAGGGTTGAGCTTACAGGTATCTGAACCTGTTGGGTATTTAACAGGAAAAGGCTGCTTTATGCCCTGGCAAAACTGGTTTGTTCTGCAGTGTGAACTAGCTAATTTTCTCAGCAGTTTGATGCCAGGTTATTTGTTGCAAAAATAGATATATTTTTCTCAGCCATAAAAAAAACTGAATGTTTTCATCTGTAACGATAACAGAATCAAGCCTTTACAAGCCAAAGGATGGGGCTTACAACTAATCCTCCCTCCTTTGCCATTCCTGCCGCAGCCTGTGCTAAGTGTGTGATGTTTGCAAATCCTCAGATTAAATGGGAGAGGTTTCATCTCGGTCCAAGGATCTGGAGAGTGAGGCAATAAAAGTTACACCTAATTAATACTTCTGATTTGCCACTGAATTTCAGCTTGATACGTAACTATGGTAGATAGCTTTGTATATAGTTTTAATGGATAATTCCCGTCCCGTTGATTTGGTTTAGAATTAATGTATGAGTGGAGGATAGTCTCTTACTATTCATGCATTCTGAAAAGCTAGTTTTCCTCCTCACAGACTGTGACGAGAGACTGGAAGCTGATGTACAATGAAGTAAAATAAAATAGCGTCAGCATGTTTGATATGCTTTAACTGCTTAGCATGCAGTAAAATTAAAGAAACTGGAGAAAGAAGCCAGATATTTTATTGCCAGAAAAACTGGGTTTTCTCAGACAAAAGAGTATTGTAGACTCGCTACAGAGTACAAGGCTTCACTTAGCAGCCCTTTTAATACCTTGAAAATGTCTTTATTTTGAAAATTGAAATTGAGATGCCAAAGCAGTATCTTTTTCTTATTAATGGTCCAAACATGAGTCTCTTCCTTTCATTGAAATATTCCTGCTAAGTTTCATAAACAAAAAATTATATACAGACTATCATCTCATTTGCTTGTCTCAAGCATTTACTAAGTAAATAAAATGCTTCCAAAAATTATTTTAAAGGGCCCACAGAATCTTTTCAGTAACAGTGCATTAAGCTAAAACCCAGATCTGTATGCAAGCAAATTCTATTAGCAATAAAACAGCATATTGTCAGCATTTGGTGTTCTTGATATTGCATTGCAGTGGAAATAAAACCTTGATTTGTTTTTCTGTGGTGCTAAAAGAGACTAGCACAGCAAAACTGAAGTAGAACTCACATGACTAAGCCTCTGTAAAATCCTTGATTATCTTTAATTCCCCAGTCTCCATAATTGGGTAGCTGTTTGTAAATTTACAAACTGAAAAATGTTAATTTGTCTACCTAGAGAGTTTTGTTAAAAGTAGAAAAAACAACACCGGCACAATTAATCTGTCTGAATGTTTTGATCTTATGCTGAAATACTTCAATATTGTGTATCCCAGTTGGATAATTTGGTTCCTAATGGAGATTTTACTGTCTGTTTTGCCTGTCTACAGCTGCAACATGGTGTCTGTAGAACACTGTCACTCGTTTACTTACGAGTGATATCTCCAAAATGGTGCTTGCTTTTAAATCTGGTAATTGTTAAAACTTTGATTTTTGAGGTCACACTAAATCTTGCATGTCTTATGCTGTATCTTTCAAAACCTGTGGTTTAAAATAATCCTGCTGACCTTCAGAAACATTTATATTTCAGGCACTAAATTGAGAGAATCTCTTCCTGTGGCTGTTATATTTCATTGAAAACTCAGATGGATTCCTTGTGCTGTTCTCTGTGGCCTCCTTTGCAAGTTCGGAGACTGCAAGGGGATATGGCTCATACAGCAACAACAGTCTAGTTTTCTCAGAATGTTGTCACAACTGTTGATACAGATTGGGACAAGGCTATACCATTTAGGATCTCTACTACAAAAAGTAGTGACTTAAGACTAGTTCTAGGTGAGTGAGTTTGGCTACTGCAGCTAACTTTTTGGAGGACCATGTATCTGGCCTTCACAGTTCCCTGTGGCAACTATTTCTGGTCCTTGAGCTATCTTGGGAATCTCGGTCACTTGAAGTGTGTGCACGTTATCTTAGGCAGCCATACAAGGCTGTCTTGGCTTACTCAGCTGGCTGCGTAGACTTCTTTGCAGCAGCCTAGTTCATAGTTTGTCTTGGGGAGTTGAACCATGCCAATTTGGTACAAAAAACTCTTCAGAGAATATACAAGGAATGTATATTCCTATGTATATTCCTGCATGCAAGGATAAGACAGAACTTCAACACAGTTTTGGAAAGAGGCTGAACAGTGATGGAACAGAAAGGAGCTGGTAAAAAGCTGCTTAGTTTATAAAAGTGACCAGCTGGTGGAAGAAGGGTGTCACAGATCAGGTGGATAATACCGAAAGGCAGTGATTACTGCTCAGTACAGAAACTGCTGGTAGGTTCTCATTGGGTTGGTGGTTCAGTGAGAGATGTGGCCAAATGGGAAGGTGGCAGTCTGTGTTCAGCTGCAGGTGCCTGCGGTTTAAGAAGATGAATGGGAGGATTAAGGATAAGTTGTTGAGTTTAAGGAAAATGCTCTTGGTTTCACCACAGCTGATTTGTCTCTTGTTGTTCTTCTTTGTTTTCAGAAGATACATAGTATATGGAAACTACTTTCCAGCCAACTCTTCCCCAGTAATGCTTTTGGGACTTGGTTTTTTTTTTTGAGTTGCTTGCTGGACCTCAGTGTTGCATAAGATAGTGGGTTCAGTTAGTCTAAACTGGAGTGGAGAACTAGATAATATTTAAATTGTCAGCCTCAAGCAAGGACAAGCTTATCGTGGAGAGCAGTGTCAAAGCTTACTGTTCTATAACTGTGAACGCACATATGACCACCACTTTAAAGCCTGTGCTTATTGCAGCGTAGGGGATTTGTAAAGGTATTTCTCACCAGCAGTTCATCTTTAGCCCAAATCCACTGCAGTTTTCTAGCAGCTCTCTTTGAAACAGTTCCAGTGAGATCTTTTGTAAGGTCCTTAAATTTTAGTGGAGGTCAAAATAAAGAATGCTTTGAGTACCATGTTGTTACTTGGCTCGCTGTTAGCTTCATAAAGCTCTTCCACAGGAAGAAAAGAAGGAAACCTGAAAGATGGTGATTGCTGGCTACCTTCAGTAACTCTTTCAATCTTTTTCATAATCAAAGAGGGAGGGGACACCAAGGTGTATTGAAAGGCAGGCTGGTTCTTCACATTGCAGGTTCATTGCCATGGATCATGTTGAGCTTTAAGTAGATATTATGGATATGTATGTAGGAGACTGCATGCACTCTTTGGGTTTGGTCAAATCCTTTCAGGTGAGTCAAGTTATAGTCTGGAAAATATGGGTTGTTGGGTGTGAACATCCTTAGTGATAGGGCTGTTGTAGCTCACAGACTGCAGGCTTGCCCTAGTATGATTATGTTGCAGAAACATAAGTGAAAGATACGATTGCTTACAGTTTCACGGAGGTAAAAGTCAGAACCAAAATTAATTGTCTTGAGTGTTCAGAGCACATGTGTAGGGTGTGCTGTAGAGCATGTAATCCGATGTGTATTATTTGGCAGTGGGTCAGTATGGACACAGGGATGCATTTTTTCCTGGGCTAGCAAGCTTGTGCAGCAGTTCTGCTGAGTGCTTTTGTTTTTCTCTTTTTGGGGACAGATTTCAGGACTCCCCAAGGGATAATAAAAATGCAGGAAGAGGATTGTAATGGATTCAGTTTTGTCCTAATCAAACTGCAATGGCACTGTGTGGTTCACTTGCATTCAGCTGAGCGTGATAAGAGCAAGGTGATGCAGCTGAGTCCCAGAGACAGCTTCCTCCAGGCAGCTCATACAACAGCCGAATGGTGGAAAAACATCAGTCATTTTCTATCTACATGACATTGATTAATTGTTCAGAACTGCCTTTCTGTTACTTGGTTGCGCTGCTGTTGTTTGCTTCGGCCCTCAGAAAAGGCTGTTTAGAAAGGCAGATTTAATGTGGTTACTGCAGAATAAATAGCTGAGAAAAATTGAATGCTTCATTTCATTAACTGCCTTTACAAACAGAATCTGAGGGTTCTGTTCTATGAAGTCAGCTATAATTTATGAAATTATATTTAGATTTTTACTGCTTTTATTGTATTGCTTTGTATTAATGTTCTAAATGGTAAGATTGCAGTATGGATTAATTTAAATAATGGAATTTTAGTCTCAGAGGCTCTTTAGTCTTAATAACTTTTAAAACATTTAGTATTATTGGAAGTTAAAATACATCAAATAATTGATTTTGCAGCAGTTCGGAAAATCTGTGTGTTCAAACTAGGTTAAACCTCCTAGCTGGAGAGAAGCTATAATGCCCTTTTGTCTTTACCTTGTCCTTCTACCTGGCAAATCTGTCGCTGTTTAAGTAATCTGTGAAACCATTTTCGCAATTCTTTGCAGATCAGGTTGTATTATGTCAGTCATGTGTGTCCTAGTAATAAAGCTGCACAGGAATTGAAGTGTAATCTCCAACTAACTGTTAAATTATCAAAAAAATACAAAATTATCAAAGAATACTTTTTAAATCTTTTGTACAGTGTTGATACCATGGTCATACTTGTTGAAAAGCTTTCTTTGATGTTTGTCCTGCAGCCTTTGACAAAATGTCCTACATTTATTATTTTTAATGTGGATCTCATGTCAGTTTGATACCAGACGGTTTAGCAACGGTTTAGCAAGAGTAGGCCTCAGAGTAGGCTCTAAAAGGCCTACTCTGTGTTACCTTTACACAGAATCAACTTTCCTGTCAGTAATTTTCCTTTCAGCTAGAAAACAGAGAATAACAGTATGTTCTGAAGCAAACTGCATGTTTTGTAGATAGAGTCTGCTTATGGGACTGATAACAGTGTTATAGTCGTCAATGATTCTTGCTTGCACTTAGTCTTAGAAAATCCATGGTCTCTGTTAAATTCCTTGCTAATTATAAAGAAGGGCCAAAGACAAACAGGACTGTGAAAAACAACTTTGTGATGTCTAAATTAACTTGATTCACAAACTCTGGCGCTGGAGGAGAGAGAAGTCCAGTGAGAACCAGAACAACATCTTCTCCTTGAGGCCACCTGCACTTGTCAACAAGAAGGCCTCAACCACACTTGCGCAGAAGCACAATTATGGGGGGATTGCAACCACTAGAGACCCTCAGGGACCACCCAAGATCCTTTCCCCAATTTAGTACGCATGTGCAAAGACAATTACATAATGTATTAGCATATGCATAAGTTTCTTGGAATAGGTGGACTTTTCTTGATATTATATGAATATTCATTTTTCTGTAATGTATATAATGAGTATGCTTTTGTTCCTAGGTGTGCATGCTAGGAGGAGAGATCCCCCATGCACCCAGCGCTGCAATAAACCAGTGTCAGCTTTCTAAACTATCATTTGGTTTAGAGAGTTTTCTTGGTTACTGTTTTCCGGTAACAAGTTTACTGTTTGTGGATGCAGCTGAGAAATGTGCTAAATGGAGAATTCTAAAAATCTTGCTGGATTTGAAACCGGCTTAGTTTTCAAATTGCAATTTGTTTTCATTTTTGCAATAAGAATATTGAATATTTCAGCTTTTTAACAGAACATAAACAATGGCTTTTAAAATCACAGTAAGTAATGAACAGCTAGGAAATACTTTGGATCCAGTGAGACAGAAAAGTAGTAACAGTGGATGTGGCTAGTGTGAGGGATGAAGATGAATGGGGCAAGGGAGGCCTAATGGAAGAGTAGCAGAGAACTGCTCTAGATCAAGATCAAGATCAAGATCATGCCCTCCTATAATGTGTTTAGTAGAATCATCTGCTTAGATGTAGTTCTTGTGGTTTTAAAATGATGGTATGAAGTGGCTCAGCGATGGGCTTCCTAAGTATTTACAAATATAACTTAAATTCTTAAATTGCAGGTCTTATTAAGGATTGAAAATAAATTGAGATTAGTTGTTTCTGGTAACTATGAGCAGCAGTCTTCATAAAAGCAGAGGGAAATTAAGAGAGATCCACTCAGTAAGCTCATTAAAAACAAGCCTAAAAAGCCTGTGTAGGTAATATTTCCTTGCAGTATGAGGCAACACCTATATTTGTGGATTTTTTTTCTTGAGATGTTAGAATATTCACTGAGTGTGTAGTTTTCTGAAGATAAAAAGCATGCAATGTGTCTGTTGGTCATCAAGCCAGAGCCAGGCTATCGGAACAGAATTTGTATTTCTAGAGCTTTAACAAGGCCATGTAAGTTGCATATAAGTTTGAGCTGTAAGCGACCTTTTGAGTATCTGACTGAAGGCCACCAAAGAAGACACCCTGATTCTTGTAGTCCCCCAATGTGTTGTAGAAGGTGAAGGTCCTCTGACCTCAAAATTAATCTCTTTCCAGGACACTTCATTTCAGATGAAATGAACCCTACCTTGAAAATGTTAATGCTGTTGGCTTAAAGTTTTGTTTTATTTTTTCTAACATTAATATAGTGTTATTTAAAAACTTCACACTTTTTTAGATTTAAAAACTAAATATACCTTCTGCCTCTCTGCAGTCCACGCCTTTAAATAAAATATAAAATACTAACCTGAAGGTATTTGGGTTCAGCTCCTGGGTTGTATCTTGAGCTCTTCTCAAAATTATGGTATAGCTGTTTTTCTATGTGACAAGTCTGAAATAGCTTCTGTGCTAATCTGAGTCTGAAGCAATCTCTGAAGCACAATGTACTAGAGGTAGTTATGTAGTTTAAAAACTATACAAATCTAGTAATTGTCACCTAAAGGGATGTTGATACCTTCTGACTTCAGGTCTTTAATCTAGATGCCAAAATCTGGAAGCCATTCTTCACATATACACACTTAAAATTGCTGTGCATATAAATATTTCAAGCATGGACATGTTTAAAAAGTAATCTTTTTGTACATGTGTAACACTATATATTCAGTCACATATGTCCATATCAACAAAGAAATTTGCATTTGCAAATAAGATTGCAGGTTGCTTCCACTTCTTTACCGCTTGATTATTTTTTTTCTCTTTCCATGAAACTAAAGACTTGAGGCTAAATTCTTCAAGTACTAGATTGACAACCACACTTAATAAATTTTGTAAATCTATTAACCTCTCTCCAATATTTAATGGCAATGATGTAGCCCACATGTCAATTGTATATGATTTAGGGGAATTTATGACACTCTACCCCATACCTGTGCTCTGCAGAGATCTGAAGGTTTTCTTTTTGGTACCTCCCTCCTTGCCAGTCAGGCACAGAAGTCTGGAAGAATCTTATGGCACTGCCCAGGGAATGTGGAGTTTGCTAGCATGTTGTTGGGATGTGGGATGAGGGCTGGGGGAAGCAGATGAAAGCTAATAAGAAAACTTAAGTTCTCTTTAATGTCCTTCTGTACTGTCTTCTCAGAAAATCTGTGCTTAATACTGGATAATATGAATATTGTTAATTAAAGTAGCTCCATAAGTATCTGGAAATCAAGAACCTTGTTGAAAGCTTGGTCTCTCAAAATTGCTTTTTAAATAAAGCTTTCAAGGAAGCAAATAGTAGACCCTATGACTAACCGGAATTAGCTATGGTTTTCAGTTTGTGTGACTTTTACATGATGGATACAAACTTGTAAGTCTTGTCTGGAATATATATAGTATGAGTCGGTTCCTGAAGCTCTTAATATCTCTAAATCTAGTCTTCTGGTATCTTCTTATTATAAGGATGTTAGATGCAGGGAAAAAAAAGAACGTTTGTGCATATAGAGAAATGATCTCATTGTCCTTTAGTTTAGTCCTGTATAAAGTTTCAGAATGCTGCATAGCTATAAAGGCCTTTCACATCTTATCCATTGAGTATGTTTTCATGACAGTAAAATGGACTGTTAGATCATGAAATTGGGCATACAGATCCACAAATAATCTGCTATCATGTGTGTGAAAAGTAAAACTTATTTTCTTAGTATACACAAGTTCTTAAGGTTTATATATACATATGTATATATATATACAGTATGCGCAGCAGGTTTAATTTTTCTCTTCATTTATTTCAGAATCTGAAAGTGCTTTTACAAGCTAGAACAGACCTTTGAATTCTATAAGGAATAAATGTGGAAAAACATGATGTGGTGTGGAACTGTAGCTGCTGTTGGGGTGGAACCAGGCTTAATCAGCACAGACTAGGACAAAATGTTAAATAGAAACATCATAGAATCATAGAACGTCCTGAGTTGGAAGGGACCCACAATCAAGGCCTGGAATTTCTGTAGGAGGAAAGCTTTTACTTTAAATTTAGTAACACTGAAAGCCAGAGTTGTGCCTCTCTACCTTGGGGAGATGTCTCAGCTTTTCTGTGTCAGAGCGTTCTTTCTGGTTTTAGCAGAAGCACATACGTGCCAAGTAGTGTGGTCAAGAAAGCCTGACAGTTTGTAAAGTAATACATTACCTAATTAGAGGTTAAATGAAGTGCAGTGCAAATAGACATCACATGGCATAAGCAGTAGGAAGTTCTGTGGTTACTTGATTTTACTCAAAGTTGATAGTAGTGATGCATTTAAATTAGGGAGCTCAGCAAAGGAATAACGCAGTATTGAATTTTATGGACTAGCGATTTCGCTTTTTTTATACTTTTGTGTTACTGCTAATTTTGTTGCTTACTTCATGGACAGAAATCTATGTTCAAGAATGTAAAGATGATGTATATTATTTCATGAGAATATTGATATTGTAAACTGGGGCGGGGAGAGGGGGAATAGTATGATGGCACTTAGTACCTGTTCAGCTGAGACTCGTATGTGCCTGGAGATGCTGGGTATTGATGTGTAGATCCAGCTCAACCACATATGGAGAGAGGTTAGTGTATCCAAGGAATACAGTGGTTTTCCTCAATCACAAGTAAAATAATTGGCATATCAGATCTTTGGGTGGGTCATCTGAGAAGTAAAGCATGAGACATAACTCAGCAACTCACTTGTTTGAACTGCAGTCAGTTTGACTTAACATTTGTTGTCAAGACCATTGCTTAAAGTTTTGAAAATGTAAAGGAAACCTTTGCAGATTTCTTTAATTCTGATCAACTGGGAACAGCTTCTCATGCAACATAAGGGTGTGTAATGTGTCTTTGCTTTTACTGTGCATGGTTCAGTAACATAAGCATAGTAATTTCCTTTTTACTTTTGCAGGAGAGGCCCTGAGAGGAAAGATAACAGTCCGCAAAAACAGAAAGGATCCACGGTCCCTCTTTATAACCCTCTCAGTGAAGGACTCACAGCAGACCTACAGCCTTCAGTGAAAATCCTGTGCATGTAACTTTGGGAAATGACAAATTTAAATGTTACATTTAACTGTTGATAACTGTTTCTAAATATCCAAAAATGGTAAACTCTTGGATTTTTGTATGTATGTGCACACACAAGAATATGAAAAGTTTACCTGGAATTGAGCGAGTACTGTTTGGATGCTTTTGCACTGGGATATGGAGACTGACGACAAAATCGGATTCTGCTGTGTTTCACATGATGTGGGGATGGAAAGGAAGATGGTTTTGAGTTATGTGAGACTTCTAGGTGAGAAAAATCAGATTGAAGACTTGCTGTGAGGAGCAATGAACATGATCTCTCAATATTGTTTTATTCTCCAACTGGCAAAATCCTTGTGTAATTTTTTTTAGGAAAGAAGCAGCTAAATCATGTGTCAGTGCACCTCACTAGTAGCTGGAAAATCCCAGTTGGAATAAGTTTGGAATTCCAACTGCAGAATTGAAGCAACAAAGACTTATTTTTATTACACTTCTATAATTAAAAAGTTGTATCACATTTCAGTTACATTTATCCAAATAAATGAACCAAGTGTGTTATATAATGCAGTTGCCCGTTTCCTTGTTTTCTATGTAATTGGAAAGTCTTCTGTCTGTCCAGTGATGGCTCAGCTGTGGCTACAGTTTTTTCTGTACTAGCCTGTTGCAGCATGGGTGGATGGAAGCATGTATTTTAGCAGCTTTAGGAGAAATACTGTGAACAAATAGCAGCAGTTGCTGCAACAGCGGGTTTGGTTTGGCTGCTTACAGAAACAGACATGAGCAATCAAGGATTGATGTGTGTGTTGTGATGTTTAAACACTTCAAACTGCAATAGGGGGAACTTAACATTTTTTTATTTAATTCTCGTTAAAACATGTTGCTCAGACTTCCAGGCTGGTACTGTGTCTGCAACAGGCTCTCCATAAAGGACAAGTAATCTGGGTTTGGTCCATATTCTTCGGGATTTCTTGAATTCCCCTTGAATGTGCTATATTGTACACATATATTTGTGTTGAAAGTGGTTTCAAAAATTGTTTCAAGAAGCAAAGGTGACAGTGTTTTGCTAGTGATCTCTGAGCTGCTGTTAGAATAAAGTTGGAACCCTTTTTTAAAGGACTAAGATGAGAAGGAAATTCTTTCCATTGGAATCTGCTCAACAAAGTTTAGGTAATTGTGTATTGTATGATGGGGTGAAATACTTACTCTTTTGCCTGTAACTAAATGTCCTGGTTTTGCAGGGATAAAATTTATAGAGTTACTTTTCTGTTACGTGTTGTTTCAGTTTGTGGCCAGCTGTGGTTTGGTGATCAAGGCTGTGATCAGTGAAAGCCAGGGCAGCTGCCCCAGGCTGACCCACAGGTGTGTTCTGTAACATTAATGTCAGGTTCACTATAAATGGGAAAGCTGCTGGGGAGGGGAGGTGTTTTTTTTTGCTCTGCTTTCCTCTCCATCTTTCTCCTTCTCCTCTCTTCTCAAGGGTTACTATCCCTGGAGGGACTTGCCACCACTGTATGAGCTAAGTATAATTTTGTGCCTTTTATATTAATATTAATATTCATATTGGTTTTCTTATTTTATTAAATCTGTTTAAATTTCAACCCACGAGTCTCCCTCCTTTTCCTAATTCCCTTTCTCAGCTGGAGAGGGGAGATTGAGTGATAGAACAACTGGTTATTGTTTAGCCCTGGGTGCAGGCTAAATGGAGACACTAAAGAAGGTTACCAGTGGTAATGCCAATTTGGCAGAAAAGTGGAAACTTTTATTCCAAAAGCTGAAATTCTGCAACGCAGCAGTTGGCTTCATGCAGTAAAGTGGACATTGAATAGGAAGTGGCAGTTCCTACAGTGCTTCTATATTTTCAACTGAAAACAGACTTGTGGATTTATATTTCATCTTGCACTTCTTTTATGCGAAATAAGTGGAAATTATGGAAATATGTTGTTTGCTAATTTGCATCCAAATAATTTCTTTGGGTTGGGGGGGGAGGTGGGGTGGGTGGGTTGGGGATTCTTCCCTGTGTGAAAACTATTGAATCACCATTAAATGTCCTGATTAATATCTAGATGTTCAAGAGCTCAGCTCATATATGTAGCTTAATAGGAATGCTCAGGTACTGAGCACCTAGTCTGGTTAACTCATTTTAGTGGTCTAAATGTGGGCTTGACCACCCATATTGACACCTTGGCTATTATGTTCACTTAGGAATAGGTGTGAATTCATTGCTCATACTGATTTTTAGATCCCTCAATTTTATGCAAGTGGGACTGCACACAGTTTATAAATTCTACATATTTTCAGAATTTTATTTTCAGGATAGGCTTTACTATAAAAACTCAATAACAAATGAGACAATTGTACCTAAAAAAGAATCAAAGATGCGAGATTTATTTCACAGTGGTATCTGACGAGTATGAACACTGCAGTGATACAGTTGATATGTCTCTGATCTGCTAACATTTTTCTAGCTTGGGGAAGTATATTCCTTTTGAAAATCCATTGATTATCTTTGATTGTTAAAATACTTGAGCCTGGTTATCTGAAACTAAAGACTGTTCAATTCTGTATCAAAATTGACCTTGTAGATGAAATGCCAGGAGTTGGCATTGGACTGATTAATGGAGTTTGTGACAGTTATCAGTATTGGACAGTAAATATGCAGGCGAGGGGATGGACTGCTAATTTTGTCCTTTGCCAAAAGATGCTGTAGAAATACAGGATATTGGCAGACTAAGCCAAATTCTTGTACTATGGCAAGCAGAAGTTGGAAGAATCTGCATCTGATTTTGATCCTCTGAGATGTAGTTGACTGTAGGAGCTTCACACGTTTTTAGTGTGACCGATACTTTGAGATACTGGTGTTGGAGTAGATGATCTTGAGGTCCCTTCCAACTTCAGTTTTTCAATACTTTTGCAGATTTTGTAGAAATGCAGATTATATTTTTGTATAAATCTTCACATAGAAGGCAAGAAAGGAAGAAAAAGAATGCAAAGACCTATACAGAGTTTGTGTAGCCTTCAGTAACAGGGGACTATAAATGAAAAAATAGTTGAAAGTGTAAGAGAAGAAAGGAAATGCTAACTATTATTAAAAAAAAAAAAAAACAAACACAAAAACAAACAAACAAAAACAAAACAAAAAAAACACAAAAAAAACACAAAAAAAAACAAAACAACAAACTGCATCAAGAAGAGAGGATTTGGTATCATTTAACGAGAACAAAAATGTCCTGAAAAGACCTGAATTAATATAAAGCCTGAGGATAGTCATTTGATAAAGGCATTGGAGTTTCAAAGAACTTTAAATACACGAGTGGGGAATTGATCTAGTAGCCAGTGCCACACAGTGTCCTGTGGAAATAGCCCATCAGTTATAAGTTGCTTTTCTCAACCTAGCAGTTGAATAATACAGGATTCATCTGACAGCACAATCAGTTATTTAAGTTTCCTAATTGTAATTCTGAGAATTAAATATTGTAGGAAATGTGATCAATAAATGCTCTTTTAAAGGGACTCTAATGATTGAATCAGAGGCAGAAAAGTGGAAAGTAACTGCTTTGTGTAGAAATACCCCTGAATTTGTCCAGTGAGAGAGAGAATACTTCATGCAAAATGTGATCCTTTATTCTAAGGCATGTGGTCAGTGTGGCCAAAGGTGCAAATAATCTGTAACTGAATTTTTTAAAAATAAATAAAATACCATGACAATGGCTGGCAATGGGAAGTTGTGCATTCTGCATAGTTCATGAGAACATTTCCTTCTCCGGGTGGTGGTAACAACTTGTCTTCCACAGCCTCTGCTGCCTGCAGATTCCAAGTCAAGTCATCAAGGACTTGTGCAGACACTTGATGTCTGACCTGTTTGATGCAATAGCTACAGCTCATTGCTGTGGAAACGCAAACAGTATTGTCCTTATCTTGGGTATTTCCTTCCTAGAGAGGGTGGTGAGAATCATGCAGATTTATCTGTGTTGGGTGTTCGTAGTCTCTGTGTGTCAGTGCTGGTCAGAGGTGCTGCTGAGTCATGTTGATAAGCACAGGCAGACTTTTACTTCATCCCACACGTTTCCAGCCCTTCTGCTAACCTGTCTGCAACTTCTGTTGCTCTTTGACCTGGAGTTACAATACCCTCATCCACTTCTGTACTGCCAAGGACATTTGCTCCCTACAAATCCTCTTTAAATTCCTTTTACAAGATGATGATACAGCCCAGTTGTAGCTGTAGAAAGAGCCATTTGTCAGTCATTCATGTATGGATTTTTTTAGTACTTTTTAACAGCCATAGTTTCAGACCTAGATTTATTACTTTACCATGTGCTTCTGTATTCAGAAAAGAAAGAAGTAAATTGTAGAGAGCCTGAATTTCACTTATTGCCTGACAGTACATGTCTGTTATACCAGCTGATATAAAATGAGTTGGTCTGCCTCACAGTATTTATCCTCTTAGTAGCAACTCCTGATGTGACAAAATCTTTTTTGTCCTGACTAAATATCAAATTGGTATATCCTATGGGTTAGATCTCGCTAGCTTTGAAATTCAAATTTGACATGTATTTACCTCCCTCTCTTTCTTTGAGACCTGTGTCCTCCTGTCTCTTCTTTTCCCTCTCCTTCCTGCGTGCTGGTAGGTACACACACAGTTTTTCTTGCAGGCAGCAGACCCCGCTGGTGGTGGGCTGCTGTCCTGTTCACACCACTCATTCTTCTGGTGTTTCTTCTCTGACATGATAATGCAGAGCTGTTTGCTGTTGGCTCCATTTCAGAGCATGTCTCCCTTGTCGCTGGTCTTTGCGGGTTTTTTTGTTGGTTTTTGTTTTGTTTGAACAACTGATGTGCCCTGACAGCATTCCCTTATTTCTCATGACTGGAGCTTCCTGTTATCTGAAGGCTCTCACTCATCTGTGCCCAGTCCTAGACTGCTCCTCTTCTCCCTGCTCCTTCTCTCGTTCTGAATGTTAAATGTGCAGATTATTCTTGAGAGGTGCAACAAGCTGTGTACAAGGGTAAGCTTTGCTTCAGCAATCAGCCCTGCCCAGACTGTGCTTGACGTGCAGGCATGGCAGGAACGGGGTGCAGATGCAATAAGACAGGTACAGACGAAGGGTTGTTACAGGCCTTAAAATGCATGAGTTAGTAGTTGTTGCTAATGGAGAACTGCTAAAGCACACTAAAAAATCTGATACAGTCTATGATGCATATCTAGGAGGATATCAAGAAAAAATAAATACAAAGATTGGTAATTTCAGGCCAATGGTCAGATGTACGAAGTAATATGAAACGACATTATGATACCTTGCTTAAGGTGTGTGATTTCATGTGCATAAAGAAAAAAGCCTTTTCTTTGGCATCAGCAATATTTAGGACCCTTAATTCACTTTATAGGTTCATTTTGTGAAACTTGCACACAGTGAAGGGCAAACAAATACATGGTGGTAACAGCGTGTCTGTTTTCCAAATAGAAGTTTGCGTGCCCCAAATTGTATGTGGCAACTATACATTTAATGGGAAAGATTCTTCATTTGCAAAACCAAGGAACCTGCGTGGTAGGTACTAGCAGTGTCATGGAAGTGTGTATACATGTATGTCTCCAGTATTTATACACCCATATGTGCTCCTACACACACCCATACGGGAGGCATACTGAAATTTTCCAGTTTGCACCATGCATTTCCGAAATACAATACACTAATGATACTGTTTATAAATGCATGTTGTATTCACTGAATATTTTGTAGTTAAACTAATTTTTTTTATAAAAATATACTTGTAGATTAATTACTATGATTGTGATCCTATTGAATTATCTTTAATATCCCATAATTATTTCTATACTTGATTGAATGGGAAATCATTTAGAAAAGTGCTGGTTTGGCTATAAAAGATTTTTTTATTATTATTTGGGAAAGTATGTTTTTGTCGTGCTTAATGAACTCTGGGAGTTTTGAAGAACATGGAATGTACAGGAGTTTTTAATGTTTAATCCAGTAGTTAACCTTTTTTACAAGGAATATTCTCAATTATCAATCTTTATTCATGCTTAAGTGTAATTTACATTATACTTAGCCCAAGGCCAGAGGTGTTAAGATTGAGTAGTGATTCATAAAAGTTCTTTAACATTCAAATAAAACTGAAGGTTGGCCTGCCTGCTCCTGCTTGCAAATCTGTGCCCAAAGTCTGTGTACTTGAAGATAAATAACCCCACCTGAAAGGAGTATGGATGCTCACAGCTCCACTTCTTATTTAGATGCTAAACTACAGGGGTTTCCCCTTTTTATGATCTGTTGCTTATTTAATCTTTGTTGTCTTCTGCAGTGCTTTTAAATGTGTAGCTAGCTAAGCTGTAAAACTGTCTTCCTGGTTCTACCCATCAGGGAGCAGGTAAGCAAGAAAGACAAACTTGGAAGCTCCTGGTCCTTCATTACTGAATGTCTCCTCAGTGTGCATCGTGCTGGGGTCTCTAATAGGATTTTTCTGTGTGCGCCTTAGTTTGACCATTTAAGTTCTGTCCTATGGGGTGTGCTATAATGAGATAGATCCAGCTTCTGTGATCCAGATAAAAGCAAAGACTCAGCTTCAAATAGATCAAGCTCTACAGAGGATTCGGAAAGATTGTTTGGAAGATACAGCTGCTAACTATAGCTAAGTTAAACTGCTAAAAAAGTTAGGCAGCTAGTAAGTTTTTTTAAGACTGTTTTCTTTCAAGGGTGTTTGTTACCTGTTTAATGGTGCCTGAAGTTCCCTGTAGTAATGACTCTAAACATTTTCTGTCCCTGGTTTAAATTGTTTGAAGAAAAAATTACAGAAGTGTATATTCACCAAGGTTAGTAGGGTGTCACAGCCTAGCTATGACTGACTTTCTGGAGGAAGTAGGAAGAGCCCACAGCCTTACTGGAAGGGCAGCTGGAAGATCAACAGTTGAAACTAAAGGCTTATATGAAGACTAAAGTGATGATTCTTCTATTTTTAGAAACCAGGTTTGGGGCTACAGTTTGCTACTGCTTTTACAACATTTATTAACTATATAATAACAGCATTTCAAAGGCAACCAAAAATAAAATCATCTCCTGGTCATCTGTCTTAATATACAATCTTTGAAAGAAATGCCAAAAAGATTTTATGTGCTGCTGTTCATACAGGCATTGGCAGATGTTAACAGTGGTGAAAGTGATCTCCTGTATTGTATTACATGAAAAGGCAAGGGAAAACGTAGGGAAAAGCTAGCGTTTATGTTATGACCACTGCAGAGAAGTTTGCAGAAGGGTTTATGTGATTAAGGAGGTTTAAAAAGCAGTCAGTTTGAGTTACATTTATGTAGCTGGACTGGAACCTGAAGGTGGTTCAGTAAAAGAGTTTAAACACATACTGTTTGATATATTATTTGACTTGTATAAAATTCATAGGTAGGTAATTTAACTTCACAGTTAAAAGCAGTATTTTTAACGGTATTGTTGAGCAGAAAAGACAGAAGGGGCAAGGAGAAGACTTACTGCTAGTGAGGTTCTGTGCACATAGAAATTAAGTTTTGTTAATAGGATATTTCAAAAGCTTGTGCTTTCTCGGTACATGAATCTGTAAGTAAGTCTGTTCCCTGATGTCTACCAACTGGTTCTGAATTTTTATCTACTTTGCTGATTCTTCTATATCAAAATAGTGACAAACTTCATTTATATCCCTTTCTAAATGGCAAGAGTGTTACTCAGTTTCTTTGACTTACTAATGCCTCTAGGTTCCAGCACTCTCTGGACTCCTCCATGATAAATGAAAAAGACTCGCCCCATGGAAAAACTGTACCACGAAACAGTCAACTTAGAGATTTATAACGTTTCTATTGCTGTTCCTGTAACAATTAGCCAAAGTAAAATAAAAGACTCTTAATGACAGCAATAACAAATTAAAGAGGAATAAAGCTTACTCAACATGTTAATTCTATTTTCCACTTGGGTACTACTCAAAACATCAATGGAAACAGAGTGAGAGCAAATATGTCCCATGGAAAACAACCAAACTGAAGTTATCCTTTCACAAGTGAGAGCTACAACCAAATAAAATTATTCTCCTTGGATTCAATTGGCAGATGCTACAATAGTCCTGCTTTACATGGTGATTGAGAGGCTTTTCAAATTTTTTTTTCTTCCAAAGAGAGTCAGGCAAGGCTGGGGATGCCCATTTTCTTGTGGCTTTTTTCTTGCCATTCTAGCATCTTGAGGCATGTTATGGTCTATACACAATAAGGGATAGATTTTTCCAAAGTGATTTGCATTCGTTGGGAGAGATCACATCTGTACACAACAGTGATGTCCAGTGAGTAACAAGGATGTGGGTGATTCAAGTATTTAGAAGATACCCACGTTTGGGAAAAGTCCACTGGTGAAAACCCATCTCATGGACATAATGCCATATTATACCAGATCATAATCTGCGCTATGTATGCTCCTCTCAGTATCATCACACCTGGCTTAGATTTTTTTCCACTTTAGCAGGTGATATTCACAGTATCTATTTAATGACCTAGATTTAAAAAAAAATAAAAACCTGTAAAATTGACACAGTTCATCCAGTACTATCCAAACAAATTAATACACAGTTGCTTAGCTCTTTAATACCCTCACTCCCCAGTACTGCTGTTTGCAGTAGTTTTCATTAAAAAGTCAATATTGCTAAGAATTACCAACTTTTACTGCATTATATTTCCCTGAGCATTGCGCCCTTCCTGTATGAAAGAAGGAGCTCTAGGGTGGCAGGAGAGAAAGGTGAGCTGGTGGGAGACACGCTGGAGAGCTACAAGTCCTGGGTGGCACGTACCACACAGAGGGCTCCCTCAAAGGAGCGTTGATCCAGTTTGGGTAATGATCGTTTAGGTAATTAAGCCTGAAATACAAGTAGGATTCAGTAAGTAGAATTGAACTTTGATTAAACCTTCTGATGGGTTATGCAAAGAGAAAAGAGCACTGAAGAGAGGGAATTTCTTAATAATATTGACTTCTGTCACAACACTGGACATTCTTGAAACAAAATCTACTCAGCTGGAAAATTGGATGTGAGGAGGAGGACTTCTCTGCAACTCAGATGTTACAGCTGCGTTATTCTGCTTGCTTGTGAATTAATACAAAGCCTTACACTAAGAGAAGGCAGTAGGAAACACAAGTCTCTTGCCTTGTGTTAATATGTGTATTGATGTTAATTTTGGAAGCATTGTGTGTTTAGAGCATTCACAGCTGTTATATCTACATAGACCCCAAAATAGTTCTAGCTTAGAGAATAACAGATATTATGCAGTGACCCTAGAGATAGAAATAATGCTCTTGCAATTGGTTTGCATGTGATTTTGACCCCCTTTGTGGTACCACGTGGCAATGGTCCTGGACTATGCAAACTAGCTGGAGATGAGTGGCACCAATCTTTTTTACTTGTCTCCTAGAGCAAACCAACATCTCTTGCAAACGACAGCAAAGAGCAGCAGGGAACACGCGGCCATGTGAGGGAAATGGAAGGAGGGTGGTTTAGTGGAAATACACACATGCCAAGGAAGGTTAATGCTGTCAGAAATAGAGGATGTTGAGGGAAAATTGGCAAGTTCCTTCTTTAACTATCAAACCATTCAGCTGTGATCGAAATTTTCTGAAGTGACTAGTGATTTTAATTGTTTTTTATTGCTCTGCTGAAACAGATTTTTTTTTTCAAAAGTTTGTCCTTGTGCAAAGCCTAAGTGAAGGTCCCTTTGTAGTGTCTTAAGTGAAAGATAATTTAAGATTGTTTTCTCTAAAACAGAATTCCTGAATATTATTTCTTCATAATAACTCAGTCTGTGTTTTAATATTTTAAAGGTGTCATGCTTTTTCTCATTGTCCTATATTAAAAAAAAAAAACAAACAAACACGGGCAGGGTGACAGGAGCTACAAGGGTGGTATTAGTCTCATTTTTTCATGGCTTTTAGATCGCATTTTAATCCATGATTTTGGTCAACTCTTAAGTTAAAACCTAGGTGCAACATCTGGCTAAGGAATATACACCATGGAGTTAGGGTTGTGCTTCAGCCCATCCCGTAATGGAATTTCATGTTTTTCACACACAAGGATTTTTTTTTAATCAAGTGTTTCATGCCTGACTTATTCATCTATATGACAGTTAATTATTTTTGAAGTAATTGAGACATTATTGAAGTAAGTGGGCAAGAGAGCTGTCAACAGGAAAACCTTGGCGAAATCAACACCGTAAGATGATCTTGTAGTCGGCTTTTGTAGCTGCCATTTGACAGCTTTATGTCAGTCAGTGGAATAAGCAGGCAATGGCTGAGCTGTTACGACAGTCTCACCATTTCTCTGTGCACCTGAATTTATTTCTAGCAAGAAATTGTCTTGAGATGGTAAAAGGCATTTGATAAACTTACAGGGGAGTTTAATGGGTTTTTAATAAAATACTATGCTTTCATGTGCCTGCCAGAACATGGTGGTTTTTCCTGAGTTCTGCCATCACTCCTCTGGGACCACTCTGTGCTCGAATGTTTTCAATAGCTTCACATGTTGGTACATCTTGCTGTAACACTGCGAGCAAAATGGAAGCCATTCCCATTAGTCGATATGCCTGGTTAATATATTATCAGTACTGTAAACCTTGTTTTCAGTAGGTCATTGCTAGTCAATCTGTTTTTCAGCGAATTCTGTTATTGCCAGCCGTGTTTTAGTTTAAAACGCTGGAGTGTACCAATCCTTTGGAAGAGGACAAATACATATTTTGAAATTGCTTTCCCCATCTGCCTTCACTCTGTTTGATAAGTGCAGCTTTCATTATTTGGGGGAGGAGGGGAAGTGGTCCAGAGTCAAACTGTTTGATTTGTTTACTTGACATTTACTATGCATATACTAACAATACTTAACCAGTCTGTTTGAAAAGGTGTTGGTGTGGAGAACCAGAGAGGGTGGGGGACTAGGTAGGTCTATCATGTGCTTTTTTGCATAAAATATTTTAAATACAGTCTCCAGAGTGTCTCACCTCTACCTGCTGTTCTTTGGCTTCCATAAAGAATAACATCTTAGATGGAGTCAGCCAAGTGTAATTTGCCTTTTCTCTAGAACTGAAGCTGAACTAAGGAAAGGGGTGTACAAGACTAGCTGATAACAAGAGTGTAGATGGTAGGGAAAGTTATTAAGAGGCAATAAAATACCTACCTGGAACTTGGTATAGTAATTATCTCAGCTTAGAACTCTGTATGGTTTAAGAAAACATCACCAGATCCTTTTATGTTTTCCTGTACTTCGCAGAAGCCTCTGCAAGTCTCATTTCTTTCTCCTCTTCACTCCCTGCCAGCCTGTTGCAGGTTACACTGCGAAGCTATTTTTCATGCTCAGTAGCATGGAAACAGAAGGGAGAGTGTGAGCTATCACCTGGAGGATTTTTAGGGGGGGTTACACGTCGATGTGACAAAGGACCAGCTGTGGATTGTGCAGATGACACTTCATCTTTTTGTAGTGCATCCTCAGGACTGTGGTTTGCCCTAGCTTGCTTCCCTCTGGTTGTCTGGGCTTTGAAAGGGATATAAAAACTTGCCATAGGTGTTAATAGTATTCTGGCTCCACGTATAAGCTTTCTAGGCGCAGTATGTTTGGTGGTAATCACACCAAAAATAAATATTGAGCATGTATATACCCCTCGTTCTCTTGTCGGGGACTGTCCAAGGGGAAGCCACATGTCAGGTCCACTTCCCTGTTGTAACTAAATCTGAGTTTTGCAGCAGTTCTTGATGATCTTGCTAGGCTACAAATCAAATTAAGAGATCCTGTCTCAGCCCTGTTTGAACACTGCTGACTGTTAGCTGATATCATGAGCTGCTGGAAGTTTCCAGATCATCTCTGCAGAAGAAACAGTTCTGCCTTGCAGGTCTTTTTGCTGTTCCTCCTTGGACTGTACATTAATTTCCAGTCTAGTTTTGGTTTATTTTTTGGGTTTGTTTTTTTTTTCCCCCTATATCTGACACATGCTCCCAAATTGTATTTGTCTTGATCAAAATTACATTGAAATATGTGGTTTTGTGCTCCTTTGCTTTCTTTGGGGGTTCTTTGCTTTTCCTCAGGATCAAGGCTGTGTGATAGCTGGAATTGCCTCTCTCTCTGCTACAGACCAAGCAGACTTGTTTCTTTATGTCTGAAGTGAAACCACTAATAATTGTCAGTCCCAGCAGGAAGTCGGAGAAAGGACATCTGGCCAAGCTCTGTGAAATTTTCCAGGTTAAGGTCTCCAGACATCAAAATCAATTTAATTTGTCTGTCTAAATGTTATTGCTCAAAGTTGAGTAATGATGTGTTGCTCGAAGATGAACAAATTGGGCGAAGAGGCAGGAGCCATCCTCTAGATCAAAGATGTCTCTGTGTCATCTGTTTTGTAACAATTCCTATAAAGTAATGACTGCTGCTCTGAAAAATTTCCTCTGACACGGGAGAGATGAGAATACTGACACTGCAGTAATTGGTTTGTCCAGGTGGATGTATTGCATACATCGGTGCAGGTATAAGCTGTCTTTGGTGTTTGACCATATAGCTCACCATACCATGCAAGACCCTAGGCTGAATGGCCCTGTGGCCGTTTCCTCTTCGGGGACGGGAATGGTGACAGCGTGAGTGAGCCAGCCCACCTCCTCTGCTCACCTGGCCAAATCCCACACCCATGGTGAGGTGGCAGAACTGAAAAGCAAATATTTCCACTGTCTTGGAAGAGACAAAAAGTCTCTTCCAAGCATATCATCTTACTAAATATGTCGTTTCTGTCCATTTGCCCAGTTACAGCTAAGGGGGCATGTGTTTATGATTTGAGAGACATTATTGTCACAATGTAGGAGATGCAGGTATGTGATTTATATGTTTTCCTCTGTTTTGTTTTTTTTTTTTTATTAATTTGAGGAGAACTGAGGGGTCAGTCTCAAAGTAGCAGAGCAAAACACTTCAAGCAAAAAAAAAAAAAAAAAGTAAAAAAAGATGGGGAAAAAAAATGCTTCGTAGTGTCACTCGATGAACCACTATACTTGAAGCCTGTAATCCAAAAAGCTGCAATTCTGCAGTAAGGATATCTGGAGATGCTTAGATGCTAAGTTTAAACATAACATATCTCCCATCAAAATAATTGGAAGTTTGGACTGAAATATCAAAACTACTTTGAAAATTATTATGTATAAACATTTCTGTTTATGAATATTTATTATTGTCTTTCACAAGTAATATGATTCTTTTGCTTTTCCAGCATAAGTGAAGTGGAAAACACATACGCAGAGGTACATGAAAGACAAAATCAATCACCATATTGCACACCAAGCCAGTGGTGCCAGTCACACACATGGCACCGAGCAAGATTCTTCTACCTTTAGAACAAAATCTCCAGAAAAAGTAAACCTCATAAGATATAATTATAGTAAAATGGAGAGTGCAATAATGAGGGCAACCATATTGTTAAAATAGGAGAATTAAGCTTCAAATGCGTGCAATTTGAGTTATATTTTAATATGTTTAAATAATATGTGAACTGGTAGCTGCAATGCATATGGCTACCCTCGCCCCAAAACCCAGTAACTGATTTGCTTATAAATCTGCTAAGTTCAAACTGAAAATACGCACCTGAGTTTTCTGACTCGTATTATTACACATATTTTAAAAAAGCAAATATCTAAAAGAATTAAATTAGAGGGGGAGCTTGTTTATATGATTTAAATAGTTTCATTGTAAAGCTTTGTCTTGAAGATGGAATTTTTAAATTTCTAAGCAAGATGGGCATCTAACATACCTGAAAACCACTGAGCACTGTTTAAATTCTGTTTGAAAATCTGTAAATGTTTTAGAAGTTGTGTTTTATTTGTAGCTAGAGATGTGTGTCTTGGGACGTGATGTTTCAGGAAGAGATGGAACAATTGAAGTAAGTATGGGTAAATAAAAGTGAGCAGAGACCTAGAAAAGCTGACTGTTAAGGAAGCAATGAATAGACTGAGGGCATTTGTCTCAAGGTAGAGAACAGTAAGGGAGATGAAACTTTAAATATGACTTCTAAAAAACCACAAACCTCCTCTGAAGAGGAAAGGAACCATTTGCCTTCCACGCCTGGGATGGGTAGAGCAACAGTGATGGGCTTTGCCTGAATCCGGAGAGACTGAGTGACTCTGCGGTGGATTGCTCAGAGAGGGAGGCTGCCAAGGCAAAGGGGCTGGTACCCTCTAGGGACTGTGAAATCTGCACTGGGGGTGTTTCCACTCCTGGTTTCCACAGCCTTGAGGGTCTGGTCTGTCTGCTGATCTGTTCTTGTGCAGTGTGTGCTGGTTTTGGTAAGGATCTCCTGTTTTCCATGTCGGGTTTGGCAGCATTGCCCTGGTGTGGCTGCTTTTCCAGCTTGGGCTGCACTGTGTGCGGGCTGGTAGGGGCGAGGTCAAGAGGGGTTGTGTGAGGTTTATTGAGGTCTGATGTTAAGTTAGTCAAGAAAACAGCCTGCTTAATAGGCCATGGTTTTCCTTTCTCTGCTGCTCTTCTTGGCTGTTGTAACTCAGTGTTTTGGGAAAAATGACTACCTATTGTGAAGAGGGGCTATTCTGAAGCTAGCCATGAAGAATCGGGTGTGTAAAAGCTTGTAGTATGTAGCCTGGGTAAGGCCGGACATTCCTGAGCTCCAGGTAGACAAACTTGAGCAGTTAAGGGCTAAAACTATAAAAGGGCCCCCAAAAGACTTCTTAGATTTCTTCCCCAACAGCAAGATAAAAAAGGTTAGAATATCAAGTATGTGCAGCAGCAACTTGCTCCCTGTCATTGCACAATGACCAGAGAAAAAATAGCAGATAAATGGCAGAGAATTAATCCATAAGTGGCTTTGAAGGCCTGTGTTTTGGGGTGTTCTGAGTGGAGAAATCTTGCTTTCTGAGTGTCTCTTGTTTTTGCATAGATGTCTCTTGTGTCAATTAGTCACGTGTTTTCACCTTTTTTTAGAAGGGGAGTCATGAGTGAGCAGTGGCAGGATGACATGTCAAAGTCATCAGATTCCCCTGTTACTGATGTGTTTATTGTGGAAAAGAGGGGCAGTCAGCTGGGAATGCCTGAGCCCAAATATATTTGTAAGAGACGCTGAGCATTGACCTCTCATCTCAGAAGAGATCTTTCCTTGAAATTGTGACCATATTATGCTAACATAATAAATCTGGAGAAGGAAAGAGATCAGCATGGATGTCTCTCTGTACAACATAAATAGTTGGGCAAGTCAGATATTTTGAAAGTAAAAGTTGTATAGGATTAACTGAAAAGAGGGGGTTTTGATATTTTAATAAAGATATATTAAGAAAACAAATGGGAAATACAATCCTCTCTGTTAGGTGTTCACAAGTTTTTAAAAATGGTAAGCACTTTCTTTTTTGGGGAAAAACAATAAAAACAAGTGAGAGGTTGGAGTTATTTTCCATTGCTGCTGTTAGAATCCAATGCTACTTTTAAAAAAAAAAAGCGCTACTGGGAAAACAAAACCAAAACAACACCTGAAAAATCACAAAAGAAGGCAAAAACAGCCACAAGGGAGGCAAAAAAATAAAGCGAAGATTGACAGGGCAGCTTATCTGTCTTGTGCTGATTCATGTTTGCAATCTTACCACTGATGAGAGACAGTCCCAGCACACCATCTCATCCGCAGTCTGACATGGAAAATATGAGGTTTCAAAGATAGTGTCCCTTTAGCTGCCTTTCTGGGCAGAAGTGTATGGCAATGATCCACCAGCTGAGGCTGAGCTGGTGGGCCAGGCATTTCAGAAAGGGGTTGCAAAATAGGCAGAGGGGGGAAAGATGCATGAGGGCAGGGTAAGAATTCAGCCTATATCTCCAATGGCTGTTCAGACATTGAATGAATGATTGAATGAATTACAGTAATTCTTGTCATGGTGAATGGGACTTGACTTGCAAAATGTCAGGTGATGAAGTAAGCAAGAGTTTAAAAGATTAAAGGACAAAGGTACTCAGGAGAAACTGGTTATTGAAATACCTCTAGTGGTCTTTTTTCGCATCTCTTACCTTCTCACTGACAAGTGTAGGAGTGAGCTGCGAAGCTTAACAAGCAAATGGTCTTGACACTGAAGCCTGTTTTCAGTTTTCCATCACCTTAATAGTGGATCACCTTGAATTTTTCATATAACCAAGGTATTAAGTATATTTGAAGATCAGTGTTGAAGCTACCCAGAATTTCAGAAGATGAACCATAGGAATCAGTAAAGTGGTCTTTTAAACAATGAATCTTGTACCTTAGGAGAGCAGTGTCCTAATTACTTGGAGACTTGCACTCAAGGGAATGCTTAAACCTGATTTCAGTGTGTAAATTGGTTGAAGCTTACTTGCTTTTTCTAACTGTTTCTAGGCAATTCAGTGTCTTTGTTTGAAATCCAATACCCTAAATGGAATGCATAGATTGTCTTGGGGAGTAAATAGTACTTGTAAAGTAATTTTTTATTGCAAATATTGTTGGAGTTTTCTCTTCAGAATTAAAGTTGAAGGTATGCTACAATTCAGGTCTAGTTCAGCATGACCAGAAAAAGCACTGTGGGATTATAGAGCGTAGGTCTGCACTTAGTCAAGTGCAGATACTACGGGATTATGTAGCTTTGACTAACAGCTGAGAAGGCTTTGAATAACAGCCACATGTGCACAAGCTGTAAGCCAGATTCTCTGCTGTGATGCCAGCCCCTTTGAGCCATCTGACGGTGTAATGGAGCTGAAAAGTGGCTATGTAATATATCCCTATCTTCTGTTCCTCAACCATGGGGTAGTTCCCAACAGCCACAGTGTTGGCATACCCAGCTCTCTTGTACCTAAGGCTTAGACCACAGACCAGGGACTCTATCTGGATTTACACTGGGAGTCTGCTAAGGAGGATGTGATTAGGTGAAGCGTTTCCACCAGTATATTCCCACACAGCTGTTGCAAGAACACTGGGACCAGTTTGGTTCAGGAAAGGGAGTCATTACTAATGTCCTCCAAATGGTTGTCCCAGTGAGAGAAGCTGTAGCTGAAAATTTGCTCCTAGCATTTATTCTTCAGGCAAAATAAAGTTAGATTTAACTTATGACCTTAGAAGTCTACAGCTCCTATGAAAGTCCTACAAACCACTCACTGATTTAGACGTACATCCCAATACTGGGTTGACTTATCAACCCTGAACAGGTGGATTTCTTCATCTGGCACTGCAAGATGAAGTGTGGGATTTTTTTCATGCTGACAGAGGGATCAAAGTTTTGTTATCTCTATATGACAATCACCATACTCAAATCACTATGTATTGGGGCATTTCCCCTTTCACAGTGAAAGAGGGGAAAAGAAAAAAAAAAAAAAGGATGCAGAGCACTTTGGTTTAAACGAACCAAGAACTTCCTGTGAGAGACCACAGAAAAAGTTTAAGGCTGTTTTCTTTTTTTCCAATCAGAAGTCCAAATGACTTTCATGACTTGCCTTGTGAAATACTGAAGTAGTTACATGAGTATGTTTATTATGTTTTTTTCTTAAAATGGGACCATGTAGTCAATGTTGCTGACTCCTGGGAAAGCTCCCATAGCCTCACAGAGGTGCATGCCATGATTTTTCTTTCTTACTGGTTTTGACTCAATGGTCGAAAGTGAACAAGGCAGTGAGTGAAAGGCGTTAAAATGGACTTGTTATCTGCTGGGCTTATTTGTCTGTTCTCTGTGCTAACCCTACTTATTATGTATTTGTACAGTTAGGAGAAACTACTACTCTTAATCCAGTTTTAAGCACCACTAGTTCAAAAATTTGTATTTTTATCTTGTTTGCAATGTAAGGACAGGTGCATTCTTAACTAGATAGGGAGAAGTACTGAGCTCAGTCACTGGGCTGGGCTAAATCTGGAGCTTACTGTGGCACCAGAAAAAAATACCCTTGACTTGACTGCACACGGGTAAATCATGGAAATATATTTAGAGCTCTAAATAGCACCTACTTATAATTTTTAATTAAATATGTGCGCTTTTTTTAAGCCCTATTCTATTGCGAAGTGGGGGTTTAAACCTGTGTTTATTATGCCCTACATTGAGATTACGCCCTGTGGTTAAGGCAAATGCCTGGACAAAGGAAAAAACATGTAAGTATGGGTTAAATAGCTGTTAGGAGCATAAACGCCTGGCCAGTGGTGTGGAAATTTCCTCCAGATGCTTCTGGTTTCCCCCCACCTGATCTCCCCCTTTCTTTTAATTTTCTGTTATTTACAGTGGTCTCCACTGAAGGAGTTAAATGTCTCTGGGAACTGCCTCCTTTTTCACAGTGAGGATACCAGACTTTGCCAATTATCTGAAAATCCAAGGGCCATCCAGTGAGTTATATGGGTTAAGGCAATTGGAAGCAAGCTCATCAGAAAGTGTACAGTAGGGGTGATAAATAGCAGGATGAGCCTGAGGCACTGCACAGGAGAAAAATAACAGGTAATTATCACTCGAAAGATTTTACAGTCTCTTCATTATTTGGACATAATTAACTGAGAGAGGCAAAATGGACTGATAAGGTGAATCTTTGACTTAAGAAAGGGTCCATGTGCTCTGCATGGGAAAACAGTTCAATTGAATGAAGGCTATAAAAATTCACATATATACATAGAATGAAAAGGGAAATACAAGAAATTGAAGGTGAAGTATTGCTTTGCAAAATCTGGCTTATTGACACCTGCTTTTGCTGGTTTTGATTTCTAACTGAGCCGTGTGAATACAATATTGCTCTTGGCTTTGCATTATGTGTTGCTGTCGTTAAATCATTATAATGGTTTAAAATTGCTGGTTGTGAGAAAAGCTGTAAACTTTTTTACATGTATAAATATATTAACATTTCTGTGTTAGCCAAAACTGGAATTTCTCTGTAAGACTTCAAAGCCCTGGATTAAGGGCAGGGTTATTCTCCAGGGAGAGGCTCGAGGTTGGCCTTGCAGCTCTGCACCCTCAGAGCCCGGTGGGGACCTGCCCGTCTCTCGGGCTGCGAATGAAACTGTCCTGAGCTGCGGAAAGAGCCCTTGGCGCTTGCTGGGGACTTGCCTGAATTCAGTGTCACCTCCCCATGAGTCTAACGATCAGATGAAAAACACATTTGACTGCAAGTCAAATCCACCAAGTGCGCGGTACAGATTGAATCTGGGCATTTCACAGCTAACGTTTAACAGCTCTCTAATCTAATTACCTTTAACAAAAGGGCTGTTCAATCGCAATCTTAACTGGGCATTTAAAGGCATTCCTCGAGCTCTTCACACCCTTCCTCATCCTTAACATTGTATTTGCTTTAAGGGAGAAAAGAGTTTAAATGGCCGTCTTCTGTGGAGAGCTCCCACCACAGCGGCTTTCTCTGGATTTGCCGGAAAGCTCCGTGCAAAAAAAAAAAATTGAAAAAACAACTTAAAAAAGGTGAGACGAAGGAGAGGAGGGAGAAAGGAAACCTCCCGGTAGATGCATGAATTAAGGTGCTGTGAGAATTGCTTGACACAAGCTGGTTTCCTCTTCTGAGGACCCCGGGACAAGCTGCGACTTCAGAGTGTGGCACTTGCGGAGGTTGCAAAGGCTGCGGCTGGCAGTGCGGGGACAAAACGGGGTGGGGAGAGAGTGCAGCTTCTTGCTGCCACCGCCCCCATCAATTTTAGGCAAACTTTCCAGGGGGAAAGAAGGAGGAGGCAGATTTAAGAGCAATAGCTGCACTGCTTAACCCAGTTATAAAGTAGCCGGAACGCGGGGGTTTAGCGCAGGGATGGGAACGGCGGGGGTGTCACTTGGGGTGTTTGTGGAGCGGTGTCATCGCCTGCTCCTGTCGTGACTCGTTTTTTTCCGCTGAGGCACGGCACGAATGCGGCGTCAAGGCAGGAAAGAGCGTGTTATGAGGGAGAGGGGGGGACGAGGAGACACCCTCCGAGCCAGCGGGGTCCGGGGGCTGTGTGCTGGGTGTCCCGGCACAGCTCGACCCCCCGCACCGGCCGGAGCCAGCTCCGCCGCCCCCCCCCCCCCTTCCCCCGCGTCGTTTGCGTATTTGCTTATCTGCAAAGAGGGGGCAGGGGAAGAGGAGGGTGGCGAGCAAGGGAAGGAAAATAAATCAATTACTATTTTTCATCGGTGACAAAGTAATTAAGACGGAGGCGCTTGTTGGGCCGCTCCGCAGGCCGCGGAGGGCGGCGGTGTGGGGGCAGCGCTGCCTCCGCGGGGAGCGGGGGGGGATCACCGCAAGCAGGGGGACCCCAAGGGGGCTGTTTCGGGGACGGAGAAGGGGGGGGTCTTCCCTTTTTTTTTTTTTGGAAAGCCCTGGAGCTTTCCAAAGCCAGCGGCGGTGTGGGCGGCCCCGGGGGGGCTGTGCCGGTGGACAGGGCTTTGGGAAGCGGGCAGGGACCCCTCCAGGCAGGGCAGGCTTACGTTGGGGATGGATGACCCCCCGGTGGTGTGTGTTTGATGTGAGCTGCAGCCAGGTGCTTTACCGTAATCCATTAGGTACGTGCTCGGGGCTGTGAAGGGGCTGCTCGCCTCCGGGACAGGCGTTTGGGAGGGATGATGAGAAACCAAGAAGGAGCTCAGAAAAGTAATTTTAATTAACTTACTGACAGTTAACTGGGGCGTTAAAACCCCACGTTGGAGGGATTTGTTTTGTTTTTGAAAGGAACCATCACTCCAGACTAGGAGTTTCGACCAAGGGCAGGTGTCTCTATCTGAAACCATGGGTGGGAAGAGAAGGGCAGGGTCCGCACGGCTCTGGGGAAGCTCGGCTTTGCAGTCGCGATAGCCGGCGACAGGGGTGTTAAGACAAGGGGAAATGTCTGAATCCGAGCCGTGTTTCTCTGTGGGTTTCCCTCTTGTCCAAGCACGGGTCCTTGGCTCCGGTCCTCAGCGGAAGCCTCCTGCCGTGCCCCACCGACAGTGCCTTTCCCCGGGGTGCAGAGGAAAGAGGGGTGCTCTTGCCTTTGCTGAAAGTAAAGGAGATCGATTCCTCTTCTCCAGGGGTGAAACTTCGATTTCACGTTTCAGTGCTGATGGAGAAAGCAAAAATATCGCTTAGAAAAAAACGTGAAGAATTTTTGTCAATTTTCTGGGAAAAAAAAAAAAAAAAACACAACAAAATAAGCCAACCCTGTGAATCTATATCAGGTTTTGGGGTCTTCACGACCAAAATACTTCTTTGGACTGCTGCCTTGTCGCTTTTAATTTGGTCCGTGCCTTTAGAGGCATTAATGTAACCTGAAGGGCAGCATAACTGAGCTAACGACCCTGCTCCCTTCCCTGGCTGCGAACAGATTGTTCCGCGGCTGGAGGGTGCGTTGAGAAGGAAACACTGCAAAATACCACCGATTTCTCCCCCTCCCCAATAAAACTAGCTTCTCTGTGTGCCCCTCGATTTCTGAATAGACCGGGGGACAATATAGTAGGAGAGAGGCAGAAGAGGGTGTTTGAAGAGAGGAACATACAACAATCTACACACAGTGTACGAAAGTGTGTATGTATAAAAATACCTATACGTGAGTATTACATGCCTATAGCATAGGTATGTCCTCATGCTTGGATATGTTCGAAGCAACAGCATAATAAGTTAACGGTGGCTGCGTTATAAACACGCTCTGAAGCCCTGCTGCAAGGCGAAAGCATTTCTCAGCTGGGAGACAGGGTGATCTTTTCTGCAAAAACCGATTTACAGTGTTCTGCTTTGCTAGCCCCAATCTCCTTGGTTTTCGTGGTGCTTTTAATAATTCTTGCAGGTGAATTTCTGCTTACGGCCGCAGTGACCAGGTGTAAGCAGAAATTCACTGGGGCTGAATTTTAGCGGAGATGGGCAGCCCCACCTGCACCCCCAGCCGCAGTCTGGCGCTGCGGGCAACTGCCTGCGGTGGAACAAAGCTCTTCAGTCCCCTCCTCATGACGGCACCGGGCAGACAGAGGCTTTGCAGAATTATCTGGGCTGCTGTGAATTTTTGCTTTACTCTATCTGCTGAAACAAACGTTGGTAACCCGTAAAATCAAGGACGTACGAGAAATGTGTGTGGTGCCGGAGAGTTTAGCCCCCTCCTCTCCTCCCCTCCCCTGAATAGGCACATATTTCACATTGCTTATGTTAAAATATAAAATACTCTCTGGAGAAGCTGACGCTAGCACTGTGAATGCGGAGGAACAGCATCTCTGACGCTGAAACAACTGGAAAGTTGCTTAGGGAGCATCCCAATTTGCGAATACGCTTTTTATTTTTGTCAGTGTGAACAAAGTTACCTAGTGCGCAACAAATCTTTGAGAAAGTCCCTCAAATAGCATAAAACACTTACGAGAGGTGATTATGGGCGAATCACTTTGTTGCAAAAACAATTCTGGGTTAACACCTGACTTTTAATGATGAGTAATTTCCCCCTAATTCTAAAACGTAAATGCTTTGATGGGTGGGGGGAGAACACCAGCAACGTGACTGCGGTTGCCGTCATCTTTGCTTCCACTTAACAGTTCTTACGACAGTTTTGATGAAAGAAAAGATTGCTTTATTGTGTGTATCGTTTTAATCTATTTAGGGCTGATGATTTCTCCCACGAGGCACAGTAAGAATAGACGATATAGTGTTTGGTGCAACGAGAACAGGGAAGACAAGTAAAATACGTTTGTCTGATTTATAGACAGTGAACTTCTCTCTGTGTCTATAGGTATGTGGAGGTATATTTAAAAAATATAATTTTAATATATATATAAAATCTGTTATAACATCTGATCCAACTGTGAACTGCAGGGAAAAAAAAAAAAAGAGGAATTACACACTACAGTAACAGGGAGGGGGGACAGGGGTAGAAATGGAAGGTTTCTCCCCATTTCTCTCTTGCTTTGGGTGCAGTAGTACGTGTTTCTCACATGTTCCCTCTAATTACCAGCAAGAAATTTCTCCCGTGCTCTTGCTGGATTTGGTTTAGTAATCAGCCCTCATATGAGTCACACGGAACACGCAATCCCACTGCCGCGTGAGTGACAGCTAGCCGGCGCACTGGCTTCTTCTTGTCCCTTTAAAATCTGAAACCAAGGGTAATGATTTATCAAACTCTTATTATCAAGAAAATGTCAAACGAAGGGCACCTTGCTATGCACTGACGCAAACCCAGTCTTTCCCAAGGCAGTATAGAAAGCTTTGCACTAGACTGGGCAAAATCCAGTCTGTCAATTGCCTGTCCGGCTGTTTTTACCTCTACCGAGTCAATCTGTAGCTGTTTAAGACATGGTAAGTGCTCGATTTCTTTTCTTTGCTACTGAAAAGGGCTGAAGGGCGGGAAGCGGTGCCGAAGGGGGAGCTGTCCGCGGTGCTGCCGGCGCTGTCCGCGGTGCTGACCGAGGAGCAAGCGCGGGGAGCCTCCCGCAGACCGGAGTAGGGCTGCTACTGGGGAAGGGGGCGCAGAGGAAGCGGTGGTACCCCGAGTTGCACTCGGATAGTGTCCGAGTCCTTGCAGATCTTCTCCCTGACGCTGGGAGATGGGATTAAGGCAAACAGAGAACCGGCAACAGTAAATGGTGAGGAGTAGTTTTGTGAAACCTTCGTCTAAAATGAAGGTATGTTTGTAGAGCTAATATTAAACGGATGGAAAAGGCAGGGTTTGTCTGCGGGTTGTTGAAGGTATAAAAATAAGATACATTTTAAAATCTAATTTTAAACTCGAGGGAAAGGTGGGGGATGTGGGAGTGTCATCAGTGTTCTGTTTGCTAAATACAGGAATGCTTAAAAAAATCTTTAGAGGTGTGCGAGTCGAAAATACAAGAAAAAGAATAGGGTAAGCTAACTGTTATTAACATTAATTCCGCTGTGATGGTGTGGTTATTTTTGCGTTTCACTGTCGGGTTTTGAAGGGTGGCAGCCAGCTCAGAAAAGCTTACTAGTGTTATTTTGCTTGCTTTTTAACAATCTCCGACTGCCTACAGGGCAGCTTGTCTATTGCCTAGATATATATAAAAAAAAAAAAAGCTGATGTGCATTGTTGAATGACAGAAAGGAAATGGGGCGTAAAATTAAAGAATCTTTCTACACTGGTGATAGGGAAGGGAGCATCCTACAGTCGTGATGTGAAATCTAACGAGGTCTGGCGGCGCAGTGCTGTAGCAACACTTATTTAAACTCGAATTACGGGTTTGCAGACGCTGGTGTGGTTTTGTTTGTTTGTTTGTTTGGAGTTTTTTGTGTGCCTTACTGTTTTCTGCCCCAGAATATCAACGTCGAATGAGAGGGTAAGCCAGGGGCACCTCGAAATGCTGCAACGCTTTTGTATCTAGATTTTCCACACACGCATTTTGTGCGTGAGGAAACAAATTTATAGAATCTGCAGGCGCCACGGGTTTTTTTCCTTTGGTGAAATATGTGACGTTGTCATTTCAGGATTACGCCAGTCAAAGGGATATGAGCAAGCAGGTTGTGAACAGCCCTGAAAACGTTGCTCTTGGACCCAATGAAGGTACAGGAGTGGTAAGAATCAGCCCCGAAAACGAGCCACGGAATGCCCCATCACAAGTCCCTGCTGCGATGGCCAGGCTTCCCCGATCATTCTCTAATGACAACAAAACACTTCTCTCCGAAGAAGCTAAACCAAATGATTTTGAGAGGACCAAAGTCGGGATCTGCAAGCTCAGCAGCACCCCGCTGCAAGCCAACTCCACTCTCCAGAGGGAATCTGTGGAAACCTTTCCATGCAAGCACACCCCTGGGGCAGGGGCCACCGGGCAAGCTGCTGTCCCTCACTGCAAAATTCCCGCTTTGCAAAGTACAGACGGGGATGCTAATCTAAACCTTGGTAAGAGCACACTGGAGCAAAACAACACCAAGGGTGCCTGGGTGACCTTGAGCCAGAGTACCGTGGTACTGGGCACCGATGGCAACACTTCTGTTCTTCCTGGCAGAGTGGAGGGGGTAAGTTGGCTCCTTACAGGGTTTTGTCCTCCCTTTCAGCTTGTGGGAGTGAAAGGTCTTTGACACTCAGCACTGATTTGGAGCTGAAGCTCTAAAATCAGGTTCCAAATCAGTCAGGGATGGAGCTGTGCTGAGGGGAGTGGGGAAGGAGGAAGGGGAGAGAGAGGGTCTCAGATAAGGTGCTGTACTGCTGGCAGGTGCTAATCATGTAATATGGGTGTAATTGACAATCAGTAGTTCCCTGCTAATTCCAATGTGTTTACTGAGTCGTGCTTGTCAGCATAACCCAGTTTCAGCCTGTGATACGCATGTGCGTACACTGGTTAGGCCTCCCTGCAAGAGGTTAAGTCCTGTCCTCAGTATCAGATGCAAAAGGATGCCCTGCGCTTTCCTTCATCCAGCATCATTCTCCTCCTCAGGCTCGGCCGGCTTCTCAGGCCTCTGGCAGCTGAATGCCTTGGAGTCTGTAGCCAAAAATAAGGCACAATCAATCAATCAATCAAACCCCACAAGATGTCAAACCCTCCCAGACCCTGGCCATGCGCCCCGGGACAGATTTGCTGTTGGTGGGTTGGGAGGCCGAGAAGGTGCTGGCCCTCCTCCGTACTCCCCCTGCCCTCTCGTATTTGAGTTTACCCTGAAAGAGTAAAGGGGAGGGGGGTGGGTTTATTCTGTAAAAGTGTTTGTTTACTTGGTTTGTGTGTGCCGAGGAAAAGGGCTGGGTCCCGGCGGGCTTTGCTGGGGACTGGCGGTCAGTCCTTACCCACCCAAGGGCACCGAGAGCTCCGCTCCCCGGCGAGGGCGGTGGGGCCTCCCCTGTACGGGGGAATAAGGAGCCAGGAGACCTCCCGTGTGGCCCTGCCTAGATGCCAGCATCGCCGGGAGATGCGCATTGCGGTGGCCGGAGTCTCGGGGAAGGGAACTGCCGAGCCGAGCCCTGCGCGTTTCTCCCCCGGAGGCGCCGGCAGGACTGACCCCCCCCCCAGGCCCCCCGGGCTGCAGTCGCCGCCTCCCCTCCCTCGGGAGCAGCCTGAAGGAGGGCCAGGGTTTAAAAAACCCCTCTCCTGTTTTCTCTGGCACAAGAGACCCCGGGCAGCGGCGGGCGGGGGCTGCAGGGGAGGGTCCCCTGATCCCCCCCCCCGGCTCCGCCGCTGCTCGCCGGGTCTCCCTCCGGTGAACGCGGCCGCCGCAGCACCGCGATGTTTGTTTGCAAAAGTGGCTGTTTTCCGATCTCTCTTTTTTGTTTTGTTTTGTTTTGTTTTTTTTCCCCCGCCCCTTTTAGGAAGACGATGTAGGGGATGAAAATAAAGCCCGCGGGAACTGGTCTAGCAAGCTGGATTTCATCCTCTCCATGGTGGGTTATGCAGTGGGGCTGGGCAATGTCTGGAGGTTCCCGTACCTGGCCTTTAAGAATGGGGGAGGTATGCTGGCTTTTTCCTGTCTCTCTACCTGCAGTAACGTACGTGGCGGAGCCGGCCCCTGCGGGGAGAAACACGGGGGAAACGGGGGCCGGCGGCTCCTGTTTGCCTGGCAAAGCCGGGCAGCAAGCCCCGGGCTGAGCCGAGGTCCGGGGGCACCTCCGGACCATCAGCTGTTGCCCAAAAGTGGGATCTTCTACCCGGTATGCAAGCCAATACACACAGGGTCGAGGTATTCCTTTTATTGCAGATGTGTACGAAGCTGGGATCTAGGTGGTATTCCACAAAACTGGCTCAACCTGAATACAAAAATCTCATGAGATTACACAGCGATTTAGTGAAAACCCTGGCTGTTTTTATTCTGATGGTCAGCTCTGAAAAGTAGGAAAGTTCCGACAAGATTTCGTTAAAAGGCAGCGTTTTTCATCAAAACACCTGCCATTAATTGGTGCTGGCCGGAGAGGGACGAAAATGAGGAGCCGGGCTGATCACACCTGGGCAGAGTGGGGGCTTCGCCTAATTTAAACGCGATCGGGTCTGAATCCTCGAACGGTGGGATGGGGGAAGCGGAGAGAGGAGAGGACGACACAAAGGACTTTCGAGTCGGGGAAGTCACACGAGGACTTTGAACCCAAGTACGAGCCTTTATGTTATTTTGTGAAGTTTGGGGGATTTCATTTAAATCTCCCAGTGGCCTATTAAAAAATAATCGTTTGAAACAGAGCGAATGCTGCTCGGGAGAATAGAGGAGAAAAAAGTTGGAAGAGGGGTTGTGCCGTTAATAGTTTGCAAGGAGAAGAAAAAGTTTATTTGCCGAGGTTCTGCCGACAGAGACTTATTTAAATCGACAACCGGTGGGTGTGAGTGTGTTCAACCTGCTGCAGCTGTGAGGCTCTTCCCTCCGTGCAGGACTATCAGCAGGGCATGTTGGTGCTGTGAGCATTGAAAACGGTTGTGCTGAGGCTGGGAGTACTATTTTATGTGAGAGAACTAGCGATTTAAACCCAAAAATCATTCTTTTTTTTAAAAAAAAAGTTACTTTTTTTTTTTTCTTTTTACACCTAAGAACTTTTAAGTGCGAGGTGTTAAAATACTCATTTAACAGTTAGATTGTCTGGAGCAACTGCTGGGAATGCAGAACGCTGCTCCCCTCGCTGCCGGGGCTGGGGACACCGGGAATCCATAACAAATAGGAAATTTTTAATAGCTGCAGGTATCGACTAAGTTGTCCCCAGTGTGACGGGCAGAAACGGACCCGTTTCGGCCCGAGGGGAGCCCGTGCCCAGCCTCCAGCCGCCACGGGGGTGCGGGGTGGGGGCCCTGCCCCGCGGGGGCTGGGCGGGGCTCTCCGCACCGGGCCGCGGAGGGAGGCGAGGTCCCCCCGACGGGATGAACGGAGCGGCCCCTCCGCGGGCAGCCCACCTCCGCGCCGTGATTCAGGTTGTTCTCTCTTCTCTCCCCCTCCTCCCCCCCAAGGTGCGTTTCTCATCCCCTATTTGATGATGTTGGCTCTAGCTGGGATCCCCATTTTCTTCCTGGAAGTCTCCCTGGGGCAGTTTGCTAGTCAGGGGCCCGTGTCGGTCTGGAAAGCCATCCCCGCCTTGCAAGGTGAGCGGAGCAGGGGCCGGCCCGGTTTTGGGGAGCATGACCTGCACCCCCCCCTCCTTGCATGGCTTCAGCACCGCCGCCCCCGAGGCCCCGCTCCGCAGTGCGCGCAGCCGCATGCTACAGGCTCTGCCCATGGTCTGCGCTGGTGTCTCAGCAGTGTTAGCGCGCAATTTGCGCGGTCGTTACGGATGGAACCCTTTTTTTGGGGGGGGGGGGAGGAGGTGTGGGGGTGTGATGCGCTGGGTACTTGCGCCAGACGAGGCCGTTGCTTTGCAGCCTCCAGGACCCGCTGCGGCTCCTCTCCTCCGCCTGGGACTAACCGCATTACGCTCCTCTCTCCCTCTCTTTCCCCTCAGGCTGCGGCATTGCAATGCTGATCATCTCGGTTCTGATAGCCATATATTACAATATTATTCTGTGCTACACACTTTTCTACCTTTTTGCGTCCTTTGTACCTGTGTTACCTTGGGCTTCCTGTAACAACCCGTGGAACACGCCAGACTGTAAAGATAAAAACAAACTTTTGTTAGGTAAGTTGGGACAGGCTTCTCTCTTTTTTTTTTTTTTTTTTTTTTTTTTTTTTTTTTAATCGCCATGGTGGGTTTCCAGAGCTTTCTCCGGCTCAGCTGCGCCCCTGGGAGATGCCAGAGGAGACTGCGGATGCCTGTGGCCGAGCAAAGTTCCCAGCACGGAGGAACTGTCTCTTCCCAAGTCATCTGTGTAATACGGGAGCTTTTCTTCCCCCCTTTTAGTTAAATTTTTCCTCATGAAGGATAAATGTGATTTTTCAACTATAATGCTAAAAAAACCCCAAGGTGTTTTTTTTTTTCGGGTAAAAACGCTGTGTAGGGGAAACAGCACGGAACAAACTGCTACAGCCGGCAGTCTCTGATTTCTGTTACAGACAGCTTCTTGGGCTTTAGTGAGGCTTATTTTTAACGAAAAAAAAAGAAACCCGTTTTTGCAAACGGCCCAAACCATGCAATGACTCGGAAAAAGGAACAAGTAAAACGAGCAAACACCCTCCTGGAAGAGTCGCCAGCACCGGCAGCGGCGTGCAGCTCCCTCTCCTCCCGTGCCCTCCCCTGCCCCGCCCCGGGGGCTGCCCGGGCTGGAGGCGCCCCCCCGGGACTCCCTCAGCCCTCCCTAATCCCGGCCGGGGGCTACACACCGGCCCCTGCCCCTAGACCCTTACAGCTTCTGCAAGCAAGGTGTTCCAGAGATCTAACACAAAATAAAAGTTCAAGGAATGTGTGTAATCTAGTGCTTTTTGTTGTCATTTTACAGCCAACCTGAAAAATAAAATTTGGACAAGTTATTTTTCTCTTTTTTTTTCCCCCCTCTTTTCTTCCTAGATTCCTGCATTATTGGTGACCACCCAAAAATACAAATCAAGAACTCTACTTTCTGTATGAGTGCCTATCCAAACCTGACTATGGTTAACTTCACCAGTGAAGGAAACAAAACGTTTGTCAGTGGAAGTGAAGAATACTTCAAGTACGATCTTTCTTTGTTTAGAGACGTTAAGTTAATCTTCCTTTAAAATCCACTGTAACAAACAACAAATCACTGTCTGGAAGACTAGAAATACAATAGTTAAGGACAGCAAATGATACCCATTTTTTTGTGCGTAGGAATGATGAAAGCCAAATTTCAAAGGCTGGATCATTTGTGTTGTCTTCGTATGGTGCTTAGCACAGCTGGGGTGATGGCCCATGCCTGGCATTTTTATCTACTACTGCAATGCAGATAAATAAAATAATGCATGGTGAGAATCACTGGAACCTTCCAGAGAAACCGCTGAGAACACTGAAGCAAAACAAAATAGTGTAGGAATTTGTACTGAATTACTGCCTGCAGTTGATGTCATTATTTTTTTTCCTTTTAAAAGATTTTTTAATTTCTTTTTTTATTCTTAGGTACTTTGTATTGAAGATTTCAGCAGGTATTGAATATCCTGGTGAGATTAGATGGCCCTTGGCACTATCTCTTTTCCTAGCTTGGGTGATTGTATATGCCTCCCTCGCTAAAGGAATCAAGTCATCAGGAAAAGTAAGAAAAATATTTGTGATTGTGCACTTGCAAGAAAGGCGCGTGCTGCTTTAAGGGACTCATGCTCTTGTTTAAGGCAGTGAATTACTGAAAATTGTTTTCAGTAAATGGCTAAGTATTAATGAAATGCCTTTTCCCTGTCTGTGTTTTCCTGTCTAGCCAAAATGTAGAAAAAAAAGATAATTTTTGTTCAGCATTTGTTCCCTAATCTTCAGTAAGTTTAAAATGAGCCCTTGAGCTGTGGTCAGCAGCTGGATGGCAAAAATGGTGCCTTGAGCAACCTTCCCTCTTCCGTGTGGCGTTCGTTAAAGTTCTGCTATCATCTCATGTTTCATTGTGATCAGGGAAATTGTGAGGTAAATTAAGATGTTAAGTAACATATTTTAAAATTGGGACCGAACTTAAATTGGTCTATGCGAGTGTGAGCAGTGACAGCATGTATCCTTCTTTCCCAAACGTTTGTGTGCCATCTTTCTAAAACTCCTTCTTGTGGTAACTCAGCTCCTTGCTCTGTTTCTTTGACATCTCACATGTCATCCTCTCCCTTGCTCCTCAAATCTGCAGCTTTCTGCCATGCCTCCTAACTAGAAACTGTGTCAAGATGGAGCATGTCCTCTCATTGCCATGGAAGTACAGACATATGAATTGGCCAGGCAGCCGTCTTAGCAGAGAAATGCAGTTTTTCTTCAGCAGCAGCACTGGTTTGGGTGGGTTTTTTTGTGAAACCTGCAGGAATGCAATATCTGAGACTCCTCCATCAATGCCACTGCAATTAGCACACAGGTTAAAATGTTAGATGATGACACAGCGCATATCTAGCTTATTTGCAAAGAGTAGGCTGAAAAGGGTAAGAAAGCTGGAGCAAAAGAACTAGATATTTCCTGATAAAAAGATAGTGGATATGCAGAGAGAGCTGTGAATTTTCTAGAGCTGGGCACAGCGTTTCTGATTCCAAGCCATCCCTTTGCATCTAGAAGTTGACGACATCTGTTGGGAGGTAGTTTGGGAATTAGCAGAAAATCCCGAGACTCAGAGTGCCAGGGGAAAGTTGAGGTTATTTCCAGCCCCCCTCCACCCCCCCCTTAGTGTGATAGGAAAAACTGTTTCATGAAAGGCTGGAGCCAAGAAACAGATGAAGTACAGGAGAATAACTTGGGTTTGGATGTGGCAATAGATATTTCTTTAAGTAAATATTAGTGGCCCAGAAAAATATTGACTCCTTGGAGTGAGGGATAGAAAACCTTTATTTATGCGTAGGTGAGTTCAGTATATTCACTGCACAAAAATTCATTGGGGCAACTTCTTGAAACACCTCTTAAAACGGCAAAGAGCAAGTTGGGAAAGCAGTTTCAAAAGTCACTTCAGCTTAGAGGATTCTGGTCCCTGTAAGATTCAGAGGTTAATGTGAACAGGATTTGAAATGGTTTCGGGTAGAGTGTACAGCTTAACTGGCCATAATCTAGCAATTTTATTTGACCACAGAGAGCGCTCTGCTCTGTACTAGATAATTATTAAGACATTAAACACTCGACCTCCATTGTGTATTTAGACATAGTGATGATTAGGCCTATCTGGATCGTTCTACTGACTTTCTTTTTTTGCATTGGGATCATAAATATTGTTATGGTGATATTAAGAGGTACAATCAGTCATAAAAAATCTTTAGGCTTAGTTAAATACAGAGAAATATATATAGAAAAAAATCATAACTTTAAGTATTATTGAATGGCATTGCTCATTTCACTTCCATTGAGCTGTGTTAGTTTACTCTGGGCAAGGATCCAACATGATATTTCAGTTTAGCTCTAAATTCCTATTGTTCCTCTCCAGACTTTTCTGTTTTTTTCTTCCCCTCTCTGTCTAGAATCCCAATTTTTACCTCTGTTGCTCTTGATATTATCTCTGTTTCCAGCAGCAAGAAGAGCTGTAAAATTGCAGATTTCCTGGGAAATAACCCTGTTGTCTTCCTAGTTTTATCCTGACTATTGTCTCTGAGCCTCAGTAACTGCTTTCTTCAGGCAATAATGCAGCACTTGTATTTTCCCCCACGCCCCTCTTGTTATGGATCCAAATAAGCCCTTTCAATAACCTTTTTTTTTGGTCTGTCCAGGTGGTGTACTTTACAGCTACGTTCCCCTATGTAGTTCTCATCATCCTTCTTATAAGAGGAGTAACTCTACCTGGAGCCGGAGCTGGAATCTGGTACTTCATCACGCCAAAGTGGGAGAAGCTGATTGACGCTATGGTGGGCTTATCATTGCACTTATAACTCTGCTAGGGTGAATAAATCATACAGATTTCTTAAAGTCTGCTGCAAGCATTTTCTATGTGCAGAGACAAGTAATGTCATCTGGGGAAACTTGTTCATCTTTTTTCCCCCTAAGAAATTTTTTTCATCTATCAGTATCGGTGTGATATCACACTGACAGATTGATAATTAAAGTTGAAAACAATTTCCTGGATGAATTGTGCAGATCTTAATTTCCTTAACATCTCTGCAAGAATGGGTATTTTGATCCTTTGGTGATGGGAGTATTAAATCTTTTGCAAACAATACAGAAATTAATTTTGCATTAAATATGAGCATTTTTGGATCCCACATTGTGCAATAAAGGAGATGAGAGCTGCTGCCTTTTGCAAAATGGGGCTGTCTGAATACACTAAGTATCTGTATAACCCTGGGTAAGTGTTGGGTAACATTCAGGCTAGCTTCTGTTTTCAATTTTCTTTGCAGTGTAACATGAACTAATAGCTGTATATTACACTCAATTAGATGGAGGATTGACTGCTTGCTGGCTGGTAACTTTTAAAGTAGCATTTAAGTAACATCTTCAAGTGGGTTAGTGTGTGTATAGGCACACCCATCTGTGCATGTGTGTGTATCTCCATTTCTGCACTGTGGACTTGGGTGGAAAATCAGATATTGTGGGAAAGCTTGTAAAGAGAAATAGCAATGCTTCGAACATTTTGCAAGTAGTAAGTAAGACCAACTCCTTTGAAATTCCAGGCAAGTTTGAAATGTTTTATCTAAACGCATTTAAGGCTTTGAAGAACTTTGTTACAGAAGAAACAATGCTGTTTCATGGTTTTGTTTGGTTTCTTTAAGAGACACTTGGCTGACTGGGTCTTCTCTTCTGATGGGAGGAAACTGGGGCCTTGTGTCTAAATAGTTCTAACTCTCACTGTGCTGTTTGACGTACACCTAATGACAGAAATTTACCCTAATTTTAATGTAATCTCATTCCTAAGTAGCACATCAAGCAACACTAAGGCTCTTAGTTTTATCAAGGAGATAAAGTATAATTTAGGGTCACTGGCAGATGAACCATCAGTAGCTGACGCAGATTTTCCTTCTTGATTTGCATTTTCTTTGCTGAACGTATTTGAACTGATATGTATCAAGCATATTGTTAGAATATTTGTGCCTTCCATATACAGCAAAAGTTATATTGTCGTTTTATATGGGCTCAACAAGAACAGTACTCCTCATCAAATGGACACTATATATTTCGGTGCAAGATTTTGCTTTTAAATGTTCTATTGACATCCATTGCTCTAAAGTTCATTTAAACTACTTATGTGTTAATCCCTGACAGTAACATTTAATAGTGTTATTGATCTTTCTAACACTTTTTACTGAAGCTGATGCTATTTCCTTTCCTGTTTATCTCGCTTAGGTTTGGAAGGATGCTGCCACTCAGATTTTCTTCTCCTTATCTGCAGCATGGGGAGGTCTAATTACTCTCTCTTCTTACAACAAATTCCATAATAATTGCTACAGGTATGTGAGAGTGAAATCCACTCATCTTAATAAACAGGTCTCGGCCAAAACCAACTGTCTTCCAACTTGCAGAAATCTGGTTTGAAAGACCCTCCTCTTTTTTATTTTTTTTTGTGTGTGTAGTTTTTGTTTGTTTGTTTTTTGTTTTGTTTCTTTAGACTTCTTTGGTTTTGTGTATTGTATCTTCTCCCCAGGTCCTAATCTCCTAGTCTCAAGATGAGCCTTACTTTTATTATAGTCCCTATTGGCTCTTCATTTTCAGAAGTGGTAGTTTTAAGTTGAAAGGCAATCTGGAAGCTCTCAACAGCTGGGAGCAGCGGTATGAAACCGTGTCAGCTGGCAGCCTCTGCTGAAGAACAACCCATGTGTAGAATGAGCTGAAGTTTGCTGTTCTGAGACGTGCCTGAGTTTAATGTGCAATTTCCATGTATGTGATTCTTGTCTCTTCTAAATGTTGTTTTTTTTTTCCCAGTTACTCTTAGTGTTGTTTTACATGTACAAAGCTACTTCAAGTTGTGAAATTTAAAATCACTTTTGTTTGAAATCACTGAAAGTTATTTTTACAAGGAAAAAGTCATTGTTCTGGTGGTGTAGTATAATTTTTCATCAAAAAAGCATGCCAGATCAATGTCTGCAGATGGAAAAAACAAAAGCAAGTGGCATTAGTAGAAGGCTTCACTGCTGTTTTATTGTCTTTAAAGCCAATCTTGTTTCTGCTGAAACAAACCTTTACTGATTCCTGCAACGACAGAGGTGCTGATTCGGGACAGCCAGCAGCTTGCACAGGGGCTGTCCCAAGGGTATGCTTAAAAACCTTCCTGAATCAAGACTTTAAAGGACACACTCCTTGGGATTTCAACTCCCATATCCTTTAACTTCTAAGTACTGTATACAAAGTACTTACATTTAAAAAGAAAGGTGGATCAGTATTTTAAAAAGGAATTTAAAAAACATTTCCTACTAGTGTTCAAAAGTAATTTAATATAATTATCCTAAAATATAGATGAATAAGTAACACTGTTGCCTACTCAATAACTCCCACCCAGCAGTCCTTTGGGTCCTATTTTTGAAAATGCTTGTCCTGGGCTCTGATTTTTTTTGTTAATGAATTTTAAATATCATTAAATAATCTATAATTGCAGTAAATTTACATAAATTCACTTCATAATGCATACCTAAAATATTTTACTTAAAACTTATCTGGGTTTTGGAAGAAGATTAACACATGGTGATTCCAAACAGAACATTGTCATTTTTTTTGTAGACCTGAAGAATTAACCTAATCATTCCTGTTAAGAGCTGCTCTATTAGAGATTCCAGAAGTTTGCCAGCTCAGTGAGGTTCTTGACAGATTTTCAGGTTGTATTTCATTCTGTTTCTGACAAAAAAATAGCAGTAGGAATAAGCAATTCTAGCCAACTTAACAAAACAAAAAACATTTAAGGTGAGTGACTAGTTTGTTCCTAAGTTGTAGTAGTTTAAGGGACAATCTTGTGGACACATGTATTGTGAAGAAAAATTAAAAATAATAATTATGAATGGGGATCATGAGGACTGGTTTCCTGTGGAGTCACGTGTACTCACCCAGTACGGTATAACATTCAGGTATGTGTTTCTTGAGACTCCCTTAACAACAACAGAAAATTGTACCAGGGGATCCTCTACAGGTGGGCAGGTGTTTAAGTGAGTGCTGCAAAGTGAAGAAAGCTTAACCCTGAAATTTTGTATGTAAATATAAGAAAGATAGAAGACAAAAAGAATCTTACCTAGACGGTGGTGGTGGTTACTCCATATGTAACATAGCAAGCAGATATCCACATCAGGCAAAGAGTAAAACACTGTGTTACAAATCCTGTCATCATTGCTACCTTCTTCGGAGAGGCCAAGAGCAGAAATGCTTATCCTCCTGCGTGGCCTGTGGCTGCCTATATGGCACGTGGGTGATGGAAACTTGCACAGCTGATTACTGGTGGTGGTGTGAAGACTTCTGTCATCTCTGATCAGCATCAAACATACCTGATAAGTGTAAAAGTGTACCTTCATCAGCATTCCCACAGGATGCGTGTACTCATGAGAGCGACTCCTTAAATGTGTACAAAACCTTCCCTTGCGTGTATTGCAACAAGCTGACATGGCTTCTTTTTCCTTTTCAGGGACACATTGATAGTCACATGTACCAACAGTGCCACAAGTATATTTGCAGGCTTTGTCATCTTCTCAGTTATTGGCTTCATGGCAAATGAGCTCAAAGTGAATATTGAAGCTGTGGCAGACCAAGGTAGGGTATGCTGCCATTTCATTACTTAGACAGGCACCTGGTGGCACCTTCAGCTCTATTAATGATGACATTGATACTGAAGGTGGGAATAATGGCTTCAAACTAAAGTGTGTCAGTAAACCACATGTAGGCATTTCTATATGGGAGAAGGTACACTGGAAGTACCCTGGGAAGCCAAGATATTACTTGAAGCTTCTTTATCACTCATTTGGTAAGAGAAGGAAGCAAGCTGAGACTCATTTCAAATCTTTATGTAAATGACTGATGAGGGGGTAGGGTGAGACGTCTCCTTCATATACTCTAAGTAGTGACTGGTCTTCTCATTTGTTTCTGCTGTTGTTTGTCAAATCCTTTTCAAGGTAAAAGGAGTCCCTGATGGTGGGAATCTTGGATGAGAGGATGTTGGGCTTCATGATGTGGTGGGAGGGAGAAATATGGTGTGAGAGGTGGATTGAGCTTCTGAACTGTGTGGAGCAAGGAGCTGCCTCCATGGGGAAGTAAAAGATTTCTGAAGAACTGATTAGAAGGTCTTGGTTAGTGAAGTGAGATGGTTACAAATGGGGATCTGAAAGGTCTTAATTGGTAGAGCTGAATATGAGTGAGAAGAGTGTGACTGATGGAAGAATTTGTGCTGTCGTGTACGATTTGGTATGAAGTAGCGGGAGACAGGAAGGGAGGAGCTTTTGGGGTAAGAATCTAAGAAGTTTCAAGGGCTGTAAAAATCTGATGGGATTATAGAGGGTTAATTGTTACCTTAGTCTAGTTCTACATTTCCTGTGAAATGTGCAGCACTTTGCCTCTAAGCCAAACCAACCCCCAGATCTTTAAGATAATTTTGAACTGTGTTAAAACCACAAATTTTTAATAACTTTGTAATAACTTGTATACGTATTTACGATTCCCCCACCATAGCTGTTTCTGTGGGCACGTGTGGCTGCTAAGTGTATTGTATTAGCTTCCAGCACAGATACAGCCATTTTCAAGCACTGAAGTGATGAATAGCTTCTCCGTGAGCCATGGGGATGGTTCCCAATGTTATCCCCCCCCAACCCACGATAGCACAGAGCAAGAGGAGGCTCTGAACAGGAGAAGGACAGAAGAGTTAAAAAAAATGACTGTAGCATACTCATGGCTTCTATACATGATGTATCTCCCTGTCTGCATTAATGTGAAGACACTAAACGTTTTTCTGACAGGTTTGTTGCGTGGATAAATTCAATGCCATGAGGTGCTACATGTAGCCTAAGGTACCTGACTGACTGAGCATCATGGTTCAGAAATTGTAGCAGTGAGTTGACAATAGGGCATAGAAATTGAGACAACTTTCCATGGCTTCTGTGTGGTAATATTCATAACGTCATTCTAGATCAATTAGGTATGAAGGTTAATCTGCATTTAACAACGTTGTGGGAGCTAAATGGAAAACAGACAACATGAGCTGGGGACACACAAATCCTGTAGTTGTAGGAACAAGAGCCAGTGAAACAGATGGAGCATGCTCTATTTTTTTCTTGAAAAATACCTTATCTCAGAACTCTAATGTTTCTAATCATTTATTAGAAACAAGTTACTACAGGTGAAAGGAGAACAACAGAGGAGGGAATAAGATGTTGCTGCTCGTTAAGAAAACGAAAAGGCTCTTAGTTTCCTTTTGCTTATTCCTTCTCTGTAAACTGAAACATGGATAATCTCACAGATTTTGCAGTACTTCTGACCTCAGAGAAGCAAATAAAGGTGCTGGGTCACATTCATTTCCTGCAGCTTCTTCAGTTGGTATATGGCAGCCCAGATGTTGAGGTGAGGGGAAGCCTGTGAGCCGCAGTTCAGTCACAGGGAGTTAGCTTGAGGCTTGCACCAGTTGACACGTGGTGGGATGGGCTGCGGATTCAGCTGGGGGATCTGAGATGAGAATTTCATAAGATGGTCAGCCAGCAAACTGTTTCTTGATAACAAGTAGAATCATAGAATGCTTTGGGTTGGAAAGGATCTTTAGAGGTCACCTAGTCCAACCCCTCTGCAATGAGCAGGGACATCTTCAACTAGATCAGGTTGCTCAGAGCCCCATCCAACCTGACCTTGAATGTTTCCAGGGATGGGGCATCTACCACCTCTCTGGGCAACCTGTGCCAGTGTCTCACCATACTCATCGTAAAAAATTTCTTCCTTATATCTAGTCTGAATCTACCCTCTTTTAGTTTAAAACCATCACCCCTTGTCCTGTTGCAACAGGCCCTATTAAAAAGTCTGCCCCCATTTTCTCATTTTAAGTATTGAAAGGTCTCAATAAGGTCGCCCTGGAGCCTTCTCTTCTCCAGGCTGAACAACCTCAGCTCTGTCAGCCTGTCCTCATAAGAGAGGTGCTCCATCCCTCTGATCATTTTTGTGGCCCTCCTCTGAACCTACTCCAAAAAGTCCATGTCTTAGTCTATGTCAAATAGTAGAGGATTACTGCGTTTACAAGCTAATGTAATGTCAATTCAGTCTTCGGTGCCTCGTCTTCTTTTTGGTCTGCCAGTCAGCTAAGCGGGAGCAGAAAATTTTCATTCTCATCCCCATTTTCTGTCTGGATTAGACCATTATATTTGAAAAACTGTGTGAGGCCAGGTGTTTTAGGAGTAATGTTTCCATTAATATTTTTATTTTAGACTTTACCTCCATCTTAAACAAACAAAACCAACCCCAAAATCTAAACCACACTGCACTCACCAAAATTATTTGTAGGGAGTTAAAGAGGCCATGCTTGAATGAAGCTGCAGTGGAAGCTCCAAAGAGATGGACAGAGGGAGGATGGAGAGACATAGCTGTTGGGGATGGCGGAGGAAACACTTGGTTCAGCTGGTTCATCTCCCTGGAGATGGCATAATATTTAGCACAGGGGATCACAAACCCGTTTCTGTTGAGTGCTTGTTGGTGGTCTTTGAGCGACTAGTCACAGGCTGGAGCTTTCTGTTCCCAGCTGTTCCAGCAGCTGTTCCAGGGGATGTGAAAAAAGCTGCCACGAGACAATCTTGTAGGGCTGTCAATGCGTTTGTAAGAGCCCATTTAGGCAATTTAAAAATATTTCACGAGGGTGAGGCTTCACTGCTCTCTATGATAGGGGAAAGAAAATTTAGTCCCATATGAGAAGACCACTGTACAGTAGGAAGAGAGTGAAGATTAGGGATAATTGCAGACTGAGTTAGCACATTGAATTAACAGAATTAAAAAGCAGACTCAGCAAGTGGGGAAAAGAGCCAGCCCTTGTCCCTCTCTACCTTTTTTAATTCTAAAGTTGTGTTTCCTTTTCCAGTGAAGAAGAAAACAGCCAAAATTGTGACAAAACATAATCTTCCTTCAAGTTTTCAAAAACTCGAATGAAATTGTTAATGGAAATAGGAAGGGATTTTTTCTTTTTTTTTTCTTTTTTTTTTTTTTTCCCCTCCTAAAATATTAATCTGAAATACATAGTATTTTTTTCATTTAGAATCTTCCTTATCTTCCTTTCAGGAAAACATCATGTACCTGAGAACAAATAAAACACTTTTCATAGATGGAAAGGCAAGACAATCTATTTCCTTTCTACTCTCTGATTAAGAACATACTGCAGTTGAAAAATTTTAGTAATTTAAAAGAAAGTTCAAGGTCATTTGACTTTTTTTTTGTTTCAACACATATAGAACCTTTGGAGTTTTCCTGGCTTTAATAGCCCTGTAGAAAAGTTCATATCCCCCTAAACCTCTGAAGATGGAGAGGATGAGATCCAGCCTCCCTGTAACTGTTTACCCGTGCCTGGATGCTCCCTGGCATGTGATATCTTGGAGAGTTATGAGGGGCTGAGATGGAGACATGTGCAGTTTCATATTCTATAATTAAACTTTTCCTAAAAGTGTAATTAACAGGAACTCATTATTCCGAGACCTAATTAAACTTCTACACGCAGGAAGCTAGCTCAAACAGAGCCCTTATCTCAAGAAGAAATCTTTAATCAAGAGATGAAAGAACGTGTTCATGAATACATAGTAGTTCTACACACACGTTTCTATTCTAAAAAGCCCTTTTTCTGCAGCACATTTTAAAGGCAGCAACACTTACCGAGTCAGGTACAGTGTTATTTTTTTACCCTGTTGTTAACTCTCACATTTCTCTTTCATTCTGAAGGAACTCCAAACACTTCACAAGTTGCCCGTGGAGATTATTTCACATGCTGCTAAAACTGTGTGTTTTTCTCAGCGTGTGAGACAGCAGCAGTGTTCTCTCAAATAGAAACAGCGTGAGGAGCTTTAGGAAATGGGATGCAATGATCTAGATTAGAAATGGCCAGGACAGAGTGAGTTTGGAGCCCCTTCTTGTGGCATGGGTCATGCAATCAGCACAGCTTGGCTCTCGTGTGTATCATCTTCCCTGACAGTAAACATCCTTCAGAGCATTTGAAGTGGGCACTCTGTTAGCTGGGATAAATAGAGAAGAAGTGCCATCTACTGTAATGCTACCACCACGTTCCTGCAGCCTTTTCTCCCAGGCAAATCTAAGCATACTTGTAAAAATATTTCTTCTTTACAGTCAATAAAAATTATAGCTCAAGATATCAAACCAACAAAGAAAGGAAAATTCCTGGTTAAGACTTTAAAAGACCCCATCTCCTTACTTTTTTCTGTTGTGCATGATTTCAGAATTTCTTGTGGATTTTTTTAGATTCATGGTAGTTATTACCTTGTGTCTGGTATCAGCTCTGTGCATCTGTTATGTTCACTCCTCATTTGACCATGTGCTGATGAGTTAGAGTATTTTCTTTTCCATTCATCCTTGTAGTACTGAGGTGTGGGTGATCACTATGCTGATCTAAGGCTGGGTTGCTAATTGACAGGGACTGTGGCAGGGATTTGGTCACAGAGCAGGAAAGAAACATAGCTGCAGTACATGACTTTTGTTTATTTTTCATATGTGGCTCAGTATATTGGTATACTGGTTAACTATGTATTCTGCAGCTTGGAAAGTAGGAGTGTACGAGTGTTTTGAAACTTACAGTCAAAACAGAAATTGATCATGCGAGGCTAAATTCTGTAATGGTTAAATCTTTCTGTAAATAGGAGAGACTGAATCTGATCTTTTTTACTTTTATTAAGCAAAGTAATATTGTATTATACTTTGCTATATGACTCAACATCTGCCTCTTTTCCATTCAGTCAACAATTTTAAGGCGGTGCAAGATATCACAGCCTTTATTTTTCTCATTTCTAGGTCCTGGAATTGCTTTTGTGGTTTACCCAGAAGCCTTAACTAGGCTTCCCCTCTCTCCGTTCTGGGCTATAATATTCTTTTTGATGCTTCTGACGCTCGGATTGGACACTATGGTAAACTGCTTTTGTTTCTCTTGCTTTTCCTATGTGCTTGTTTGGAGGCCCATGAGATTACTCACTATTTTCCATGTGGTCAGTGAACCGCTTTGCAAAAAGAGGAATAAAGTAAGGCCATCAATGCTGAAATCATTTGGGTGAAGCTTTGGCATTGACATCTGAGCATTTAACACCCAGGATTTGAAATGCTCTCATATTCAAATATATCCAGCTGGACCATTTTGTATGCACTGTGCACGCTGAAATGAATCCTTCTATTTTGTCTTTCAGTTTGCTACTATCGAGACTATAGTGACCTCCGTTTCAGATGAGTTCCCCAAATACTTACGTACGCACAAGGCACTGTTCACTCTTGGGTGCTGCATCTCCTTTTTCATCATGGGATTTCCTATGATCACTCAGGTAATGAGATTGTCTTTGAGCATCACTGTCTGTCCCCAGTCCCCCTCTGGTGGCCGCTCTCCTCCTGTGCAAGTTGCAAAAGATTAAGCTGAATTCTGCCACATGTGCAAAGACACCAAGTGAATCTGAAAGCCTTATTTTTTTTTAATGGATGCTCTGACTGAGATATATTTTAAAAACTTTAATGTTCAATTCTTTCTGAGAATCAGACTGTTAAAATTTATCCCTAGCCAAACATCTCCAAAGTAGTCATGTACGTTAGCTATTCATTTAAAAAAAAAGTTTTTATGTCACATAAACGTGCACACCAGTTTTGGGTGCCTTCCCTCCCAGATTAGATATTTACTGATAGACTTAGCAAACTGTGGAGTTAATAATGAAATTCTCATCTACCATTGACAGCCTTCAGTGTCTTTTGTCCGCTAATTCCTCCAGCACTATAAACTCGCAGCAATTTCAAGATGAGGTGCACAAAACCTATTTTACTATTTTATTAATCCTTTTTCCCCCTCTTCTTTCTTTCCTTCCACCTCATCACATCCCAGCCCAACTTTGCTGGTTCAAAGCCTAAAATGGACTCAGTCCTTCCTTCACTTGAATTACACTGCTTAACCTCTGCCCTGAAGATAGGGCATTATATCCTTTCCAAAGAGATGAGCTGGACTCACTGTTACAGTATTCCTGGTTTCAATGGTGATTTTGCTTTTGACATAGTATTAAGTGGTTGGAGACACTGCTGGTGGAAGGTCTGGTTGCATTTCTCTCCTTAATCTGAAAGGACTGAATCCAATGTCCTCTCAAGCTGTGTTAGTTACCAGACTCTGGTGTACACTCTGCTTTTTTCTTTTTGGATTTGATATTAATTCAGCCAGAAGGAAGAAACTATAGTCCAGCACGAGCCTGTGTCTGGTCAATATTTGGATGCTTACTTGGGACAGAATGTCCTGGGTCCTGCTTCTGTCCATTTTGCCTACCTTAGCGCCAGTTAGAGTTGTGATACATATGAAGAGAGACAGCAACTATATGCCACAAGTAATGGCTCTTTTATCCTTTTTTTCTTTAGGGTGGAATGTATATGTTGCAGCTTGTGGACACTTACGCAGCTTCTTATTCTCTTGTCATCATTGCCATCTTTGAGCTTGTTGGAGTATCCTATATATATGGTAAGAAAAAATGCTGTTATTAGACAGCCTATGTCAAAGTAACATTTTAGCATATGATAAAGTAGCTGGTAACGTAAAATTCTTAAGGAAAGGAGTAACATTTTTTTTCTTTAGATGAAAAGCCTCAGAATTCCCTTATTTAGAACGGAAGCATAATGGGACTTCATTACTATAGGATTCCTTTAAATACATATATTCAAAAGACTTTCATATAGTCTAACACCCTTTTCCCACCAATAGCTTAAAGCCTGTGCTTAGACATTAGTATAACAATAGACCAAGCATTTAGTGACACTTCTCCAGGGGCTCTTTCGCACTCCAACAGTCTTAGGGTCAGAGGCTTCCTAAGCCAGAAGTGGTATCTTGGCATTTAACAACTTCTGAAGGATTCATTTTCTATGTCCACATCCAGCCTTCCCTTTAGCCCATCTGTCTGTAACACAGAATCAAAACCACGCAGCTACTCAGACTGATTAGTTATGCACAGTGGCAACACCAGTTATGTCGATCCATGTTGACATACATTAAATTACGAGGAAGATCCTCAGCTAGTATAAAACAGTGCAATTACCTTGATGCTGCTGTAGCTACATCAATTGTTACCACCTGGTGATTTGTTCCCAAACTTGTCTAGTGCTTTCAGGAGATTGATTTTTGGACATGTGTGATCTCACATGGTTGTGGCAGGAAATGTGAAGATCTCCCTACGTAACAGATGATTAATTTATGTCTGGAGTGTGGTGGTGTCACTTAAGACTTGTCTTCAAAAACAAAGGAAGATCTGAAACTCAGCATTAAAGATGACAAAGATAAGGCTGTTTCTACTGTTGCAGTGGACAGGAATGAATTATCAATTTTGTATGATCTAGCCACAAACAATCCTGAGATGTTCTGATGAATGTGCATATATAGTAGCATGATCTTAGGCTCTAAGTCTTGTGCACTGGATGCTTAGACCTACCTATGTTGTGGGGTCCACTCTGTAATATAGATGCATTAAAAAATTGTATGTAATTCAAAACATGCAGAATTTGTTGCTCTTGCTTGAGAAATGAATGTCATAAACAGGACAGGGAATTGGCCCTTCCTTGTTTTCTTTGATTTTGTGGAAGTACAGAAGTGTATTTTATCTCCACTGACATCCAATCTAGTGGGCAGGCCTGAGTGGTTGTAAGCTAAGACAGATATGACCTAGTGAGGAAATGTTACAGAATACAATGGAAAAAGCCAAAACACTGAGAGAAAAGTTGATGTAGACCAATCATGTTTTGGTTGGTCAAAATACTTGTTGTTTTTTACGTCCCTGAAATGTAAATATTTTAATTACAGTTGGTTTAGAAGCGTAATCTCTGTGAGTGAAATGATATTGGTGACTGCTGTCAGCTTTACATTCAACCAGCCTTCTCAAAGGGCCTGAGTGTAATGCTTTGAGATATCTCCTGAAGTGAAGTCTAGAGAGGGATTTTGGGGATTATTTAGCAGAACTCCTGGTATGAAAAATCTATGCTGGCAAGTTTTGCTGTTGCTCTGTACTTTGGTTTCCATGAAGACATGCAAGGTTTGCCCATTCCCTCCCCCCAGTTACCACCAGGTTTAGCATTTACACGTTCCTGTGGAAGTAAATGATGACACGTGAGATGTCATCTGATGTCTCTGAGGAGTCACATGTCACCTGAGCATTAGCGTCTGGTTATCATACTGACCAATTTCCCGGCTTTCCTAAAACCAATACAATTCCATAAGAGATGGTGAGTGGGAATGCTCAAGAAGAGTATAAGGGTTTCTTGTTTTTTTTCCCCTTCTTTCTCCCCATCTCTTTGCTGAGAGCATGCCTGAACAACGCTGTGCTAAAGCACTGGATGTTGTCACTCTTCCTGGCCAGCAGTACCTACAGCATCCCCTGCTCTGTGCCAAAAAGATTGCCCTCGTTAAAGCCGTTGCCATCAGTGTGCAAGATAACAATTCCTTGCTTAGAATATTTTTTAAATAACCCCAAAACTGCTTAAATCTGTAGAATGTCTTTATTCAGTATGTTTTTAAATAAGGATGAAGGTAAATAAGAAATACTGGCTCTGTTCCTCCTCTGAACACTGTGTGGCAGAAGCACCACAAACTTGCCTTTGTGGAACAGCATTTTATTAGGCTTGTAAGCAAAATTGCTCTGGCTAGTGCCTGCTTTGCCCAACAGATTCAGTATCGCTTAAAACACTGACTTTTATGAAAAACATGAAATAATACAGAAATAGTTATAGCACTGCAAAGGAAGGACTTGAATAGCAGAGAACGTTTTTTTAGTTACGTATTACTTTAATGTAATCAGACTTGGAAAAAGATTTGCTGATTACAAATAATTCTTCCCATACTCCCTGTACCAACTGATTCTTAACCAACAGATGTTAGTCAAGCCTTTGGTATAAACTATTTCAAAGATTATTCCCTGGAATTAAGCTTTTGCTAGACTAAAGAGCTTCCAGTCTTCTACACAAAAAAAGGAAACCTTTACTTTACAATCATTATCCGCTTGATTAATGTATCATAGCTACTTCTACTGCATTAAAGCTACTTTTTTAGGGACCGTTCATAGGAATACAGCTTATATATTTGTGATTTGCATGTTGTAAATACAAGTGAAGCTGCTGCTCTTGTTATATTCCTTCAAGCAGTGCTTAAAATTGGCATAATATATTTTCAAGCTCTGACAGTTGCTGTTTTACAGTCCGCTGACACCTTTCTTTATATACATGTACTCTTCATAGCAAGCAGGTTGGCACAATAGTGGCAAGTGCTTTTATGATGAGATAAATCTGCCTTTAGTTCTTGTTACATGTTCTGCTTGCTGGGTTTGTTGAGATTTTTAAATTAAAAAGAGACACACTTGGTTATTTCCTCACAATCATTTATTTTTCAGTAGAGTCAGTGCTACATAATCCAGTCAAACGATGTTTTTTTATTTCACATGCTGATATAGGTCTTTATTTTCCAGTTATTTAGATTATGATGCATGATTGGCAAAGAATAGCTTAGAGCTGCAGGTATTAATTTAATCATCAGCATAATTCCCACTGTTGCATTTTGTAACGTGAAGCTAAATACAAAGATCCTTGTGCTTGAGCAAAACGCTGCTGGAAAACAAAATGTATGACCTTAACTTTGTTCATGCTCCTTCTAGGCCTGTTTTTTCACAGTCTGTTGGTGGGAAAGTTTGTCATCAGAGCAAGTGGTAACTGCTGCAGTGTATTTGTAGAAAGTGTCAGTAATTCTGAATGCTTTACCTGTAGCAGGATATTGAAGTAGTTGTCTCGGTTTGCATTCTCCTTTTTAATGGATTTTATATCTGCAGCACTTATGAATATATCAGAGTGGAAATGGAGATATGGGATATCATGTATTGTTTACTTCCCAAAGTTATTCAGCAAGCATGACTGATCTGAGAGGGAGACCAGATATGCTGAGATTTAATCAGCATTCTGTTAACTAAAGCATCCTTTGTGTTTTTCTGTGGAACTTGATGAACCTGTTTTCAGTCTTTCAGAGTGCTGTGTAATCCCTGTATCTGTTTACATGCATTTGACTCCTGAACTGTTAATATTTAAAAGTTATATGAAGCTGTGAGTATCTACCAACAATTCCAAGAAGGAAGTAAATTTTTAATTGGAGTTTCAAACAAATCTGTGCAGATTTGCACGAAGCTTGCATGAATTTTGGAGGTAGAAGCCCCTGGTAACTCTCCAGTTAGGTATACCTCCTTTGCACCAGCAAGGGTAGTTGAAGTAGACACACTTGGATGAGCTTTAAACTTTGTGGAAAGACCCTTCAACCCTTGTGCTGCTGCAATTAGTTTAAAGTTAGTTTTATTCCCACCACAGTGCGCTGCAGGGATGACCGCTGTGTGAGCACCTCCCAAGGAGCTCGCTGCAGACGGTGCACTGAACTGTAATAAGGAGGTAAATAAAACACAGGGGCAAATCATTCAGTTGCAGCAAAGATCTCCTTTCAGATCCATAACACAGTGACCGTGTGTTGCAGTTGGTCCAGGCATACAAAGCTGTATTATCAAATGGAGAAGCATGTGATGAGTCAGACGGGGGCTGAAGTACGGTGGTTCCAGGGGTCGTAAAAATTACATGTATTTCACAGAGAAGAGACTACCTGAAGAAGAGCATTTGCTGTAGTCCGTGGAAAAGAGAAAAAGAGGGAGAGAAATTACAGTTACAAAAAAAAAAAAGTGATATCTGTGTCACCTTGGGTTAGTTTTCTAAGCTTATATCTGCTGCAGGTTGTACTTTTCCCCTCCACTAAATACAGTTCTTGTAATACCATCATCTTGTTTAATTTCTGGATTTTTCTTCTCTATTTCGTATCATGACAGTTTTTTAGCTTTTCTCTGACGTGCTATCTGCCTGAACTGGCTTAGTCTGTGCTCACGCTCTGAGCTGGGACTTTAGAGTTGCCCTAGCACCATCAGAAGACACTGAATAATGAACCATTGCTATTTTTTACCCTCTTAATTCTTGGAACAGGCAGGTGGATAGATTCATTTCTCCTTGATATCAACAGAAAGGTTTCAAAATTAGGTGGATCAAGCCTGGGGATTTTCCCTTCTTATATTCAGCAGCTGCAGTGGCTGGCTATAAGGGCAATAAGAACATAAAGCAGTTTATTACTTTTGTTCAAATATTTATTCCCTTACTCAATGACTTCTCTCCAGTATTTAATATTTATTCTTCCTGTCCCCACATCATAAAAGTTAGACTAAATGCTGTAGAATAATGTTTTATAAAATTTAAATGACAGAGATGATCATCTGCTTTATTAGATAAAATTGGCCCAAATTTGAAATGTTTGCATGATGGAGGAGCTCAGCCCTGGACCCCAGCTGTACTGAGCAGGGGCCATTTACCTAAAGAGCTCTGCAGAACCAGGCTGACAAGCAGACTGGCTTTAGCCAGGTGGGTGATAGGAGCTGCTGGGCCAGCATGCCTTTTCCACTGGGATGGCATGGCCAGGGAGAGAGCTGCAGAGATGGCTGCAATACCATTTTCCAATCTTGCGTGTTTTATTAACTCTAGTAACTTTACAGATGGACTCAATACAATAATCTGAAGAATTAACATGTCAGTCGATCTGTTTGTTCAAACAACATTGAATATAGTTTAAAATACTTACAGGTGCTCTCTAATAATTCCAATATTGCCTACATATCAGTTGAAAAATAACAGGACATTATCAGTTTCAATGCTAAGTGATACAGTTGTACCCCAGTCACGTAGTAGGTATAGAGAAGCTCAGATAGTGTCTATGCTGAAACATGTATACAGATATTAATAAGGTTAATTTTCACAGTGAAATACAACAAGTATACACACAGTTGCAGCTAACCAGCACATACTCTTAATGCTTTAACCTGAAACATACTGAACACTTAATCTCTATGTAAAAATCTCAATTTTTCTTTAATCCTTCGGAAGTAAATATTTCATTAGAATGTTTCCCACCACCATAGTATCACTTTTTACAGTGTAGTTAGATCCTCCATTGGCTTTTTCAACCAACAAGTCAGAGTTTGCTTTTGTAATGAGACACGAGGGAGGTCACAAGGGCTATGTTGAAAATTGCAGCTGGTTTCTTTCACACTTAATCGTGTTTACATTTGCTATTTGCAGGATTGCAAAGATTTTGTGAAGATATAGAAATGATGATTGGATTCCAGCCAAGTAAATTCTGGAGAGTCTGTTGGGCATTCGTGACCCCAACTATTTTAACAGTAAGCAAAAATTTTTTTCATGTCTTGTCCAAAGAGTTTTGTTGTTGTTTCTTCATCATTCGTGATGTTTCTGAATGGTAGTAATTAGAGATTGGATGCAGATACCTAGACACACACATGTGTGCACATATGTTCTTGCATGTGTGTGTAGTAGATGAAACAGAGCATAAGTAAAGGTATTTTTGGTAGAGAGGGATGGTGAGTTTCCACGTGCTGCTATGGTAGCTTTTCCCTGTCTGTGCAAAGTGCTGGTACGGCACACTGTTGCATAGCAGCATTTTTGATTATTATGCACATATATGTGCACATATGTGTGTAATATATATGTGTGTAATATATACACACATAGGGATGGAGAGGAAATTATGTGATCCTCCTGTCTGTCCTCAGGTTGAGCTAGGGAAAAACCCTTTTATGGAGTCATAAACTAGTTTGAGAGACATGCTTTGGAAAGGCTTACATGGAAATTTGAGTGACAAAGTAGTTTTAGCTGCAAAGATGGAGATATTTTTGCAAAGGTCGAGATAGTTGTGTTCTTGATAATCAATAGAAATCCCTCCCGTTTCTCTTAAGGGAAAAAAAAAAAAGGAAAGGGGGGAAAAAAAAAGAGAAAAAAGGAACTTTTGTTTCCAGACCCTGCAGGCACCGGGGCAGTGAAGGACCGCTCGCCACTCCGCCCCCAGCCGAGCCCAGGCGGCCGGTGCCAGCGGGGACGCGGCCGGTGCCAGCGGGGACGCGGCCGCCCGACCCCGGGCAGCGCGGCTGAGCGCGGCGCTTCCCTATCGGCACCGGCAGGTGGCGCTGTGCGACCGCACGGCCTCGGCCCGGGATGGGCGGTGGGAGCCGGGGGGTGCCGGGAACGGCGCTGACCAGCGTGTGCGTCATTAAGCAAAAAGGAGGGGTTTTAAATTTAAAAGAAGGTTGTGTTTTGTTTATTTTTGTGGTTCTTTTTTTTTTTTCCCCATTTTATTTTAATTTCCACCCCAAAACCTGGAACGATTCGAATTTAACCTCCGTTTAATCTCAAAGCTGGCACGTTCTCAACTTTACTATTGCTACGCGTGTTTTTTCAAGTCCAAGAGTCAAGGTACAATAACTGTATCTACACTTACTCTCTAGCTCTCTAACACAACGTTTCCTTTACATTTTAACCTCAGTACAGACACCATCTTCCATTGCTTTATCATGTTTTGGCACAAGAATGAAATAATTCTTTTAGCCATTTCAAAAGCCTTCAGCCTGATAAGTCAGTATAAAACAACGCAGTCTTCTTTCACCAGTATTTTACTTTTGAGAAAACATCCTTTGGCCTGAAATTCCTCAGGCCTGGACCACAGGTATGGCAAGATGATCAGTATTTGCGTAGGGTTTTAAAAACTCATCATTTCACAGCAGTGCTAAACTTTTCCTACAAGTATTCATGGATTTTTTTAAGTACAAGATAAGAAAAGTTGCTAGAATTTCTAATAAAACACACATTTTGAAACAATAAATATGGCATCAGCTGCATGGTGACTCTCTGGTCCTTTGCAGTCACTTCCAGAGAAGTTATATTTTGGCTGATGTGCTGGGAAGTTCCTGTTTGTGCTGTTCTTTAGTGCAGTGTAAATGTTGGTAAATCTTTTTGTTTCGGGAGGAAAAAAAAGGATCTGCATAAAGTTAGTAACTTCTTTTCATTATTGTTAATTCAGGAATGAGGTATTTTTTTTTTCCTGAAAACGGAAAAGGTTTAGTTTTTGCAGACAGGACTGCAGGTGTGAAGGGACTAGTGAGTTTTGGTGAGCTCAAGAAAATCCTGAGTTGCAAGGAAAATAAATTTTCTACAATGAGAACAATTTCTCCAACGGGCATAATGAAGATGTTCTACCTTCCAGCATAGATTTTCTTTACCCATTATCTTTACTGAAGTATATTATTGCTGTGCATGAAAGACAGGTAGATCTGTCTTACCTATTCAGTGGCCACTGTGGTTTGATTGCGACAATATATAAGTATAGTTTGCAAATCCCTTTTAAAAAGTTTGAAGACATAGCCCGGTTTAATCTACAGGATTAGGATAACATCAACAGCAATGTCTTTTTTTTTTTTCCTCTTGAGGGCCTTGTTAGAAATGAAGGCATGTGCATGTGTTTTTTTATCTTTTTTTTCTTCCAATCACTGTTTTCAAGATGCTGCCTTAGACCCATTGTTACACTTCTGAAGGCAATTGTAAGGCTTTTCTGCAAATTGCTCGGTTCCTTTACTGATCAGACTTGCAGTCACAGCTACTGCCAGGAATCACAACCAGGGAAGAGGAAATTATGTTGTCTTCTAAGGAAAGCAAATTTGGAAAGCAAAGAAAGTCGGTTCAGACTTGCATGTTCTGTTGTTGTTCCCTCCAAATGTAATATTTAGTGAACTTACGGTGAGAAATAAATTGACACTGATCGGTCGTAATTCAATTTTTATGCAATGGAAACAGACAAGGCAAACCCAAGCAATGCATTCTTTTCTATTATTGCTTCTGTAAAGCTAATATTTGATACATTTGGATAGCCTAATATTAGACTTTCAATTACTCCACATCTCTGGAAATAAAACTGATCATTTTTAGATATGCCTTCACCTGTTATACTGCTATAAATCTTCTGTGTGCAATTATTGCGAGCATAGGCATTTCCCGAAAGTTACTGAATTATGCACAAATGTAAGCAGATGTATTGCTATTCATACAGTAAGTGAAATGGAGTAACTTAGCATAATCACATTAGGTAAAACTGCCAATAGACCATGTAATAAAACATGTTACTCTAGGGGCAAGATTCTAATTTCAATTCTTCTGGTATATATACGGTAATTTTTGTGGGATTTTGCAAGATTTCCATGAAACTCATTAGATTCAGACTCTGACCTGTTTATTACAGCTTGTGGGAGAGCCCTGCCTTAGGTGTATGCACTTTTATCTGTATTCCATATATACCAACTCTGTGCATGGATACCTACCGTTTGTCGCATAGCAGGCTTGTTCTGTTTATTCAAACGTATTTGTTTTCCTTCCTTGTTTCCAGTTTATTCTTTGCTTCAGTTTTTACCAATGGGAACCAATGACTTACGGAGCTTACCACTACCCAGGATGGTCCATGGTGCTTGGATGGCTGATGCTGGCCTGCTCAGTGATCTGGATCCCGGTTATGTTTGTGATAAAAATGCATCTAGCCCCAGGCAAATTTATTGAGGTAATTCTTTTGTCTTTTTTGCTGCTTAAAAATCTGGTCACAGGAGACCGTCTGTTTTATTTTACATTGATTTTTGTGATATTGAATGTCTAATAGTGAGTGCTAAGATTACTCTCTGGTAAGCTAGTTATTGTGTTGCAAAGAGATGCTCAGTTGATTTAAAATGCAGACCTTCTATTCCCTGTTCCTCGACAAAATGCTCCTAAATTGTTGAGTGATTGCTTTTATGAGAACTAGCAGGAGTTACAAATTTTATAAGCCCCAGTATGGTGTTATTGAGAGAAAGTTGTTCTCCTAGCTTTATTGGCCTTTTTACAAAAGCAACATGTGGATGTAGGAGGCATCAACTGCTGGTATCGTGTCGCAGCCAGCCCAGCACCCAGTGCTAGGAGATGTCAATCAGGAGTCGCCCGTTTGCAGAGGGCGAGATGTTCGGGTACCTGAGTCATCTGGGATGTGCTCCAGGAGGTTGTGCAGCTTGATGAAGCTCAGGAATAAGATGTGTGAAAAGACCTCATGCTCTACAGCTCAGACTACTCATTATAAAACCTAGCAGGCAAGCTTTTCTTTCACCCTTCTTCATCTCTTTATTTTTCTTGAATAAGCTGATCATCTCTGGCACCTGGGTTTAAAAAAATTCCAGATGGCACTTTATTTTTATGCTGCTTTTGTTTATTTTGCAAACCAGAGTCCTGCTCCTTCCCCTCACCACTCCAGAAACGTGGCAGTCCCCTTCTGCTCCCTGTCTCTGTGCCCTGGCCCTGCCTGCCACCCCGGCTGCCACCACCACCTCTCCCTGGCTGTTCCCATCCCGCTGGCTCCTCGGTTCCTTGCAGAGGGCAGTACAGCAACGTCTTTCTCGTGTCAGCATTTCATCCCTTTGTTGCCTTCACCTTGTCTTCTGAAGAAGTTCAGTGCTCTTATTTTTGGGCTTGGAGGCTTTCTCGGTTCTGCCCTCTCGTCACTGCATGCTGCTTGCACTGTTCCCTCCTCGGGATAAGGAACAGGCACTTGCCTCCCCTTTTCATAGCAGCTTTTGCAGTTCAGCTGTCCTGCAAAACCCATCGGGGCTGTCACATGCCTCAAAAATGAAAAGGAGAGAAAATGTACTAAAATAGAGTAATCTTTTTGGTCTCTCAATATGTCATGCTGCACATGCCTAAGGGAAAAGACCACGCTTTTCTGCTTCGCATAGAGCAAAGGAATTTAATATTCAGTGGTGGGACACCCTAGGGAGAGCTTCCAAGTACACGGCTGGCACGAGGCAATGAGGCCACTTGTCTGAAGGGCCATTCAGCCCTTGTGTAGAGCGCGTTGGAGTGCATGGGTCAGGAGACAACTGCTCCTACCAGAAATGAGCTAATGTGAAATTAGATTTACTTGTTCATCGTCTCGTAACTCATTGACACAAATGGTTCTGCTTCAAATCTTCTAACTTATATGTGTAGTACCGGCATACATATTGCCACAAAAATAGGGGGCTCTCCTTACTGTCCCTCTAGTAGTGCACCCAAAGAAACGCCAAAAAGTTGGATCTGTTTTGAAGGTGCTTTTGCCAAAGCTATTTCAGCCGTAGCCCACTATTTCCTGAATACCGAGTCTGCTGCATAAAATTATTATGGTTGATTTGGGAGGTAAGAGTTGCAAACTGGTAATTAAGCAGAGACTAAAATAACTGATATAGAGGTCTGATTCACTTTATTAGGTAATAAACATATAATTGTTCCCTCTTAAGTCATCAGAAATATGTTTTCTTTCCTTTTTATCTGTAAACGTGCCAATCAAATTATATATTCAATAAAGAAATCAGCGGAAAGAATAGAAGATTTTTGTTGTTTGCCAGGTTAACGTTCTCCTCTTCCTTTTTTTCCCGCAGATAGAAATGAAAAATTTTGTCATCTCATAATTAAAATCTTTGTTCATTCATACCAACGTACTTCTTTTTGGTCATTTGTATACTTTTGGGAAATATGCTAAACAGAAATCCAATTATTTTAATGCAGTTACCCACTGCTTAGACCATTGGGCTAAGTAACTGTGCACATGTCCTTTGGTAAGTGAGTCTCACAATCTGTAGCAGTGGTTCTGAGCTCCCCTCATATGGTGTGGGAGAGAATGTATAATTAAAATCTGGGCACTTTATCCTCTATTAATCTTGCAAACTTTGTGCAAAACAAACACTGTGCAGTGGAGCATTGCAGGGCCATCATCAATAATCTTAAATGAGCCTATCCTCATTTCTTCTGCATTGTAATTCTGCTCCGTAACTTCAAATGAAACTCTCTTTTCTCTCCCCACATTGCAGCGACTCAAGTTGGTGTGCTCTCCGCAGCCTGACTGGGGTCCATTTTTGGCCAAGCACCGTGGTGAACGTTACATGAATATGATTGATCCACTGGGAACCTCTTCCCTGGGACTTAAACTGCCAGTGAAGGATATAGAACTGGGGACCCAATGCTAATAATTGCTACATGGGTGGCAATAACATTGTCAGCCTTTTCTGACATTTTTTTTTCCGTTTTATTTCCCCCGCACTGTTTCTTCTTCTCTTTTCCGCAACGCCTGAAAGTCGTTGCTTAGGAAAGTAGGACTTACTGTTGCATGCCATAGTGAAGACCTAGCTAGACCACTTCCAGGGGTAGGTGATGCCCATTCTGTACCTGGTGAAATAGCAAAAGCGTGGTGCGCAACGGGTGACACACCAGGTTTTGTCACATTATGTAGGCATAAACAAAACGCAATGGAAAATTCTTTCAAGGAAATAATTTGACCTGTTTCACACAAGCATCCTTGTAACAGGCAGCTATAATGGCACTAGGATTTTGTTACCAGTGTAATCAAAGGGAAGTTCAGCCCTCAGATGGGATGGAAGTGAGCAAAGAAGGGGATCTCCTGTAGTCCTGGTATAAATACAGCATCAGGCTTGTGCAGTAAGGGGGGTCGCTTTGTCTATGCTGACAGCAGACCTTGACCCATTGTGTCTGTGCACTTCTCTTACGATTTATGCTAACTTTGAGGACTTGTTATTTAAACAAGCGGAGACCCTTTAAACAGCACACCAGGAAGCAGTATGTGGTATCAGAACAGAAACAACAGAACCCATTTGATCTTCTCAAGTAGAAAAATGAAAGAAAAATTTACAGAACTAATCGTTTGAGATTGGGACTAAACTGTATTTGAGTCTAGAAGTGGTCTGGAAATGGTGCCAGACTGAGGTGTATGGGCATCACTGTTTAAAGTACTGTCATAAGTTTCTTTTGATAATTTGATATCTGTCGTTTCAATTAAAAATGCCTCAGTTACACAAAGTGTCTGAAACCTTGCTCCACACTAAGTGCAACTGTGGTTTTACTCATTCCAATACTCTGAACATAGTTTTCCTTGTTTCTCTGCTTTTGTTTACAGTATCTGCTCAAGAAGCCATCATATAATTTGTGCCTAACTTTGTATTCTTACAGTGGTAAGTGTAGTCTAGTTACCACCTCACAACAGTTGTTAGAAGTTAGATGTGCTGTTCAACTTTGTGTCTCCCCGCTCATTCTCCTACAAACATCTTTATATAACCTTTAGATGATGTATTCTTCTCTTTCAACCAACGGGGAAATAGCAGAACCCCACTCGTCTATATATATTATATATATAGCACGTAAATTCTTCAAAGCAGTATTGTCTCTGAAATGTACATAGGAGTGTTTTATTTTTTTGCATTTAAAACATTTTCATTAAAAAAAACAAAAACCCCACAACAATCAACCACTGCAGTCATCCACATGGATGCAACATTAGATATGCAAAATGCGAGGGTTGAGGGGAGAGGACAATTTAGTAGATGGTCATTATACCATTGCACAGCAATAGGACATTCTAAATCGTCACATTTTAGAAATCAGATATAAGTGGTGATCTGATTGCTAGACTTAAATAGTTTTGTTACCTATTGGGCAGAGTAAAAATAGAGCTTTTTAAGAGTACATTTATTTACCTGAATAGAAAATTAGCCCAATTTATTGTAAATGCACTAGAATGAGGGAGAAAAATATATCTTCAGTAATTGGCAAAGCTGTAACCTTTACTATCTTGTTATATCCTATACATACCTATATGATATTTTTTAACAGTGATCAGTGTTCATGTAGTGTGTACTAGTGATGTTTTATGTCCCTATAAATATCTTATCAATCAGTGTAGAGATGGTGAGCTTAGAGTAGTTTAGCCTATTTTTTCCCTCCCCACACACACTACTGTAGTAGCCAGTAAATGTTCTTTCCTTTCAGGGGACTGTTTCTAGCCCGTTCTTTTGTCTGTCTGTCTTCATATTACAGGGTCTCAGGTAAATCTTCAGTTAATGCGTGTCCGTAGATCAGTAGACGTGTTGTTTCATCCTGTTGAAGAAAACAAAACAAAAACTAAACCTTAATGTAACACTTCCACAAATTGTTAACTTATTTTCTCTCTCTGTGTGTGTATATATATATGTATATTAAATATATTAATCATTTTGCTGAACTTCCTCTTTCACGGGGCAATTAGTGTTGCCAGTTCTAGGCACTGCTGGAGACCTTTAATCCTCATGCAGGACAAGCAAAACGCCATCAGGGGTTGTCACTGAGCAAAGTGAGGACAGATTTTGCAATATTTTATGCTGGCCCCCGAATCCCCACTCCACGGCCTCTGGCGGTCCCTGTCTTGCACGGCAGCAAGATGGGACCCTTCTGGGAGCTTCTCTGCCTTAAAGCTGTGTCCCCCTTGTTTCAGCTTCGCCTGCTATTTTAATAAGGGGGTTGCTGTTCTTACTTCTGGCTTTTATTTTCCTGGCCAAGGCAGGTTTGAGAAGCCACGCTCTGCTTGATGTAAGGAAGGTGTATAAAGACGAGCTGGAATTGTGGCCCCCACACCTGCGTGGGGCTGAGGGGCCTTCTCTGGGTGAAAAAAGGAACGTAAATCAGCACCTCCAGTGGGAATTAGGTAATTTTGTCAGGATAAATAGCTTTAGGCCTCTCTTTAGCAATACTACTGAGCATCTTGATTTGATTTTTGGAGTCCAGGCCAGTTTCCTTTCACTACTATTGTGATTAAAAAAAAAAAAAAATCCATATGTTTGTTCCTCTTTTAAAACAAGAAAACACACTCAAATTGCTTGAAAGTTCTGAACCCTTTCACTCACTAACTTGTCTCAGGACATGCATTGGAATTGGGATTAACTAATTGCAATAAAATTACCTCAGTGTAAGGATGTCTGTTACTGTCTACCTTAAGTATAAAAGAGAGATCATCTGAAGGAATACTGCTAGGTTATGATAGCTTTCCTTTGGCTTGGATTACCAAACCAGAATGCATATGAAAAATTGATTTGCTTTTCATGATTTATGTAATTAATCTGCTGGCTTTTAATTTAGATGTTGTTCCTGTGCCTGCTAAGTCATTAGCGCAGGATTAGGCTTGACTTTGAAACTCTGAAAACAGATGATAGTGATTTTGTTCTGGCTGATATTTGTCTTCAGCTTTGACCTCCATTACTAGGCTTGCAAAAACATTCATAGAGGGGAGAAATGCATACAAAAATCACAGAAGAGATGAAGTTTTCACTGTATGTTAAAAGCAGATATTATTTTTTTCACATTAGACTTTTTTTAAAAAGTATTTTACTGGCCAAATCTGAATGTTGAGATTAAATTAACCAGCAGTGTCTTCTTTAAATGAGAAGTAACCTTGAAGTTTGGGAATGCACTTCATTTACCATATTCTAAGAAAAGTTTGCATGTACTTTGATAATTTTCTAAAAATAAATTTAGTAACTAATTAAATGCCAGTAAAGATCTTAACAAAAAAAAAAAAAGGAGGGGAAAAAGCCATATTAGTAAAAATGTGATGTATGTACTTGCAGATCTATCTATCTTGTGAGTAAAAAATGTTCAAATTTGGTGAAATTACTTATGTTGCATATTTTTGTCTTTGAAATGAAATTGAGTTTCTGGATGAGCTGAGGTGCACTATTGTATGCATTAAAGATTATACCTAATGCAAATACTTGCCATCTTCAAATTCTTTGGGGTCTTCCTAGTGTTTTTAATATGCAATGTTCAAAACCTGTGTTTCAGCTAGACATGGCAGCACTTTGTTTCCAAAAGAAGGGTTTAACAAAATGACCTTTAATTGAGAAAGACTCCGATTGTCTTTACATGATGTTTCAATTGGGTCAAAGTAGTCTTTTGATTAGGTTCTGCTCCACTGACCACATCAGATGTGCCTCAGCACTGAAGATTGTTGCTTCTGATACACTGTGTGGCTATCTCTTACCATGAAATTCCAACGCCTGATTTATTTTAAATACCTGTGTTGGTTTTGAATATATGTATAGTTGCATGGCTAATATGATTTCTTGTTGCCTGTGATAAAGCAATTGCTTATTTATGGCAGACGTTGGTTTCCTGTTGGTTTCTTATTCTGCAGCTCCACTTGCAGTCAAAGACAGACTTGTAGGGATGGTGGGTTGCAGACTGCAGAGCTTCAGCAAGTGGCATCCCAGAAAGCTGCTCTGTTTTGCTAGTAACACTGTTGTAAGAGACACTTGTTTCTTAGTTTGTAGTTAAATGATGTGCACATAAGATATCTGTAAAATGGTCAGAGATTGATATTCCTGAGGGACTCAGGTTGATGACTTGAGGGGGGAGGGTAGGGGTGTTTGGGGTTTCTGCCTTTGTCACCCTCAGGCAGCCTATCGCCAAAGAGAGAAGGTTTTCCTGATGGGTTTAATATAATGTGAGAACCAGGCTGGACCTTATTGCTTGCAATATTATTATTTGCCCATAATGTTTAAATACATCTTCAGGTAACCATTTGCCTTATAGCTACCTTCCATTGTTAGGAAAATTATTGATCGACTAAAACATGTTGTTACCTGTCATTTATATTATGTAGTATTACCTTGTAAGGTAGATGCTTAGCTGGTACAAATAGTCACAGCTTTGTTTGGAGCTCTGACAATTTACACCAGCTGAGAATTTGCGCCCTGTGTCCTATGGCACTTTATTACGGACCCATCGCTGATGGGTTAAATCTTAATTACTTGCGTAATGTCATATATAAATATATATATATATTTACAGGCATTCTATGGGGTACTGCTGCCTATGGATAAAGATTTGTACCCTAACCAGGTCATTATATTTTTTTCATTAGCTATATGTGGAGAAGATATGTTACAAAGGATGCATCATATATATCTCATGTAATGCATATTGTAATGCCGTATGTTATTAATTTAAGAAACCATTATTCTTGAGGCCCTACCTCAACTTTTGTATTTATGTGTACAAATGCAATTTATTGTATTATATATTTGCCTATTATATTTGGATGTGATAAATTAAAATTATTCGATAATGTATGACCTCTAAAGACTCTAAATAAATGTCCAGTGTTTAAAACAGAAAATACATCAACATTTTCTGGTGAATGAAATGTTTCTTTTTCCACCTATTCCTTCTCCACCCAATACACACCACAAACATCGTTCTTACTTAACACACAGCCTTAAGGTATCTGCAGAATTGATCCATTTGATTGTTAAAACCTTGAGCCGCAACTGGAAACAGCCCTCTTGGGAAATAGAGATATTGCAGAGCTGCAGAAACAAGTATCAATTAAATGGCTGGATCCTTAACTATTTGAGTGCTCTGTAGCTTGTGGAATAATTGATTGCTTATCAGAGGACCAACTGGATTTGCTTAAATCCTTCCTACGCTATCAGTTCAATCCAAATTTTTTCACTGTTGGCAGACACGAGCTTTTGACAAGTTTTCCCCAAATACAATAGCTGAAGTACCATGTCTGATCACAACTCGGCATCAAATGTGGTAACACAAGAGATACCAGCATGGTGCCGAGAGTGTACAGTGATTCCAGGCAAGGGCCTAATCCTGAAGACAGCTCAACAGCTACGTGTCAGGACTGTTTCAGCACTTCTGGTAATCAGTTCCCCCTCCAAAAAGTACTTTGTTCTGTCTGTAAACTTGCGTTTCTCTGAGATGTGTGTGTGCAGATGAAGGAGATGGTAGGACCTAATGATGGAAGACTACAGTAATTCTTTGCATGTATAAGGCAGATTTCATCTTGGAGAAGTCTGAAGTTCCCAGCAAGCATGGTAAGAGTCCTGAGAGGCAGGTAAGTGTCATTAGTCCCCTTTTCAGGAGGAAAAACTGAGGCACATGGAATTTGTCAAATCTTCTGAGTCAACCAATGTGAGTCAATGATACAATGAGTCTTGGAGTAAGAGGCAGTCCTTTGCTGTCACCATTAGGTGCTACTGCTTTAAATCTTGAAAGTCATGGGAACAGATACAAACCCACATCTATACGTGGTTGTATGGAGTCACCCAGGCCACGCTTTAAACCAATGGATGTTACTTAAACAACTAGAAGACAGGCACATCTTCTATTGCGGTGCTAGCAGATGTGCTTAGTTTGAAACAATTTTATTCTTTTGGGTACTGAAATTCCTATGGTCAGGGTGTAAACTGAAGGGCACCTCTTATACCAACCTAATAGATTAATCAGTTGTAAAGTTTAATTAAGACTCTGCAGTCTTCAGATATTAGTTAACTGTGCGTTTGGGAATTTAAAAAAAAGCAGTAGGTATTGCTCCATGACTGAGTACAAAAGTAGACAAGTGATTACTCTTTATAAGGCCTCATTCTGGTGCATTTGTTAGTTATGTAATTATAAACCTCAATGTGGATACTTTCAGCCTATTGGACTGATATTATATAGTCCTTTACAACTATATATCAGTTGGTAGGACAGGTATGGCATACAATATTCCCCCCCTCCCTTTACACCTACTCTTTTTCTTAGTATTTAGGTATAAGTGCTGTTCTTAATCCTTGCACTTTACCAGCTGCAAAGCAAACTTTGCCTGTACGGGTTGCAAGTATCCCTTCGGAGCCAGGCTTTCCAGGGATGAGAGCCTTATTTTTGAAACGAGATTTTCTACACCATGAACTACAAGGTGAGTTTGTTTTTGGGTGGAAGCACTGTTGTTTTCCAGTGATAGCAGTTCAGCTGTCAACTGAGTCTATGCATTCAGCTACGCTTAAAGTAATACTTAGCACTTCTAATTGCCTTTCATCCAAGGCACGCAAAGAACCTTACAACTGCTCTGAGAGATACTGGGCCTAGTCAAAAATACTTCATCAAACTACAAAATGCCACAAGCTTTGTGGCTGACACGGCTAACAGTTTAACACCACACAGTTAGCAATATCACAATAATTTAGGTCAAAATCAAGAAGCATTCAACGTCCAACTGAGAGTGCAAGAACAATGTTTCACAGAAACATTATCTGAGCTGAAATCCAGCTAGCTTGCCAGGACTAATGCTTCGCTCTTGCAAAAGTGTCAACTGATTTTATTTTTTTAATTGCTATGAGTGTTCAGGAACACAGTTTTAATGCTTATCTGAATGTCATGCCTTTCAGCTATTTATACTTCCAACAAGATCATATCAGAATATCCGATTTTTTGGTGATAAAGGAAGACGATTTGTTGCCATTAGAGGAGGTGTAAGAACAGTGTTGGCTGGGAGAACGTGTTGGGTTTTTTTTTTTGTGGTCCATGCCTTTGTCCTATCCTTTTCCAATATGACCAGTTGAAAATGCTTGTAAGATAACTAATGCTCTCCCAACCTGCGATCACTTGCGCCCTGAGCTGGACTACAGGAAGACCCACATCGGTGGGACGAGCTCTGTTCAGAGCGCTTCCTGCCAAGTTGCTTGTGTTACTTTTTGCAGTACCTGTGGGCTCTTTGGATGTTTCTGATCAACAGAAGAACAAGTCAGGAATGATTAGGGCAGTCTTTATCCAGGAGATTGTTCAGGATGTGTTTGAAACCGTGCTTTAAAGGTGATAACTCGGTGCAAATTTTTGTATGTACCCCCAGTAATTTTTTAAAATAGTATTTAATCAAGATTTAGGTTAAGCTAATAACAGGTCTGTTTAAGAATCTATGACCAGTTTAAACTGTATATCCACTAAATACTCTGCAACAGGTGGAAAATGGAAAACTTGAGTTGAATTACATTCAGTTTCGTGTGTAGATAGACCCTGGTTTTACCACTAGATAAGCACAAACATAGCTCAGCGAAAAAGAATTGGATGTATAGACCTATTTCACAGAAAAAAAATCTCCTCGTACATCAGAGAGTATATACTATGCAGAAAAATTATTTTATCAGGATGGGATAGAAGGGTGTTGTCCTGGTTTTGTGGGGATAAAATTTATAGAATCTCTTTTCTGTTACATGTTGTTTCAGTGTGTGGCCAGCTGTGGTTTGGTGATCAAGGCCATGAGCAGTGAAAGCCAGGGCAGCTGCCCCAGGCTGGCCCACAGGTGTGTTCTGTAACATTAATGTCAGGTTCACTATAAATGGGAAAGCTGCTGGGGATGGAGGGCTCTTTGCTTTGCTCTCCTCTCAGTGGTTGTGATCCCTGCAGGGACTTGCCACCACTCTATGGGTGAGTATAACTTTGTGTCTTTTGTATTAGTATTGATATTGGTTGTCTTATTTTATTAAATCTGTTTAAATTTCAACCCACGAGTCTCCCTCCTTTTCCCAATGCCCTTTCTTGGCTGGGGAGGGGAGATTGGGTGATAGAACAACTGGTTATTGTTTAGCCCTGGGTGTGGCCTAAACGAAGAGAGGTATGTCTTCACCTGCTGATGTACCATTGCCTCTTGTTCTTGTTGCTATGGTTATATAACATATACCTATATATACACACATGTACTTGTATACTATCTATATACATCTCCCCATGCCCCATGGGTAAGAGTGGTGCTAACAACACAGCACCCTAAACAAAAGTAAGAAGATATGAAGTTATACTTGAGTAAAAGCTCTTTTGATACACTGGAGATAAATTACTGAGATGCTTTTGGAATGACCAACTCAGAGATCTCCTGGGAGTGCATTACCTCGCTTGCAGTTAGGAACAGCTGTTTTCAGAGATCTTACTAATTAAGTAATTATGCAACCAAGTTATACTCTTTGCTCTTGCTAATGTAAAGGTGTGTGAATACAACTGCCCACTAAGACAGGCATCGTTTTGTTTTTTTGTGTGTTTTTTTTGTGTCATCCTAACATTATCCAAATGTACAGCTTATTATTTTACATTTAAGATGGCTGGAATTTGTGTTGTGCCAAACAAAACCACAATGTGATGAGGGGAGGCAGCAGAGAGGAAGATCCTCTGGCTTTACAGCTGAAATGGCTTGATTTGAACTGTAGCAAAGTGGGATCAGCTGGAAATCTCAGCCTCCTGTTCAGTGGGATGGGAACTTGATCTCTACTTCAAATTTAAATCAGGTGTTCTGGGGGGAGAGTCGTTGCATGTAATCGATGCAGGTGGTGGTCTGTTTCTTGCCAAGTTAAAGGCTGGAGGGATGAAATATTTGAAGACAGGTTTTAAAACAGCCATCAGAGCAGATTCTCCGATGACTCATAACTTTACCGCCCTTTTACACTTTAGAGACATGAAAGAGCAATTAAGTGACTTGAGCAAGGGCACGCAAGAAGCCGGTGGAACGGTACAGATTTCCGTATTATATCTCAGAACTTCTTTTTGTTTATTCATACCAGGCATAAATTATTACTAAGACTAAATAGTTAATAAGGGTTGATTCTTACTGTTTTTATGCCGAGGGCGAGGAGGGAGGCGGCGAAAGCACACGCAGCCCCCGGGAGAACTGCGTGGCCGCACCGCGCACCCCCCCGGGGCTGCGCGACGAGCCGCCTCCAGCGCAGCGGCCGGCCGGGACTTCTCCGCGGGGAATTCATCGTTCGGGGGAGAAGGGCCGGCTCCGCTCACCGCGTGAAGCGGCGGCTGCCGCGGGGCTCCCCCTGCGCCGGGGCCCGCTCCGCGGCCGTGGCCGGGCGGCGGCGCTGGCGAGGCCCGGGGGGGCCGCGCGTCACGGCGGGGGGCGGGCGGGGAGCCCCCGCTGCGGGGGCGTCGGGGCCGCGCCTGGGCAGCGGGCGGAGCCGCCGCCGCCGCTTGCCGGAGCCGCTCCGCGCGTCGGAGGCTGCGCTCGGCTCCGCTGGGCTCGGCGCGGCTCCGCAGCAGCTGCCGGGAGGGAGGCGGGCGCCGCCGCCCGCGCCGCGCCGATGGGTCTCCTCCTGCTCCTCTGGGCGTGTGCGGCCGCCGCCGGGGCAGGTGAGGGGCCGGGCCGGGGCTGCCGGGCCGGTGTCCGCCTCTGTCGTCTCCCGGGGGAGCGAGGGCCGGGGTCGCCGCCCGGCGTGCGGAAACTTTGCGGGGCGGCGGCGGGCTGTGCCCGCTGCGGGGACCGGGAGCGGGCCCCGCTCTGCCGCCGCGCCGGGGCCGGGCGTCCCTCCCTGCGCGGAGCGGAGCGGGCGCGGGTCTCCGCGGGGTGCAGCCCGGCTTGTCCCCGGGGGGCGGCCGCTCCGCAGGTGCAGTGGGGGAGGCGAGGGAAAGTTTTTCGAAAGGGGCGGACAAGGTGCGGGCGGAGCGGGCTGGCCGCGCCGCGGTCCGGCCGGGCGGTGCGCGGTGCTGCCCGCGGGAGCGGTGGGAAGCCGCGGTACAGGCGGGCTGCAGGCGCGTTATTCCTACCGGTGCTGTGCCCGCTACGTGATTCCTACAGCGTTGCGCGACCGAAGTACCGTGTCTTGCTCCTTGTGGAGGCTTTGTTCTCTCTCCCCCTTGCCCCGAGTACCGCTCCTCCTCGGTTGGAGCCCATGGGGGGGACGTTTCTCTATGTTGCTTGTAGCTATTCTTGAGGAAATTACCCAGCACAATTATCAGAAGCGCGAAGGAATCCATGTTTTAAAATGATAATTATTCTTATGGTAGTTATTACCTCATCAAAATCTACAGATCTTGAGAGGTGTGACATACAAATAGTTGGAAGAAAATACTACCTGTCCCTGTGTTACCACCAGTAGTGCACACAGACGTTTGCAATGGTCAGTGGGACCCGAAACTCTGCTGCTTGGAATTGCAAAGCCACTTGGAAAGTTCTTTGTGTGCAACAATTGCCACTGAAGCTGTGAGAGGAAAGAGCAAAATGCCTCTCCTAGACTTGCTTTTTACCGTTTGAATGATTGCACGTGAGTACGTGGAAATGACTTGGTTGTGTTGAGTGTGCTTTAACTTAAAGTTTTTCCATCCCTGAACAGCGTGTTACACATGTCGAGGAAATTACAAATGCGCTGCATCCGTTGCATGACTGCACATTAGCTAGATGGAGCGTGGCGTGCTTGCTGGTGCTCGGGTGTAGGTGATAAAGGCGCAAGCAGAGAATACAAGCTGTCAGAGCTGTAAGGCAGAATTAATTTCTTTTAGGGATTTCCTAGTGACATCATTCATAATTATATGGCTTAATCCTCTAATCTGCTGTAGTGCCTTCAGTTCACATTGGGCCAAATCCACCACGTCCTGAGATGATTTCTATGCCCACCCACCTGACTGAATCATTGGGAGTTTTGCTCGTGTAAGGCACTGATTTTAAGGCGAATGGCCCAATTACTTTAAATAGGAATTGAAAGCAACATCAGTCAGGATCAGGCCCAAGCTTTGCACGGTTTTCCAGTGAGAGCAGACGGGTTGATGATTGATTTTTACTTCAGAAAGAAACGGTATTTCCAGTATCTTGTTTCACTGAAGAGAGGCAGCATAAAATACTAGATGCAAGTGTGGTTGATATGCCTGTGGTATCCTTCTGATAGACTGTGGGAGACCACAGGGGAAAAGGAGACTTGGTTATCATACTGAAGCTGCTGATTTGTTGTTTATTAATTATTAACCAGGCTTTTGAGTGTCTGCTGCAGTTTGAAGAGCCAGCACAGGAAAAGGACTAGGTATTTAAAGCAGTGTATGCTGTTGCTAAATAATTGCTGTGACATTAGAAATAGTCTCTGGTTTTGAAAGCATTTTAAAAGCTGCAAGGGGGCACACTGAAGTTGTCACACATGATCCTTCATTGGCATTAATCGAAGCCTGTGGAGCCACAGTGATCTATACTTGTTGAGCCTTGGGTATGCAGGCTGGAATAAAGAGCTTTAGTAGAGCAGTGGCGCTACTGTGATTTATGGGAGTGCCTATGCTTGCTGGATGTGGTTTCTGTCCTTGCCCTGTTGATGTCTGTGGCAGAGTTTTCACTGACTTTAATGGGTCAAGATTTGTCTTACTGGACATAGTTTGTCCTTTCCATTGAGCAAGTTTTAGTCCCTACTTGACCTCCCTTCATATTAGTAGGTTTTTGCTGATCTGAATAGATCTAACCCCTTTCAGGTGAGGAACAGCATACTCTGTTCTTGGCAGGGACAGCAGACACTATCTTTCATGATAGATAAGTTCACGTGATTTAGAGTGTGCTGCTTGTCTTCTCAGTGAAAATCATAGAAGAAATACTAAGTCCTTCTGTTTTTCTTCTGAAGCAATCTTTGCTTTTATGGGTTTTTTTTGCCCAGAAAGGCTGCTCCCTGTATTATATACCTGTGTCTGGAGTTTGTAGGTTGCAGCCCTTGCACTGGAAGAGTTGCTGTAGGTTGGGAATCAATAGGTCGGTAAGTTCTCTCCTGTTGATCAAAGGCAGGTACACTAAAGGAAAGTAGTCGCTGGCAGATGTTGGCTATAGCAGGATGGGTACATTTCTTCAGTAGCCTCTTGACTGTGTGCGAATGGTTTGGGACCAGCAGAGCTGGCTGGCTGTATTTTTGATGCCGGTGTTTGTTCCAGAAGGGGAAGGTGTTCTTGGTCCATCAGCGTGCACAGTGTCAGTTGTGGTCATTCAGTGCTTGAGCATTCTAGGGTGGGTGAAGTCAAAGATAGTACTAAAAGCCTGATGATGTTGCTGATTATCTGGGAAGTTTTTACCTTTGGAGAAGTTTATCTGGGTTCATATTCTCTAATTTAAATTTTCTACAAAAAGGCACTTATTTCCCTATCCTTATGAAAGCACTGTGTATGTACTCACTTGGATATGTCAGCACTCTTGGAGCTTCAGTTCTGCCAGATCCCTCTAGATCTTAATTTTCATTGTAGAGTAGGGTTGCTAGAAACCTCCTAAAGCTGTCTTTTCAATGTTTTTTTACTACTCTGCCCCTTGCACAGTAGTATCCTCTGCGTTAGCACAACACGTTATTCCAACAAGTTTTAATACTTCAGTACAGGAAAGGAGAAAGTGCTGCGGTACAGATGATTTATGAGTAGAATACGTAACTTCTTGTTCATTCTGTACACCTCAGTAATTACATAGAGCCTTTCAAAAAATCAACTAGAATATTTGCTGCCTAACTGATCCAGAAGCATAGTCCTGGAATAACAAATGAATCAATTTAGACCTGAACGTGAAGTCCACTAAGTAGAAATCAATCTGGATGTGCTTTACAGGTAATGTCCTTGCTCCATGGAGGTCAGTGGGACTTTTACCATTGACTTCAGCTGTGTCAGGATTTCATTCTTGGAGCCTGCTCCCATTACTAATGATGTCAGTGAAAAATTTCATTAGGAAAGTGCTTGGATCCCACATGAGATACTTGACCTCTGTCCCAGGCACAGATCTCATGCCATACTTATTGCTATGTTGAGAGAGACACTGTGGTCAGGTGTGCCATAACCATCAAATTGCCCTGAGCTTTTGAACATAGTGATTTCAAACTGCTTGAGTGTGTGTCTTTTCTGTCAATCCCATCAGATCCCTAGTAGTTCAAGGAGTGCCCAGTCTTTTCCTGGGCATAAGCCATTTCTAAATTTTAGGTTTAGATTTGTGCTTCTCCAGTAGGTGCTCGTGCAGATCAGAAGGTGCTACTGGTGGTTCAGGTGAATGGATGTCTGCTATTTGTAGATAGGCTTTGGCACGCTTCGGGAGCACTGGCCGTGCTGAAATACGGAGGCGTGCTTCTGAAGCAATTGAGTCACCCAGGGCTCTTGGATCACAGGGTGGCATCCTTTGCCCTGCTACCATATCTCCCCCAGGGTCATTTTGTTCAGTTGGGAAAACAGATTACGTTTTACCTATGAGCTGTGGGGTCTGATCTGTTCGTTGCAGCTAGGTATGAAATGTGAGAGGAATTTTCAGTCCTCACGTCTCCCTGGAAATCGTGTAGCCAATAGATGAATGCTGCAAGGCTCTTTCATCTTTTTGCATAGGTGGTTATGCATTTATTTATTTATTACTCTTTAGCCTTATGAAGATCCTGGATTAATGTATCAGTTTTAGAATGTTTTAACTTGTGTGTAGTAAAATCTGTGGAAAGGAAATAGTTTAATTGAAAGAACTGGAAAATAAGATCTTCTCTTTCCTGTAGCAGAGTTACTGTCTTGTAAGTAATTACTGTATACAGTGTGGGTGTGTGTGAAGGTACTAGAAATGTCTGCACTAGATATTCTTCTCCATTCTCTTCATTACCTGATTTGAAACAAAAATTGATCTAACTCTCTTTCTCTCTGCCTCCAACAGCTGTAGGATTTGGAACGGATCCTGACTTACAAATTGATATCATCACAGAACTGGATCTTGTGAATACAACCCTTGGGGTAACACAAGTGTCAGGACTACACAATGCCAGCAAAGCATTTTTATTTCAAGGTAAGACAAACATCCCCAGTTCTCTTATCTCACTTCTGCCTGCATGAGCTCGTAAGAGCTTTGATGCCTAACTGATTCCCTGTAATGGTGGTCTTAATTACCTGTCACTTTCTTTTATTTTTATTTTTTGGAAATAGTCCTTGTTACTTTCCTGAAATACATTTTTTTTTTATTGTGCTGTCAGGTAGTTGAGGGAAGTATTTTTGGATAGGTTTTCAACACTGTCCAATATTTATTTCTAATTAAATATGTCAGAGTGGTTCCAAGGCATGGACTCAGTTACATTCTTCTGTACTTTCTCTCTGTGACTGTACACATGCAGAGTCACACACAGCTGAAGCTATGTAACTATGAGAAAGCATTTAATGTGTTGTCACTGATCAGTAACATGAAGCAAGTCTTTCATCAGCTTTGTGAAAACTTGTAAAGTGAGAAAATTGAACAATATTGCATTTAACTGTCCAAGCTGAGTACCAGGTACAGCATAAGTCACTTTGAATTGTGAGTTTTTTCATTAAATATTCTAAGATAATGCTTGTGAAGTGTTTTAAAATGGTGGGTTCTTTTTTTTTTTTGTATTTTTAGTGAGTGAAATTCTGGATGAATTAACAAGTTTTACTATGGACTTAAGTAAGGTCTAGATTAAGAGGCAATGTCCCATGGGGTGGAAGCACTGAGTTGCTACAATGGGCTTATTAGGTGAAAAAGACATTTATATCAGTTGAGATTAACATCCACGTTAAAGCACAGTTGGGAACATTTTTATTGTGGAGACTTCCTGTGTTTGTTTTTAGTTTACTGTGCTTTACTCTGTGTTGAAGTGTGCATGTTGGTGTCTTACTTCTTGATATCTGTCCTCTGTAGCTGTTTTGAGGCAAACGACTATGATCTCATTTAGCTTTAGTTCTGGATCTGCAATGCTAACTGGCTTTATTGTAAGTAATAAAAGCAGTGGGTCTGTAATCTTAGTTCATTCTTTACCTGGCCAAGGCCAGTTTAGGAGCCAGAGCAGAGAGACTTCTGGAGAATTTGTTAGTTGTATTTCCAATCTTTTATGATATGATGAGTAGCATAATTTTCACTGATTCCTAGGTTAATGTCCAGAAGAAGGGCATTAATATATTCATTTAAAGATATCAGTTGATTTTCTTCCAATGCCCTGACTCCAGTTTTGTATGTTATGGACAAACGATATTAAAGTACAGTCATTCCTCTAAGGACTGCAATGGCTGAACTGACAAAATATTTTAGTATTTCTGATTGCTATTCCACGCAGTTAATTGCAACCACACTGACGAACTGTCATGGTGAGTTTTCACAGACTGGTGGTCAGAGCTGCAGGGTAGAAGGCTGAGATGTGTTTTTCAGCACGCCGATTGAAACTGTTGATACTGAAAGGAGCTTTGAAAGGCTAATGGTGAAGATGTTATGGATATTCGGTTCTTTTTGCCTTGGAGGACTCCACCTGTAGTTTACTAACTTGGAGAAGACTAGTGTAAAAAAGGTAGAGCTTGTAAAGTTCATGCGAGCATGTAAATTGGAAGATGTTCGTGGGAAGCACTGAATGAAGTGAATAAACAATTTGAAGTCTGTGGTTAGGTGAATAAAGCTTTTTAAAATTCCCACAACAGAAGTTCTTCTTGCAGATGCACGCAGGAGTAGCATTGTGCTTAGTTGGATATTGCCTCTAGTATAAAACTTCTCGGAAGATGGCTTGGGAAAATTATTCTCTTCAGTTAAGCTCATCAGCCCTTGGGCTGGGAGAAGACTGAAGACCTTTGGTCTATTACTCCATCCTGAGAGAGGTCTATGAGGGGTCTTTTGCTGCTGCTGTCAGACGGGATGGAGGTCTGAGGCTGCCCTGTTGGCTTCTTCCCTTCTTGTTCGTATCTGTTATTTGTTAAATGTCAGCAGTATGTTGGCAGCTGTATGAATTCCCTTTTACTAACAGAGGTGACTAACTTTGCAACTACAGTTTGGCTGTGTGCCAGGTCCTGTGGCTGGAACTGGGAGATACTTAATTTTGATTTTTATCTTGCCATACAGTAAAACCAATATAGAACTCAGGGCAATGTATGGGCAGCTGCTATGTCTAAGTTAGAAGTAATACTTTTTCCCACAGAGATTCACAAAAAAACCCCCAGCCAATATGACACTCCCAGAGGAGAGAAAAGACTGGAAGTTAGTGCTTAGCTTCAAAATTACTGTATCCTCTTGGACCAGCTATTCCAGTCTCTAAGATGTGGTTCTTTCAGTAAAGCTTTGCTTTGATTAGTTCTTACCGTATGTGGGTAGTTAACGCATGCTGTGCCTCGCTTCGCCACACTGCTCCAGCATTGCCTCTGGGGCTCTGGGCAGGGGAGGACCTGCTTCACCTGGCAGGCTGCTTGCTGAATGTGAAGTCCCATTAGAAGATCTCTCCACCCGTGCGCTTTCACTGCTGAGGATTTCATAGTTTAGGAAATGAGAAGGAGAGTTAGACTATGTTCTTTGGCATGCGGTTTTCATAGGGACAGTTTTGCCTGCCGCCTTTGGCAGTGTCCTTACAGCAATGTAACAGGACTCTGAGCTTTCACAAAGGTTCCCTGTGGATTGTTTTCTGTCTTGTAAGATGTATTTTCTAAAATGGGTTTACTAGAGCTGTTCAGACTGAGAATGTTCCTTTGCATGTCCCTGGAAATCTAAGTCTTTGAGGTAGAGAAATGGTAATTTTTCCTCAACCCAGACAGCTATGTATACTGCTGTAGTGAAAATATGGATTGTTTTCCTAAGCAAGATTCTTTTTCTGTGAATTAAACTCTTTGAAACAGAAAGCTTTATAAGCTTGGGCATTTTTTCAGTTGCATTTTGACGCAAAAAGAAGAAATGAAGAAGGGAGGTGATGGGAAGATATGCACAAAAGAAAGAGAAACTATTATTTTTAATTAGATTTTTGATCAGTGATGTTAGCTTTCTTACAGTAAGTGACATACTGTTTGTTACAAAGTTTCTGGGGAGTGATGCCATGATTGAATTTATCCTAGAGAAAATGTAGAAGGACTCTTTTCCCTGGAGAGTTAACAATTTCAGTCCGAGACAACCTCAGTGAAGCCAGTGGGGTATTCTGATTGTATAATAATATTGGTAGCAACAGCTGAAACTCAGATTTCTGTGTGAAGCGGCTTTACAGGCAAAGTAACAAATTCAGCTCTGTTGCAAATTGTGTGACAGCATGATAGAACCAAAGTGGCAATTGAGAGATGTGGGTTGCCTTTGGGCAAGCAAATCTGTTCCTATTCAGAAAAGCATAGAAACCTATAATTAAGTGTAGTCATCTGAGTGGTCCTGTTGGGCATGGGCTTCGATTAATTGAGTATTTCAGCTGGATTTTTGATTGATCAGTTCCATTATTTGTGTGTTTTGGTTCCATTCTTTCCGAAATGGGGATTAGGGAATCCAAAAAGCAGTGTAAGTGCTGACAGTGTGAATTAGATGAAATGTAGATATCTTAACTCGCAATTGCAATTCTGCAAACAGTCTGACTCTTAAGATCCCTAACATTATGGTGTGTTAATTATTTATCTTTTATTTATTTGTATGAAAAAGAGTGAGGAAAAAAGTCTTTGTGTCCAGATGGGTTGTTCTAGTATGAAGGGACAAAGGAGGGCGAGTGGAGATTCTCAACTAGAGTGCTCCTGGGGAATGGGGCACCCAAGATCCTGGTGCCTGACCCCATGTCTTCTCACCTCTAACCAGGAATCCAAAGAATTCAAGGAAATAGTTCTGGGGGTGGGAGGGAAATCTACCTTAAAGAAATGTATTGAAAATATTATTCATCCACCTAATGCATTACAATAGCATCTTACAAGCATTGCGTGAAAGATATTTGTAAATAGTATCTTACAAACATGACAAAATGACACTGAAATTCCTAGAATAGGTTTATAGTATAAATTTTAGTACATTAAGAAACACTGGGCCATGGCTCGCTTAGTGGGGCTCAGCCCTGTTGTATGTTTCAGAGAGCAGGGAAACGGGACTTGTTTTGACCCTGTAGGTGGAAACCTCAGCAGGATCTTGAGTTCAGTGGCAGAGAATGGCTCTCATAAATAAGGCAAGAGGAGGTGCTTAACTGGTCGTCCTGTTTCTAGGTAGACTGAGCCCAATTTGTAGCCTAGCTGTTACATTATGCGATTACCTTAACCAGTCTGACTTCTGTTCTGTGCTCAGTTCTTGTTGGGGAAGTAAAATTTTGCTCCTTTTATAACCTGTCAGCTATGCCCATTTCTTTTTAATTCTTCTTCTCTCAACGTCTCTTTTGAACTATCAGAGGCTTAAAGCCTTTACTTGTAAAGCAGTTCCCCCAAGAAGGCTTTGCTGTTTCCTTTCCTAGCAATCTGGCAGTATTTTTCAACTTAGCCTTTAAATTAGGAATGGGCTTTTTACTGTGTATACTATGTGTAGCACTCAGTAAAATAAACCACGAAGTACTGCTAGAAGTCTAGCTATATGTAGTCCTTTCTTCCTTGGCCGCTTCTTTACTTGTATTAAACAACCACTGGATTTATAAGAGTAACACTTTACACCGGCAACTGCCAAGTTCTTTTCTGTACAGTTCACGGCTCTAACAGGAAAGGTGAAAGAATAATGGGTATCTTGAAGCACAGAGAGGGGCAATGTTTTTGTGAGAAAAGAGTGAATCTTGTTGAGTTCCTGAAACATCCTGCTTCAGGCCAAAAGAGAGAGCAAAGCTGCAGTCCCAAGGCAGGTAGAGGTGCCTCCCAGCAGACTTGCTTGAGCTTCCCGATGCGGTACATCCCTCTCTGTTGGTATTTCCTCTCAGTGTGTTACGGAGCCCGATTTTTTTCAGGCACCTTCCTCCTTGATTTGCTGATTCCTCACTTAGAGAGTTAGAGGTGTTTCCAGATCCTGCTCTAGGAGTCTGAGTCCTAAAAGTCAGCTTTCTCAGTATAAAGTCTTAGGGGTTTGATATCGTTGTCAAGAGTGGGCATGTACCCTTTGTATCAGGGATGTTAGCGGTGCTTCTGCTAGCATAGTCTTCAGGATACACTTGTTATGCCCAGGCTATGCATCTGGGACAGTAGCTCAGCACTGAGATGCACTCAGTAATTTCAAAGGCCAGGTGAGTAGGCTGCTGCCTTTGTTCATCAGCATGTGAACGTCTTCTCATCCGAGTATCACTGACCTGTGTGCTCTGGCTGAGGTTTTAATCCACTTCAAGTGTTAAAGCTCAGTTATGCCAGCGTACTGTGCAAGGTGTGTGAGCTGCAGAGCTGAATGAGAAGAAGCAGGTAACGGCTGGAGGAGGAAACTTGCAATTACTCTTCCTGGGTGGACGGCAGGGACGGCTGCAGTGAGTAGGAGAGAGAAACTTTAATTTTAGAGTTCAGGGTATCGGTCCCTCTTTACACAAGATAAAGCAATGAGAGTTGTTGCTTTCTGTGTGGTTTCTCCTGGTATGTTTAGAGCAAATATTAAGTATAAGCAGCATCGCTTTTACAGAGCAGAAATCTTACAGAAGCAGAAAAATTAGGAAGGCACAACATGGGTGGCTCGAAATCTTTGTGCTGCCTTCAGCTGTTGTAAAAGAGAGTAGCCGTAGTACCGTTCCCATGCTCGGTAGTATCTGAATACCTCGTGTTGCTGGGCTGCTGGGAGGTTTCGAGGTGACAGTGGCTGTCCTGGTTTCATTGGGATTTGGTTTCAGTTTGTGGCCAGCCATGGTGATCAAGGCCCTCAGCAGTTAAATTCAGGGCAGCTGACCCTGGCTGGCCCACAGGTGTATTCTGTAGCATTGACATCAAGCTCACTATAAAAGAGAGGGTTTGCTAGGAAGAGGTGGAGGCTTTTCCTGCTCTCCTTGCCTCTCCTTCCCTCTCCCTTATTGTGATTCCTGGAGCAACTTGCCAGTGATCTGTGGATGAGTATACTTTTGTCTGTTTTGTGTTGTCATTTATATTGATTTCTTCATTTCATTAAAGTCTGGTTAACTTCAACCTACAACCATTTGGGGAACGGACATTGGGTGAGAGAAAAACTGCTATTGTTTAGCCCCAGGTGCGGGCTAAACGAAGACAGTGGCGCAGAGCCTCGGGGCACACCTCCCTGGGCTGCCGGTGTCCCGTTCCTCTGAGCGCTTGGGCAGGTTCAGCAAAGCAGATGACGACCCTTGTGCTGTTGGAAAGGAAAGGAACGTATTTTTCTTTTTTTTGACCAGGTATTGCTCACTGCCTGCCTGGGCTCGCAGCCGAGTGCCTGCCCAGCCGCTCACTCGCTGCTTCCCTGCAGCCGGATGAGATTTTTGGATGAGTTTGTTGCCCTTTTGAAACCCGCTTTCCCTGAGGCGCCAGCAGCCTGGGCGAGGGGCTGGGCTGTGCCCTGAGGGGGCGGTTGCTGGAACCGGCTGGAACCGGCCGTGGCCGGCGCGGGGCAGCTCCTGCCTCCCCTCACGGAGACGCCCTGCGCCTCGCTGCCACAGGTCTGTCCTCATGGAAACTCCGCAAACCCCTCGAACTTGTGAACTTTAAATTTTTTTTTTTTTAAAGGGAGAGCGAGGTTTTTTCCCCCGTTATGTGCCCTGTCGTGCAAGTCTGTGTCGGTTTCCACAGGAGTGGGGTGAATTTGGCGTTTTGCCCTGTGGTGCCTGTGTACCCCTGTCCCAGGTTCTTGAGGCCTCGGGAGGGAAAGGCAGCTGTGTCTTTATAAATAAATATATAGATAATTTATAAATAAAAAGCCTTTGTGTCTGTAAGCAAAAATAGTATCTACATCTGAGGTGCGGGTCAGCCTCTTGCTCTGATCATGTGGTAACATTTCTGACACTGCTGCTTCCTCGGTGCTAAATTTTGACCGTTTCCCTTATCTTTCCACTGAGATCTCCCTTCTGAGATCTGCCTCTCACCGGTGGACAGCAGAATTGATGGTTTACTTGGAGCTGATCTGCTTTCAGGGCTCACTGTCTCTGAGGGCAGCAATGGGTACCTCTGCTTGCCCATGGTGGTGGCTCGTGACCTGCATCTGTGTGGAGATGGCGGGCACCAGGCCAGCATGTGTCTTCCCCCACGATGGAGGTTTGTGGGCTGGTGAGAAGTAGGGCCCATCCCTTCCCTCAGGAGAGCGGGATCCTCACTTGCCCCTTGGGATGTCCACCTCCTTTTATGAGCTCCAGCCTGGCCCTTAGGAGCTGTGACAGCTGCGTGCCATCCTAGAGAGTTGCCAGAGAGTTCCCTCAGGGCTCTCAGCTCTTTGTCAAAGCTGCTTTTTAGAGCACTCCTAAAATAGGTGTTAAAATAAGATATCAACAGCTGGGCTGGCTGCACCCAAGAGGATGGAGGAAAGTGTGACTTCTCTGGTGAGGACGGTTTCTAGGCTTGTGTCAATCAGCAGGATGGAGAGCAAGGTCTTGATCTCTTTTTGGGATCTTGGGTGCTTCTACTGCTTTCCCCCGCTTCCTTCCCAGACCTCTGTGGAAGCTGGAAAGGAGAGGGAAATAAAGCTGGAAATCTAGGGGCAAGGACTGGGTATGTTAAGTGACAATAATATAGCTGGGATGAACAAACTCCCCTGAGAGCCAGGGAGTGATACAGTCTGGCGCTGGGCAGTGAGTGGTGAGAAGCAGTTGGATGAGATTGACTGTGACAGGGAGGGTGAGGAAACTGGACCTGAGAAGGGGAGGTGGAGAGGAGAGAAGAGAAACAGCTGTGGTCAGGAGCTGGAGGCCAAGAAGGGAGCGGGTGATGGTTGGGCAGAGAAGATGTGACAAGGATGATGCAAGGACTCTGACTTGAGGGGAAGGGAGTGAGGTGCAGGGATGAAGAGCATGGTAAGGGGAGCTGTGGACAGCAGTTGTGAGAAGCAGCCCTGAGAGAGGGTCAAGGGGCCTGGATGGGAAACCCAAGGAATGCAGTGTTAGACTAGCTGGGTAGGACTGGGTAAAAGTTTGCTTACGGTAGAAGCAGCATTAGGGCAGCATAATGGGGAAAATCACTGAAAGCTCAGATTTGGTAGTGCTGTGAAGTATTTGTGATATGTGCTAATATTTAACAAATGTTTTTGGAGGATACAACTTGGATAATGTGGTTTTTCATTAGTGATTTAGGACCTTAATTTTACTGTGCTTTGGTTGTTCAGCTGCAAAGTTGAGGTACTAATGCCCTTTCCTCCAACAACAGTGGTGTGAAAAGAAGTCATTAATATTTGTAGAGGTCTTGGATACTGTGCTGGAATAATTAACTTGGTCATGGTCTCTTCTGCCTTCAGAGAAGGATTTGAATACGGTAGATTTACTGTTGAAGGTGAGCCTTGAACAATAAAAATAAAGCAAAACTTCAGATCCTTGTTTGTTAAATAAATATTTTTTTGCTCTTTGTTCTTTACTTTGTGCACTGACTAAGGCAAGGGCCCTCTGGCTTTCCAGATCAGTGTGTGATCCTGTAATTAAGAAAGGTGTTGGAATGCACATCCCCAGAGGGTTGAGCAAGGTTTGCCTGTGAGACTTTAACCCTACCATCTGTCTAATTTATCATTTATATTTATTTTTTTTAATATAGCTAATGTTTTAAAGTGCTTTGTATACACAAAGTAATTTTTTTTTGCAATTAAATCATTAGGCTAAATGTTGTTTAGTGTTTTTTTTTTTTTTTCCTTTGCAAAACTGACCATTTTCAGAACAGCGAAATGATTTGGAGTTGGAATAGAGTGAGCTGGGAGGGGATGAGTGAGGTGAATCATCTTCAATGGAGGAAATTAAAGATCACTTGAGACATAATTATTGAACAACGCTTTGAGGCTTTGAAGATACAGAAACTACTATTAACTTTGTCAGTTCCAAGAAGTAGTTTTTAAAATACTCGTATATACCAATCCAGTGTTGGCTGTTTCCCCTTTTGTTTAATGTTTGTATTATGTTAGAAGCCTGTCTAGGAGTAAAACTTATCCAGCATATTGATATGAAGGTAGAACTTGTAAATCCTTGCAGAGTTTCTCATTCCATATCCTCTTGTTTCAAACACCCCTACCCCCACCCCCAAGTAAGTGTAAACTAAAATAGAAACCTAGTCACATTAAACGACAGTGACCAATTTCTACTTTTTTTTTTCCATCCTGAATATTGTCATGCTGCCTTCTGTTACTTGACATTTTTTGGGTTTCCCATCATGTCTGTAATGATTAGGAAAGAACTGAGCACACATTGCCTCTGTCCTTGGCAGTTATTTTTGCTTTCCTGGGAGACAATAATTGTGCTACTTGTCTGTCTTCATTGCCGCGGTGGTAAGTGCAGAAGGGAAGTGGGATAAGCACTTCAGTATTTCTGTAATATGCTAAAAGCCTCGAATGCTTCTGGCAACCTGTTGACAAAGTCCTATAATGAACAGAAGCAGAAAAGAAACAAAAGGTCTTTGCTCTTCAGTGGGCAGAGGGGGGGATGCAGAAATTAGTTTCTGATACTGCTAGTAAGTGTTGCATGCTTCCACACTGTGTGAGCATCTAGGTCCTTACAATGAAAGTAAATCAATTTAGATGAAAGTAATAATAACAGTTGGAGTTTCTTGTATCTGCATCAGAACATAAATGCAACAAAAATTGTCTTTTTCCTGCTAAGGTTTTTTGGCAAACTGATGCTTTTAAGTCATATCATACTGCATGTAGTCAGGTTTTATTAACTTCTTGTTTAGCAAACTAGTATTAAACTGGAGTAAGAACACCATCCTATAACATCTTGTCAAACAGGCCTGTGTGCTAGTCAGAGACCTGGGAAGTTGTGATGAAGCAAAGTTGGTACCCGAGTTGTGCTGCCTTGAGGCGAGTCCCTGCACAGCACTGAGTATTCCTGGGTGGAGAATCCTGCCCAAGTTCAGGGCAAGTCCCTGAACATCATACGGCAGGTCCGGGTCGCTGGACAGATGCTGGGGTAAAAGAGAGCAAAACTGGAGCATTACTTGGCACTGCTGAGTTAAAACTGCTTGAAATGCAGAGAGAGGCAATGAAACAAAGTGGCCCATTGTGGTTGATTTTGACCTGAAGAGGGATATCTTAATTTTTAAAACAATTTTAGTAGAAATGTGTTAATATCTATTTGATAAGATTATTTACACTTGTCCTATTTGATTAAATTAGTTCTAAACAGAGCTACATCTTTTGCCTAAAAAGAAGTGGTGTTACTTGAAATTACTGTCACATGAATTTAAACACATACAATTTTTCTTTCTTTTTTTAAGATTTTGTACCTTTAAATAGTACACAAATGCAGATATAATCAGAGATAATGCAAGAGCCAGGCATGGACCATTTTCTGGGGTGAAAAACCCTGCTGTCTTGAACTACCTATCAAGAATAAAAATTAGATGCTACTTGAGGCGTCAACCTACTTCCTCTATGCCAAATTCTAGATTAATCTTGCTGCCTGCAGTGTGGGTGTATAAATGACACTAGGGGGATGTTTTTTCCTCTTATTTTTAATTTTTGCCACATAAATGGTGTGAAGTAATCATGTCATACTGTGCTGGTTTATGGCATTATATCATGTGATTGCCTTGCCTTTTGTGGCCTATTCAATGACACAAAATGCAGAACACTAGACTTTTTTTTTTTTTAATAGAACACACCAAAAAAATTGTTTTTGGCACTTGATGTCCACTAAAACATTAATCTAAACTCCTTAGTTATGTAGGTTGCATTCCTGCTAAAAGAGGAAAGTTGTTTCTTTAATTCTGACAACAGGGATCTCCGAATCACTATTTTGGACCAATAAATACTGTAGCTGAGCACTGATGTTTTGGCTTCCAAAAAATCTCTCATTACAGCCTTTCTGTCCCCCATCCTGCCTCCTTGTGTGACAACATTTCTTATATGTAGAGTCATAGAATCATAGAATGGTTTGGGTTGGAAGGGACCTTAAAGATCATCTAGTTCCAACCCCCTACAGGCAGGGACACCTTCCACTAGACCAGGTTGCTCAAAGCCTCATCCAGCCTGGCCTTAAACACTGCCAGGGAGGGGGCAGCCACAACTTCTCTGGGCAACCTGTTCCAGTGTCTCACCATCCTCACACTAAAGAATTTCTTCCTAATATCTAATCTAAATCTCCCCTCTTTCAGTTTAAAACCATTCCCCCTCATCCTGTCACTACTTGCCCTTGTAAAAAGCCCCTCTCCAGCTTTCCTGTAGGCCCCCTTCAGGTACTGGAAGGCTGCTATAAGGTCTCCCCGGAGCCTTCTCTTCTCCAGGCTGAAGAGCCCCAACTCTCTCAGCCTGTCTTGATAGGAGAGGTGCTTCAGCCTTCTGCTTATCTTCGTGGCCTCCTCTGGACTCACTCCAACAGCTCTGTGTCCTTCTTATGTTGGGGGCCCCAGAGCTGAACGCAGCACTCCAGGTGGGGTCTCACGAGAGCAGAGTAGGGGGGCAGAATCCCCTCCCTCGACCTGCTGGCCACGCTTCTTTTGATGCAGCCCAGGACGTGGTTGGCCGCCTGGGCTGCAAGCACACACTGCTGGCTCATGTTGAGCTTCTCGTCAACCATCACCTGTATATCAGGTGTATATAGTTACAGCTGAGTTTCCCATTGGTCCTCTGTGCTATAAATATCCTATATAAATATAGGATAAAATAGTATAGGATCACTGCAGCTGCATGGATTATTTTACGGAGTCTGTCCTCCCCTTGCACATATGGGTGACTCCTCCCTGTGAAGCTGTGAGTTTTCCATTTGGCATTAGTGGGATCACATGCTTCCTACAGTGGACAAGTTTGTGTTGTAAAGCTTAGTTGTCTGTCATGTGTCCCCTTCTTTTCTTTTGCCTTTCTCTTAATTTTTTTAACCTTTTGTAAACTGGAAGGTAGCAAAGATGCTCTGAGAGCACAACACGTGTAGAACTGGATCTTGGAGGTTAAATACTCATTGATTCTATGATGAAAGACTATCTACAGATGGCATTCGGACCTGCCTCTGCTTCTCTCTCTCCACTTTGGCTTACTGTGCATAACAACGTTGAAATTTTAAAGCCTATTCTTGGAGACTGGGGAAAATAACAAAGCCAAGATGTGTGGGAGGAGAGTGGGGTTTGTGTCATGATTTTTCTTGGTCTGTGGAGGTCTCTGTGGATGTTCATCATGCTGTTTGGAAAATGAAGCAGCACAGCCTTACAACATGATATTTGTAGAATAATTTGGTAAATGGCGATGATTTGGAAACCTCATGTACTGCATTTTATCTCAAGTCTTCCTTTTAAGGGCATCTACTGACAAGTTGTGGTGGGAAGACTGTGCAGTATTAGTTACAGTAATCTTATTAGGGAAATGGTGGAAGTTGTGTTGGTTTACTACTTTGTCATTAATTATGAAGCCAGAACAAAATTAAGTTTCTTTTTTATAAGAGTATTGCCCACACATTTAAAGCCATGGTGCTCTGTATTAGCCTTTAGCCTTTTGTTCTCTGATGCTGGCAGTGCTTTTAATGTTTTTTGATGTCTTGTGAGTTCCAGCTTTCAGATGGGATATTCTGCCTTTCTAGCTTTATGCCATCCTAATTGTTTCAAAATGTAGTCATTTAAAAAAAAAAGTAAACATTATTGCTGGTGTTATTGCTAACGGCAAGAAATGCAAAAAAGGGGGATACATGTGGCAGTTCTATTTAAATAAAAGCTTATTTTCAGAAACAAAGGCTTATGGAGCAAAAGGGAGCTCTTAGTACCCCAAGCACGTTTGCTGTTACGGATGAACCCACAGCAATGGATGCTATCAAAGTTGTCATATTTTATTCATGAGTTGTGGTATGCTTGGGTGAAATAAGAAAAGCAATGCTCCAAATCATAATTATGGTGTAAAAAGATAAAGCAGTTATTATTGTGACATTTTTTGAAAATTCTTAAATCTCTCAAATAATTCATATAAAACTTGTGGAGAATGACTAAGTATGTTAGCTGCATTTATGATTCTTTGTTGGGGGGGGGGTGTGGAACACTGCACAAATAGAATTTATACATATTTTGGGAGAATATATAAATGTGTGCTTATGTGTGTTCCAAGAAACAAAGACAACTAGAATATTGAATAAAAATGTAAGGAGGCTGACAGCAGAAATTATACTTCAGTAGAGAAGGGCTGTGACAAATGTATTGTGCCTCATGCTATTATCATGCAGTTAATAAATAAAACAGACACCAGGATTTAATTTGCTTTAGCAATAACATGGAAGTGATTTTTCTGAGGGAAAGAAAACAGAAGGGAGAATTAGTTCATGAAACATATTTGTTTAGTGCTTGTACAAGTCATACATAAAGAATAAAGAAAAACCATGAGATTTCAGTAATAAATGAGCTAAATGTTTTACAAGTAATTAAAAAACTATTTAGAGTGTCAAGGCATTGGGAGTTTTTGAACCAAGAGAGCACTTCAGCATATGCTTACTTTGAACTTTACGGATAATTTCATTGCGTTTAGTTGGGTTATTCATGTGATAAAAGGCTTTGCTGGACTGGAAATTAAAACCTTTGTGTAGGGGTAGCCAGGTCTGTTAGCTGCCAAAAGTAGCATTAGGCATTGTAACCTCTCCCTGCAAGTGAAGAAACTGAGTCAGAAGTTTCTGTTTTTCTAAAACTTCCCTGTTAATGAACTATTTAAAACTGGTATTTTGATTTACACTTTTAAGAATGCAGGCTTTCACCAGGGAGGCAAATTCTGGTTTCTATGGGTCCTCACTGAAGTTAGACTGGGATTTTCAACAGAGTCAAAATAATTTAGGCATTCTACTTCTCTCCTGCTTCAGTGGGATCTGGTACTTAAAATTTCTTTGAAAATCCAGGTTATGGGTTACTTGTTGGCTATGTCTGTCATATTCATGTTAAACTTAGGAATCCTAAAGCACTTCAGAAGTACTTGATATTACTATTTGTTTTTAATACTGTTGTCATAATGTATGAACAGCATTTATTACTACCTGTAAGAAGGAAGAGTGCTAAATGAGAAATCAGAATTATTACATATTGCTTAAAAATACAAATGGATCAATCTCTCTGCATGGACTATTGAAAAAGCTTAAATTTTGTTTCTAGATTGCAAACACGCTAAGGGTTATAGTGGGAGGAAATAAGCCCTAACTACAATTAGTAGTTATTTGGAAAACTTGGCTTCTATATCTGATTTTTGGTTCTAGATGCTTCTCACCTGATATCATCTTCACTTAAGTTTCTTTTAAACAAATGCAGCTGAAGGACATGTTTTGTCAAGTTCAGTATATGTTATAATTTTTAGAAAATCACTTCCAATGTTTTCGATCTGTGAGTTTGAGCATACCTGAAAATGTTTTGGAGAAGGGGGAGGAAAAAATTGCTTAGCTGGCTTTTGCATGAAGCCGGAACAGAAACAGTATTTTTGTGTGGCTCATTATTTTGTGTGACATTAGCATTTAACATACACTAAAACAGATCCCTCGAGTGGACAGTACTCCTGCAGGACGGACAGCATGTCAATAATGGTTCTTAGCAATTACTGCTTTTCCCCAACGTTGCATACGTTGCCACTGGCTCTGTTCATACATGACAGTGTTGCTAGTGTAGTCCATGCTTTTTCTGCTAAAAAGTTATTTCTATTTTCCAGATTTGCAAATATCAGTCTTTAACTTTATAGTCACACTGATGTGATACCTTATCTAATACAGATAAACAGCTGAAAAGATGTTATAATCTGTGACTCCTGAACTAATTAATTAACAACGCATGTAATTTGATTAGCTCACATGATTTAAGAGCAGATTATGTGCTTTTAGTGGTAGTGTAACTTCTGGAGCATTTCTACCAAGCATTTAATTTAAGGGATCATCCATTTGTAAATAGTCTTGATTTCAGCACAAGTCTCTTGAGGAAATAACAGACCCTACCTGAGATGGCGAGCCTGAGCTCAGTAGCTGCTTAAAATATATTAAACAAGGAGAAGTGTCTGCTTGAGTAACAACAGGTGATATGTAGCGCTCAGCAAGGCGAGCAGCATTGTTCTCGGCAGGAAGCTTGTTGCAAAGCCATTTGGGTTAGTCCAATTTTCTGATTTTGCTCTGTAATGGCCAAAAGGTTTGAAGATGTTGTCAGTCGCTGCACTATACATGTGCCCAGGCCTGCCGCTCATCCTTCTGCTGCCGGAGAGATGACTTCAGCGCTTCTCTTGGTCATTCTGTCCATTTGGGTGGAAAAGACAAGGGCCCTGGAGATACGAAACCCGTAGGCGGCAAAAGAGGAGTAATCTCTCAGTGTAGGCTTTGCTACAGCTTTCTGCTGCTGTGCTTTCTGTGCCACTTCAGGGACCTTTTGCTGGCTGGGGCTTGAGAAACGTAGGTGGTCACATTCTCTCTTGGCACGTATTAATTTCCAAGTCTTGTGCAATATCTGCTGCTCTGTTTGTTCCAGAGTACTCCATTCCCATGGTTCAGTTTGAAGTGCTGGTAAAGCAAACAAAGGACTTAGGTTCTCTGACAACTACTTAATTAACATGAGTGTGGTCATTCTAGCTAGTGCTCAAGTCGGGCCAATTTTCAAGAAGTGAAGAGTCTGACATTAAGTCATTAAATCAACTAAATTATTGGTTGGGGAGAAACTGTGATTTGATAAGTAGTCTCTGTTTGATTTCTTTAGTGACTCAAAATTCTGCTGTCCCTGGTATGTGGAGTTTTAGGTTTGGGTTTGCAATAGCTTCCTGAAAGGAATGAAATATATATATAATTTTAAATGCTAGATTAATTCTGTTAGGAGAGACCTAGTTGTAAACTACTTTACAAATATGTACATCAAAATGACAGCAATATATGAACACTTATTGCCAGGGTGGTTTTGCATCATGCAAAAGGAGAGTTTACATTGAATTATACTATTTTTCCACCTTCTCTAAGCAGAACTGCTTTTGCTGTATAGTCATGGGAACTTACCTTTGTAACATTAGCTATTCACCCTGGTAATTGCTCCATCCTCTAATTTAATGAAAACCCATTAAACCGAAACAATAATTAAAATGAGACATCATCTCTGTAGGAGGTTTGCATATTAAAATCACCAAGCATTTCACTGCAGACGGATCTTATTCTTGAGAAACTGTTTGAAGCAACATGTAAAAAGTGATTTATAATGAATAATCGTAATTTAGAAAGCTGTGATGTTGAGCATGATTTCCTACTGTTTATTACAGGCTTTGAGTGGAGCTAGCAAGGCAAAAGCATTTACAATGTCTTTTCGTGCAGGTGAGAATACCGAGAAGCAGAGATGTGCTCATGAGAAAATATTGTGACCTCTTTGGTCCTCCCTGGTAGCACAGTTTTTAAGAGAAGGGCGAGGTGTTTTCACCCCTGTCTCTGGGTTGCTGGCAGGTCAGACAGGCGGTGCTGGTCCCCACTGTTCCAGCGCAAGGGAGCCCCTGAGAGCAGTGTGGTGCCTGCTCAGCACCTTAATGTCAGCTTGCATTTATTTTCCCTTGACAGTACCCCCCAGCTTGCTAAAACCCATGCTTTAGCCTGGCCTGGAAGCAGGGTAGGTGAGTGGCAGGCATGGTGGATGAATTTGGGTCTCTGCTTAGGTGATGTCTAGGTATGCTGCTACTTGGCTGGTGGGTCTCCGCAGCGCGGTGTGGGCTGTCTCGAGCCTTAGTGCTGATAGCTAAATTGAGCACCCAAAGTGCTCTGTATCTATTCCTGTGACAGGAGCATGTTGCAAAGTCCTTTTTTGTTTGCATATAAGGAAAAATTTGTATGAATTTTCTCTCCACAGCTTAAACTAAAAAATCGGTTCTATCTGCAGGTAGCTGCATGTTGCCCTTGCTAGGCAGGGAGGGACAACTACTTGAAGTGTTTCCCTGCTTGGCGGTGAAATGACTTCTTTCTGGAGAAGATCCCCATGGTTGGTGCCAGCATCCTGCGAACTTTTGGGTCTGTTTGTGACTTGTGCAGACTGAGGAATGGTTTTAGAGGAGCAGGAGGGCGTGGGCATCTGTCACCAGGAGTGTTTGGTGTTGGTGTGTGTGGTTTGTTTTTTTTTTTTGACCAGTTCTTCGAAAGATAATTTGTGGGACCAATGTGCAGAAAGGAGTCTGTGCACAGGATCCCACTTGGACTCGAAGGCGCTGATGAAGCACCTGCCTTCACTGGACTCAGAGGCTTTGATGAAGCACCTGACTTCAGTGAGCAGAAGGGTTTTGTGAAACTGTCGTGTGTTTTCATCCTGAGCAGCTTTTAGAAACTGTCTACATTGAGAGTTGCGAGTTTTGGATCTTCCTTCTACTCTTGGGTCCATTGTTGGAAAGCTGATGACTTAAAATGGGGCACTGTGGGGTTTTTTGGTTTTGTTTTTTCTTAATAGAGATTTCAGTTTTATTGGATTTTGCCCATAGGAAGGTAAAAGCCAATATGCTGCAGTATTTGATTCTTTAATTGCTGTAGCTGCAATCCAGATTCTCTGTTGTTGCAGGGTTAAATTCTACTTGCTTGTCCAAAGTGACTGTGCAAAGGTTCTCCTGAAAGCATGTTGAAACAAATAGCTTTAAAATAATTCAAGGTGTTGGTAAAGCAATGTGTTTTGCAGTATGTTCCCTACCAAAGTAACGAAGTAAAGGAAAAGGTATTCAAGCAGGCTAGTGCATGATGAAACATACTTATTGCTTCAGAAAACATGCTTCTAACATTCCATTAGAGTGGAATTTTAGTATTTTTCTCTAATGGAAGCATGTATTAAAGAAAAATGGATTTGGATTCAGCTTGTAAGAACTGGTGCACATTTTTCATTGCTTAAAATTCCAGCCCAAAGGGTCCCATGCTTCCCTTTGTACCATGAATTGTTGACATCCTCATCAAAGTAAGTTTGGCAAGAACTTTGCCAGCTTTCCTAGCGCTATTTTCTTTCTCTAACTCATTTTGTCGTCTTCTGTGTGTTGATAATTTTCTTACATTGTTTCTAATGGAGCTGAAGCCAGCTTCTCCCTTTCTCGTATTTGAGGCCTCTAATATGATCTGGGCTACAAGTGGCAAAAGCCTGAGGTTTTAGTTTTTAGTTGCCAGAGCTGGTGATGCATAGAGCAGTGGATCCACACAGGAAGATGTGACTTGAGGTCCTAAATCAGGTTTGTAAGGACTGATCCTAATCCTGAGTTACTGCACCTTCTTAATTCCATTTGTCACGTAGGGTGTACTGAAATACCTGTACATTTCATACGTACAAGGTAAAGCTTGCCCTGACATCATTGGCTCCAGTGCAGCATTACCTTTCATCTGAACTGGTCTTATGGAAACAAACCCATGCTAAATTAAAAATTTGAGACTTATTTTGAAGGTGCTGAAAGTTGAGTGTCGTGAGCAATTGCAGTTGCAGGTAAGATTCATCAAGGTGATAGAGCATGTAAGAGCTTGCTGTAGCTAAGCAGGGTGCTGTGGTCTTCCTCTGCAGGTCCTGGCCAGTGTCGTGACATTGCTGCTGGGCCCCTGCGTAAGTGTAGCCTTGGGTGCTAGTTCCTCTGGTAACTCCTTTTGGCTTGGTGGGGCTGAACGGGCTCATGCAGGACAAAGCACCCAGGGGAAGGCAAGGTGGTGTCCCTGGGAATGGGGGAGATGGCGCCGGGCAGGGAAGTGGGGGATGGCAGGTGCTCAATGGGTTTGACTGTCCTGGCAAACTGCACTGTTGCTTTGTGTTTTGCACTTCTTCCTTGGACCTGTGGCTTAAAAAAAGAAATTGTAATCGCCAAATGTGCTCTCTTTTTGACATAGGTATGTCTTCTGCTGCTCTGTTTTGCTGAAGGTAGAAAGTTGCCTTTATTTGATGCTCTGAGATGATTTGTAGCTGTTGTACTTTCAAGTAACTCTGTATACTTGCTTTTTTCACTTGTTTTATTTTAGAAACACTACAGTATGTTTAAAAAACTCCTCCAGACAGTTAGAATTTCAAATTAAAAAAATATAATCACATAGAAGGGCATGTGAAAGTCATATCTATAGTTATTTATTTATTTGTTTTGCTGAGATTGCATTATCATTCAAGCATGAAGCGATGTTTCACTGAAGATTACTGTATAAACCTATATTGTTCTATATTATGTAGGAAATACAACATTTCATTATGAGCAGACAGTTATTTTTATAGAGAGCATAAAAAGTATTTTCCCTTTCAGGCACCTGCGGTGAGGGGGTGTATGTGTTCTCAATTTTTCTTTTCCTTAAGTGTGAAAATCAACCTGAAAATAGAAAGCTGCTCTTCTAAATGGATCGTACTCCCAGTTCATTTGTATGGTACTTTCTGCAGAAATTGAGCAAAACACAAACAGATGACATACCTGGCGATCACACGGCACGAGGAAGGGCACTGCCAGAGAGGTGCAGGGGGGCTGTCCCATGGGGCAGAGGAGCTGGGGTGATGCAGTGCCAGCTGGGCCATGCCCTCAGCGAGGCCTCATGCGGCTCCTTCCCAGCAGCAGGGCCCCAGGTTGCGGGCCCAGGGCTGTGCTCAGCACGCTGATGGGTTTCTCATCCCCATAATGCCAGGTCGCGTGCCCTGTGGATCCTCGTGAGCATCAGTGGGCTCCTCAGCTTACGAGTCCAGTTGCCAGCTATCAGGGTGCATTTGCCATCTTGCTGTTGAATTACTGTGAAACTCCCCTTGATGTGGTTACTGAGGTTGAGTTATGAAGAGCAGCATTTCTGTAGACATTTCTGCATCTGCAAGTAAGTTTTCAGTTGTCTAGTGGTAGGGCGTGTTCCTAGGCACTGGAACCTCCTCAGCCTGGTAATGAGTAGACTTACTCCAATGAAATAACACCATACTTAGATGTGTGTTAATTTTGAAAAGCCTAGTTATAGAACTTCCTTTGTATGAATTGTGCGTGTGTTGCAAAGCAGTACGTAAATACTGTTTGTTATCCAGTAGTTTGAACCCAAGATTCTGGGATTTCGTAATTTCGTTATCTATGGCATATATTGATTTTAATCAACAGAGAATGAATATAAGGTGTTGCATGTGTTTTTGCTGTATTCATGACTACGAAGAGGTAGTAGAGTATAACACAATATTTCAAATTATGTTTCTAACTAGAGTAGTCAGTGCATTAATTATTCATTCGTGATTCCAACTAAAGGATCCTATTTTTTTGTATAAATTTTGGTGGATAGATGGCAGGATGTGGCTTTATATCTGGGTCCCCCTATAATGAGAAAATGTTGGGCTTTGCAAGGCTTGACCAAAGTTTTAACATATATGTTCTACTGACAACACTGCCTGCGCTTTCACGTGAAGGAATTTTTGAAAGCTTTAAGTTGTATTTTATTTCTGGCAATTGTGACACCTTTAAGAAAAAAATATAAAAAAATTTTGTAAGATACTAAAGTTCTTAACCTTCAAAACAAGGATAATTTTCTTCAGCTGTCAGCTCTTGGACATTTTATCTCTGAGTCTTACTTGTGCCTTGCAACTTAGTACCAGCGGATTGTCTGTCTGTGTAGATTGCAAACTGGATATCGGAGAACTTACCGGTATATGGGACACGTGGTTTTGTCTCTACTGCATCAGCTTTATTTAAAGAAACTAGATAGTACTTATCACCAGCAATAACACCTGCTACATGAAGATAATGATACAGATAATGAAATCTTACAGATAAAGACAAAATCTGGTCTTCTGTGCTCGATTGTTTATTCCTCCATTCCCCTTTCTGATGGCAGTGGAAACAACCTCTGTTCTTTGAAGCTTTATCCTCTGCTATGGTAAGAGTGACGTTGGACAGACAAATAGTTTGATGCTGTAAAGTGGGCATTACATTTATTTGTCAGGTGAATTTGAGCCTCTGGCAAAGATTTTTAAATGATGACTAGTGATTTTTTGATGTCTAATTTGCAGTGCTTTTCAGAGGTGAGCTTTTTGGAGGGCAAGTGTGTTAGGCATTCTGAGTGTGTAGGCTCATTTGGAGGGCTTTAAGCTGCACGGGAAAAATTGGGACACCCAATTACAAAACATGCTTGAATACTTTTTCCTTGGAGTTTAGTTTCAGTCCATGGCATTCCCTTAGTAGTTGCGTTTCTGAGTTTCAGGTTGTTTTTCAAGCCGGTCTCTCTTCTTTCTGTCTGCAAAGCCTCATTTAACGACACAGTGTTTTTTTTTCCTGCAGTGAAATTCTGAATTGTAAATCTCATCACTCCTTTGTGTGTTACAGCATTCATGCTGGGCCGGATTCTCAGGACTCAGCAGAGTTATATGGTTTTGTAGCAGCTGAGAATTTGTGCCAGCATTTCTGGCTTCAAAGTAAACCTTTTGAAAGGAAGCGCACGGGGCTTCTAATTGGTTGTGACATCCAGGAGCCGCAAGTGGCACAGGTCTTGCAAATGTGTGACAAAGGCCCAGCGTGAGAGACATGGCAAGGGCTGGGAAGGTGAAATGCCATGATTTCTCTCTTTTGTCATTAATCATCCTTCGGAGTGATGATATATTGTGAATAAAAGGATGGGATAAAAGTGAATGTGGTGGGAGATGGTGCATTTGAGTCTTAGAAGATCAAATATGAGAAGGCATGCTGCTGCTTGGACAGCAGCAGGATTAGTGAGACTGAAATATTTCTGGATCTGCCTGGTCAGACTGTAGGATAATAAATATTGCATGAGTTGTCACGCTTTGCTTGTTTAAACTGAGAAATCCCTGAAACGATAGTGGATTGAAAGCGTGTCTTGTATTTATTTCTCGGGCAGAAGCACAGCCATATAGCATTATTAGCAATAATACATCTCTGCCTTACACAGTGCAAGGACAGGCTTCCTCTGATGTACGATGGAGAGGTGGTAACAGAGTCAGTGGTAAAAACTGAAATTGGAGCTTGGTGAATTGTGTTGGGAGAGGCAGTGCCTGAGATTTCGCAGAATTTAGGAGCCTATTTATCTGACTGCAGCACACCTTATTTACAGCAACTTAATCTGCTCACCGCAGACACAAAGGGCTCAGCATCCCGTTAAAAAAATCTGTCAGAAAATCAGTGGCTGACCAGTTGTGAACTTGTCAAAGTGACAAGTGGGCATGCTGACAGAGATGGCATTTGGGTTTTTTCATTGAACAAATGCAGTGGTGGAGCATGGTAGATGACTCTCAAAAATGAAAAAATATTGATGGGAAAGTGGAAAAATGTGATCTGAATCTTTCTGACTAGGCATTTTTACTGGACTGTTGTTTCCCTCTTTTTTTTTTTTTTTTTTTTTTTAAATAAAATTCTTAGATATAGAAAGAGAAATCCATGCAGCGCCCCGTGTGAGCGAGAAGTTAATTCAGCTCTTCCGGAATAAAAGCGAGTTCACGTTTCTGGCCACCCTGCAACAGAAGGCATCGACTTCTGGAGTTATACTGTCCATCCGAGAGTTAGAGCACAGGTAAGAGGAAATTGTTTCTCTCTTGTAGCAGTAGCAACATAAAAGATACTGAGCGCTTGGTGGTCCATTTTGACAGTGTGTTGAAATGGTAGATGTAAAATCGGACACGTAAGTTAAAGCCTTTCTTCATAGTTTGCAATCTGCTACTTTTTGCTAGCTGTTTTTTGTTACAGGAGGAATGCATTATGTATCGTGGTCTGTAAAATAAATTAACTTAAACAGAAAGATCAAAACCAATGTGGTATAGACGCAGTGCACTTTGGAAGTTACAAACCTTGTAATGCAATTTCCCTTGCTAGTTTATCATATGCACTTTGGAGTTTGTTTTTTTCACAAAAGTTAAACTTACATGTTTCCTGCTTCACTATGTTTTATAACATTATAAAATAATATGTTTTCTTTTCTGAGATTCAGCAGTTAAGCTATTAGAGCAATTAAGCTCCTTGTGCTTCTGTATGGTGATGCATATGTTTTCTTCCTGGCATAAATATAGTATATTCTTATTTCATGTGTGTGTCTATTTTTTCCTTTTTTTTTTTTTTTGTTGTCAGTGTAGGAGGAAAAAAAAGAGAGGTCTCTTTCATTAGCTATTATAGTGGCAAACATCAGTTTATTAAAAAAAAAAGATGTACCTTTTATTATGGCCCATAATACTATTCCAATGATGTTTTGATGTTTCAAAGTGTGTGTTGCATCAAATAGTCACCTACTTGTAACTTTGTGAATGCTTTTTTCATAATTTCTTATTGCGTGAAGGACCTGTCCATCTAGTCTAACTTTCTGTTGTAATACAAGTAATAGAACATTCTTTGGTTGCTCTCATTTCAAATCAAATCTGATACCAGTCATTCTGCAGCATTTCTTTTAGGAAAAAAAATCCCATTGGTATTAATTTTGTTAATCATGGACATGATACACAACTTTTGTTGAGAAAGTATATAAAGGAGAAGGCAGCGGCTTTGTTATGACAAAATCGTCAATGATAGCTTTTTGCCAGTGCAACAGCAGAGATGTCTGGGCAAGGATAGCTAAGGGGAGGACTCTGCTACTTCCTTATTCTATTGTCATACTTTTCTGTCACCTCTACTTTCTTATTAATCTCTTTCTTTTACTTTATTCTTTCTTTAATTTTCCAGGCTATTGTCTCAATATATAAGCATAGTGTTTTACATTACACAAGGATCCCTCCCTCCAGCTCTTCCTGTTTTCCTTCTCTTTCTCTGTCATTCCTTTTGTCATTACTTTTTATTTTCTCCAAGCTTTTCCAGGCTATTGTAGCTCTCTGAAGTCATGGTTAACAGGATCAGTTTGCCATGTTAAGGGATTCTTTTTTTTTTTTTGTTGTTTTTTTTTAATTTGAGAAAGAGTACATTGAGGAGAGCTATTGACAGAGGAACACTGTCACATGTAGGGACACATGCGTGCACGCAGCAAAATTCAAGGTCAAACTAGACAGACAGTGATGATTGTACAATGCAAGGCACGTGGATTTTTAGATATGGCCTCCTCTGAATTTAGCTACTTAACTCCTATATCTTGATGGGCAGAGAGAGAGGCTTGTAGAGAGATGTGCGATGCAGGAGTAATCATGATTGAACAAAATGTGCTGCTGATGTCCTTTATGGCACTGAGGTTATCTCTAGTATTCCAAATTAATAGACATCTGTTTAAAAATATCTGTAGTTGAAGGATGGGGTGCTAGTCTCACTTAAACCTCTGTGGTTTTGTGTAGTAACCACGGTAGTTTCAGTCTGTGTAGTCCTCTGTAAGAGTCGAAACAGACATGTCCAGTTTTGCTAATGACTGCTGCTACATTGTGAATATCAGACAGATTACTGCAATTATCCTCCTTTTCTGGACTCATTGTGTATCACTTAAAACAGAGTCGCTGTTTCTTTCTCTAGTTTCTTAAGTTGCTACTTGAACCTTGATAAGGATGGTGCTTTCAAACCCTTAGGTCTGTGATGACAGAAATTAATAAAGTGGATGACAGTGGAGAAGATACTTTTTGACAATGATGAGAGGCATAGAGCAAAGATCTGGGGCACTACTGAAGAGGACCCTGGTTACATTATGATCAATGTAACAGTAGAACTTTCAGCTTGATGTTTTTTTGATGTTGCTCTAAACTGCTCAGGTCACTGGCTTTGCATGTGAACTGAAAGGGGTGTGCAGGCCCTTGACACGCTGGGAAGCCTTTTTTACGTTGTTGCTCCTACTAAACTTTTGATAATTGTCATCGTTCTGTTCTGGTGACATCCAGCTTTTTTTTGTCAAACTTTTTTCAACCTTCCACATGTCTATGAAAATAGAGAATAGTAAGAAACATCATTACGTTTCAGCATGATTAAGATGTATGGGAACAACTATATAACGGTGTATTTATTACCAACCCATAAGTTTTGACTATGGAAAAGCCAAAAACTCTTCCCTTATGCACAAAACAGGAAATACTGTAGTTAAGGACATAATGGTTTTTAACTTATCAGCGTACCAAAAGGGGCAAAATTAGAAGTTCAAGACTTCAGAACATGCAGGAGGTCAACAACACTTGAATAAAAAAAAAAGCAGCTGTGTTAGCTGTTTGTACCAGAGTTCATATCTTTATGGGAGATGTCTTTTTTTTGTTGCACACAGATTTAATAGTTGACAAACAGGTTTTATTCTGTGCAACAAAAAGATGTGTGTACACACACACTCACATGTTCTAAGTTACATATGTCAGCGTAACAGCATAACTAGTTCAGAGGCAGTTTTGCATGATGTATGTAATGGAGATTATCACCATAAGGTACAAGTGAAAACTTATGAGGTAGTAATACATAGAATGCTTGGTTTATGTTTCATTTCTCCAGTAATTTTTAGCAGGAGTTTATTTTCCATTGAGAGCATGGAACTCTGAAACTAAGATATGTAGGATATTTTAGAAATAAGTAGGTAAGTGGATCTTAAATCTTAATAAATAACAGAAATTGTATTAAAATAAGATGAATACAACTTTCCTTGAAGTCAGTAATTCAGATGTGCTGTTTTGTTATACTAAATGGATATTTCACAACAATTAGAGATTTGCTGTTAATTTATATCGTCATTTGATGGACAGGATTTGTACTACAAAGATGATAAATACATTTTTGTTAATGTTTTATCTTGTTGAATCAGCTTAATGATGATAAAGACTTTGTTTTCATGATCCAAATGTGTTAAAATACAGCTTGGAAGATGGAAAGCTTAATTAACACAGATTAAGTCTAATTGAACAGTCTGATAGTATGTGCAGACTGTACATAGTTATCTGGAATACAACGGTAAATCTGCAGATTGTAATTTTTTTTCTAAATTATAGATAACAAAATGTAATACAGGATGGACAAATATGTTACTTGGGGATGCAGAAGGTGGAAACTGTTTTCTTTGTTGGAGAATGATGCTAGCCAGTTCTTTTCAGAAGATCTTTGTGAGCTATTTTGCTCACAGCCTTTGACTCTTAAGACCACCAAGACACTTGGAAAAGGCCATCAGGATATTTGAAATCCCACCCATAATGAATCCTTATTTCAACAGCGATTTAATACAGTTTCATCCAAAGTTGTCTGCCTACTCCTTACCTACTCTGGCCTTGCATGGTCCAAAGCCCAAGAACATAAAGTAGATGGAGTCACCATTGCCTTTGTGCTGTTTATGTGCTGGGTTGGAGGTATATTGATGTTTCCTTCCTGCTGCTGGCCAAGAGCAGTGTCTGGGGACATCTGTCAAGGATGTACAGGTACCCAGGCTACTGTTCTTTGAAATACTGGTTTTCACCAAAGGAGCTGACTATGATTTCCTTACTACTCTGGGGCACAATTTAAAAGCAACTGACTGCTGTAATATTTTATTTTCTTGTTGATATGAAAATTTTGACTCCCCCCTTCCCCCCCCAAAAAAAAAAATTTAGCCATAAACTCATCCTGTACTTTGTCTATAAAAATAATGAATTACAGTGAGTGGGAAGCAAAAGAATTTGTGTACTTTGAATGCATTCTAAGGGTTTTGGTGCTTGGAAACAATGGGTAAGGCACCTGGAAAAGAGTGGCAAGGATTCTTTTGGTGTGTGATCACCCCACTGACTAGCTTATAACATTTTCAAATCATTTACTGCCCAAACTTTCAATAATGACCTTCTAATTGCTAGGGATTTTCTTGGAGGTAGCCACCATTGAAGCACTACTCATCCCTAAGTATGGTAGGCCTAAAACATCAGGAAGTATTGAGTCCAGAATGATTTTTATCCTAATGTATAAATCTGAACCTCCTCAGATCAGATGAGTAGCACAACTACACGTCACCTGGGATTCTGGTACTCACCTGAAAGGAAATAAGAGGAAATACAATCTTTACAGTATGTTACACATAAAGCACCAGTGGGCCACCAAGCCATCATCTGGTCATGATGTGGGAGCAATTAACTTTGGGTCAGGTTTTCTAATCTTTCATCAGGCAAAGTTCCCTTTGACTTTTTGAAAGTAACCTATTGCGTATTTACTTGCTCTGTAACAAGCTGCCCTCCAAAGAAAGATTTTCTTCTTAACAGTTGGTTTATTTTTGTGGAAAGCAGTGAAATTGGGCATTGTAATACAGAATATGCAAAACTAAACTAGTAAGCAGAGACACCATTACCCGTGAAGTACCCATAAGAAACAGGATGATACCCTTATTGACCTTCTCCTGAAGGTCTCGTTATGTGTATTTTTCAAGGTCTACGAGTCTTGTGTGTTGTTCCTCCCCGCCTTGCCTTCCCAAAGAAGTCATTGTTGCTTTTGTTACTCATATTGGTTACTGAAGAGGCAGGATGAAAACCTGTTTTGTAAAATGCTGAGTTGCTTATTCCTCCCTACTATTTTGTGTGTCCCATGTCTGTCTTTGTTTGCTTCATGTTTATTAGTACTAACTTTCTATACATGTGCTGTCATTCTTTTTGAAGAGTGTTTCAAAATGGGAGATCCCACCATGACAGAACTAGGGAGCGAGACGTAAGGTTAATGTTTCTAAGATTTTCTTAGAGGGAGCACTGAAAACTTTATTTTTTTTTTCTTTTTTTCTTTCTTTTTATGCTTATAGCCTATGTCTAGGACCTGAACTTCAGACAATTTCTGCCATGCCAGATCTTTGGAAACTTGCAAGCTAATTATACTGCTATGGTGAAATGGATTTATCGAGTGGAGAATTTAGCTCTTCACTATGTAACAGCAAGCTGTGTTGATATAAATATTCAGGGGGATTCTGATAATTATGTTAGGCTCATAGTGAAAGATTTTTATTCCTAGCAAGTCAGTTTTGAGTGGGGAGGGAAAACAGGCATGGGACTCTATAGTACACTGTTGAATACTTCCTCCCAGTTACACTATGAACACCTTCTGAGGCTGTTGAGGAGTAGATAGAAAGCTGTATGTTCACAAACAACAGTTGGAAGGTTACCAAGCCATAATATGTTTCATTAAGAACACAAAAGGGTAACAAGCTAGTTAAATTAAACACGGAAACCTAATTAATGAAAAGAAACCTATGTAAGTGACTTCTGACCCTAGTTGTAAACCTGAAAGATTGGATTTACTCCATGCTATGTTTTAGATTATTTGCTGCAAGATGTGTATATGCATATTGGATTCTGAGATGCCTGGTATTCAAAACGGAAAGGAAAAACTCAGCAAATGTATCCATTAACCTTTTTATTTTAGGGTAAAGGTCACATCTTCATTAACATTTATATGTGGAATCGTTAAACTGGAGAGCTGTACAGAGAATATAAAAATCCAGCCTTACTTCTATCCCTCTGAACAATGTGCTGTGAAATATGAGGCATCTACATACTTTCGCCCCCCTGCCCCCCCATAGTGGAACAAGCAAGTGATGAGCTTTGTTTCTTCCAGAATTTTTCCTTTTTTTTTTTTTCCCAAAAGGTCTTTAGAGATGCAAATACAGATAGAATTGCGTCCACCTGCTTCTGTGCTTGGGGTTAAAGGACTCAAAAGAGGCAAGTGAGGAAGAACTGTTATATGGTATACATCTTCCACTGATTTAAGTGTTGTGAAAGAGGAGTTACTGCTTGAGGAGCTACCTTCCATCTTGTGTCTCCCTGCTGAGAGCAGGTGTTTTATGTACACTAGGCTGACAATTGTTGTCTCTCTGAAGCATTAACATGCTGCTGATAACCAGCTGTTGAAACACGTTGATTGGACCTTGTTGGCAATTGGAGCAGAATGGCTGACAGTTTGAAACTCTTTAAAACTGAATTTGGACAGTGCAGAAATGTTTTGGTCAGCCAGGAGCAGGATGTGTGGGTCCCCCAGGAGTCTTCTTCAACATGCTGAATTATCCTTTTTGCTTGTTTTATGACCCTCTGATATAGGCAAAGCACCAAAATGTCTCAAACTTATGCTGAAGGCAACTTTCTGAAAACTATGTCCGCTGAATTTGTGCTGCTCATTAAGAATGTAATCCTCCTAGTTAATAAGAGGGTTAGATGTTTGCAACATGTTATTCATAGTCATTTGCTTGGTTGGGCATTAGGCTGGGTGGTGTGTCTGGTTTTTATTTTTTTGTTTGTGGTTTAGTAATGATGCCTGTGTGCTTTCCTTGCCCTGGGTACTGCCTTCTGAAAGGGAAGTTTCACAGTGCCTGTCCTAATGACTGCCGGTGGTGAAAAGCTGCCAGTGCTCAGGTGGCAGTGGGGAGGGACGGAGGAGGCCTGCAGGGCAGGTGGAGATGGAGGGCATCCAGAGAGCAGTGGGGAGCAGACATGTGGCTGGGCCTTGAGAGAGTGGAGAGGAAAAGATTTTATTTTATTTTTTTTTTTTCTGAGAATCTAGCAGAAATGTGTGGAATTTGTCATAACATAAGAAATCACTGAAAAGCTGTTGAATTTGAGAGCCAGATCCAGAGGGAAGAATCTTCCTTGTAAGGACACAGCAATCAGGGTAATTTGTTTTCAAATGTTGTAGTTTGACTCAGGTGACAGACCTCATTAATTTAAAAGGTTATCCTCTTGTTTTATTAAAATCTGGTATTTAGAGATTGTGGATTTGGGGATCCCATGAGCTGAGTTCTTGCTGCAGTGATGGGCATGAGGGAGGGAGGAACTGGGGCTGTGCTCTGCTTTGGTTACAGCTCTGCCAGGTGCTCCTTCCTCACACTGGCAGCTTCAGGCTTCTGTGTACCCACAATGATCCCTGAGCTAATGCCAGCTCAAAGGCCCAGGTTAGCCTTAAAAAATCGAGAGCCCCCATTCAGAAAGTCCTCAGATACAAATGCTTTGTGGACTGCAAATGGTCCACTGAGGAAACTAACGTTTGGTCAAGGGTTCTGGATGATGAGCCCTTCAGGGGCTACTTCAGAGCATAACTGTGGATTGCATCCTTGCTAGAGTTACAGTGATAGTGTGAGTACAGGGTGACTTGGTTTTGGAGTGGTGATATGTAAAGAAATGATTCTTTTATTTTGTCAGGTCACTTTTCTGTCAGACTAGTTCATTGGGTTGACATGCCTTATTGCAAGCAAATGGCTAAATCTGATGCAAAGGATGAGGTAGGAATAAGTAGGCAGGAGAATGAGGCCACCTCTTTCAGGAGTGGTTACACTAGACTGCATCCCTTACTGTGAGATCAGCCTCTGCTTTTTGTGAGGGAATAAAATAAAGTTTCTTCCATTACTTGGCCACTTCTTGCATGTATCTACCTTTAGTAGAGATGTCTTGGTTCTTGTAGGTGTTTATGTCTATATGTGTATGGAGACAGTGTGGTGTGTGTGTTTTTCTTTTTTTTTTTTTTTTAAGAGGTAGCAGCTTAAGAGTCATGACTTCACCTTGCTTCAAATGATAGACTCTTTTCTGTTAGCTTTGAAGCCTGCTAAGATGCTGTGCTATTTTTAGGTGCAGTGTGGTACCACCTCCTTGGTTTACTATGAATAGGGGAGAGACCATGTCTTTTTCAGACAGTGGGAAGGTAGCAGACACAGTGAAGACAGATTTTTAGACATGTGAAATGGAAACAAAAATGCTTAAGGTCAATCTTTACAACACATGCCGTGAAAATGAGTAGCTGCTTTGTACCAACTCTGACTCCATCTGTCTTTTAGCTGACAGGCAGATGTTGGGGTTACTTTTCTTCTTTATATGATCAAAGAAGAAAGTAAATTTGTATTGGGATGACCTTTGCCTAGTTGCAGGTACAGAAATGCATATTTTGAGCATTGTAAATGCTTAATGCCTTGCAGCTTGCATATCCAGCTGCCATGTAGAAGATTTGTAGAACAAGTGACAAAATGTTTATTATAGAAAATATCAGTGTGGGGGTTTTTATTGCTAAAAGTTTCAAGCTAGACTGATGCGACATGATTCCTGTTCTTGGAGTGGTCTGAATAGAAAAAAAATGTGTAATTGACTGGATTTGGTTCCTTTTTGTTTGAAATAAAAGGATAGAAATGTTTGAAAGAATCCTGTTTAGGTAGCCAACAGCACAGTGAACTTCCAGGCTTTTACTTAGGTTTGAAAGAATTTAGTATTAAGTTTTGGCTTATTTTGGATTTGCTTGTATAGGAGGAATACTTTTGGAATACAGTAGGTGATGACAGAGTCTTTGTGCAACATACGGGATTCAGGTTTTGCATTTTCTTTTGTAGAAAGTTAATGTGATTTTTCAGCAAGATACCTTCATTGTCACACATGATCCTTCTATTCACAACACCTTTTGTGCTACCTGATGTCAGTCTGATTTTGCTCGTAAGCTTTGATGATATCAATGCATAATCTCTGCCACAGTGGTAAGTCTTTAATGCCACATAAGTGAAGATTTGCCACATATGGTTTTGCTGTGCAGCCTCTCAATCTGTCCATATTTAAACTAGCTGTAAAAAGTAGCTTTCTGTGGTTTGTAAGTGTGCATCTGTAGTAGAGGACTAGATCTGTACGCTTGAGCGTAAGAGCATTTCTTCAAAATCCAGTGTTTGACAACGCGTAATGCTTCACAGCTTGGGATCTTATCCTGTCAGTTTATAGTAACTAGGGTACGAGAACAGTGCCTGTGGAAGCAACTGAAATATTTGCCTTGACAGTTGTAACTTGTTCTAGTTTTGCATCCATACAGAACCATGGTGACAACTGCAAGGTGAGTGTTTACTTTTGTTTGAAGTCAGATGCCTCTCTTGTTCCAGAGGCACTGCTTTTGCTCTATATGGCTTCATTGACAGTGACTATGGTCTTGGGTATGTGCTTGCCAGCTTATCTGCAGCATAGTGTGCCCAGTGCATGCTCTTGGCCTGACTTGCTTTTCACTGGGGAGTGTTAGAACAAGATCTCAGTTTCTTTTATGTTGCTGTCCGGGCCGAGCCACTTGACAGCACAACTAGAATAGCAATGTGCTGTGTGTACCACTGTGCACAGACTCCATCAGTGGTAAGGAACAGTGAAAGGCCAAAAGTGTAATGATCTGTGATTCATCACAGAATCTCTCTAGATTGAAAATCCTGAAATCTGCATGATAATGGATGCAGATTCGTTGGCTGTTTGTCTCTGAATACATCAAGAAGTGTTTCTGCAACGATGCTAAAACACAGTCTTGCCTGAAGCCGTATTTATCGTTAAATGTACTGATATTCTGCTTGGCACGATGCTATTGTGAAATGAAAAATCTATGTGCACAAACATGTCCAAACAGGCAAATTGTGCAGAAGCTTCCTGAACTTCTAGCTGATGATGTAAAATGGGCAGATCTCTGAACTTTCCTTGAATTTGCTTTGCTATAATAAGAAATTGTGCCTTGACCAGACTGACAGAACTTTCTAGAAGCTTATGTTCAGTAACAGCCTGATTCTTATTATGGTGGTGATTTTTTTTTTCCAGCAGTGGAGAGACCTGACATCGCAGTGTTGCTGCAGGGTGTACAAGGTGAACGGTGCTTCCGTCCTTGAACTCTTGTGGTTTTGTGACCTTCTCCCACACAGTGTTAAGCAGATGCACAAGTGTTATGACTAGATGGCAACCCCAAGTTTGTACATATTCGCAGGGATGCCATCTGTGCCTGCTGCCTTGCCCTGGGACATCTGTTGAGTAGCTCTAAGAGCATCTGCTATAAGTGCTGGTGCTGCTTCTTGAAAGAGGCTGTGGAGCTTCATTTGGCACTTGATCAGGGATGACTGAAGTTGTGAAGTCAGAATGATAACTCTCCTTTATTTATGTTTGAAAGTGATAAAGGAGAAGATTTCCAGAATTGAATGCAAAAAGTAGTTTTGCTTTAGTTCTTAGAGCTCTTGTCAGACCATTTAATCAGTATTGTGCTTACCAGATGGTGCTCTGTCTTCATTGTGGGATATTTTAGTGTCTCGTGATAGGTCTTAGCATTGTAAAGATAAGAACAAAAAGTGCTGTATACGTTAAGGAGATTCAGAAGGACATATACCCCAGGGCTCTTCCTGGGGTCCTGTCTTATTTGGAGTCTGTGAGCCCTCCCTGCTTTTGCTACTTCCACAACTTGACAGCAGTAAAATCTTTGAATGAAATGTGGTGGTGTTTGTCACAGGTTAAGATCACTGCTGTGCTAGATATGACGAATAGATGAATGTGTTTCTTTAATGCAGGTGGTGGATTAAGCCAACTCACCTTATAGAAATACTTTGCCTTTTCTGTTTCAGGTGTCTTACATGCTCTTATTTAATGTTGATAATGACTTTTCCAATTTTTTTGGTCATTACATCCACACAGCTGTTTCCAACTTACAGTATACTTTTAGACACCTTTTTCTCCTGATCTGAAAGTGAAATGAGCTGCCAAATGCACAGTAAAATATTCACTATGGTTGTGACTAAAAGAAGGAAAAAAAAAAAAGCAACATGAAACATTACTCAGTCAGGCTTTATCCTCTCATAACAATATTTGTGTGTGAGGTACATAGAGGCTGCAAAAGTTATCAGAAAGAATTATAGAGCATCTTGAGTTGATTGTGGAATAATATTGTCCTTCTGTAAAGCACATTGCATGATTTTAAAATATCCCAACTTTTTTGATGTGCATAAAAATTAATCTGAATTTAGCAACGTGTTTGTCTCTTACATATTGGGATTTGAATGAGAGACTGTGGACAGACCTATAAAAAGCATTTGAATTCTGTAATTGTATAAAAGAACCCAGCAGCAGCTTACACGCTTAGCAAATATGGAAATTCTAGGAGTGGGAAAATTGCAGCCAAGGTCATATTGTATTGCTGTTCCATCAACAGAGAGCTTTCTTAATACATGTGTTCTGAGAACTTCATCTGTCAAAATGCATGTCCCTTTTGATCATGCCTGCTTAAAAAATATAAAAAAATAAATCCTTATTGAGAAATAGCAAATAAGAAACCATGACTCGGTGCTAACAACTTGACAAGTAGGTTAGTCTCTTGTGTCTCTCTTGCTTGGAAAAGGTCTTGAGGAGGGTAGCAGGGGGCTAGCTATAGTGACAAGTTGACACACAGGCTTCATGAGATGTGATGCAGAAGCAGAACTAGTTGTGATATTCAGTGATCTCCCTTGGCCTTTTGATATGGATCTCATGGCAACATCGGAAGTTCACGCTTGCCTACTGATGATACATTTATTCAGGCAGTCCCAGATGCTGCAATCCTTTCGGGAACCCTGACTTGTTCTGTTCCTATGTTTTCTTCTTCCTTGCAAAATACTGGGAAGTACCTACAAAACACCTGTTAGAGATCCGTTCAGTTTCTTGCCTCTTGTGTGGTACCTTCTGTTAATTCCCCCTCGTTGTTTACCTGTTGGTTTATAGTAGATAAACACTTGTGCAATGGCATTTCAAGTCACAGATGAGTTGGATATTAAAAAAAAATCCATTTATTTTTGCTGGCTTTACTAATTATTTTCTCACAGGTTGGTGATTTCTTGCCTAAGCTTATGTTTTTCCACTCATTTGTCTTCCATTCCACAATTTGCAGGTTAGAACTTGAACACAGAGCAGATGCATTTATTTCCAGGAGTGAATGGCCTTTATGTCATTGCTTTTGAAGAGGCTTTCCTCCAGAGTCTGGTAGGAGGAGGAAAGAAAAGATGTTTGCTATTGAGAAAGCTATTTGCACATCAATTATATTCTGGTAGAGAAAAGACAACTGCATCTTCTGAACTGTGAACATGGTGAAGTGTGTGTGTAGTCAAGATCTTGATGTGAATTTGTGCATCTTAAAAAATCAATGCAAGAGTGTTGGTTTACATTGCCTTGCATTTTTTAAATACTTGAGATAGATATATGTTGGGCTAATCCAGCCAGTTTCTACTGTTGGGATTTTGTTGGCTGTTGTTTACTGATGTTTGAGTGTAACTGCTTCTGATTTGCACTTGTTGAAGGGTGGTGAAAAACAGCTGCAGAATTTGTCTGCTGTCATCCTTCTCTCCTGTCACTGAAGAGGTAAAACGTGGTGTTTTATACAGTCCTGTAGCACTTAGCAGTGCATTAGTTGTACATATATAAAAATGTTAGTACTGGCTTTTACAGTAGATTTTAACTAGTCACTTCTGTATTATATAAACTAGTCAGGAGATTGACAACAAACTCGGGGCGTAAGCAACAAACTGTTTTGAGTCCTGAAGTAACTATTGACACTAAAGCTTGTCAGATGAGAAACTACATGTCTTTGCGATTCCCTATGCTGTTCAAATAATAGAGCAGAGATGTGATTAAGTACAGTATCTGACTGACCTTTCCAGGTCTGGACCGTTGCCTTTTTATTAACAAACAAAACATTGTGTAGTGAGCGATTAGCTCTGACTATTGGGGATTATGAAGAATGACAGCAGGAGCTTGTCTTGCTCACAGGCTCTTAAGCTTCTATGATCAACCATGTAAATATATATATTTTTATACAAATACTTTGTGTGTGAGAGAGATGCTGGAATGTCATGAAGCTCTCCCTCATTTTTTTTGAAGTTTTCTGGCTCACTGCTGTTTATTTGAACAAGAGAGAAAGAAAGTCTCTTTAATGACTTCCTTTTGTGCTTTGGCAGCAGATGGCAATTATGAAACTTTGTAAGTATGACTTCACTGACAGTACTTGTCGTAGTGCTTTCCTGGTTTGAAAATGCCAGCAGCAGTATGTTCTGTGTATTGACTGTGCTCTTACTGAGTATCAAGATAAAATAATAAAAAAATCCTCTTCAGATTTCTTAGGAATGTAATTTAGGTATTTTAATGAGTGGTGACAGTGGTAGTCATTAATCAACGTTCTGCTCTTCCATTTAGAAAACTCCTGTTTCTCTGCCCTCCTTGTGCCTTTATGTGCATGAAGCAGTCAGTTCCTTCACAACACCACCCTTTCTTATTTCCTCCACTCTGTATTGCTTGTGTTTTATTTGTACATATTCCTGCTGTGTTTTCATTCTGGTTTGGTTTTGCCTTTGTCTGCCTGTGACTGTTTTTTACTTTACGACTTGAGTCTCTGGTTTGGGTGACCTGATAATGCTCGTATGTTGCATGAAAAATGTAATGGCAAGGCATTGGCAGGATGGGGGAGGGTCTGAGTTTATCTTTTGGTCAAGATTCATCGTCTTGGTGTTCCCCTTCCTGGTCTGTTGCGATCTGTTGCGCAGATTCCCAGCTAGTGCTTTATTTCGTAAGTAAGTTTCTCCCAAAGAATTCTGTTTTTCAGTTTTTATATTCTAAAAGCCTCCACTTCACTGGTAAGAGGCATTCTTGATGAAGTGCACACATCTTGTGTAAAGCTTGTGCACGCTGGCTATTAAGGTCTGTGTACAGCTGAGCAGTGTAAAAGGCTTGTGTGAAAATGAAAATGGGCACCTGGATATTTATTTTTTGTGTGTTGCATTTATTTTTTAGAAGTGGATTTCATTACTGTACATTTTTTTTTTTTTTTTTTGTACTCCACACTAGCACCCATCTTTCAGCTGTCATGTTAAATTGGCATTGTCCAGTAAGGAAAAACGTGACGCTGTGGAGGCAGACATGGGTAGGGACTAGCTGGACAACGTAACATCTGCACTTAGTTGTAGAGGTATTTCTGCTGTAAAAGGAGGTCTGCATCTCCTTCTTTCTATATCCAGGGCTTCATTTTAGCAGTAAAAAGAGAGCCTTGATTTTGATATGCTGTAAATACTCTGTGTGATCTGAGGTCCAAGAGAAGTCTTTACTAGTTACGCTGTCAATGTGCTACCACCTGTAAGGGCTAAATTCACCCTAGAAAAAAATTGGCTCCCCCCCACCACTGGCATGAAGCCGATTAATAGCTGTACTTTGTTGGTTCTCCTGTGACTGCTCTCTGGTGACAACTGTCTGAAGTTTTTGGCTGTGTATGCCAGGTGTTGAGACACCTAATCCAGCCAGGATGTTTGGTTCCCTTGTAAAGCTGAACAATTACAGCTGTAACAATAAAAGTCAGAAAATGAGTTAAGCACAATTGCATGTAGGGGAGTCCTAAAAGTAAACAGTTTTTTAAGAACTGGATTTGCAAATTTTAAATAGAAATTTTATGATTAGCTGGTGGTTTCTTACCTTAATGGCTTTTTGTTTGTTTGTTGGTAATGATATGTATGGTTCTTTATTTTTATATTTCCTACAAATTCTGTGTTCGTACAAAACACTTTGGTGAAAAGATTAAGGATCTTTTTCTTGTAGTTGAACTTGCTCTATGTGTAAAAAGAGGACTTCAGTTTCCAGGACTATCGAATGGTGTTTTGAACATGAGTTGTTTTCCTGTAATTGGTATTGCTATTTTTGTCATGCACTGAATGTATAGCCTTGTCTCTCTGCCTCTTCTAAAAGCTGAACTAGTAGCTAATCCATGCTGAGTAACCTCTTTAGATTGTGACCTTCCATGTGGTGTTTGCTTAAAGAAGTCTATGAATGAAGAAGAAAGCAACAGAAGCAATGAATAACTGAAAAAATGGAACTGATTCTTCTTCATGTTTTAAATACAGCTATTTTGAACTGGAGAGCAGTGGCCTGCGGGATGAAATTAGATATCACTACAGGTTTAATGGGAAGTCAAGAACAGAGGTGTTCCCGTACCGTCTGGCAGATGGACAGTGGCATAAGATTGCCGTGTCACTCAGTGCATCCCACCTTCTGCTCCACGTGGACTGCAACAGGTAAGAAAATAAGTTCAGTAATTTATATTTCTTTAAAAAATGCCCTCTACTTGTACACAAAAATAAAATTGTGAAAGGAGAAATTTTAAAAAAAATATCTAAATTAAAAAGCATGGTAAACTGCCATGCGATAAGAAAAGGAAAACAAAGCATTAAAATGAAACAATTCATTGTGATTATGAACAAATGTGGAAAAGGTTGATTGCTGACTGGGGAGTATTAAGTGCATCTCTGTAGTTTAGGCACTAGCTGATGTTTTGTTTGACTGTGATTGCATTTAAGTGTGATAGATTGGTGTGCAGTCTGTTCTGTTGTGAACTGCTTCGCTCAGCATACCTGAAAACTTGAAGAACAGATAGATGTCAGAGGCATTTTAATTTTATTTCACGTAATCAAGCAATGTATTTTTTACTGTTTTTTCACCCGCTGCCCCACTTGGAAACTTCTGAGAAACTTGGAAGCTGCTTTTTGCATGTCTAGAACTAGTGCTTTTTATTTTCTGAAGGGTATTCTGTCTGTCATTGCACTTTTCTTTTTTTTGCTTTAAAAGTTGTGAAGACTGCAAGATGGCAGATTGTCAGGATTTCAAGGAATAAAAATCAGCAAACCTAGAATCTTTCTTCTCTTGAGACTTGATCTCACAATGTATTGAAGACTTCGGCTTTTGCTAACTTAGTGGTTGATGAGGAAACTCAGTAAACTTGAAATTGGAACCTTCAAAATAGTCTTTAGGAATGAGGAAAAGAAACAGTTACTTTCGTGTCTTCTTGCACTGAAATTAATACAAAAATATCCATTGCCTTCAGTGAGAAGATCAGCATATGCGTTTTGGAATTGTGGCACTTAAATGAATAGGGTGATGGTAACAGATATTTCTTTCTAAAGTCTTCATTTTGTTCAGGTGGGCAGAATAAAGTTATGTGAGTATTATGGGAGTATGTGGTTATTTGAAAAAGTTTTAATTTTGACGAAAGTAATTATGAGATATTGTTTTGAGAAGAAAGTTACAACTATTTTCTGCAACTGCATTAACTACTGACAGTAAAAATCTAATCTGAAGGAAGGTTGCTTATTGAAACCTTTTATTTGGACCCTAGAAGCAATTAAATGCTTAGAGCAATTTTAATTTCATTGAGGTGTGAAATCTACAAATTGTAAAGACTGTCTTCATTTCAGTCATCTGATTTATTTATCTTACCCTTATTTGTTTCTGTTATTTCTTTGCTTACCACAGTATACTTTTTTGTTTGTTTATTGACATACTGGGTTTTGAGACAGGTTCTTCATTATCTCCTTTGTTGTGGTTTTGTTTTTTGGTGGGGGGTGGTGTGTGTTTTTTTTTGTTTTGAACAGCAAATGTGCTTTAGGAAGACCCTGTTTAGCAGTTTTTTTTGCTGGCTGCCTTCATTGCACACAATGTGGAAGGAAGACAACACAAAATGCCTGCCTGGTGCAGAAGTCTCATCCAGGGACAAGAGAGCTGCACAGAGTCGTGGTTGTGACCTGATTTTCTTTACAACAACAGGCAGCAATAGACAAATACAATTACAGAATGAGCTGTGTTGTCGTATGAGGTGATAAATGCGTATAGCTGTCTCTGTCAGGTAGCCCTAAACAGGGCTGATCCATCTAAGAGTGTCCTTTAAGGTGGTACATCTCAAGGCTGCTCCCAGCATAAATCCATACCTAAATGCCTCTATCTGGCTGTGAATTTGTGGTAGTTTATGACACGTCCTGTGGAAAAGTAATGGGAATAGTTTTGAAAGCATGACTTGAGGGCAGATCATAGTAGAAGTCTAAATGAAAAAAAAAAAAAAAGCAGAGAATTTTGTGAATGTTGGTGTTATAGTTTCCTTTATTATATTTTAACCTCCTATGTCTTTGCACTCAGAAGAGGAGTTGACATCTTGTTCATATTTGCACTAGCATTTCCTGATGACAGTACAATAAATGACAAAAGATGTGAAAATGAAGAGCAAGCCAATGAGAGGTACTTCTGAGCACTACTGAAAATCCTGTCTTCCTCATGTTAGTGTTAGGAAAGCTGCAGCTGAAAGTATGCACAGAATCCAGTGTTAGGAGCTGTAGTCTTTACATGTAAATGTCACCATTTTAGACTAGTGTGGTGTCACTGGCTCTCAGCAGAGTTCAGGACACCTAATGAGAAGCCATGCTTCTGCAGACTTAATTGGACAAGTAAGTCATAGGGAAGGAGAATACAACTGCAGTCAATAGATTCACCTGTCCCATCCCCTGCAGACATTTGGTGTCATCAGAACAAGAATTAACTTGAAGTGTACCTATCTAGTTAAAGAAGTTCTATGTTTTTTACTTATTGTTCTCTCCCCTGTGAAAAATAAAAACAACAGAAAGTTGACCAACAAAATTAATCCCTTGGATTCCTACTGGATTTCTTTAAGAAGGTTGCAACATTGCTTCCTTGCAAATGTGCATGAATTTGTATAAATGCATTACTCCTTTTGTTTAGGGCTATGGTAATATGTTATACATTTGGATGGCTATTCTGAGTGATTTGTGAATGTGGTGTTATTAAAGTCAACCTGTATCTGGGAGTGCACTGAAAGTGTTTGCATTGGGAAAAATATCCAGCCACAACCTAATTTTGCTACAGGATTTGTATTGATACCCAAAGCTAGTCTCTGGCCTCCAAAAACTGCAGTAGATCAGGAAGCGCTAGAGGTGAAACTTTTAATTTGTAAACAGAGAGTCGAATCTACTTTTATTCTTCCCAGCCTTATCACCCACATTACTCTGATTCGTAAAATTGCTTTGACATTTGGTACTTGATTGTCTTTTGGATTCAATTCAAAGTTGACTTTGTTTTTCAGACCTGGATAGGTTAGGGAAAAGTACTTGAGAACTGGTAAAAGCCTTTAGTGCTTTTAAGAGTCATCTTTAAAACAGTGTAATTGCCTCTGTTCTAATGAGATGTAATATGGTGGGGGAGGCATACGTATCAAAGGAGGTATATTTGCTCAAGTTCATGTCCTTTTGAAATCAGCACCTGCTGCATCTTACTTGCTCCTTTTGATGCTCCTTCAAGAACAAGTGGTAGGAATTGTAGCTGAGTTGGATGCTAGAGCTGTGTGTGCCGACACAGGAATATACATTAGAGTCCAGCCTAAAAACCTGCTGCATGTCACTGGACTCTCCTCGCTGACTTGGAGAGCCTTTGTGCTGGGCCTAGGCAGTCACCTGTAGCGAGGGTGTACATCTCAGACAGCTGGCATAATGAGCAGCGAGTGTACTTGCTAACATGCTTTTAACATTCTGGTAAGGTTCGGAAAGCTTAGAAAAATGAAAAGACTATATTAATTATGAATGTACAACTGATGCACAAATAAAACCTGTGCTGAAAGTAACACTGAAATCAAGTATGCTGCTGTTAATTTCCTTGCATCTCCAATGCTGAGTCCGCTAGTGGCGAACAAATCTTGTTTCAAAATACTGGTTATGTGTAGGATCTGTGCTCCCCTACTCTAGGGAAAAGGGGGTTGTCAGGGGCTTTCTGGTGAGTGTTTAGGTTAAGCTGGAGCAACTGTTATTGTCAGAGGTTCCTTAAATAACCTATGGCACTAAAGGCTTAATAGATAATGAAATAAACTCTGCATTCCTCTTCCTAAATTTGGTCTCTTAGGGGAGCAGAGGTAAAGGATCCTGCTGTACATACATGCATTGTCAGGAGATTTGCAACCCCAGGAGACTGTCATAGTCCTACAAGAGCTGGTGTTTGTCTTCACTGCAAATTAGGTTCAGCTGTAGAGTCTGTATTGTTGCCTATGGTACCTGACTGTCTACTGCACTACTTACCCCCTACAACAGTCACAACACAGAAAAAATACTTATTTAATAGTGTTATGAGAAGAGTGAGGGAATAGCATGGAGCCTACAATTTAAGAGATGGTAGGTACTGTATGAAAATGTATTTATTGACTATTTAAGAAAAAATGAAGTCGAGATTGTTCTCGGTGTGTCTAATTAATCTGGGGAAGTAAGGTTGAAGGCTGCTTGCTTTATATTTTGTTTTATTTCTCATTAACCATATTGCTACAAAGGTACTGTCAAGGTTTAAAGCTGGGCTGACTGTTACACAGATGGCAGCTGCTCTCTATTAACCGTTTCCTTCCCCCAGAAGGGAAAGGAAAAGAGAAAAGGGAGAGAGACTTATGGGTTGGAAAGTTAAAACAGTTTTAATAAAGAATAACAGTGAAAAAGAGTATAATAATAATAATGGAAATAATTAAATATATACAAAGTCAAGATCAAGGTCCCCTGATGATGATCCCGTCACCACTGGTGCTGCAGGGCAGGCTCTGAGAAGTCCCAGACTGGAGTCAGCAGCAGATGAGAACTGGATTCAGGAATGCATGGATTGGGGTCGAAGGCAGGAAAAAAATGGACAGAGTCCTCTTTGGATGCCGGCCATAGAAGAAGAGAGGGTGAATCTCGTGATCCCTCAGCTTTAAACTGAGAATTACGTGTATGGGATGGAATAGTTTGTTGGTCAGTTTTGGGTCACCTGCCCTGTCTGCTCCTCCCTGCAAGTGCAACTTGTTTATGGCCTTTCACTTGTGGACCATAAGAAACTTAGCAGTGACCTTGGTTTCTATAGCAATAAGTATAAGCAAGAGCCTTTCTGCATACTGTTCCTACAGTTACCTTAGCAATAACTGTAAACGTAAAGCATTATCAATCCTAGAAGCAGACACTGTCTGAAAAACATGTAGTCAGCTTCAGAAGGTGGAGTTACTTAGAAGAAACTTAGCTGAAAGGCAAAATCACTGTAAGGAAAATTGGTTCTGTCCTAGTCCAAACCAGGACAGGTACTTACCTGTTCAGACTGTATCAGTATTACTTTACTTGAACTCTGTCTGCAGGCGTAAAAGGGAGAAAGGCACTTTCCTGCAAAAGTTAATGCTTTCCAGTGAAAAAGTGTGCTGGAGTGCCTTTTACTATGAATACAGCCTCTGCTTTTGATGGCTGTTTGTGGAGGGGGTTGGTAAGAGCGTAAGAGAATAGATTATAAAACTGGAGCAGGATAGAAAGTAGTCTTCAACTGAAAAAACATGTTGTCTGCTTCTTTTATGTTTCTCCTGATAGAACAGAGCATTAGGGAATAAAAAATGCATGAGCAGTGAGAACTTTTTAATTGGAAAAATAAATAAATTAAAGTAACATTATCCAAATATGGGAATCCAAGACCTCAGAGTTCTTATAAATAAGATATTCTGGCTGCCAACCTGAGGTTTTCAACTAATCTAAACAAAGTCCTATGACTTTAATTAAAATATAATACATTTAAAGAAGGTTAAGGGATGTATTTAAAAGAGGGATTCACTGCTTTACTTACTGTAAAACACTTTCTCTTGAGAGAAAAGATGGCATGGTGGTAGTGTTGTGCAGCTAGGTAATTTATTCTCAACATTTGAATATGATTTTGTGACCCAGATTGCTTCTCTGCTCTTTAAGCTGTAGCAGAAGCTGTCAGAGAAATGGTTACTTGGGTAGAGTGCTATAATTGTGCATTACAGGTGCACCCAACTTCAGATCTGTGGTATTGTGGATTGGAAGTTAATTTTCACCTCCCGATTGTCCCTTTTGTTTGACAGAAAGGCTGTAAACTTTTTAGCATAAGAGATCTCCAGCTGGCATATCACGTCAGCTGCTGCTAGGCCTGTATCATTGCAGTTATTGTAGTTAAGCTACAAGGAAATGTTCAGGATGCATTCAGCATTACTTGAGAAAAGATGTTTTTTTAAAGAAGTTTTTTAATAGCCAGAATTTTACATCGAATGGCTAATGCATCAGCAGAATGGTAGTATGGGTGTGACTGAAGACTGAATGATGATATGTCTTAACCCAGTCCCTAATTACAATGAAAATTATTTTTTTCATCCTAGATGAATCAGTTGAACATTTTTTATGTGGAACATTTTTTATTGATGGAATTGGAAGAAGGCCATGAGTATTTCTGAAAGTGCTGCAAAAGTACTATAGAAAACAAATGATAACAATCTGTACCTGTGCCTGGCTGTTTTAGATCCTTTGACCACCCCTAGAAGGCAGCAACCACTTAGAGTCAGTACAAGTACAGCACAGTACAGGGCACTGTGCTGCAGCAGAGGGGCCTCATGTGGCTTCTGCGCAGAGTGGAGCAGGCATCTGCTTTAGTTTCTTTCAGGAGCTGATCCAGGTCCTGCTGATGTCAGTTACTGAAAAGTAGAAGTCAGCCTCTGGGGCTTCGGTTAAGGATCTTGAACGGGAGCTTGTGGCGCTCTCCTGAGTTTTAGGGACCTGTGGAGCCAGAGTTTGGTAGCTGTGAAGCCCAACTACTGCTGAATATAGACTTAACAGTGTTTTTTATTTTTTTTCTCATTTAGAACTGGGGACTTGCAGTGCTTTCCAGTGAATTGAAAATGTCGATAGACAGGTTGATGACTTCAACAGGGCAGGAATAATGTGTTGTACTTTACTGTTGGCATCTTGTATTCATTGTATTTGTATGCCATGGGTGTGTCAGAGAGAGAGGATGGATAATGGTAGAGGAAATAATCTTAAATCAAGACTGGCAAGCCTCAAATGATTTAGTCATTTCCTAAAGTGTGTGAATAGGTATATCATCCCATTCTCAAATATTTTTTGCATTGGTCCAATATACATTTAGTGGTGGTTTTTTTTTTTTTTTTTTGTTTTTTTTAATGTCAAAGCAATAAACCCTTAAATGGGGGTGATTTACTTACAAGAGCAGTCTTGGAAAATTTAGCCTGCATAGTTTGAAATATATCTGGATATTTATTTCTATAGAACTTTTTCAGGGGAAATTTCCTGTTAACTTGGTTCTATTTTCTTTTCGTTTGTTGGAGTGCTGATAGGGGTCATACGGACAGAGAGGAGATCATGGTAATTTGAGAATCAACCAGCTAGAGCAAGTGTTTTGGGTTTTTTCCTTTCAGATTATAAAAACTATTATCTTGCTCCAGCCAGGCAGATTAACTGAGATCCAAAACATGAATGAACTCTTCCATTTGAAGTGGTTAGCTAAACTCTGGAGTTTAGAACTGGAAGTCACATAGGGTAATACTGGAGCTGAATTGAAAAATGGTAGTATAATTTTAGTTAAACGCTGTTATAAAAGCTTTGGACCTTTGCCAAAGAGTAGATGAGAACCCCTCTGAACTCTTCAGAAGCTGACTTGAGACCTGAGTCTCCATATAACCGAGTAGTACAGAATCTTTCCAAATGATCTGAAACCTCCTGAGCGCTGTGGGGCGTGAGAGGGCGACTGAGCAAACGGGACCGAGACTGCTGAAGTCTGGGAAACAGCCCAGAGTTTTCTGAAGTGGTTTAGTACTTGGGGAATCTTTCTTTGGCAATTTAGAACAGCAATAATTCCCAAAAGGTAATTCTTTTTTGGAAATCTGATCTTGTCAAAATCCTCAAGTTGACTGCAGGAAGGTGGAGACTGCTGACTGCATTTATTACTACCCAAAACCTCACAGTCCCCATCATTGCACCACTTGGTGACAGAGTAAACTGACAACACTGTAGTGGCAGACAGTGGTGCAGGAGCAGGCACGTTTGTTCCTTGCGTGTGGGGAGCTGGGGGCATGTGGGATGCTCAGAGGTGGAAGGCATCAAGGCTTGGAAATGCTGTGAGTGTGGCTGTCATGGCTCTGGGGTGTTAGGCGGTGGCACGGATCTTGCTGCAACAGCAGTGTAGTGTCCTCTGTCATTTTACGTGTCATGCAGAGCCACTTGGCATATTTGTAGCCTCAGCTGTGTGTGGGAGAGCTCTGTCCAGGCCTCTATTACGTTTGAATTGTCCTGCAGTGTGTAAGGGGGCCCTGTGGGCTCAGTGCTGAGTGTGGGCACAACTGAGTTTCTGGTTCTTTGCCGTAGGGTGAGAGCTGCTTTGCAAATGTGCTAAAATGAGAGAACAGCAAAGGCAGTCCAGTCTCTTCCTTCAGACAGTAAGGTGTTTCTGGGAGTTGAGGAAGTACTCCATTTCTACACAGATAAGTGTTTAGTGAGCTGACTGATGTTTTTTGCTTTGTGTTTTTTAATTTATTTTGTTAATAAAACATCAGATATTGGCCACTGCTGCTGGTTTAAATATTTCAATGGTATCAAGAACCATTGTTGGTTTCATATCTGATACCAGTCAGTAACAAAGGAATCGGCAGAAGCTGCATTACTTAATTGAGCTGCAATTTTAGTGGCATTCCTTTCAGCATGTCAAAAATGAAAGCAAATAACTAGCACTGTGTCAGCTAATGCGACTAGAAGGACTTCCTCAGCCTTAACTGAACCTTTCTGTGTCACGCCAGCCACTTACCTTAAACTCGACTAAAAGATGTGCTGTGCAGTATATCCCTGGGGTGAAGTCCTGGCCGCGCTGAAGTCTGCAGTGAAAACTCTCATTGACTTCAGCTGAGCCATGCTTTCACCTCCCGAGCGTGTCAGATGTTGTGAGAAATGAGTTCCAAACCTGAGTGCTGTCTCTGGAGAGCGCTTTTCTGTCTGTCTACCTGGCAGGTTCCGTCAAAGCTTAATTTTAGAACCAATATAATGGCTTGTTCTAAGTTTACTGTATGTTTCATACACCTCCTCAGTCATGGCCAATTAGTTATGGAGAGAGTGCAATGTTACCTTTCAAACCACCAAGGCTAAAAAGGGCAGTTGAAAAATACCATGGGAAAATTGAGATGTGAGTTATCCGTTGAACCCTGCGGTAAGAACTGAGGGACGTGGAATGAATCGGCCCTCTGTGGGGTTACAGAGACAGCGGCTAAGGGGGAGGAGTGGCAGTTCTGGGGAGAGCCCAGCACCATTGCACAGTGCTGGGACAACAGTAATGGGAGAGCTCTGGCGGGAGCGTGGCAGCAAAGGCAGGGTGTTAACAAGCAAAGCCTGTGGTCCTCAGGCTGCAGTTACCTTCAGTCACAAAAGGAGATTGGCTCTAGAATATGGATGAGATTATGATTTTATGATTATATGGATTTTATGATTATATACAGATCATTTAGTGATGACATGAACCCCCTGATGAGATGATCCTGTGACAAGATACACTATATGGCAATTAACTTCTCAGGAGATGATTTTTTGGAGGGGGGAAAGAAGCTGTTTAGTAGAAAGGTTGCTTGTGGCTGGCTTCCTTTTAAATTTATTTTTGTAGCAATGCAGAAAGGAGTTGGAATGAAAAGCCTGATTCTTCTTGTGGTTGCACCTGTCTTACTGTACTAGGTAAAGCGACTTTGGGGTTGAGAGTAGCATGAGACAGAAAAGAGGAACACTGCGTATATTTTGCGAAGAAGGGCTATTTCTAAGCTGTAAGCTTACTGTGCTTCAGGTTCTGCTGTAGTTGCCAGTTGCGATAACCCGTGTGTTACAGCTCTTGGGCCAGGGACCGTCATGTCCCTGTATAATGCAGGTAGATGTAATAGAAGCAAAGATTCAGCATGGCCAGTTCTCATTCAACAAATGTCTTGTGGCAAACACCAACAGTAATCTTAGATTCCCTCCCCCACCCGTGACAAAATGGAGATGACACAAGCCATGTAACCATGGTTTTACCTCATTGTTCTGGTAGAATTTTATTTTGGGGTTAATTTTGCTGAAGCACCAGTGCTGCTTTGTGCCATTATTATGATGCACATTTTTACCCTATTGCTTTCTGATATAAGATAGACTTAATTATTTACTTCTTGTTTCATAGCTACTTTAATATAGTTGTTTTTAATCTCATATCCAGCTTGCTCTAAGGGCTTCTTGTTTAATCTGTGGGAGAAGAGCTTTTCTTCTTTTATATCTTGGAAGAACCTATTGAATTAATTTCTCCTTCTTATTTCTAGGATCTGTTTTGAATTGCTCAGTATTGATTTACTGATATTTGGCATCTGGGCTGTACTCTGGACATTTGGCTCATCTGAGATGGGCTTTTGGTATGGTGTTCAGTATGGTAACAAATGAGTGCTGTGCTTTTAGCTTTCTTGTTAACAGTTTGCTTTATTCAGTGTTCTGGTTTAGAACCTGATTCAAAGCTTGTTGAGGTTAAAGGGTGTCTCTTAGTGACCCTGTTAGTTTTAGTGTTGTCTTCATTTATGAGTGGATTTGTCTCCTTGTCTGTAGTGGATACATGTTTTATGCTCTGGTACTCGGAGAGCGATAGTTGCTCACAAGTGGTAGAAAGATGCCAAAAAGTACCTTTGAGTCAGATATTTATTTGAAAAGTGGTATTTGAGCTTTGTGGCTCTCAACTCTATACTGAGATGTTTAAAGAGAAGTACCTAAATTCATATTAATTTATGAGAGTTGTGGGTGTTGATTTTTGTAAGAAAAGCCTGTACGTAGGTGACGTCTCCCTCAGCACTTAAGATGAGGCATTCTTTTGACCCAGACACCACCTTAAGAACTGTTGTAGCCGAGCAGGTTGAATATGGTAAAAAATGGCATCTTCGCCAGGAACAGTGACAAGTACATTTCTCTTGTGCTTCTACTACCTGTAGATTATGTGCAAGTTTTATGGGCAATGCCAGGACTATGAACCATATGCTACTTACCTCAGATTTACCAGGTCAAAATGGACTTTCAGGAACACTATTAAAAGAAAAAGCTTGCTGTTGTGGTTTAATGCTGGCAGGCAGCTAAGCACCACACAGCCACTGCCCGCACAGTGGATGAGGAAGAGAATTGGAAGGATGAAAATGTGTGGGGGGGAAGTGACTTGAGATAAAGACAGTTTAATAGGTAAAGCAAAAGTTGTGTGCACAAGCAAAGCAAAATAAGGAATTCATTCCCTACCTCCCATCAGCTGGCAGGTGTTTAGCTGTTTCCAGGAAAACAGGGCTTTATCTCATGTAATGGCTCCTTGGGAAGACAAATGCCCTAACTCTAAATGTTCCCCCCTACTTCTCCTTTCCCCGAGCTTGTATTGCTGAGCAAAATGTCATATGGCATGGGATATCTGTTAGGTCAGTTGGGGTCAGCTGTCCTGGCTGTGTTCCCTCCCAGCTTCTTGTGCACCCCCAGCCGGCAGAAAAGGCTGGATGCTGTGGCAGCACTGCTCAGCATTAGCTAAAACATGAGTGTGTTATCAACACTGTTTTGGTCACAAATCCAAAACATAGCACCATGCCAGCTACTTGGACGAAAATTAACTCTATCCCAACCAAAAGCAGTACAGTTGCCAAAGGTGAAATGTGCAGTAACTGTTTGGGTATCAAACTAGCTGGCTTGAAAGATACCATATGTGTGTAGTATTCTGAGAAAGATGAATTTCTGCCCTTCATGTGGCTAATGTCATATCATTTAGTGGGTCCAGTCTTCTACTTTAAATCAATAACAATGACTGGTTTTAGTTTATTGCCCAAGAAATACTGCTAAAATTAATTGATAACTTTGTGGGAAACTTCAAAGCCTAATGTGTTTTGTAAAGAAAGCCCCACATGGGCAGATATCTCTTTAAGTTTGCCCTTATTCAATTTATGTGTAGAGAATAAACCCCCAAACCTGACAGTGAAATGTGCTCTTCTAACCATCTTTACTGGCATTTGTTTAATTTCCTCCTGTTTGTTAGAGGGTTTTGAAAGTTAATTTGCATTTCTCTTCTATGAAAAAAAGATTTATTGTAGAGTTTTATTTAGATACATTTTTATTTTTAAATTTTGATTTGTAGTTGGAATAATTAAACTGAAAAGTAGAGCACATTCACTTTATTTCTGCGATTATACAGGAAAATCAATGAAATTATTGGGTGACAGTTTGAAGAGAACTTAAAAACTGAGCATGCACTCGAGTCTTTTACCTAATATATATTATTACTGGACACCACTACTTTATTCTTCCAGAGCTGAACAATAACTTTTGATTAAATAGTTGGCAGTTACTATTGTATATTCAAAATTTAATAACAAAAAGCTTCCCTCAAAACCTGAGATTTTAATCTAAATTGCTTTCCTCTGTTAAGTGATTGTGAACTGCTATACTATGACAGAAGAGATAGCACAAAAAAATCAGTTTCCCTCAGGAAGATTGTTTTTCTGAAGCAGGACACTGGAAACTGAATGAATAAAAAGTTGCTCCAGCACTGAATGCATGTCAAATAGTGCATCCTATCTGTAAACACTGTCAAGAAAATCCAATCACGTTGGTATTGACACATTTTCATTGGGAAGCATATAGAAAATGGGTTGAAAGAGATATATATAAAGATATCCTAGTATTTCTTTTCAAAATCAGTTCTTAATCCCTTCAGAAGAATAGACATAAAGACAAATGCCAATATTGTATCTTAAAGCTAGAGACTCATATAATAATCAGTTTCTTTATGCAGCTGGGATTCAGAAAACAAGTTGGACAAACTTTTTGAAGCGGCTGGTTATTTTTATGCAATGGGCTGTGTTAGGAGGCCTGACATTTGCTTTTTCAGATGTACTGAGTTTTTGCAGCCTTAGCTGGAGAATGGTAGCAGTGGTCAAGGTGGTCAACACCTCTGCAAATCAGATTAGGAGAAAGACTAATGCAAAACATGGGGGAACCTCCCTCTCTCCTCTGACTTTCTATTACATAATTTGCTATTTCAAAGCCTCTGCCATGAACAGTGTGTTATTTTGTGTGACTTCTCCATACCCTTCAGTTTATTTAAAGGATCTGATGATCCAGATGGATGTATAGAGGGTAACGAGTGGTTGCAAGAGAATGTCAGTTTTGAGGATCAGGTTTTGAATTGCAAAGATCTGTTTTGATGATTCACCATGATATCAGCAAGGGCTACTGTGCAGTCATTGGAGGGGCCTTCAGAGAGTGATTCATGTACTGTAGGATGAATCATACCCTAGAAACACTTATGTCTCTCTTCATTAAATAAGTGAGTCTAGAGGACTAACTCCACTGTAGGTGTAAACCTTTGAGACATCTAAAATTGGGTGAAATGAATTCAACACCTGGTCACACACATGGAAATTTATAGCTTTGTGAGAGTAAGTGTGGCAACCATACTGGGAACAAAAAAGCCTGTTCTTGGATTAATAGAGATGAGGGACTGAGAAATGAGGTTCCTTCTGTGCCTTAGCCACAGGAATATTTAGACTGCAGCCATTTGTTTCTGAAGTGTAATGCTAATAAAATAAATCTCTCTGGTTCATATCTAGCCTGCAGTATTTTAGTAACCTACTCATATTTTAGTCCTGAAAGAATTTGGAAATGTCATGATTTGGTGTGCTACTTTGTAGTAACTGTTGGAGTTGTAGTCTATTTTATAGTTCAGAATTTTAGGCAGTTGCATCTCCTGATCAGTCCACGTTGACTGATGTATTCTAATATGAACAGACACAAAGTTTATTTTCATGTACTGCTAAATATTTCAGCCGTTTCTAAAATGCTTCTTGCATGGCAAATATTTTATGTATGTAGTAGAGCTGCATCTCTACAAAAGTGGAAATACTGTCTAAGTGTTAACTTTTGCTTGTTAAAGTTGCATGTAAGAAATCTTCTTTACTGCAAAGACAATTCCTTGTCACATTTTTTCCAGAGGGAATGTGGCCCAGTGTGTGAGGCAGTTGCACCTCAGTCATGCTCAGTCTAGTGGCTTACGTCTTGGGCAGTGTCCCTCCCCGACTCAGTCTTTGTGATCTTCGTTCATCAGTTAGTCTTTCTGTGTTTCAGTTTGCACATGTGTAAAATGAGAGTATTTCCCTATTTTACCAGAACGTTATAACGATGCTAAAAATAATTTTAGATTGCATGTGTGGAAGGAAACTGTCTCCTTGTCCAACAGAGCTTGATGCCTAGAGAGGGTCATCTTCTATGCAGAAAAAGGTGTGTATGTGTGTATTTGCATGCGAATATTTTAGATACTCTTCAGGAATCCACTGATTATTTTATAGATTTTCTGTTTTCTGTATATTGTATTCGTTATGTCACAGATGCCTGCTTGGAATGTGTCCTTGAAAAAGGTGTTTCTGAGGATTGCATAAGAATACTTAATAAACCAAAGTGTGCAGATAGGGTAGAAATGTAGATACAAACCACAAGGCTGTCATGGGTCTTTGTCAATTAACAGCTGTTTTTCTTACTGCGTTTAGCTAAATGGATTAGTGGTTAGTGAATGTATTCTGAGCATGAACATTTCAAGAAAGAAGGATTGGTTCGTGGTTGTATTACTCTAGGTTTATGGTTTAGCTTCTTTGAAATATGCCAGCATAAAGTAAGGGCAAATCAAGCTTTCCCTTCGAAAGTGAATGCAGTAATCATAAATCTGAAATTCTGAAGTATGGAGTAGAGCTTCCATTAACCTAGAGACCTGGGTCTCCTCATGCTGGAGGGGCTATTCAGTCTGCAGTAATCTTAGAGACCACAGTTCCCTGGAGTCCTCTTTCTAAGCATTCCTGTTCTTATGAAATGTATTGCGTATTTCTCTGGGGGGGGAGGGGGTATCAAAGCCAAATGTATTGGAAACTGATCTCCAAGGAGCTCTAGACTAGCACTTCATAAACTGGAAGTGTAGTAGATATAATTTAGCTATTCATATGCCAAATACAAAGTATTGGTCAAGTGTGGATAAAGCCATAGAAGGTGACACACCTCAGCCCAGAAAATCGAGCAAAGGAATGAGAATGATGTGGAAGTTTAATGTAGCTGTAAAAGAAGGATCCTTTTGTGTCTTTTCAGCAACAGTAGTTTTTCAGCCTGAAAAGCACCTCTTTTCTTCTAAAAGAAAACCAGTGCAGGAAGGGGAGTAGAGCAAGGGTTTTTCCCACTTCATAGGTCATAGTATGACAGAATTTCACCTTTAAGTAGTAACTTTCTCATTACACTTTGAAATATGTTACAAAATGTTCATGCTTTATGGGATTAAGTGTAGGAACGCCCTGAAAAATCACCTGAATAATCAGTAATATTTGATAGATTTGTGAGTGGTGTACATACATTGGGTAATCCTAATGTGTAGGTGAAACCTTGTTCCCAACTACTTACTCAAGTGCCACCTTAATAATTTTGTATGGACACGGTGTCTTCAATACCCATGAAGTCTCTCTCCTCAAAAATCTGCTCTAGGAATGCTGCACCGCGTAAGATGTTCTTGTGACTTAAAACATGATCCTGTCAGCCAGGAAACATGCCTGGTTCCTGGCTTTGCTCCAGCTGCATGTCAGTCAACTCTGCTGGCTATCAGCTGCCAATGAGTGTAGCTGGTGAAACTGTTCAGTGATATTTGAAAATGTTTCTTTTCATCTTTATTAAATCCACTGATTGAGAGTTAGTAATGCTATGGTGTTTCTTTGCTCATATTGATTAAAAAACTTCCATATAGTTCTGTTTTTTCTTTGTGTAGCTGTTTTACCTTTGTGTAGCAACTTCCAGTCTTGCTGGAAAAGTCCCTTGGATTTTTTAGCATCACTCTCCCTTTTTGTCAGGAGTTGCAGGACTCTTGTGTTTTTGTTTTGTTTTTCCAATTTTAATTTTTTCATTAGAGAAGTAGTATATGGTGAACCATGTTCCCTCTGATTCCTTTTTTTTGTTTTGTTTTTGACTGTTATGAATTCACATGTGCTTTTTGAGCTTTTCATTTCCCAAGAGTACAGAGGGGATTATCGGGGTAGCGATAAGGTGTATGTATGGTTGCTGGGACTTTTTTGCTGATGTTTAACAGTGGACAGTAATAAAGTAAGCTCACATTGTTCACAAACCGGTGTCAACTGAAACATCAGTCCCATTCCAGCATGGAGTCACCATCCCTGGAGATCTTTAAGAAAAGACTGGATGTGGCACATAGTGCCATGGTCTAGTTGACACAGTGGTGTTAGGTCAAAGGTTGGACTTGATGATCCCAGAGGTCTCTTCCAACCCAGTTGATTCTGTGATTCTGTGATCTTTTTACACAGAAAGGTAAGCAAGGACTGATCTACATCTCATGCCTTCTCTTGAATCCTAAGCCTGTTACTCGGGGGCAGATCCAGAGAGAAGAAAACCAACTGGTCTCTTAAATGTATATGGAATAAGGCACAAACCAACCTTTAATGAATCCCTTAATTTAAGGTAAATAGCTGCTTCATAATTGGAATTAGAGTAGAACAGAAGAGGAATATGAGGAATCCTGAGCACGTGTCTTATGAATAGTACTTTCTGAAGAGACTCTGGAAGGAAGGTTGCTCCAACCTTTTCCATGTAGGTTGAAAGTCTTTGTTAAATTGTCAGGAAAGACAAAATAAACCATTTTAGCCTGTGTCTTATTTGTCTTCCTTACTTGCTGTTGTTGAACTGTCATATAATAGCGTCAGTTTCTATGCTTTATGCTAAAAATTAGGTGGTGTTTTTTTTTTTTATAGGTAATTGCAGACATATTGTAGAGTTCCTTTATAAACTTTAGCTAGGCCAGGTGAGTAAAAATCAAATATTCTTGAATAACTAGTGTTGTTGAACCTGGTCTGTTGCTTTATTTTAAGCATTGAGATTTCATCTGTTAGCAGAAATGGAGTTCTTTATGGAATATTGACTAATCTTTTTAAGAGATAAGAAATTTTCTGGTGAGTATGTTATTAACCTAAGTCATGAATAAAGATCTGTTATATATCTAAAGAAAAATTCCTAATATGACAGTGTAATTCAGTGATTAGTTTTCTCAAGGAGCATGTCAATTCTTTGTTCCCTGTTCAGCATTTTACAGCAGTTTTGCATTTGAGTAGATCTTCAGTTTTGCATGAGTTATGGTAGAAGGGGTCTACTTACACCTTAAAATATTGATAGAGATAGTGCATGCAAAATTCCTATAATTCTCAAAACATAGTTTAAAAGAAGATCATCTTGTTTTGCTGTTTGAACAGGTAAAACAGTTCAGCATAGTAATTTTATAGATAGTAAGAAGTAATTTAGTAGTAGAGGCAGAAATTTCCTAGAGCTTTGAATGTATCATGTTGATGAAATGTGATGAATTAGGGCTGATGATAGTTATGAAAAACCTGAGCAATAAAATCATGAGTATTAGAAGAAGTCTTCTGACTCCTGTACTAACATTCTTAAGCTGGGATTTTCATGTAACTGTTTTGTTCTTAGGTTTGAGGTGGTGGTTGTTTCTTTTTAAGGAAATAGTAAGTTTGCCTCTAGTGTTTTAGATTGCTTCGATTTGGTTTTGACAAATGGTTTCCTTCTTATCTGGATAAACAAAAGTGGGTGGAATATACAACTCTGTGTACTCTGGCATGAAAAATTTGATAGAGCTTTCTTGAAGTTCTTTAATACTGAGAGATTATTCTAGGCTTCTGCAAATGCGTGAATTTTCCAATAATGTGGCAACTTACAACATGCAGATCAATGATTACCCCTGGTGAGCCTGTGCTAGAAACACTTGGAGTATTAAATGGGAAGGTGACTGTGCGATGAGTTGTGTTGATTGACTTGTGTTTTTCTTTGGTGTTCATTTTTCATGTTCGTTTTAAAGGCATTGCTTTAAAGAAAGAAGAAAAATAATTTCACCCCTTTAAACATACAGATAATTTCACCCCTTTAAGCTACAGGTCTTGACACATTCCAGGTCTTTTCTATTGGCTGTCATGCTGGTCTGATTACACAGCAATACATACTCCCTGTGAGCTGTACAGTAGTGGAAATATATTTCATCATCTTCTCAATAATCCATATTAAGCATGCTGTTTTTGTTATGAAGCAGTAAGTTCATGGCTCCCACTGATGTGACATGGCAATATGAGAATCCAGGGTCAGTAACTTTGGTCTCGAATGCTTCATATTCTAAAATGATATCATTGTTCTAGTGGTCTGAGTTCCTGAAAAAAGGTGTTATGGAAACTTCATTACAGCTTTCCTAAAAATAAATAAAAAATGCAAGCAAAACCTTTTTAAAACTCCAGATACTTATTTTTTAAATTTAAAAATGCTGTGCTACAGCGATTTTTCATGAATTAATTTTAGAAATTTGGTGTGGAGGTTACTGCATTCATGTGCAAGTTTATGCAGTGCATAAAGTTTGCTTATGGACCTCTTGTTACTCATTATCATTGTTATTTATTATTGCTATTATTTCTAGCTCCTTGAAGAATAACCAAGAAAACGTCCCTGTAGTGCAGGGTACCAAACGTATACAAAGAGGTCCCGTTCTGTACCAGACCTGTGCCAGTGACATGGGCAAGCTGGATGTGCAGTAGCGGCAGCACATGTGAGCACCCAGGCCAAGTGAATTCAATAACAGCAGTAAACAGGGGAGAAGTGGATAAAATGAAAGGTCCAGGTGCAGGGATGAATAACACAAATGTCGAGACAAAAAGGCCATGGGAGCAGAGGCAGAATAAAGTTTCTTTGTGAAGTCTATTCAAAATTCTACAGTCTGAACATCTCAAAGGGTTGTTTCTCTGGTTGGATCTTGTTTGTGACTGCACTTTTTCTCCAGAACCGGTAGTTGAGTTTGAAGGAGACCCCTAGGCTAGGATGCTCCCATTCTATTGTTTTCTCTAATATGGTGGCTTCTGACATTGTGTTTCTTCAGCCTAGTGCTGCACAGCTGCACAAGGGGAGTTTCAGTTTTATGCAGTCTTTATACGTTAGTGATTTTCATAGGTTTTTTCCCTGTTTGTTTTTTGCTCTTAAAGTTGTAATATAGCTTCAAAACTGTCAATGATAAATATTGTGTTTAATGATTTTTTTTTCTTTGGTTCTAGTTTCCATGTTTTATTGTTAACTGATTTTGAGTAGGAACTTTTCAGAGGAAAAAGAGGATTCAAGTAATGGCAATGTATTCTCATTACAGGATTTATGAACGCATCATTGATCCCCCAGAAACCAATTTGACACCTGAAATCAATTTATGGCTTGGACAGAGAAACAGGAAACATGGTTTCTTTAAGGTAAGCAGATATGAAATGGCACACGAAGAAGGAAATTAATAAATAGTCAGCAAGATACTTCTGATTAGTTGTCTTACACTCCTGAAATATGATTTGTATGAATTTTAGTAGAAACTGTGGACTTGGGATTTGAGGTAGGTCCAACACTTAAACGATCTCTTCTTGCAAGGTAGAGCATCGTAGTCACTGACTGCAGTGCCCAGTATTTGGGGGTTTTGTTTGGTTTCCTTACTTTAGGTTTCACCTATCTGCTGTGCTCTGCCTTGCCACTCCTGGGGACAGAACAAGACTGCGTAGCAGTGTCAGAGTCTATTCGTGGCTTTCATCTTTAAGTCTTCCGAAAGCAACAGCTTTGCTGTGGTCTCTCGGCCTCTGAGTATGATTGAGAGCACCACTGTCTGGCCATTTCCTCCTCAATTTCATGTGCAGAATACCCTCACCCTTCTGCTCTTTGCCTAGGGTGACTCTTGTTTGCCTCTTTCAGCACTGACTTCTAGAGCAGAGGTCTTCTGGCCTGTGATCCTTCTGGCTTTGGCAGACACTAGCTATTGTATGCAGTGTATTTGGCTTGCTTCAAACCAGTAGATTTTTCTGTTCCTGGAGTTACCTTCCTTTCTTCCTATTTTCCTCAACTAAGTGTGTCACTGTATTTCTCAGCAGAGAGAGAATAGTGGGTCACTAGGTTTTGTTCATGAGCTTCTTTGTCCTTTGGAGCTTCCATTGCTTCCAAACAGCCCAGGCTGAAAGGCTGGCTAGCTGGCAGGACTCAGGCTACTCCTACCTTCTAGTGGAAAGCCTGTCTTTGTCCATTTATGAGGCTCCCCAAGACATCATCATTGAGTAGACCAGTACAGGCATGAGGAACTTTGCAGAGGAAAAAGAAGATTCAAGTAATGGTAATATATTTCAGATTCAATTAAGGGCAATATATTTCCAAAATTGCAAAGGACAGAGAAATGACCTATAACTTCAAAAGCCCTCTCCTGTATGTTGTCTTTCAGCTTTTTTTGGCCCCTTGTGAGGCTATATGATTTTCTGAATGAGGTTGAATTGCTGAACCAAGCAACAAACTAAATCCACCAACAAGTGAAAACCATCCACTCCACCTGAAAATGAATTCTTTTCCTTTGTATGCAAGCTACAGAAAAGTTTCTGATATTTCTTCCAGTTTTGAATAACAAGCCCTGGTGCAAGTGTTTATCAGTCTGTAGTGCAGTGATAGGCCAATCTGCCTATCCTCGATACTGGCATGGATTTGTTGCCAAGGTGATTTCCCACCCACTTGGTTTCCCTTTGAAGCTGTCAGTTCATAAGACAATTTTACAAGTTGTTGTTTTCCTGAGGACCTCTCCTCAAAGTCCCCAGATTTCAACAAGCTAGGACAATTATTTTATGCTAAAATTATTTAAGCATAGCAACTAACAATTTTAATTGTGAAACAGAGGTAAAAGCTAACTTTTAACTTAAATGACAGTCCGAGAGTTGCTCTGAACCTAGAATATGTTTCATCCTCCAGCAGCTGAGCTGTCACTGTGAAGTGAAATTGATAGTATTATTTTATTCTACAGCTGTTGTTTTTTTACCTCAGCTGCTTCCCATAATTCCACAGATGGTAAACATATGTTTATAGCTACATAGGAAAAAGAAGTTGTTAGATTGGATTCGCCCATCTTAAATTCTTATTTTATGCAGGCAGTCAGAGCCTCAGAACTTTGGGATATTATATGTTTGTAAATTAATATTTCTACGCATTAACACTTTGGAAACAGCAGGGTAGCTAATGATATGCTAATGAGCTGACAGTTTTTATTGATCATAATGAAAGCCGACAAGTGCCTGCCTTTGCTTTATGCATGCTTGAATATTTTGCTAACTTTCTTCAGGGCAGAAATATAATTGGTTGTATTTTTTTAATCCTGCTTGAGAGTTTCAGAAATCTTACTTTTTTTAATGCTACTCATTGCAAAAACTTGGGATTTTGCCAGTTTGTAAAGAGTACACATTTCTTTCCATATATTTACATGCTCAGCAGGACCTCCCTTTCTTTTTCAGAGCAATTTGTTTCACTGTTTTAGCATATAAAAAAATAGATCTATTTTCCTTAATGTAAACAGAGATCTGCAGGGAAATAAGAGCGTTAAAAAAGAATTACCATTTTTGTATGTGTGTTGGAGCCATGATAATGTATGTCACAAAAAGCACTGGATACTGTTCTATCTTCCTCACTGTTCCAAAATTTTTCTTCCTTTAATGATAGTTAATTAATTGTTGTGTTTCTCCATAAATGAATAGCATTGAAGCACATTTTGGGCCATATTCTTATGCCTATTTTAGATCATAATTCTTCAGTAGACCAGAAGAGTAATGGGAGGATATGATATTCATAAGTCACTGTGGCTAGTTGCTGTCATTTTTCTTATTTATGCTTTTGTGCCACATCCTTCCTTGCAGTGACTATTCCACAGGTTGCTCTGCTGTGTCTGTGGCCTTGCTGGGGAATGAAGTGCTCTGTGGCATAGCTAAGGGAGTTGAAGTCTTGCCCTTTACAACTAGTATCTCTTACTAGTTGTAACTTACCTGCTACGACTAAGCATTTGGAGTTCAGACAAGATGGAATGGTTTTAGCACAGCAGTGGCAGGAGCAAATGTGAAGCACACTTAAGACAGCTTTGTCTGTTTGCTTTGAAGGGAATCTCATCTTCCTTCAAAAAATACATGCTGACCCATCAGGTTTCTTTGTGTGGCCCAAAAGCAAGATTTGTTTTAGGGCTAAAGACTACTGTTATAATCAGATAGGAAACCAAAGTAAATGTGACTGTGAAAGGAGGAAGAGTGATACAAGACATCGAGGGAACCCTCACTCTAGGATGGATCTGATTGCTATCAGGATCAGAATTATCTGCAAAATTCCTTTTATTGCTGGGGAGAACCTTTCCCCCTAAGGTTCCCTCCTTAGGTGGTGCAGAAATGAGCTTATTAATGCATTGCTGACTAGGTGATTAATGTCAAAAGATGGTAATTTTCATATCTGCTATAGGCTCCATTGATCCTGCTACTGTGTCTGGGGATTGTATAGTAGGCATTTGAGAAGTATGTTGGTATTTTTACTGCTCAGCATCATATGTGTGCTTGGCCCTCTGCAGTCATTTTGGTCTTGGAGTTGTACTGACTACAGTGAGGTAAATACAGTGCCAAGGGCAACTGTTCAAGCGCCTGGCAAGGGACATGCCTGCCCTGTGTAGGGGAGCACAGCGCTGATCTAGTGGGGATCTAGCGGTGTTGGTGTGGCATCGCCTAGGCACAGGGTTTCGGGCACATCTGCTGACGCCTCCATGCAGAGCCTCTCACCAGCCCTGGCCGATGCAACTTGCACAGCTGTGTGGCCCGTGTTGTCTCTGTGGACGAAGGAGGTTTTAAAGAGGGTGTAAAGCAATGGAGGAAATGAAAATGCAGAAGTGGAGAGCTCATGGAATATACGAGCCTTTTCACAGATCGTGGGAGGAGTCCTCTATTTAATAGAGACATGAGAAGTGCAATAAACAGGGCTTTTGTATTACATCCTCATGGGATGGGCTTCAGGCTGCAGGCCTGAATTTAATTTTGTAGCTGGTAATCTGCCTGCACAGATGAAGGCACTTCAAGCTAGTGAGCCCTGATATGGACCTGAAGCTTTGGTTGTAATTAGCTGAATGCTTTAATGGTAATGTAAAGGTGATGTCTGCTTGGGAAAGGCAAAACCGGGAAGATATTGACCACTAACATCTCCCTGTCAAGGCCATATCCTGATGTCCTTTCACAGAATGTTGCCTGAAGAACACTCTGTGCCAAGGTGAACCAGAGCCCTTGGCTTCACCTGGGAAGCTTGGCATGCCTAATTCTCTTTTTGACTGTGGCTGTAGAAAGCTCTCGGCAACCTAGACTGAACGCTGAAGGAGGAATAGTCCAAGTTTGTTCATATGTGTTACAATAATTATGGCTGTAATAAGTGTTTCCCTATAATGAAGTCTTTCTATTAAAAAAATACATCAGCGAAATTTCTGCTCTTTGAAGGTTCACTTCTATATTTGATTGTATTAATTCTGTTTCAGAGGGTTTATAGACTTAGAAGGCATCTACACTGGTGAATTGAAGTTCATACATTTTTCCATGGTAACATGCTTTCATGTAGCCAGAAATTAAAACACAAGAAACAGTTGTGTTTCCTCTTCAGGTTGTATTTAAATGCAAATCTATCCAAAAGACAATTGAGTGGTGGGGCTCTGATACAACAAACATCCTTGAAGTTCAATATGCACTTTTTAAGAAAGGGCTGAGGAAAACATCACTTCTCTCTGGATGATGTCTTGTTAGCTGTGCAATATGCTCTGGTGAAACTTTGTAATCTCATTTACTCTTGGTTAAGCTTTTCACAGGAGAGACTTAAGCATTGAAATATATTTTTATGCCTCACCTAATTTCTCACTGATGACTGCTAGCAGAAAGTATATAAAATGGCTTTCACGATGTTCCTTTTCCAGTGATGGTATTACTTCTCATTATTATGATGGTTTCATTATTCTCGTAGATGAAAAGGTTAATAAATGCATATACTTTTGCAAGAAAGACAGTGTGATCTAATTATGTCTATTAGTATTTTCCGTTAATATTTGATCATGAAACAGTAAGCAGGAAACAGTGCTTGCTGATTACCTTCTGCTGTTTTAGCGGACGAACACGTAGGCTTGAAGGGCTGAGGCCTATATTTTATTTATGGAGAGAGTTCAATGTTTTGAGCAAGTGACTATGTCCTCAGTCTGCAAAATCTGCTCTATTGCAATTTAACCGAAGATTAAAACATAGTCTTACGAATCAGTAAATGAATCAGATAATAACTGCCGTGATGATAAATTTCCTTTCAAATTAAAGAAAATCTCTGTGTCTGGTAGGAGATAGACCTCTGTCACTACATCTGATTCACAGTCAGGCGAAATGCAAATAGCAGCACTAGAAGTCCCTTGTTTTCCCTTACTCCTCTCCCTTAGTGACCGTGACATTATTAAAGCTAGTGGATCTCATGGAGTGATTATGTTAAACAGTCAAAGATGGAGCAAGAGCTTTTTATGGAGCTTAAAAGAGCAAACACAAGCTTCAGCATTTTCTAGGCTATTTGAAGGATTTTGGGTTCTTCAGGACCCAGGTGTTGCAGGGATACTGGGCGACCCTTCGTGTCTGCTGCTTCTGTCAGGGGCGTCTTTTCAAGTCAGGGACAACAGAGGATGCAGCCGGCACTGGACCTTTTGGTCCTTCCTCTCTCCTGCCATTCCTGGTTCAGTCTCTGGGCCCCCATACAACCTGCACTAGCTGTCACTGACCTTGGAGTCCTGATTTCTGCCAGTCCTGCATAGGGAATCTTTCCATCTGTCTGTGTTAGAGGATTTAATTCTAACTGATGGCACAATTACATGAGCTGCCTGTTGAGATGCAAAGCTAGTGGCTAAACTAAACCAGACAGCTGAAGTGTAGACTCTTAGTTACCTCTTGCACTGTATACTTCTCTTTTCATAATGTCTGATTTCACAGTCTTATTTGGCTAAATCACTAAGAGTATTGCTATGTTTTCTTTGTGTCTTTTGGCAAAGTGTGTCATAGGCACAGATACTGTTTCACTGCTTTTTCACCAGTCTCATCCCATTTTAAGACATTTAAGCAGCTTATATTTGGCAATTGCAAAAGACAAAGCCATATTATTTCTATGTTTTATGAAAATTAATATCCAAACACACAGGAAGATAAGAGGAGTTGTTATATTTTGAGCATCTTCATTTATTTTCCTCACAAGAAGAGTGAGCTGGTCAATTTTTTTGTACCCACTTAAGAAATGAGCTGTGAAAAGGCTTGTACAGATCTAAGTGAATGCTTGTAATCTATATTACCAGTTTTCTTTTCTTTTACAAAGGGTGTCATTCAAGATGTGAAAGTCATCTTTATACCTAATGGATATATAACGCAGTGTCCTAATCTGAATCGCAGTAAGTAGCAATTTCTTTATTCTATTTTAGATTTTTCATACAAATTATTTCTTTGTTTTAAATATAATATTTTCAGGCTTGTCACTTTTGCATGTGCTGACTTCCAGAAGGCAAAAGTTCCGTGTAAACAGATTGCATTTTATGTTCAGATATCCAGTAGTATATCTGACTTGATTTATTTACGGATTATTGTGTCTTTCCTTCTCTTTCTTTCCTTTTCTTTTTACTCTTCTTTTATTGAGCATGCCCGACCTGCAGTGATTTCTTAAGTCTGGTGCAAGGAATCATGGATTTGCAAGAACTCCTGGCAAAAATGACTGCAAAAGTAGGTACCTAAGCTTCTTTGTCAATTGCCCATTTCCTTCTGTGCTAAAACCAACATGAAAGTTTTTATTCCTTTTGCAATTATTCTACATTTTCATGGTAGACTGATTTTTTTTTTTTCTCCTTCAGCCCTGTCTGCAGTGGACTTACAGATATAGCTTCACGGATGTCACTTAAGCCTTATACAGCTTCTATTGTCTGCCTTATTATTTGTGAGATAGTGACAAAATGCCCAGGGTCTGATTTCTGTGAGAGGCCTTAGCATGATTTCCCTTCTCATGCTGAGGGATAAATGCAGAAACAAAGGAGTGAAATCCCTCAACAATTTCTTCACCGTGTGATGCTGTCAGAGGGTGTGTGTTTCCCTGTGGGAAGTCCTGTGATGTCTTCAGGACTGGCGTAGTCTCCTTCCTGGGAATTGAAATGAGGTTCCAAAATGGAAATGCCTGCAAAGCTGCTCTCTGTGCTTGACGTCACCTTTGATCAATGGTTTTTACAGTGTAAAAGTTAACCCAGCTCCAAGTGGTGTGATGTGTGGGTGTTGTTCCCACCCCCCCTTTTTTTTTTTTTTCATTTGGATTGTGAGTAGGATGAATGGGAAGCTGTAGCGGTTTTTTTTGGGTTTTTTTTTGGATTTTGGAGATTTTCTTTAGGGTCTGCTCCCACACTACACAGTCAACCTCTGTGTTGGCCAAGGCCCTTCAGCAAAGGCTGTGGTGAAGTTTTGGGGCAGCAAGCTGTGTTTTAGAGGTGACTGAACACCTGGTGTGTGTTAAAGGGCAGTCTGTGAACACTTTTTGAGGTTAATTTTCATGAACCATCTGGTCTGTGGTAAAAGGTAATTAATAGTCTCATCTGAAACAGCACCTACATGCTAATTACTTATAGGTTTAAGTGCAACTGCAACCAACCTGTAGATGCCTTTAATCTCAGTGTAGTTACTGAACAGGAATTTAAAAAAATAGGATTTGTGTAGTAGTGCTACTAGCTTTAAAGCGTTATACTTTTTACTGCACTGCCTTTAAATGTTCTTTTCCTTCCTGATAGGAAAGGGGAAACTTTGTTTTTAGAGAGTGTGCGCATTATACTGGCAATGCACTTACTCAGCTGATGTGCTTTGGACAGGCAGACTCCCAGTGCGAAATGTGAAGCTTTTAGTTCAGTTTGCTGCTTGTACTCTGAAAGGGAGGCAATTATTTTGAGCCCTGCTGGTGGTGTGAGCAAGTTCCAATTATCCACTGTACTGAGTAACTTGCTTTCTCTGCTGTTAATTATATTTTTGCTTGCTAGAACTTTATGAGGGGAAGCAAATAACACAGTATTTGTACTGCAAAGACTTTGTGTTTCCATAAAGTGGTGCTGGGATAATCCTTCATTGTGAGTTCCTTTCCTGTTATAACAGTGCACTGACTGTTTCGTTGCAATTGTTGTAGAAATATTGTTGTCCAGGAAAATGCATGCAGCAGGAAAGGAAGTTAATTTAGTAGACAAATGCAAGTTAAAAATAAAGGGACTTGAGGAAAGCATTAAGGTTTGTATCCGCCTTTTCAGCCCTAGGGGTCAATAGCCACAAATGGTGCTAATGTAGATACAAGTATGTCATATAGGGATGATGTATGGCAAGGCAAAGGGCAAGGCTTAGGAGGGCTGTGCAGCTGCATACAGAGCTCCTGTTTGGCAGGGCAGGTGGTCAGAGAATGACTTGCTAATGTACATGAGCAATGAACCCCAGCACCTGGTCCTGCACCAAGAGATGCAGAGCATGAACATGGCGTTTTGGAGAAGTGGGCCCTGTGGTTTGATGTCCAGTTGTTGCTTTTAGGCTCCCCTGTATCTACGATTTCAGTTTCTCCCTCAGTTTCTGTTAGGTTACAGCTGTATTACACCATTGAATAGACCACTGAATGTTGTTTGCAATGAATGTGTACATGCAGTTTATATGACATAAAGATATGAAGACTCAAACCAGGGCTTGTCTGGGAAGAAAACATCTGACTAGTGGCTTCAGGCTTCAGTAATTTTAGTAGCAGTGCAAATTATGCAGTACGTAGGCAGAAGAGAGTACCCTCTTGCTTGGGCTTTACCTCAGGGTCCCATAAGGCTAGTGCTGGCTAGTGAATCTTCCCTTGGTTGAGGTCAGAAAGGTTAAAGCTTGAGTTTGAGTAAAACCAAGAAAAATCAAGCACTTGAGTTCACTGGTAGACTAGTTAATCTGGTTTGTTTACATCATGGATTTATACGGCCAGGAATACTTTTATGATTAACAAAATTTTCCATGTAGATTTTGATAGTTTTGTTTTTTTTTCCTGATATTTTTGTTATTAATTTTGCCAGAAACAATACGTTTTTTACAGAAGTCTGTCATCTTTCAGTTATTTATATGGACAGATGAGAAGCAAGGAAAGTGTTAAATAAGTTTTGTGAATAATAGCTAGCCAAATATTCCTGAACGTTAAGAATTTAGGATTTGGTTAGTATATGAAAAATGTTTGGTATGGTGTGAGCTGCTTCTCCCTCATCAGTTTATTTCTATTCATAACCTAAAAAATGCTTGAAGTTTGAGAATTTTCTGCTGATGTTTAAAATGTTCAGCAAACCTAGTTGGGTGCATTTGGTAACATTTGGAAGGATATTTCAGCTAATTTTAAGGAATTAATTGTTTTATTGCACTCAGTAGAAATTTTTTCAATTAAGGCCCGAAGTTTAGAAACAAACAGAATGTTTCTGGTCACTCCAGTATAGCAGGTAACAGTTAAATGTTGTTTCTGAGCAGATTCTTTGAGCTGTGATGCATTCATTGACCTCTGTGTATTGGAGGGTTTGTTGTTGCATGCCTTCCTTCTGCTGATCTGCTTGATTGATCAGCTATGTTTAAAGATATTTTTTAGATCAGGAGGTAAATGATTTTTAAGTAGATAAAACTTATCAAGATAATGCAAGTGACAGAAAAAGCTAATAAATTGAAAATATTTATTCTCTTAGAGCTTTCTTCTTTTTCCAGGACAAAGGACAATATCAAGTACTACTTTCAAATCTGTGTATTTGTAAAGTCCTTTCTCTCTAAAATTTGTATAGCCCATTTATTTGGAAATGTTAATTTAAAAAAAAATACAATATATGTAAATACAGTAGAAGTGTAAGACAAATCAAATTCCTTTTTAACAAAACTGAATCTATTTTATACACTGTAAATATAATGACTAAATATAATGACTTGAAAAGGGTTTCTGCTGAAAACAAGCAGCTCAGTAAGAGGACAGTTTTGCCTTTAAAATGTGAAATGCAGTTTTGAAGTCACTGGATCATGCTGAGTCTGGGAGAGATGAGTATCAATCTGCTATTATCCCAGAATAACAACTTAAGAAATAAATAGCTTTTGTTCAGGGCTTTTTCTTAGGAGGACTGCAGAGAATAAAAAAATCACAGAAATTGGCCTAGTATTTATTTTCCTTTTCTTCCTCCTAAATATGTTGCTCTTTTACTGGCAGGAATGAAAAAGGAAATATTAGAATACTTTCATTTAAAGTGGATGGAATTTTAGAGGATGGAAATATATGAAATTCAGGTATATAGCATTATGTAAAAATACTATAGCACTGTGCATCTTTTTTTTTTTATAAAATTTGCTACCATTAAAATGTAGCAACCTATAATGTAGGATAATAGCATCATATTTATAGCTGAATAGAGTATGCATTCATCTTATCTTGTGCCAGATTTAGGTAGCCTTGCTATTTGCAGTGGCTTCAGTGTTATGGCTTGTACGTGTAAGACAAATGTGAGTGTAAAAAATAAAGCCCTTGAGAAACTCTTACCCACTTGGCACCAGGGTAATCTTTAGAGCAATGGCAGTTCTGGGGCCTGAAGAATGCACGTATTTACTTCTAAATATTAAGTCTTTATTTATATGTTTATTTATTTATTTTTAGTATTAGTAAATGGGAAAGTCATTTTGAGTGCTCTTAGGGATTAGAGATGATGGCACTGGGTGCAAGCTGTGCCTAGATGGGGGTCGTTCCTCTCTGGAGGATGGTAAGATGGTACCTTGTACAAAGGGGAGGTCTGTGATAGGGCTTAGGAGAGGGTAGTTCAAAAAGCCTTGTCCTTTGCTGCTGCTACATGAATGAGCATTGTCCCCACTTATTATTGCATAGTATCTCATCAGTAAACATAGCAACTGCTAGCATGCAAATGTAATACTTGGAAAAGAGACATCAGTTTTAGCTTCTTGATACGCATTTTAGTAGTTGGAATTGAGGAGGTAATGGGAACAGCAAGGAATGTTAAGAGCTAGCCACCAGGCCAGGCTTTACTCCAGGAGAATGGCTTCTTCATTAATCACAGTCTGGAAATATTTTGTACTGCGCTGGATTAAAATGCTTTTTTCCCCTCTAATTCTCACTCATTATTAGAAGGTTAAGACTTTTAGAAAAGTCAGAAAGTATTAGTCTGGCTGATGCTTAACAGTGATGCAATGGGGATGATTAGGAAAAGTCAGCCTGCCAGTCTTCATGCTTTTTGACTTGTAATCAGGTTGATGGGCAATTAAAATTTTTTTTATTTTAAAACAATTGTAGTTTGTGTACTTTTGGTAGTGCCTGGACATTCCTGAAGGGATCTTAGTGGGGTTTGTTGCAGTACAAGAGTCAGTTGCATGAGTCACAAGCTGTTGTCAGTTAACATGGATAGCTCCATCAAAGTCTGAGGAGTAGCATTAGTTTATACCTGCTGACATCCTGGTTGTGTTTCGAAGGCTGTAGTCAAACTTGGTTAGGCTAAAAATGAGTATACCGCTTTTGCATATTTGCTTTTTTAAAATCACGTATTTGAATTGCAGAAATCTCATCAAGTTACTTTCATTTGTAGTTAAATTATGCAGAAACAAGACTGAGTCAATTGGAAGACTGTCATTGTGAGAAGACTTGTCAAGTAAATGGATTGATCTACAGAGACAAAGACTCATGGGTTGAAGATGATCACTGCAGGAATTGCACATGCAAAGTAAGAATTTCTAAAGAGTTTAAGGAGTAGGACCTAATTAAAATGTGAAAATGGTCCTTGAATATGTAATGTTAACTCTGAGAATTATTATGTTTTCAGTATGCATCTAGTGGCAGTATGAACAATAGGGAGGGAAATGGTAAAATAAATAAATAAAAATTTGACATTGCTTGTGTGCAAGCTTCACAAATAAAATCTGCTTTCCCTTGGCAACACTCTTTTATTTGTTCTAATTACTTCTGTGAGGACTTTATGGTTTTGGGGTGAAAGCATGGCATTGTCTCTGTATGGTTTGGAATTGTTTTCCCTGCAGTATTTTTTTCAAAAAGGAATCATTATCTTAATAGTATTCATAGATGCTTAGTTGCATCTTGCATGGTAACAACATGCAGATTCTGTTTTCAGTGTTTATCACTCTGAGAAAGCAAGGAACAGAAGAGAATTAGTATGTAAATCTTGTCTCATTGAAATTATTTGATAAATATCTGAAGAGAGTCTTTGTTTGCTCAAGAAAATAGAAAACTGATTCTTAAAAATCTCGAAGATGATTGACACAGCCTACGGAAAGTGGTGCTTATGTTCTTTTAAGGATGAGCTTATGTTTTCCACTTAATGCACTTTGCTCAGGGAAAGTGGAGTAAGACCAGTAATATATGTCAAAATGGGGTCGGTCACCTTCAGATGCATTTTAATTCAAGTTTGTAGTTGGGATAGGATTAAACTTGTTACTGAAGGATGGGTCTGGAATCTGCAATGTTGTTTTCATTTACATAAATAGTTTTCCGTCTCCTGTGTTTTATTTAAAATACTCACTAATTACAACAGTCATAGTTGAATTTTGTATTAAAAACTTTTGCTTAGAGTGGAGTTGTGGAGTGCCGAAGGATGTCCTGTCCCCCTCTTGACTGTCCTCCTGATGCTCTCCCTGTACATGTGGAAAGCCAGTGCTGCAAAATATGCAAGGGTAAGTACATCACATGGACCTTTTAGTTTCACCCTCTATTTAAACAGAGTTAAAGTTGTCCTGAAAGCAGATGCATTTTGTAATTACTTTCATAGATCCTGGTAATTCAGATAACAGTGGCAAACTTGATTTAAGAAGGAAATAAGTAATTGCTGAGAAATGAACAAGCGTTGCAAATCTGTAAGATTTTCTTTTTACTTATTGGCAGTGGACATTCATCTACTTGTTTTGGATGGGGAAGCCTTACTTGGCTTCAGCTTGTATCTCTTGTTAATATTGAGGACCATCAAGCCTATGGTCTGAACTTTCTGTAGTGAGGAGCGATAAACTGAGCTGTTATCTTTTTGCCTATCTTTTATTTTGGGTTGGAAGGTTGTTCTTTAAAATAAACATGCCAGAATTTCAGACCTTGGGTTAGTATCACTGTGTGGTGTGATAGTTTGCTGTAATTAATTTCAAAATAAATTCATGAGAAGTAAGAAAAAAAAGTACACTGTATGATCAGTGTTATTGTCAGCTTTCATTTCTTCTTCTGGAAGTGCAAGCTGTAAGTAACATTCCTGGAAGGAATAGTCAATATTTATTTCCTTAGTAGTAGTACAAGGGACAAAGACAATTTTAGCTGAATACTGATGCCAGTCTTACCTTAAGAAGCACAAATTATCTTTGTTTTTTTTCCCCCTCTATTCTTGGGGACTAGTAAACTTCACACATGAGTTTTTTCAATAATTCATTAAGACAGGGATGTTGAATTATTTTAAGATTCATTAGGAAAATAATAAGACTCTTTTTAGCATTCTGTCACCTTTCTTCAATCACTGAATTCATTAGTCCCATGCACAAACGTCCTTTTAGCTGTGATCTCATGCTTACTCTTGTTTACTCATGTAATCTCATTTCTCTGAACTATTTATCAGCATGAGTATTCTGCTTACTAAAAGATGTTTATGAACGGAGTACATGGGTGGTAAAGTGGCCATGCTGGCCTGTATTTTTTGTCTCAAAATATTTTTATTTGTAATGTTGAGAGTCTAGGAAGTTCTTTCACAAAAGTGGATGCTTCTCTTGACATGTCTTTGCTGACATGCATGTATGCACAGCGGTCAAAATCTGACACAAAGGAATTGCAGGGCACAAAATTGTAGATGCACCGTAGATCCCCATGAGTAAACTGTGTTCCTATTATTTGTAATGAAAGATGAACAATCAAACTTGCCTTTTGTCAGTGATTGGCACAAACTTGACTCGTTGTTCTGACAAGAACTCAGCATGTCAGTCAATGGGAAGAGATGTATGGAAGTTGATTGAAATTGATTGTAAATGCCAGCTCCTTGACAGAATGACGTGCTAGGGCGAGAGGCAGTCACTTTTGGGTAGATAGTAGTAATTGCTGAGGCTTTCCAAAGAGCTGCACCGCAGGTGTTAATTTCTCTGTGCTTTTCCTATTTAGCTCTGATAGAATCATCAGTTGTAATTTGCTGTCTCTAGGGATTATTGAATGGCTGGATTATTGAACAGTTTCCTGTCTTAGCTGAGGGTTAACGAACAAAGTAGCTCTAGTGTCTGATATGTTAAGGGTTTTAAAAAAGAGGCGGTTCTGTTTTGATCCCTGCCATCTTGTGTTAGCCTTCCAATTAATATATGACAAAAGACTATAATTTTGTTTAAAATGTCATCATTTTTCTGAGTTGTGCATTAACTTGCTTTCCAGTGTGTCCGTTCTTTTGTTAAAAGCAGTAATGTCAGGAGAATAGGTGGAAAGAAAAAGGAAACTTCTCTGATTCATCTTCTCCCAAAAATAGTTACTGGGATTCGTAATTTAAACGAGGCTTCCTGATTTGAAGCTTTCTCCATAAGTGAGATCACGACGACTCAGGCACAAAAACTAGGGCAGCTTTAGAAAAATGAAGAAAACTAGGGTACCAAAAGGAAGAAGCCTGTTTTTTAAATGCATTGTGGATGATGAAAACTGAGTTCTTCTGAAAATCTTGCAATTTTTTTTTAAAGAAATGAGCGTTTTCAAGAGTGTGAGTTTAAACAAAAAATCCTTAGAAGCAAATTTACATCTGAAAGCTTAGGAAGATTGATAATACTCAAAACTACAAAATATACATTAGTCAATACGATTTGGAGAAATACAAAAGACTGGAGAAACCGAAGGAACCCATTCCTGCAGATGTGCTCACATGGTGCTTTTAAGGGTTTGATAGAAGCAAAGTCATTCCTTTATGTTTAAAATTTGGGAATCAAATGGGCTATGAGAGTTGCTGCTGTGCAATACTCCTATTGGTATCACCCGTAAGGGGTGCACACATGCACCTGTAAGTGCTTGGTTCCCTTACCTTGGTATTCAGGAGAGAAATTGAGGTAAAACAATTCCTAGACAGCCTGTGGCTTTTGTTCGAGAACCAAGTACTTTGAACACTTTTACTTTCACTCTGCATGTGCCTTGACTCAGGAAACTTTAAAGCTTTGTTCAATTGCAAGATAGGATTCATATCTTCTAGCTCTCCTTTGTGTCGTAGGTCAGACTGTTATTGGTCAAGCACAGAGAGTGCTGAAACACCACAGCAAAAAGTTATTTTATCAGTGGTTAGCACTGCTCTTATTAGTAATGTGAAGTGCCTTTATGATGGATACTTGATTAGTGTAAGATCGTAACAGTCCAACTGTTCTCCCTAATTAAGAGTTTTACTGTCCTCCTCTGGAATTGAAGCGTAGATATCTAGTTCCAAAAGGTCTGTGATAGTTAAGGTAATACTTGACTGAGCCGTACGCTACTGTGGCGTTGCTGAAGGCTACCGTCTTCATGGTGGCAGTAGTCCTAAGCTAAGCTAGTTGACTTTGCCTTGAAATGAATGAGGAGTGCTCACGTGTTCTAGTTCTGCTGGTTTGGTTGTGGAGCTGGTTATCTTTAGCAGAAGGGTCAAAACTTTGGACAATAATTTTTTAGTAGGAGCTTTCAGTTTCCTGGGAAATCTGCTTATTTCGTGTGTGCCTTAAGAATATTTTTCTGAATAGATTTGTACGGTTTGTTGATTCCATAGAGTCATTTGCTGCATCTGATGCGTTTTTGCAGTGCTCCAGCAGTTGAAGAGCTCACCTTTGTGCCCACAAAAAATCTGAAGTTTTAATTGAAATCTGTGCTTATATTATTCTCTTGATGAACAATACACTAATAAATGTCTCCAGTTCTCGAACTGAGTCATGAAGACCTCTAGTAACACAAATACTGTAACTAATCTACAGAATGTCAGTAATGAAAATATTTTCTGTCGAATACTAATGAATTTGGTCCAGTACATACCATCCTATGCTCTTATTCCTTCTCTTTAGTTTGAGTAAAGGTGCTCCTTACTCTTAAAATGAATTTATTGTTGTCTACATTATTTGTAGTTATGTATAATACTGACTTCCGATGAAAGCAAAATGCATAATATTCTTAACGTATTCACATTTTTTCAGTGTATGTGAGTACTGGTTTTACTTTTGTGTTATACTTTGCATTTGTTTACTACTTAAGTACTGATTTAATTTATTTATTTCTTATCTCCCTCATTCTCTCAAATTACAGCAAAGTGTATCTATGGAGGCAAAGTGCTAGCAGAAGGTCAACGAGTATTAACCAAGAGCTGCAGGGAATGCCGAGTAAGTTTCAGTTGTACAAACTTTTCCTGATTTTAAATGTATGCATGGTGTTCAAAAGTGACAATGATAAGTTAGTGCATTTCTTTAGGCTTCCTTCAAGCAAATGTGACATCTGTTGTCTTGAAAAGGTGACCTTGAAGTCAGTGAAACCCACAAATATGAAAACAAGGCAGAAATCTGACCCTTGCAAGGAAATATAAACACGGGCAAAATGACTTGGAGGGATGTCTTCTCTTTTATCTCCTGTTTTCATGAAGTCTAGAAAAAGGCAGCAGCATCTTGAGCCAGTTACTAATTTCAGCCAAATTGCTGAAATTTGAAGCAACTTGGCTTATGTTGTTTGAGTTACTCTAGATTTACCCTTATATTATTTAAACTATATGTAGCCCTCGTAATAATTGAGGTAAATTACTAAGTATTGATCTGGAGTCTTTCTTGGCAAGTTTACAGAATCACAGAATCAATCAGGTTGGAAGAGACCTCTGGGATCATTGAGTCCAACCATTGCCCTGACACCACCCTGTCAACTAGACCATGGCACTAAGTGCCACGTCCAGTCTTTTCTTAAACTGCTCCAGAGATGGTGACTCCACCACCTCCCTGGGCAGCCCTTTCCAATGTCTAATGACCCTTTCTGAGAAGAAATGCTTCCTAATGTCCAACCTGAACCTCCTCTGGCGAAGCTTGAGGCTATGTCCTCTTGTCCTAGTGCTAGTTGCCTGGGAGAAGAGGCCGACTCCCACTCCACTACAGCCTCCCTTCAGGTAGTTGTAGACTGCAATAAGGTCACCTCTGAGCCTCCTCTTCTCCAGACTAAACAACCCCAGCTCTCTCAGCCGTTCCTCATAGGTCAGACCTTCCAGACCCTTCACCAGCTTGGTTTCCCTCCTCTGGACTCGCTCCAACACCTCAACATCTTTCTTGAAGTGCGGGTCTCAGAACTGGACACAGTACTCAAGGTGCGGCCTCACCAGTGCCAAGTAGAGAGGGACGATCACTTCCCTAGACTGGCTGGCTATGCTGTTCTTACTAGAGGCCAGGATGCCATTGGCCTTCTTGGCCACTTAGTCAACTACAGTCAGTATTTAAGAACACAGGTAAATGGAGACTGTGTTGGATAGGAACATTCAGGGAGTGTTAGTGAAATGAGTGCAACATGGTGCATAAGCGTGGCAGAAATGAGTTGTTGTCAAGACTAACCTTAGAAGAAGAGAGTAGTAGTAGATGATTATAAAATGCCTGTTGTTCTGCTGAGACATGTATTAGTTGTGAGTATGCATGTGTTTGAAATATGATTTATCACTTCAGAAAGGCTCAGCTATTTTAAACACATTTGCTCTCACATGTAATTTTCAAGTATTTTTATTTTTACATCTTGTTGAATTTGTAGAGGGGGAATGGTGATAAAGGGGAGGCTTACAACTGTTATTGACAGATCAGTTTGCTAGAACAATTATGAAAAACATTTGGAAAAGATTACAATGATCTGGTGGTTGTTGTGCTTGTAACTGGGTGTTGAGAGTAGTAATTTTGTGTTCACTAATGGAAATGGACAATAACTGGTTGCAGGTGTTGTGAAAGCAGCTTGTTATGCAGAATTACTTTGCTGTTGTTAGTGCTTAACAGTATAGGGGTGCTCAACATTGTATATACAAATACCTGGGCAAGGTTGTTGCCTTGTAGACAAAGGTGCCTGTTATTTATAATATGACATAGAATGTTTGCTTTGAAGGGAAAGTGCCTGTATGAAATAAGATGAGAACAGGAGGATTTTCACATTAAAGTGAAACCAGAGTAAGTGATCTGAATTATGTCAGTGGAACTTATCTGTGCTATAAATAAGAGCGTTATATTCATCGTTATGAGTATGATAATACATTCATAAAGATTAAAAGCTAATACTGACCATCAAATATCTGTCATATTAGAAATGACTAAAATAATGATGAAAAGACCTTTTGCATTTTACTTGTTGTTGAAGGAAATTGCTATGGCAATGCTAACTGCAGTAACGTTGCAGTTTGTAGTATTTACATCTTAATGGAGAGTATTGGTAAGTATTTGAAACAGCATATGTGAATGCAATACCATGAAAAAAAAAATGAGTCTGTGTTGGGGGGAAAAAAGGTATTTCCATAGCTGTCTTTCAAGAAGACATCAAACCTTACTGGCAAAGCTTGTCATTCTGACTCGGGAGAGTTTTTAAGTGGGTGCTTACCTCTGCTTCTATGAGATGATGTGTCTTCAGGCAGGAGGTTCATTCAGTGCGTCTTCAGCATGACCTCTTAAAAGCTGTAAGCAAAATACATACTTATTTACTGCCTCAGTTAGGAAAGCTTATTTGATGATCTTAAAGGTCCTTTCCAACCAAAACGATTCTATGATTCTATGAAGGATCAACGGCGATGAGTCAAACTGTGTCTGTACTCATCATTTTCTATCCCGTGCGGGCCAACTGGTGAACAAGGTGTTGTATGAATAAAGGAAGGGCTTTGTGCTAGGGGAAGGGCTACACAAAAATTAATATGGTTTAATTTTCCAGACGAAAAACAGACATCAAGTTTGAAAAGTTGTTGATCCATGAAGGAATACAGTAGAGGGTATCCATCAACTGTCAGTTTATTAGTGTTGATAAAGATGACTTAAAAATCTTGGGGAGTAGCTCTTGTGTCTGTAGAGGATGTAGTTGTAGGTGGAGTAACATCAGAAAGATAAAGTTAAAATTTCACATTTCATTTTTTTATTTGAAGGTAGTAATTTTATTATTTGCATAGGTATGGATCCAAGCAGAAGAGGCTTTTAACTTTTATATTTTTTCCATCTGACAAAAATAATACCGATGGATCCAGACAGGTCAAAGATTTTCTTTATCAGGCTTTGAGCTGGTTTTACTTTATCTCTGAAAACTAATCCAGACTAAAAATGTATTTATGAGGCACATCCTCTTAACCATAAGCACAGATGTTACTGATGGACAGCCATTCCCAGCTGGAATCCTGCCCACAAACACTCCCTAGATTAATCTACGGTGATAAAATGACAAAATTAGTGCACAGGTGTTTCTAAGAATCACAGGACAGTTCAGGTTGGAAGGGACCTCTGGAGGTCATCTTGTCCAACTCCACTGCTCGAGCAGAGCCACCTAGAGCCAGTTGTCCAGGACCATGTCCAGACGGATTTTGAATGTCTCCAAGGATGGAGGTTCCATAACCTCCCTGGGCAGCCTGTGACAGTGCTTGGTCACCCTCACAGTGAAAAAGTGTTTCCTGATGTTCAGACAGAATCTCCTGTGTTTCAGTTTGTGCCCATTGCCTCTGGTCCTGTCACTGGGCACAACTGAAAAGAGCCTGCCTCCATCCTCTTTGTTACCCTCCCTTTGGGTATTTATATGCATTGGTAAGATCCCCTCTGAGCCTTCTCTTCTCCAGTCTAAACAGTCCCAGCTCTCTCAACCTTTCCTCCTGTGATAGATACTCCAGTCCCTTACTTATCCTTGTGGCCCATGGCTGGTCTGTCTCCAGTTGTTCCATGTCTCTCTTGTACTGGAGAGGCCAGAACTGGACCCAGTACTCCAGGTGTGGCCTCACCAGTGCTGAGCAGAGAGGAAGGATCACCTTCCTTGACCTGCTGGCAATACTTTGCCTAATGCAGCCCAAGTTACCATTAGCCTTTTTTGCTGCAAGGGTACATGGTTGATTCATGTTCAACTTGGTGTCTGTTAGGACTCCCGGGTCCTTTTCTGCAAAGCTGCTTTCTAGCGGGGTGACCCTAGCATGCACTGGTGCATGGGGTTGTTCCTCCCCAGGTGCAGGACTTTACACTTCTCCTTGTTAAACTTCTTGAGGTTCCTGTTGGCCCATTTCTCCAGCCTGTTGAGGTCCCCCTAAAAAATGCAAGTGTGTTTGTGCTTTAGAAAACTGCACCTCTCTGCATTCAATAAGTGGTTATTTTGGCTTGTGGATTTCACCAGTGTGGTGACGTGGCTCATTTGTACTCAATGGAAAGAATTCTATAACTTTTGTTGGATCGGGAGTTTACTGCTGATCAGCTGACTTCTGGGTTAATGCCTGTGAACGACATGATGCCTGTTTGTTACCAGACTACATGTTTGACAGCAAAGGGTACAAGAATAAATTCCTCTTCGTTATTGCCGGGAGTGGGCAGTCAGAGAGTGCCATACAAATACTAGAAAGATGGACAGGGCTCCACTGACATTCAGGAAGCGTGACTAAAAAGTTTTTTGTAAGGGTAAGGAACAATGTGATTCCTAGAGTGACAGTTAAGGACGCTATTTAGAACTTTCTCCTGAAAGGCTGATCAATAACAGCTAAAACAAGAGGGGGGAAAAAAACCCCAAACAACAACAAAAAAAAGAAATAACCTGATCTGAAATGTTGCTATTATTTTCCAAAACTGATCATCTGAGATGAGCCATTTGTGGTTCAGATTGGTTCAGATTTTCACTGCATGTCACTGCTTAGGCTGATAGCCAGTTCTTCTTTTATGTACTTACCTTTGTAATTACAAGAAATTTAATTATCTTATAAATGTTTGACTCCCGATCTCCTTCTTTGTGGATTGTATGTCACGGTTAGAGCTTGACCTGTTTATTCCAGAAGAATATCTTCTTGACATCTATTTCTGTCCAGATTCTGTGACTGTGTATGTGAATTGAGTATAAAAAGTTAGTAATTTTTCTTAGGCTGCCTGAAGCAATAATTCTGAAGTGTGAACTATTCTTACTTATCTCAGTGGATAAGATCTGAAATCTAATGATGATAATTCTTATAATTAGATCTGTACTAGTTTATAACAAATGGATTTTAATCCAAAGAATACTCAACATGGAAACATTTTAATTGTTTTAAAGCTTAATTACAAATATGTTCCGTTTGTTTTCCCAAGTTGCAAATTCTGCAGAAAATGGGAAACTTTAGGAACATAAAATCTTTCTGTCATTAAATTAATGGAATTCTCAATTTGTGATATTTTTTTATCTTCTTGTGATTCACTAAAGAACGTGTGAGCTTGGATTGAATTTGTATTTAGCTTTTTGACTCATCCTGATCGCTGATCTGACTTTCATATGATTTCTTGATTTCTTGCCATCTTTTTGACCAGATTTATCGTCGGTCAATGCTTTTTGTCCATATGTTGACATATTGTATCCTTTCTGCTGCAATTGTCTTGTCTGAGCTTGAATAGGCCATGAGTTATAGCCAGAGCTTTTCCAGCTGGTAGTTTGATAACATGATAGTAAATGACGGCTCAGTGTGTCTGGTTCTTTTATCACCTTTACTGCTGCAGTTGCACAGGCAACTGTGGGGGATTCCTCCCTTTCACTTATGGAAGTGAGATCAGGAGACCTAATACTTCCATTAACTTCACTGTTCTTGTGTGGGCACTTGCTTCAGTGATGCACGCCATATGTGATACTGTAGGGATCTGCTTTTTTTTTTTTTAAAAAAAAAAAAAAGAAAAACTGATGCCCGTGGGTTTTTTTTTTAATATTATTTTTCATGACAGCAACTGATACAACTTGCCAGTAAAGACAGTTGGGAAGTGAGAAAAATAACTTGACCCTGCTTAGCCTTAAGGTTGAATCTCAAGGGCAGTGACTAGCAGTGGTTATAGATCGGTCAGTTTTGCATTCCCTAGGTCTGCTGCACTTCTCAATTGTAAGTTCTGCTAGCTGCCAGGCACCTTGTGCATCATTTGCACCTTGTAAGCTCAGCAGGCATTTCTGTGTTCATAACTGTGTAGGGCAGCTTGATGCTGTGAGAGCTAATTCTGGAGCCTGAAGTGGCATAGCTGAATCGGTGTGGCATGGCTGGTGAGGCTAATTACCTGCAAAGAGTTTTACCTGTACTGGTTCTGGCACCTGAGCTAGTCTTTTGGCATGGTGTAGCACAGTGTCTTGTAGATATGAAAGCAAGCTTCTGGCTAGTAAGGGTGTCTCTATATAGGGGTGTTTCTTCAGACAGGGTAGGCATATAGGTATTGTCAATATCCTCTGTTCAAAGTCACGTATTTGATCCCTCAGATTATGAGAATGGTGGCTTTAGTAACATTTTTGTCTTTTTTTGGTATTAGTTTTGCTCTGCTTTCTTAGCCCTAGATATGTTTTGATCATATTTTTAAACTTTTCTCTGCAATCATGAAAACTAGAAAATGTAATTTATTTCCTTGAAGAAAGCAGAAATTCTCATTCCATCTTTTCATCCACCATCTGAGGCATCATGAAAAACATTTTGGGAGGAGTGGGGACTAGATTCATATTAAATATTGGCAATATAGCAGGCTGCCTGCTTTCATAGTGGAGTTTCATAGCCCTTTGGAAAATGGGATTACTCAGGTGTGGACAGTCTTGTGGATAGTTATTGTAGCTCCTACTGAGCAAAAATCCTGGTTGCTAATCTCTACTCCACTTGCCAGTTCGCAGTGGTGGCATAGCTGCAGAAGGGATGCTGAAGAAGTAGATTATGGTATGGGGAAGGCTGGAGGGGGATAAGTGAAAAGAGGAAGCTATTTTGGGACAAGATGTTAAGAAACAATGCACTGAAGAGCAGGACAGGTGGTTGGTCTGGAGATATGGTGAAGCTGATTTCCTGGATGGGAAGAAGACGGAGTAAAATTTGCTGTAAGATCTCCCCATAATGGCTCTGTCTCTATTATTTTAGAAAATTTCTGCCAGCAACTAGACCTCCTATGCACAATCTTACTCTAAACCTAGCAGAAATCAAAGTTATAGAAATAGCTTGACCTTGATTTACATATTATACAGCAGATGGGTACCTCAAGATGGGATTTCTGCTTTGCCATACCTTTGAAGGACCTAATTTTTGGAAATTAGGTGATCAGTAATTCTAAAGAACAGACCCTTTTAATTGGACACAGCAGAACAACACATGACACTTGAAAATGTTGGTCTTCTATCTGCTCTTTTTCTTTGAGCTGAATAACTTATCAGTGAGTTATGCAGATTATGAAATAACAGGAGTAAAACTCGGACTTGCATAAAGCAGGAAGACTGTCTTGAACAAAAACCTGGAGTGAAATTCTTTAATTCCTTCAAATACTTGGAAGGAAAACAACTATATTTGGAGACAATATATTTGGAAAAACTACTATAGAATTTTGAGCTTAAGTGCCTTTTTTTTTTTTTCTTTCCTTTCAACTCTAGGCATACAAGTGTCTAAGTAGATTACTTTAATTTCAATGTTATGGTGTAAAGAATGAATTTAACTTGCTGCCTGCTAGTTTACCAGTGTTGTCACTAGAGATTACCAGAGTTATAGATTGAAAATTATGTGATCCTTGACATTGCACATGTTTTCATCAATGTAATTTTTTAAAATGCTGTTTATTTTCAGAACGGAGTTTTAGTAAAAGTAACAGAGACTTGTCCACCATTGAACTGCTCGGAAGAAGATCATGTTCTTCCAGAGAACCAATGTTGCAGTGTTTGTAGAGGTAAGCCAGAGACTATGCATGCTTGGAAGGAATATAAATTGCTGATTCAGTGGGGGAATACACTGGGAGGAGCAATTTCTTTTTAATGAGATATTATGTACCTCTATAAACCTGAGTCTATAATTAGCCTTCGCATAAAACCAGTCTGTGATACTCCTTTGGGTAGAAGACTTACCAGCTACAAATCTGTAATTGCTCTGAGTTAGGGAGGGGAAGGGAAAAAAGGAAGAGTTGGGGAAGAAGGGGCCCAGTATCTCTTAAGAATTCCCATTAGGAAGAAGTTAAGTTTGAAAAAGAGATATGTTGCTTAAACTTGCAACTGCACTGAGCATACAGGGTTTTGGAAATGGGTTTTTAAGCTGTCTATTTTAAAATCACAATAATAATGTTAAGATTCCAGTATTTGAAGGTTGATTTAGATCTGAGCTCTCTCAGGACTCATTTGTGAATTAAGCTGGACAATTACAGAATAAAAATGAAAAAATAACCCTAGACCCCAGAACCCCATTTTTCCTCCTTGCAGTGGGATGTTGAGATGCAGATTCCCCTTGCTTGTTCTCTTTCAGCCCTGGGGAATCCTACTTGCATGCCAGACCAGACTGAAAAAGCCATAGCTGAAATGTTAGTTGAGGAAATCCCCTTAAATGAGGAAAATGCAGGTATCACAGGGCTAGAGAACTCGAACAAGCTTTCTTAAAGTGTGTTGTAACCAGTGAGCTGTTGGGTGAAAGGTGTTAGAACAATCGTTCCCTGTGTATGTCTGTATTGTACCACTGTTCCATACCTCTCCCTTGGTGCTGAGTCTCAGCTAAGCTGAAGGGGAGCCTGGTCTCTCTGAGCAGGGCTTGCATGTCAACCTTTAGTGATGCACCTCAGAAATTTCAAGCTAGAGTTGTGCCAAATAAGCATTAGACATTTCCAGGCTTAGAGGTTATTGGGGCTTGCTGGACTACTCTTGCCTGTATGTAAGTTCTTCCAGTGTCATTGTAGATGCCAGTGAAGGGGCTCTGAATCTCTCTCTTAGCCAGTAAATATTAATTAATAAATATGCGTAGTTAAATATTTACTAAGGCCTTGAACTTGCAAGCATATGCACGTGGTTGCAGGGGCCAGCACATTTGAGACTGCTTGCTGGATCACCGTCTAGGAATATACACATTAATTTTTTTAAACAGTTTCTAGACACATCTGTAACTATTTAAGCAAGCAGTAAATGTTGCTGCTTTGTCCCTCAGAGGGCTCAATGTCTTAATGATGCTTTTTAACAGATGGCCCAGTTTGATGTAGTGCAGTACTGAAAAAATTATCTTCATTACTTAAAAGCATTAGAAGTCTGAAAGCTTCAAAGTTGATGAAAGATAAGTTCTGTAATTATTCAGTTCTATATTATTGTTAATGATAGGTACTCTTTTTAGATATTCATCCCCAAACTGGTTTTATTATTTATAAAATAGCATGAATATGTATACTTATGTGATGGTCTCTAGAAGCAAAGGGAGGAATTGTACTTTCACTTCCTATGAATTCTGATACATGGTGTTTTCAAATTGGTACATTAAACTTCCACTTCAGTTCTGTTTTAGCTGACTGCTAAAACAGTGCCACCTCCTTTTGTATTTTTAAAATTCTTTTGACAATTATGCTTAAAGATATGATTAATTTTGTCAACTTTACAAAGGCATAAATTGAGGTTAGAACTCCTAAATTGCTTTTTCTGTCTTGAAGTAGAATATATGCTGCTTGGCGTGTTTGCTTCAGTTGCACGCAACCCAAAGTGGTAGTATATAATTTTATCATATGTAGAGTGCTGGTGCTAAAAATGGATATTTATTAAGAATTCCATATTTGGTACGGTAATCAGAGCGTTTATTGGAAGCCCACATGGATCATTTGCACATCATGTGCAAATTTCACATTATATGTATGATGGCACAGATAATTCTTTGCATTAGCCCTTAGCTAGGCCTTTAGTTAGTCAACAGGATGATTAGTAAGCATTTGCTAGTGATGCTAAATGAGAACAATAATTCTATGTAAAGTTTATCACTGCATACTAGTGACTGGTAGCTTCTGTTTTTGTATCAGTTTGTGCTTTGTTTAGTATCTGGTTGTGGAAACGGAAAACTTCTACTGAATTTCATGTTCTGTAGGATTATAGAATACCTTTTCGGAACTGGGCAAGGGTAGGAGGTTTGCAGCTTATGCTTTTCTAGCTGCAGCAAAGGAATTTCCATTTAATGAAAGGATAAATGTGGGGGATCAACAGAAGGAAAAAAAAACACAGAGAAATACGAAAATTTCATGCTGCTGTGGTATGAGACTGTACCCTCTTCAGGGATCTCTGCTATATCTACCACAATAATAGATAAGTGCCTAAAATAAAGTATGCAAGGAAAAAAGTAAATCTGTGGTGTTTATGGTGATGGAAATTGAATCAGCAAAGGACCGAGTTGAATACTGTAATGTACACATCTGATGGGCTTCATAGATAGTCATCATTGTTTGTAAATGGTTAGAAAAGTAAAGACAGCAAACAATACCTTTTCCTCTTCAGGCTTGCTGTGTGAGTTTATAGTATAGCAAAAGCTAATATATTACTAAAAGCCGATTTCTAGATTTCAGAAAAATGATTGTATAAGATGTACAGCAAGGCAGGCGTAGTATGGAAGAACTCTGCTGTACAATGGCAGCTTATTTTTGTGATTTGATGTACCTGAATGCAAGAATGGGCCTCATCAGATCTGTATATAGGATCTGTCCTTGAATGTTACGTAGAGTATACCTAGTTTTCCCCTTCATCTGTGTGCTTTAATATAAATGTCTACTTAAACTGTGTGGCTACTTTATACTTTTCAGCAGGACAGTGTGGTATTATTAAGCTCTCTTTTAGGCTTACAGAAATTTTAGTTAATTTTACAATTTTACAAAGAATCATTGTGTAATAAAATATATTTTTTACTACTTTTTTGAGAATCACTCATTTTTCTTACAGCATGCCTGCTACGTTTTTTTATAGGCCAAGGACAAATCTAATACAAAAAATAGTGTCATAAAAGTGTTTTATTGTTCCCTTTAGCTGTTTTTCTCCTTGCCAAAGACAGTGTATAATTTTGAAAGAGTGGATTTTTTTCTCTTTTGAATGAGTGATTCAAATAAAGTTTCATGAGAGAATTTTTATGTTGTTATGCTCACAATTTTAGTATGTAAGAATAGCCTTAACAGCCCTAGCAGCTTCAGTCATGCTCTCCTTAGAAGAGAGAGTGTGAGGAAATAACGAAGTAGTGAGAGCTGTTTGGTTTCTGGAGAAAATAATTTTTATTTGCTCTCCTGTAATGTCCTGTCATGTAATCCTTTGGCTGATGGGTTTAGATTGACTGCTGATGGTGGTTAGCAGGAAGTGGAGAATCCTACTGATGAGCTGAAGTGTGCATTTTACGGCAGGCAACAGCATGTAAATCTAAAACTGGGGCTTCTGCCACCCTTATTTGTATTGCTTTGTGTTGTTTTAAGGAGGTTTATATTCTTTCAATTAGAGGACGAGAAGGCTCTTCAGTTAGCATGTTTCTCATCTCTCCCTGTCTAGCTGTGAAATTGAGTTCTGCTTTTTCAGAAATTGAATGTTTCTCATTCATTGCTGTGAGGTATGAGTTATTTCAAGGTTTTAGATTGATAAAGATTTAATGGAGGTTGATAAATATGAATTATTTTATTTCTAAACATAGTTATAATGTTACTTAGGATTTATAAGAGTTTTATTTCTGAAAAAAGAAATCTTTATAAGATGTGAGGCTGTGCAGTACCATTATTCTAATGCACACAAATAAGCAGTATGTAATAAGGTCTGCATTGATATATCAGCTTGAAAGAATTTATGACATTACTGTTTTATATGTCAGACCACTGCGTTCTGGGACCACAGTCTCTGAAGGCATAAAAGCTGTTGTTCAAAGTGCTTCATTGCTCATGACTCATTAAAAACAGATTCAGATCATGAAAGGGCGTAATTGCTAGTGCAAATTTTATGACTCTTCCTATGAGTTGTCCCCCAGATTTACTTTGCACATTTATGTAGTAACTGTGGGGTTAAATCATAAAAATAGTAGAGATTTTGAGGTTGAAATTACCTTGGACCTTTTGAACATTGCTAATACTATTAATGGAAGCATCATCAGCATTCTATTTAGAAGCCTCTGAAATGTGAAACAGTGAAATGTGGGTTGCTGAAGGGTAGCTTCTTGAACAGCAAGAGAACAGGGGTTTTACAGTTTTTGAAGTGAACAGCTAGGGATATTGTAACAAGTACAGAAAGCATTACAGATGTCATAAGGAAACCCTCAAACACGAGAGGCACATTAGTGTTGTCCATAAAAAAAGTAGGAAGAGGTATGGATATAAGATATATTGATTCCAGCTGTAGTCTTGAATGAGTTCTTGCATTCTTCAGTCAATAATTAAGCCAAATTACCAAATATGTTAGGTACCTAAAAGTTGGATGACAGCACAAAACAGCTTAGCATGCTGCTCTGGAAAAGTGGATTCTGGGAACTGGAACCTGAAGATGTTGAGAAGCTTGGAAAAATAAGGCGATGTTCAGGTGTGCCAAAATGGAATAAAGTTTAATTTTAGATAATCTGACTTGGGACCACTAAGCCCTAGCCAGTTGTGCAGTTCCTGATGCTGCAGAAGTGATAGTTTTATGTCTGCTAGCATGAAATCTGAGCTTTTTCATAATTGTCTTAGTACATTTATTAATGGTCATTCTACAGTCAGAAGAAAGAAGTAGAAAGATACAAATATGTTCTTAAGAAAAATTGGAGCAAACATTTCGGCAGCCTTGATAAAGGAAGAGAGTAATGTTATCAGAAATGTTTGGGGAAGGAACAGAGGTCATCAGGCCCATCAAAAATCTAAACACACTCTTCAATATTTAATTCCCCTGTTGGTAGTATCTAATTGTATCTTGAATGTGTTGAATGACTTTGACTGTGTATGTGTGGGGAAAATGGTTTCTGACATCTGTTCTGAATGAGTTTATCTGTAATTTTAATTCATGCTCACTTGCCTTGTCATCTGTCTTGGCCTGAAATTAGTTTAGATTATCAGAACTATTTAAGATTTTGTGTGCTTCTGTCAAATCCTCTCCAATTGCCTGCTTGCTCGGATGTGATGATTCTATTTTAAGCCATTTCTTATATTTGGAGAGGAGCTGACTGTCTCAGATAAGACTTTGCTGAATATTCGGAAGTCCCAGGAATTCAGTTATTTTCACCTGGGCAATTAGAATGCATGCCCTCTGCTAGCTGCCACCCGTGGTTGAGATTCAGAGATCCCACTGCAGTAGCAATGGGTGGTTTTGCCATCTGTGTAGGTATTTTAAAGGAACCCTATAATTCATTTCACACTGAAGAATTCATAAAAATCAGATGTTTTCATTCTTTTCCATTGTGCTTGCTTGGGGATAGTAATTGATCCTGTGAACAGATTGTCCATGAATAGATTGATGTTTAAGTCAGTGCGTAGGCCCCTCCCTGTTTAGTCAGGAATATAAGCATGGTCCTTGCTGTCAGTGGCCCTGTGTGCATTCCTGACTGTTTTACTGAATAAGAATGAATTAAAATATTTCGCTAAATTAGGTGTTGAATTGGGATTGTTAAATGTGAGAACACCACAGCTAGCTTGTTTCTTCATGTTACAGTTGAAATATGAGGTGGCCTTTATTTGCCAGAAGAGCAGGAAAAGCACTGAGGCCCAATATGAACTAAGATAGAGTAGATAGAATTTTATTCCTTTCTTGTCTCCAAAACCTCAGCTAGGGAGAATGCAGACCAGGGTCTAAGAAATGCAAGAACCACCCTTCCTTGGTATGCACCGCTTGGCTCTTTTGAAGTGCTAAATGTGCATCTTCACTGCAAAAGAAAAGTACTTGGAAAAGCCTCTGTCCAATCAATGGTGTGCCTACTCTGACAGAGGCACGGTATGAACCCTTACTCTTCTATACCTGTACATTTTCTTTTCTGCTGGTTAACCTTAGATTACATTTGTTTTGTGAAAGCTTGGTAACATACAGTGTCATCACACCATGCGTGCTCTTAACAGGAATGACTTCCACTTTCCACTTATGGAGATATTGACCAAGTTTTCTGAAATGCTACGGGAGATTGAAGTTAAGTCACTCCTAGCCAGCATTTTTAAAAGGTGGAAAACAGTGTTTCACAGGTCTTTCACAACAATAAATGCCAAGGCAATCTAGAGATGTAGTAGGTGTTCTATCATTGTGTATTCCTCATGAAAGGAGAACAATGAAAAGTTCTTTAGAGCCTCTAATTACACAAGTTACAGAACTGGAGCATTACTTTTTTTCTTCTATGCTCTTTTAACAGCCTTCAAGCTTGAAAACGTAAGAAAGTCTGATTCTGAATGGAGACAGTTCATATTTGAGTTGATAATAAGGGAACAAAAGCAATACAGGTTTTTCCAGAGAATTTTTAACAGAAAGTGACAGCTGTAGTGGTACAAAATGGGTAGTTGGGGTAGTCATCATATCTACTGATGAATTTCAGAGATGGCAAATAAACAGTGAAGAATTCTTAGGGCTATGATGTGGTATTGGAAACTAATCAGCGGCTTGTGCTTGGGAGAAAGTGCTGTTAGAGAAGAGCGGTTGATCTGGGACTTGGGACTTGTGATCAAAGTTAACCCTGAGAAGCCATCCCTTTGGCTATTTGTGTTAAATTTGTCATGAGCTGATCACAGGGTAAAATGTTGACTCGCTGGAATAAAGAGAGCCCAGAATCAAAGTTTTTTTGGTGCAGAAAGTTGTATAAGGACTATTGTAACTACAACATGCTGAGAAAGATGAAACAAGTTTTACAGGTTTGGATGAGAGGGAACTATAAATAAATAAATAAAAAAAATTAAAATGTCCTAAGACAGTAGTAACAATCCACACTAAATGAAAAGGTGATATTTTTATAGTGCCTAGCTTAACACACCGATACATTACATCAGTTCTGAGTAGTAGTATCTACCAATAATAATCAAATATGAAACTAATACTGTGTATGAGTTCAGAGGAGAATTATTATTCTAAAGGAGCAGGAAATAGACTAGGATGTCATAGTCTTAGGGGAAACAGTGATAAAGAAAGTGTTATAAAACTTATTGTCTCTTGGATATTATCTAGAATGCCAACAGAATAGTAATCCTGCTTGGGGAGTATAAATTAGATGCTGAATGAGTAAGTCTGGGGAGATGGGTTCCAGTGTTTAGTTTCGATTATAATTATAAAGGCAAAAATGAGAAGTCAAATACTGTGATTGCATAAATGGCTGAAGGCAGTGTAACTGCACCCTTTTTTACCAGTATAAAATGTTCTCAGGCTTGACAAGGCTGTATCTGGAATACTTGAGTGGTTTTTACCAGACTGTGAAATGAATGAAGGCTAGAAGGGGTATCTGCAGTTTTCATTAACAGAGTTGGTTCTTTTTCGCAAGTTGGATCACAATGAAAGAGTGAACTAACAGCACAAGGAAGATACATTGGTGGTTAATAGAATTAATCTGAAGTTTAAGCGTAGAGTTGGACGTTGACACTGAGAAAGTGTCCTCCTTGCTAAGAAGTGTTAAATTTTTTAAAAAATGACCTCACAACCCAACGTTAGATTATCAGACTCGTAAAGTTGGAGTGCACTAAAATGATGAAACCTGTTTTAAATTAGTAGATGACTGAAGCACATGTTCCTTGAGGGTTTTTTTTATTTGTTTTTTTTAAACAACAGTTTCAGGATAGCCCTATGAAAATTTCCTTACTGTAGATAAAAACTATGTTTAGTATAATCTAAAGCCTTCTGAAGTTCCTTAAAGAATATCAAAGCAAGGGATATGAACAAAGATCTGAATCTGGTGTTTAGATCTTAGAAGTCTAGGTTATCTTTTTCTCAGCTGCCTTTAGGGGATGTTAGGAAAGTTTAGGATCAGTGAACTGGAACTTTTAGTTTGCTCCTTTATGACCAGGCAGAATTGGCAGAAACTGTTCTTGTATTCATATAAGTGCAAGCTGGAATACAAGTAGCTGGTGGTATGTCTGTGTTTCTGGTTTTCTCCCTTCCAGGAGGAAAAATCCAGAAAAAAAAAAAAAGAATTACCAAAATGACTGTTTATATCTCTGAAGCAAACAGAAACTGACTCTTGGATATTAATAGAGAGAAAACCATCAAAAATACACCAATGGGGGGAAAAAATCCTGTAGTCAAATTTTGTAAGGTATTTAGTTACCTCCTACAGTACTTCCAGTGGAGTGCCTTTAAAGAGATAACATTGCAATTACGTTCACTTTAGACTTCAGCAGACAGAGATTTTGACACAGCTTTGAGAAATATTGAAAATCGGGAAGAATGAACTTCAGCCAGTTGTGCTTTTATAGGAGAAAGTGGGAAAGTTCATCATGTTTGTAGAAGTGACTTTGTATGGAATAAAAGAAACTCTTCATAAAGAAGCTACTCAGAATTTGTATCAAGGAAAAAGGAGAGATCAATAAAAATTCTCCCCTACAAAATATGATGCATGGATTAATGATAAACTGTAGAAACAATCCAGCTAGTTTTTGATGACAGAATTAGAAGGCAGTGCATGAGCTTGTTTTGACTACCAGTATAGTTTTGTGTTAATTTTTACTCTTCTAAGAGCATACTTGATTATGCATAATAAGAGAGCTGTGAAGGATTTTTTTGGATATTACTTTATTATCCTTTTGGTATAAATTAGTATTATACTTGAAAATTAGAGGTCAGGTGGCATTTTATCCTACATGGGTTCAGTAGAAGACTAATGTATTGTCATGGCTTCCTGGTTTGAAGTTATCTTTTCTCCTAACTAAAACTAGTCATGCAAATACATTTTTGAACAAAATGCTTTTACTAAGAATGAATTGATGGAGGAATACAGAAAGCCTGGGTGCACCAGATAGGTTTCTAGAGAGAATTTCTCGAATGTAGCATGCCAGAGTTTTTCAGAGTAATACAGTCAATGTAAATATTAAACCTGAATATCTGAAATAAACATGTTTTAATACTAGGTTGCATGTTGCTTGTATTTCAGGCCATAACTTCTGTGCAGAGGGACACAGATGTGGTGAAAATTCAGAGTGCAAAAACTGGAACACAAAAGCTACTTGTGAATGCAAGAATGGTTATCTCTCTGTCCAAGGGGATCCTGCGTATTGTGAAGGTAAGCAAAATATCCAAAGACCTGTCCTCTTAACAACCTACTCAGAAACATAGTATTAAATAAATGGTTGGTGAGCGAATTTCATTGCAAAGTTCAGTTTCATGATGGTGAATATCGCAAGGGCCCTTTTTGCATTCATAAATATGGATCGAAGATTGCAAGTGGTGCTGGACCATTCAGATGATCTATCTATGGGCATACTTCATTGCTGCAGTTGTGCCTTGGCACACTGTGGTCTTGCTGTCATTACAATTTTTAAAATACTGTTTTTCAGACAATAGCACCTACATTCTAAAATGGTTTTAGAGAGCAACATCTTTGTAAGATGCATTTATTTAGGAAGCGGGAATTCTGCTGACATTTGTGACAAAGGTAAACGTGAAGGTGTACTGAGGCTTGAATATAGAAATGATCTGCAGTCCTTCCTGAAGTACTTCTGTAGGCCAGGTACTTTACTGAAATGGTTTTCCTATGATACAGAAGAGACCTATTTCTTAGAAGAATGTAGCTGAGGTACTTCTGTTGATGTATTATTCCATCACAGGAACGAATGCAATGGGGCATTATTCTCCTTTTTGTTTTTCAGTGTTTGCTAGAGCTTGCCGTTATTCGTAGCTATGATGTACTTATTAAACTAAATTGAAGAATCAACATATACCACATTCCTTCCTGCCTTCGCATTATGGGTTTTTTTTTTTTCAATGTCCTTGTATGTCAGGCTGCAATATTTAATCTTTCGGCCATCATAGGAAGTTTTTGAACAACTTTGTAGAAAATATTTCCCTAGATTCCTTTTTCCAATAGTACTGGTGATGGAAGGGAGATGGTATTTTTGACAAGCTGTTAAAATATACTGCAAGAATTGGAAGACAGGATGAAAGAATAAAAAAGACATGGATGGACTGGGCTTAAATGATCCCGCTTCCATAAAAACATTTTTTAGTGTATGTTGGTGAACAGGACTGCTTTAAATAGCAGTTTATAAAGCTATTCAGTAAGTTGCAACTATAAATCTTACGGTATTTAGTCAGTTCTCGACAAACAAAAATTTGAATGGTCGTATATATGCACTTTCAGTGACTGGGAAAACAGTTTACACCTTTCTTTTTAAAGGCAGGCAGCAGATATACTGTATGTAGAGAAAGTTTTTTGTACAAAAAGCTGTGAGAAGAGCTGCTTTATAGGTACTGCAAGGACTACTCAGAAATCAGAAGACAGTAACAAGGCTCTTTATCAGCTGTGATACAGAATCCAGTATTTGTTGTTTTTTGCTGTTTTAAATAAAATCAGTGCTTAGTGTTTTTATTTACCTAGTAGCAGACTGACCCTTTTTTCCTCTATGGAAAAAATTAAAGCATCTTGACCCAAATAGTTTTGGAGATGTTGGCAGTGCATTAGTGGTAGTGATATGGAAAGAAAGAGCTTTTTGAAGAAATTAGCAGGAATTACAACATATCTGGTCTATGTTGCATTAAATTTTGGAAGGGCGAATCAAATCCTTGACTTCTGTGCATGTGGGTGAAACATGAGGCAACAGAACAAACACGACTGCTTTTGCTGCATGAGACCGTGGGATAGGTGAGAGAGCGCTTTCTACGTGTTATGGAATTATGAATGTGCTAGAAGGAGAGTAGTTCTTAGGAGGTAATGTAGAGAAGAGAAGGCTTTTTAGCAAGGGGAACTACTGACGATTAGCCAAGAGGTGACTCCTTTCAGCCCTGTGAAGAGCTTCCTCTCACTCCTCAGAACAGTTTTCTGCAGAATTTCTTTATATGTCTCTCTAACCTCATTTCTCTCATCTGTGTGTTTAATCTGCTCAATAGAATCATTTCATAGTTGATTGTATAACGTTCTCAAATGTATGATGAAGCTGTGATTTAAATAAATGAGGTCAAAGGCATGTATCTGGAGGTGCAGTTTCGCAGGTTGTTGGTATAGTGTAGGGGTGGTTTTTTTTTGTGGAGTTTTGGATTTCTGTGTATACTGTGTAAGAATTAAATATGCAAAACACCCGAATAAGTAGCAAACATACAAAACACCTGTGGAAGCAAGAAACATGTAATTCTCAGCTGTAGTTCTAAATTTGTCTTCATCATTCCTAAACCTTTAAACTTAAAAGACATGTATGGTTACTGTTTCCTTTGAGATGGTGAGGTTAAACTATTTCATACTCGTGACACGTGCTGGTAAGTGGCACCTCAGTTCAGCGTGCTTCAGATCATTAACTTGGAGCTTTCCGTATTTCTCATCTCTTCCAATATATTTGAAATACTTGTGCATGTGAATTCTGAGGTATGCTATTATTTTACCTTACCTGTGTTTTTACTATTATTTCTGCTCGCTCCTATTCACACAGTTTTATCCTGCTGGACCTTATGGCAGCATTTTGATCTTGTAAGGTCTCTGAAGAATTGTGTTTGAGTCTGCTTTGTTTTTTCACATGTATTTATGTCTTTTTTTTTTTTTTTTTAACATTCCATATTCACATTTGCAGTGTGGTGGAAAAAATTAAAAAGATTCTAACTTTTGTCAGAGAATTGGCATCAACAAATTTGTAAAGTAAAGAACAAAAACCCGAGGGCTTTTACTATTCATTCTCAGTAACTACTTCTCAAGTAGTTAGCAGCTCCTTATGTCAAAATATACATGCAGAATAACCACTCACTATATGTATTCCATTTTTGAAATAACATAGATTAGGGGAGACAGATTCTGAAAACAAACAAGTAAATGAAGCTTGTAATGAATGAAGGAGATAAGTGGAGACTCTTTGTGTTCTGTAAATGCAATCTATCTCACTTAAAAACAGAAAAGTTGTTTTTTTTTTTACGTCTGCCTACTTGTCTTGCCTCTATGAGACATAATTAGAGCATTCATCATTTGCAGAGATATGTATAGAGATATTTGTATTAATCATGTTGACTGAGGTTTAACTACTGCTGGGGATACTTAAGCACAAGTGTTGAACCACTGTCCGTTTATGTCTGTCACATGTGCATGGATAAATTCTGGGAATCGCACAAGTAGCTGGAGAGTCCAATGTCTGCAGGATGCAAGCATTCAAGTTGTAGCAGCATGTGCACACTTGCAGCTATATGCACATGACATATGAGCACCTGTGTTGAGGGCTCAAAGTTGCATGTATGAGAGTTAGTCACAGAAGGCGCAGCAGTTCAGTGGTAAAACCAGGACCAAAATGGGGAATTCATTTGAATCTGTCTCGTGATGATTCTTCCAGACCTGTTATGTCATGTATACAGCAGACCTGCAAATACTCTGTACTTTTTCAAAGCCAGAAAATGCCGCAGTCTGTGACTACTTCACAAATACTAATAGGACAGTCTGCATAATGCAAAGTAAGAGAGGAAAGTGTTGGCAAACACAGAGTCTGAAGCTCAGAAATGAGAAAAATCAAGCCAAATCAGCTGATAGTTAGGCTTATTGCTAGTGTGATTATCCTCACTTTCTAGATACTAACAAGCAGACAGCCATCTCTTCTGAAAAGAATTTGGTGATTTTCTGCTACATATTTCACAGTGAAGAGCAAAAGCAGGATAATTTTTTCCTGCCACATTTCGGTTCTGCATCCTTTATTACCTCCTTATCTTGGAACATTAACAGCCCTTTTCCACCTGCAAAGTTATGTTGGTGCAAAAGTGATTATTACCTAATTGCTGTTGAGCTCTGATTCATTGTAAGAGCTGTTTAAATCTGAAGTGGAATGAATCTCCTGGTTAGGATAAATGTGTGTCTCTTCTCGCTGACACGAGTGCATGAAACAAGAAAGTTAGTATTAACCTTCTGTCCTTCATGCTCAACTACTTACTCCCCCAAGAAACATCTAGTAGAAGTGATACAGTAGTATACTACAAGATGTTTTGTCATATTACACGACAGTATTTTTTCCCTTTCTGCTTAACCAGTGTCAGCAGAGACTGTTCCTGTGATAATGAGTACAATATAAGAAAGGATCCATTGACTGAAGTGGACCTACAAGATGAATATTCTCATTGTATGACTATATCATAGAATGTGCTTTCCCTACGTACCTAAGTAGGATGACACATGCTCTCTAGGATGTCTTCCAGCTGTTGATGTGAAGAGTGTAAACCGGCTCTGTGAATCTGAGTTGGTCTTTTAGGAACAGGTAACAAAATGAAGCTGTTTTACAAGAATATAAAAAAAACAAAACACCTTCTCTGGCAGAAGCAGCCTGTTAGGCAGTCGTTAGGACAGGATATCTCAGGTGAGTCTGCTTTGCCCTTAAAGAAGAGGCCAAAAGTTCTGAGGCCAAATGTAGTGTTGAGAATGCCTCGTATGGGCTTTTTTTTTTTTTTTTTTTCTTTTTTATTGGTAAAGTTGCATGGGTTAATAGTGACAGGAGAAGATCTGTGAAGAATATATTTCTGTGAGATTAATTCAGGCAGTGTAGTTAGTTTCCTTGTATGACCTGACCGTCAAGGTTACCTTAGTGCTGTTACCTCAGCTGAAAGAGTTAATGAACTAAAGCCTTAATATTTGTGAAAACTCTTCCCATTTTTTGTCCTCATAGAATGTTCTAGAACCACTCATGACTTTCATTCAGAAGGAACTTGACTAAGTCACTCTTTCCCTTCTATGCTCCAAACATGTTGTCTTAATCTGTTGTTAACAAGTTATTTCAAAAAATGTCACATAAGCTGTGAAATACTAGCCAAATTCAAAAAACCTTCTCATTTTGTAGTGTAAGGAAGAGTTACAATGATTTTACTGGGCTGGCACATCTTGTGGAGATGGCATAAAGATGAATGAAAGCCTTGGGAGAAAACTGAGTGCTCATTTGCCTGTGAGCATGGACCCAAGCATGGACGGACCAGGCAAACTGTCAGCCTGATGTGCCATACAAGCATGCGGTGGCCTCCTGTAGCTTCTGCTCCCTTGCTAGGCATCCAGTCTCGCTTCTACCAGAGCCTGATACTGCCCATGGCACCAGGAGAGCTGCGGGCAGGCAGTGTGGTTAGGGTTACAGACATCTCCAGCACAGGCTGGGGGCTCGGGTTTCAGGCCAAGACCTCTGAGAACAGACTAGATAAAGCTTTATATCTCACTTACTTGACAAGTTCTAAGGCTACTATTTTTCTTCCCCCCCTTTTTTTTTTTTGGTCTGTTTTATGTATTTTAATTTAGAGCTCTGCAGGTTAGTTTTCTCAGTATTTGGGCTTGTAAAGCAAGAGATCCCCTTCTTATCTTAGGTTTATAGAACAATATAGTTTCCCGGCATAGGAGTGTTGGTTAACATAAGGCTATCCAGCTCTCAATCTGAGACAGAGAAGCCTGGAACCTCAGGATTCTGCTGCTAGGTATTTTAAAAATAAAACCACGTTTAATTGCCTTGTAATTTCTAAGTGTGTTCTGGACATATAGAATGGTCTTTACTGCTCTCTGTTTCTTCTCCTTTGAACTTGATGATGTCAGATGTGTCCAGGAAATTCCTTACAGAAAGATAGATACATAAATATGTTGAAAAATTCTGTTCTGAAGATACTCACATTAATGTAGGTTTGGTCAGAAAATGTTTGTTTTCTGAAAGTCATATAGAAAAAATAATTGCAAAATGCAGAGGAAGAAAGGTGTGTTTTTCTATTGTCACAGAAATCAGGAAAAATTAGCCTTTTAAGAGTTATGATTTAGTTCCAAATGCAAAGGCCTCGCTATCAGCATGCTTTAATAAAAAACAAAAATAGAAGTTTACTTCTGTTGCAAAACACAAAGGAATAAGAAAACCTTTCTTTATACTATGTGGCTTCTGTTATGTTTTTGAAGATGAGAGGGCTTCATAAAGCTTCCCTCTAATGTTTAATCCTTTGACTCATTGCATCCTGTACATACAGTAGCTGTTTAGTGTGCAGAATTTTTCAAGTGCGGTTTAAACTGGAAAAGAATAAACCCAGTCCTGCATATGGGCTTCAGAGTAAAAGTCTGGTGGCAATCCATAGAGTTTCCACAGCTGATGATTTTCTTGCTGTATAAAATAAGTTGAATTTTGTTGAATTTTCTCCTCCCCCTCTGTAGTGATTTCATTGCATCTGTTATAATTTCACTGCATTGTGGCCTGGGAGGTGACATTAACATTATGTGGTATCATATAAACCTTCTGCATGGCAGTGATGTATGACTGTGGGTTTGGATGGTGTCCATTGACTTGACTTCTGGGTCAGCTTTTAATGATAATCCTTCTGTTTGTTGTACTCTCAAAAAACCTGCCTCACAAGGTGTCCATATTTCCTGCAGTCGTTATTCACTATATATGATAGACTTATGTTCTGTGCTGCATAGGTGTACATATATGCATGACTGTACATACCAGATAATTCATGAAATTACCTAAAGTTAAGAAAATGGGACAAATGTTGATGGCAAATGACTATGTTCATTGTAAATGCACTGAATTTTTCTCTATGCTGAAACCGTAGCAAAGAGGAGGGTGGAAGAATCTAAAAATGTTACATTCAAGATCATCACCTCTGCCGCAAAGGCTACCTCATTGCAGAGTTTCAGTTGGAACCAAGTCCTCACACATGGAGACTTAAAAAAATCCCTCACCACAACAAAACAAGAAAAAACCCCAAACCACCCCCCCATGCCAAAACACCCAAACGAACCAAACCACCCCCCCTTTTTATAAACATGTGACTAGTGGCTGGGTTGTTTTTTAAGTTCAAGGTTTCTTTGAAAGACGCTTGTTAACCTACTTTTAAAGACTTCAGTTACCTGACAGTGTCAATTTTAAACTTCCCCTGATGTATGTGGTCCTATTTATCAGTGAAAGTCCCTTCTCTTGGTGATATAATGCAAATAATACATTTGTCCTGCCTACTGTCTTCATAGAGAAAGACTTTTTATTCTAAATTATAATCTTAACCATTACATGTACTCAAATTCATCTTTTATAATGTGATCAAAAGGCAGGCACTTGTCAGTCTGCTGCTTTTGTGGGTTTATAGACTTTAATAAATGAGACTGCGGTTTCCTTGTGCGATGAGCTGCTAGTGGAGGAGACTGAATTAAAAACAAAATAGACCCTTCCCCTGCCAAGTAAATGCATATGTTCAAAAGCAAAGATGATATACTTGCTAGTGGACAGAAAGTTTTAAAACAAAATGGTAAAATTTTTATACTAAGATGATTCAGGAGCTTGTTGGAAAATTATGTTTATGCATTATATGGCTCTAGATGTATTCTTTGTGTTATCAAAACTGCTTTTATATTTACAAGTAAATTAGTTTAAATTCATATCCCAGCTATCAGACCCTGGAAAGTGAAATTATTTGCCATCCCCTGGAGTAACTTTAGTTCTTTCGGTGTAATGTCACGCTGAGATTTATATGAAAAAAAATTTTAATTTCTAATAAGGTAACCATATGTTTTGGAGTTGTTGTAATAAAGTGTCATAAATAATTATGGCTCCAAAGAAATTCAGCATTACAACTGTCAGTTCTTTTGTTAGTAACTCGCATTTGAATAGGTTACAATCATTGCTATTAAAGGAAAAAAAACTCTTCACCCCTTCAGAATGGTGATGAAAATCCTGCTCTGAGGCTGTTGAGATTTTTGTTCACATGGAGGGACTGGGGATGTCATCTCCCCTTCAGTAAATGCTCTTACATGTTAGGGTTGCATTCTTCTGAATTGCATTGGCCATAATTTGCTATCTCACATATGAAGCTTTGCTTTTTACCTTTTGTTATTTGCCAAGAATAGGCTGATAATTTCTAATACAGAATGAAACAATACTGGTCTAGTTCACTGTCTGTCCTTAAGCAGTTCACTGTCTTTCCAGTCTATATTTGCATTCAGCCTCCAAGACAGTAACTTAGGGAGCTTCTGCAATCAAGATCTCTTTGTGTGCCCCCATGACAGGGGTACATTTCTGGATTTTTGAATTTGTAGAGAGGGGCGAGTAGGAGCAGGGATGGAATGAACTGCCCCTCTGAACTGCCCCTGTCTTGGACAACCTCTCTAGGAGGTGGCCTGGAGCTTACGAGTGCCTCATAAACTGCACTTTCACAGCCTTCACTTCTAACTACTTTTTAAAAATAGAACTTTATCTCACTTTTAGATGGATTAAAGAAAAGCCTGGTGACATGCTGTTGGCTACTAATTATAGCAGAATGACTTAAAAGCTGACCAGTAGGAGAAAAAAAAATTATTGTATGTTCCTGCTGGGTCAGTGTCATTATCTTTATGCTTAATGACCCTTATAGGAAATTGTCCCCATTGCATGTTCCAGCACTGAAAGAGGAAGAAATCCATGCCATAAATGGTGACATGATATGTATGTAGTAACCCTTGTGAGCAGAAAGAGCTCTTGCTGCTCTTTACCCATTAAGCCCTTGTATTGATCCTGATATTGCGAAAATTCTGTCTTCAAATTATGACAGTATAGCTCCTGTCACATTTCTGCTGACATCAATGAAGAAGGGGAAAATTTGGAAGAGTTTTTAGGGGAGCTGTGGCAATTTAGACCAGGTAAGTGTTTGCATCAAAGAGTTGGCAGCAAAGCAAATTAAAAATTCTGAGTTGTTCTTGTAATGATGATCAGAACTTTGCTTGTGATTGAGGTGGACTGTAAAATGCTGAGAAATATTTGTATATAATGAGGAGGTTTTGCTTGAACTTGAATGCAAGCCACTTACCAGTGCTTTTATACAAGTTGCTAAAAATTGTGCTCTTAGCTCTTAAAACTTGAATGTTGAAGTTTTGATGTTTTGCTTTTTTTAAAATCTGGAGCATAATTAGAATCGTTCAAAAATGACGTATGTGCGTGTATGTATCTGTGACGTGTGTGTGTGTATGCATATATGCAAACCAGTGTTTTCCTAGTCCAGCACAAAAGGCTTTAGTTCCCCAGGATCTGACAGAACAGCAACTTTCTCAAGGGCCAGTGAAGTCAATGTGAAGATTGCAAGGATTATATTTAAATTGTGTTTTAGGCAATTTTGGTGGAACTAATAAATGTGCACTTGAGTCACAGGGTCCCATCTTCCATTGACTTTCTGTGTTATGGAGCCCTGTGATGTGTTGACTTTTAAATTGGATCCATTGACTTCATATGATGCCTTATATGTGGGAAAGGGCTGTAACAGGGCAAAAGGCTCTTGGGTGCTGTGAGTTAGCATAGCTCCACACCCAGCTGTTTGCAGCTGGAAGTCTGCCCACTTCAGAGAGGAATTCAGATCAGGTTCTCTCCTTCCTTCCTCAAAGTACTGTTGTTTTATCAGACAGTATAAAAAATCGTCTTGTTCTGAGGCCATTTTTCCTTCCTAGTAGCAAAGAGCATTTACAATTAAAGCTGATTTTAAAATTTTTTGGGTTGATTACTGTTAAACAAGCTGCCTCTGAATTCTCTCCTGTATGCAGAATCATCCATAAACCCTAGCTTCTTCCATGAGAAACATACAGAGTGGGCTCAAAAATGATAGCTTCAATACACCTTGTACAGCTGCTTTTACTGAGTGGTACACTCTGTGATTACTTGGGAGAAGCTATGGGATTACTTACTACAGCCAAGTCCAGCTAGCCTCAATAGCACACAACAGCAAGAGCAATATGTTTTGAGAACGTGGTTTTAAAGCTCTAGCATATGGAAATGTGAATCAACACGAGATAAGATGACTTTGGCTTTTTCTTTCCTTATGATACAGGTTTTGTAAAGAACATAATTACTCTAGGGTGTATCACTGATGGTTTTTCACTGCCTGGAAGGTCAGTTCTTTCAAAGGCTAGTGGATGGTCATGATTTAAGTTGACAAGAAAATTCAGTAACAAAAAGTATTAACTGAAAAACAAATGCCAGTAATGGGCCCATACATTTATTCTGTCTGACTGAGCAAGTCTTGTCTAGCATGATTTGGGGAATGTTTCTGGAGTGGATTCTGGTTCTGGATGGGCAATTGCTGCAGTTTTGAACAACTGTGTACCTGGGGTTGGATGGGCCCTGTATAACCAAATGTAATTCCGAAGTTAGTGCAGCTTTCAAAAGGAGGTTGGAATAAAAAACCTCCAGAAGTAACTTCCAGCCTAAATTTTTATGTGATTCTCTTATCTCTTGTCCTGTACTGTTTTTTGCATCAAGAGCACTGGAGGGACATTAGATGCTGTTGATTGTCTATGGTTACCTTTTGCAGTGCTTGGGAATGCAGAGAGGGCAGCTATTTTGCATAGTTGAAAGGCTCAAAATGAGAAAAAGGTAATCTTTTAAATGCTGATACTTGTAAACTTTTTTCCAGCTACTTGAAAGAAACTTGATGCACAGTTTTGATGCTCAGGCTGTCTCTCCATTGCTCTTAAAGAATGTCTTTGAGGGCACGGAGTTCCATGTCCAAATGGAAGTTCTCATAGCCAGTTTACAGATAACCTGTTGGATTGGGCTTGACTGTGACCGTGTGATAAGGCATGTTGTAAATGATGTCATCTAGCTGCTTCGAGGTCTGTGCTGGCAATACGGTAGTAGAACAACAGATGCAATTTTGAGGCTGTCTAAATATAGCTATAAGGTTGTCATGGACAGGTCAGAAGAGGGAAGGATGTGCACTTGTCCTACAGCAAGATCAATTACAAACTGAAATGTACACCCCCCACCCCCCCATCAGTTTTGGGAACACAGGAAAAAAAACCTTGATTCACTAGAGGACCTGTGTGAAGGACTTGGAGGACTCTGATCTCAGCCTAGAGAGTGTTGAGTCCTGAGTAATGGATGCAGCGAAGTATGTGTAGAAAATCATTTTGTTCATGTTTTTATATAGATGTTAGGGATCTTGCTGGGGAGAACATTAAATTCCTCAGGGATGTTCTCATTGCTGTGGTGTGTCAAAGAAATTTTTTTTTTTAACCCTTTTAAGCAGTTTCAACTGCTTCTGTACAAGTGGGTCTGAGGCTCTGGTGCTTCTTGAACAGATGCTGAGCCATAAGCAGGTAGGGGCCCTGTGGGACACAGTGGCACTTTGCTTGGCCATGAAGCCACAGCACCCCATCTTGGGAGAAGGTAACAGAGATGAGTATTGCTACAAAGAAGGTGAAAGTGAGAGGCTTGGGCTTTGGGGAGCCAGGAAACTTATGGTACACAGGGTCTGTAATATAGGTCATGAATACAGCAGCTTTGCTGCATCCAGAGGACATCTAGCAGATGTTTTGTGTTGACTAGTTGCATGATGAAAATGAAAGGCTTTGCTCTTGCTTTTCCTTGCAAAAGGAAAACAAAAAAAGGGCAACAAACCAAGCAACCACCTCCTCCTCCCCACAACTGGTTTTTTTTTTTTTGGAAACTACTGAATGAAATTAAGTTTTTACACTTCAGTCAAAAAAACCCCCCACAACTAAACAGAAAAATCATCTGGTTTCTCATAAAAATGTTAATTTTTTTATTATTTTTAGTAGAAAATGTATTTTGCCCTTGGTAATAGCATAACTGGGGGCTGTTCTAGTAAATATTATCTATTGCCTTTTTCCTTATGTGAATGTATTTTGTTTCCAGTAGATGAAAAAACAAAATTGATTCTAAAAGTACAAGAGTCTCTAAATCCATGACAAATGTCAGTTTATACTGACACATTTTTTCCCTGCAAGATTTAGTAAGTGACTTACTGATATGGTTCTGGGTATTCAAAGCTAATGTGCATATAAAAAACAAAGCACAAAAGTTAAGAAATCATTGGAGATGTTATTGCTAACCTAAGGCTTTGCTATATGGTTAACTCTCTACTTTCTTTTTAGGATTTCAGCACGCGTATTTTGCATCCTTTTCCAGCATTTCTCCTTATGGCTTTTGTTCAGATTAATTTGGAATCGAGTTGAACACTGATTGTACAGGGTGTGTCTGTATTAAGTGCAATCTATTCTGAATTAATTAAGAGGCATTGAGTGTTTGAGTTTATCCAGATGTAGTAGGGTTACACTGGCGTATAGCAATTTTAATATGTCTGTTTCTGCTCACAACTGAAATTGAGATGTATTTGTTTTATGCATTTGTATTAAGTTTTATTTTCAAATAATCCTGTGTATTTTCAGGGCAATTATTTTATGGAAACACGTTTATAAATTTAATTAAGAAAAAGAGCAACATATTATTTTCTCATTGTATTTCATTGGGAGCTATATTTGAATTGAAACTAAAAATAAGACTGCTTTTCCAATTGCACTGTCCTAGTAAGAAAAGGAAGCTTTACGTGGGCCTTCATGGATGTAGGATCTGTTTGTTTCCTGGTATATATCTGTGCAGTTTTCTCATTTTTGGTTTGCTGTCTGGAAAAAGGGGTAATAGTGTTAACAACATTGTTTGTTGTCTCAGGGGGTTATTATGAGCTTTACTGGATGAAGGTAATTGGGTTAAAAACTGGCTGGATGGCCAAGCCCAGAGAGTGGTGGTGAATGGGGCAACGTCCAACTGGCGGCCGGTCACTAGCGGTGTTCCCCAGGGCTCAGTTCTGGGGACGGTGCTGTTCAATATCTTTATAGATGATCTAGACATAGGGATTGAGTGCACCCTCAGCAAATTTGCAGATGACACCAAGCTGGGTGGGAGTGTCGATCTGCTGGAGGGTAGGAAGGCCCTACAGAGGGATTTGGACAGGTTAGATAGATGGGCCGAGACCAACGGCATGAGGTTCAACAAGAACAAGTGCCGGGTCTTACACTTCGTCCACAACAACCCCATGCAGCTCTACAGGCTGGGGGAGGAGTGGTTAGAAAGCGGCCCGGAAGAAAGAGACCTGGGGGTGCTGATCGACAGCCGGCTAAACATAAGCCAGCAGTGTGCCCAGGTGGCCAAGAAGGCCAATGGCATCCTGGCCTCTGTTAGGAATAGTGTAGCCAGCCGGTCTAGGGAAGTGATTGCCCCTCTGTACTCGGCACTGGTGAGGCCACATCTTGAGTACTGTGTCGAGTTCTGGGCCCCGCACTTCAAGAAAGATGTTGAGGTGTTGGAGCGAGTCCAGAGGAGGGCGACCAAGCTGGTGAAGGGTCTGGAGGGTCTGACCTATGAGGAACAGCTGAGGGAGCTGGGGTTGTTTAGCCTGGAGAAGAGGAGGCTCCGAGGTGACCTTAGTGCAGTCTATAACTACCTGAAGGGAGGTTGTAGTGAAGTGGGAGTTGGCCTCTTCTTCTGGGCAACTAGCAATAGGACAAGAGGGCACAGCCTCAAGCTTAGCCAGGGGAGGTTCAGGTTGGACATTAGGAAGAATTTCTTTTCAGAAAGGGTTATTAGACATTGGAAGGGGCTGCCCAGGGAGGTGGTGGAGTCACCATCTCTGGATGTGTTTAAGAAAAGACTGGACATGGCACTTAGTGCCATGGTCTAGTTGACATGGTGGTGTCAGGGCAACGGTTGGACTCGATGATCCCTGAGGTCTCTTCCAACCTGATTCATTCTGTGATTCTGTGATTGTGTAAGGGACAGCTCAATAATACCACAAAAAAAGATTGAAGGAAGTGTGGAAAAGTAAGCAAACTGCTTATGTAGTAAGAAATAATTTGGTGGTTTTGTTTTGGGTTTTTTTTGACAGCTGAGGAAAGGCATTGTATAAAATATTGATGTACATATTTAATTTTTAGAAAGATAATTTAGTAAGATTTTTGATAGACAAATGAATTTCATTGAGGTAGGTAGCTACCTCTGAAAAATCTCTCACAAAGTACATTTTTCTAAGACATCTACCTCTATTTAATAATCTGCTTCTTTGTACCTGAATCTTTTTGGAGGCCAGGGAAAAGAGGTCAAAAAAGTTAGAGAAAGACTTTGATTCAAGTAATGGAAATTAGTACAAAAGTGTGTACAGCATCTACAAAGATAACTCTTATATTGATGTTAGTTTCTTATTGATTTGCTGACTCTTACAATATTTTTAGTATTCAAATTTTTTTCCAAAAAGATACCTTATCATTTTTCCAATTAGCATATCTGTTCTGTTCTTCATACCTAAAGGGTAAATTTCAAAATACCCTTTGGGTGTTCTAGAATTTTTTTCACTGTCTAGTTATCTTAACACTTTATTTTAATTTCCTCCTTTCATTTCTAGATTAGACATCTCAGTTTTCCTTCTCACTATTGATAGTTTCCGATTAATTGCATGTCCCTGTAGGGATCACTGTTTTTCAATAGTAGAAAATTATTTTCTCTCTACTTACAGGCTTAAGAAAGTGCTTGAAAATTATTAGGATGAAATTGGCACTGCAAACCTCCTTTTAATGTCTCATTTTCCTTAGGATTGTTTACCTCTCATCTTCATTTTCATTATTTTGTTTCCCTAATTCTTATGACTCATATTTTCCCTTCAAGCTTTCACCAGAGAATGCGCCTGTACATGTTGGTAGCCGTTAGTGCTGAGATAATTATATGAATACACAGTAGCATCTTCAGACGTGAATGTGAGTTAGTGTTAGCTCAGAGAAATGCTGTGTTTTGCAAAAAGAGAGAAGATCTAACTTTCAAAGAGTTTGCACTGAAAAATTACTGGTTGCCTCAGGGCTGGCTCTAGGCATAGGCAAAGCAGGCAGGTTCCTGGGACAGGAGACCTCCATCATGGCAGGTTGGCCATGCACTTACTCTCTGCTTTCCATGTATTGGAGCCCAAGACACAGGGCTTAGTGGTGCTTCTGCTTCTGCTGCCCTGGGGAGAGATTATGAAGTAGGGCCTATTATCGTGGTGCACGTTCAAGAAGTAGCTGTTGCCATTCTCACTTTTTCTGTTTCCTCAGGAGCAGATCACTCAAGTCTTTGTTTCCTTACTTTCCAGTCCCCCATCCATAAGGCAGTAAAACTCAGTTTTGTGCAGAGTTTTCAGTGCTTTGCAATGTCATGACTATGCTCTTAGTTGGCTTACATGGGATGCCACGACAGCCTGAAATTGTTGCTGATGCATTCCCGTTTCCAGAAGTAGGAATGATCCTGATTATTTTGTCTCCATGAAGCCCTTCCTTCCCACTAGAATATGGGCGTTGTTTTCCATTGTGAGTTTCTTAGGCAAAACGGGAAGAATTTTGCAGCACTTTTATGGACTTGTATTGTAACTTAACTGATGAAATGGAAAATTGGGCAAGCATATGGAAAGATCAAGATCATTGCTAGATATTACAATCTGTGTAACCAACAATTAGGCTGATTCAGACTTTGAAGACACTGGTCTTAGAGATGCCATATTCATGCATGTGAATTATTTTTCAGTTAAGCGCTCTTTTTCCCTGGAATTATAATGTCTATTTAAGAACCACTATGTTGGTAATGAAAAGTTTCCTCCATTTACTTGGGCACAAGTGCTGTTAACCTTTGAAGGTCAGGCCTTCTACTCTGTTCTGGAGCTTGCTTTAACTTGTTACCCCTTAGGTGACTTTATTTGCTTTTTGGCTTTCAGTCTAGCTAGCTGACTCAGTGCTATTGTGAAAAGGTCAGCAGCAATCTGAAGTGCATTCAGTTTGTGAAAAGAATGTAAGGCACAGTTTCCAGTCTTTCTTTTCTACAAGAATCAATTCAGAGCCTGGCACTGCCACCATGACTGGTTTTCATCTAATGATTTTTCTGTACAAACAGTAATATCAAATTTGGCTAAAACATGGCATGCCTTTGTGGCTGGTAAGGCAGCTGATGCTTGACAACACAACAGCTGCAGTGCACCAACATACCTTTTAGTAATTAACACCTTGCTGTTCTTACTGTCGGTGCTGTCCTGTGTAAAAGGCTACAAAACATTGGACGTTATAAAGACGTACAACTTTTGGCATACACTGTTTTGGTTGCCAGGAGTACTTGGTTTTGTGTTGTGGATACACAGGGAAAGTGGCAACTCAGTCTGAGTGCTAACAGATTCTGTCAGTTGTTTCTTGGTTAGTATTGGCATTATTGGATATTCATTAATGTGCAACAGATGATGAATGTGGAGGCAGACTGAACCATCCTCTCTCATTAACATTTGGGAACAAATGAATTTGTTTCAGGTGAGTAGAATTCTTTTCTTCTTAGTTAATGCAATATGAATAACTGCAGCTCAGTTACATCTGTTTTGCAATTCACATAAATCTTGAAATGAACTAATGAGGAACATGGAAAAGAGAACTGTATCTTGGACTACACAGGAATCTAATCAATATGAATTCCCCTGAGCTCTATCTATTTTGTGCTAGGTTTCCATTGATTTTGTAAACATTTTAGCATTAGCCATAATATCCTTTGGATATAAATCATGCCCCGGTAGTTTCTCCTGTATTTTAATTAATTCTAAAGTGACCAACTTGAGAACTCTTCCTTTAATGTTATTATTAAAACAGAGAAATTCTTCCTAGTTTTCTTCATGGCCTTAGTCTGACCCCTGTGAAATCAGTAGGCATATTGAATTCGCAAGAATTGGTGGTGCTGAGAAAACCTGAGACAGCCAGAAAGTGTCGAAGTTAGGAACTGCAAGAAAATCAGAAATCTTGATGGTAAAACAACCCATTTGTAGTATTTTCTTTCTTTTAACTTGTGTGAGTTTCTATTACAGTTGATAACTCCCTGTCCTTCAGAAGGAAAACTTAAAGGAGACTGAGATAGTCCTTCTGGGACTGGGGAGTTGGGACGTGGGCATTATACCCTCATTCTGAGTCAAGGATACAGGGGGCATGAGATGTGTATTCCATTTTAAATTGAATTAGTTGAAAAAAATTTTTGAATCTATAACCTGGTTGATTGGTGCCATTTCTTTGACTTATGTCTTGGGAAAGAATATTACTGAAGTTGAAGAGATGACAGTGAAATATTTTTGTTGTGACACAAAAATAAGTATCCAACAACTAGCATAAACGCTGGCACTGTTGTTCCTTGAAATATATATATGGCAGTAGGAGGTATTTTGACCCGTAGATAGAAAGACTGTATCAACTCTTAAACTGTTTGGAGCTACAGGGGATAAACTGAGTTAGCGCTGTCCTAACTGCAGCAGCACAAATGCTCTTCTTTGATATTTCTGGTCAGGGGAAACCTAGGGGAATTTTGTTTGAACATATGTCTGTTGTATGTCTTATCGGAGGTTGGTTTTAGGTAGTGGGGCGTATTAGATTGTTGCTTGGTTATATCAAGAAAAAAATGCTTTGCTTCTTGAAAAAATTGAGAAGATATTTTTGTTGCAGCTGTTTAACTGACAGCAGGACTGAACTGCTGTGTAATGCTTCGCTGAATTGCAGGAATAATGCAATGTTATGGTAGGCATATAGACAGGACTTAGGTTGTATACGTATATAAGTGTATATATATAATTAACTTAACCTGAATCAGTGTGCTTGTGGTGTGCAACTTAAAGTTCCAGTGTTTTGGTTTTTCCTAGTTTTATAGTTAGCCTTCCTTAAGAGATGCCATTGCAGCTTTAGGGTAGCTATAGGATGCCATTGTAGTCTTGGGGTTTTTTTCTTACTCATGACTAGATATATCAGTAAGTGTGTGTATATATCACATGGCATGGGAAGATCTAAAGATAGAGAAGTTATATATGCTTATAACTGCTTTTATTTCTACAGTGTCTGGGACTTATGATTTTGAACACAGGCTGTCACTGTGATAGGTGTTATTCAGATGTATGATAAAAATAGAATTCGTTTTCCAGGAGGCTTTATAACCTAAGTATAAGACAAGAGACTGTGTTTTAGGTGAGAGGAAAAAAATGTGGGAATGTGGTTTGAAGCTGAAATCCCAGAACAGCTTCCTTTTTGCTTAACTAAAATCCTACTTTTTAAAGTGACTAGTTTCTGCTTTAAAATTTACTATATATACAAGTATCTCGGCACAAAGTTTCACGCATTTCCCTCCATCACCTTTTTTTACCCCTGTAAAAGAATGAGTGATGCTTATTTATTGCCTCGAAGTCCTTTTGTTGTGATGAGGAGCAATTTTGAAAGATGTTAATAAACTAAATGTGAAGGTACCAGAAAAAGTGTTCTAAGCTTTGATTATGTGAGTTGCTTATTTATGAAAAGAAGCATTGTCCATAGCTGCATGCATACTCATACATATTTATACACTAGTATATTTTAGATGTTAGCTACATCTGTACCTTTAGGCTGTTGTTTTCGCTGTTGTAATCATGTTGCAATAATTAAAACATCAGAGAAACAAACAAACAAAACCTCATTTTAATGTAATAGAGCTTATGATGCCTGACAGATAGAAGTAATTAATTTTTGCATGAAAAGCATACAACGGGAATGCTATCAAAACTGCACTAACCAAGTTGTGTGTCAAGAAGGGACTAAGTACACTTGAACTGCATGGAATTTACTGATACAGGACACATTTGGGTTTTCTTGTTTGTTCCTTTCCAGTATTTTGTTGTACTAAGAGGCTGCATTTGTCACATTTGAGCAAAGCCTAGTTACTCACCAGCTGCTTTCATTGCATTGTTTACTAAATTCTCTTTTACCTGCAAATGGTGTCTCTCCTTTGAAAGGTTCCAGTCATTTTTTTTTTCCTCAATGTCTTGTCAAACTTGATGCAAACCCCAGACTCTCACTGTGTGATTGACTTTTTTTATTTGTTTGGACAGGTTAGCTATGTAGACTCTCCGTCATTTTTTTATTTTTTGATAGGCTTCTTGATTTTAGCTGAGATTTCTGAGAACTTTTCTGTATCCTGTAATCAGCACGTATTTTCCCTGGACCTTAGGCCAGCAGTTTTAGTCACTGGCCCTAGAACTAGAAGTGAATAGTTAAACATTCTTCTTTTCACGGTGCTTGCCTTACTGTCTCTAGGCGGGTGTGGTATGAGAGTTGAAGAGCTATTTACAAGTGGTTTAAGCAGAATGCAAATACTTTCCCAAGCCTTTTATCATTATTTTTTCTGTTGTCTGTGCGTTGACATTATTTTTCTAATGTCTTATTTTTCAAAGTTACTGAAAAGGGTTCCAGGTCTCTCCATGGGGTCCTTAAATTCCACTTCCAGTGGAACCAGAGCTCATTGTGGTCCCACAAAAGCATCAGCTCATTGCCAGGGCCCAGCATTGTTGTGTTGCCGCAGTTCCCTACATTCTGGATCCCAAGAACGTGTCTCCCAGGGTACCTGGAGCCGACTTCACAAAGCAGTAATGGTACAGCGACTTGCCAATTGCCATAGGGACAGGAGCAGTGCTTGCAACCAACAGATAAAAAAATCCCATCTCTGCTGTTTGCAAAGCAGATGAAGAATAAGTGCAGCACATGCAGAATAAGTGATACGTTCTCACAAAACACAGTTATACTTACAAGTATAATTGGCCACTGCAGCCATTTTTTTCCTGACAAAAAATTAAGCAAACACTCCATGAGCTATTTGGCATGATTAAAAAACCCCAGCATGGCTCTTTTGAGTCAGTAAGGCAGACTTGAATCAAGTTATCTAAGATTTATTATGACACTTCAAATGACAGTCATCTACACATCTTAGGTCATTGAACATTAGTTTGATCGAACTTAAAAGTCAAATGAGATACTACTTTTAAGTTTGGCAAATGAGGTTTTTGTGGGAATGCAATATATAGTAAGAAACTATTACTGAAATAATAACAGGGCTTCTCTACTGACTGTTTCCTGATGTGCCAGCTGGAATGAAGTAATTCTCAGCTTTGTTATATGTTTCTTTCTCTTGTCATCAGTGTGTTATTCCAGTATTTTGGGACATGTGGGTCTGGACTTCTTTTAAAAGAACTTCTACAAAAGTTTTTTTAGGATCCTCAGCTAAGCAATCTCTGTTTTTGTTTCTCCAGGGGATGAAAGGGCTCACAGCCCTTTTAGGACCAAACTTTTTGTATCCAGTAAATGCTGTGGTATAGCTAAATAAGAATATACTATATGAGGAGGGAGAAAATAGTCGAGTTTTTCTTGTGTACAAGTAGTGCGCCAGTTAGAGCATGTGATGAAAACGAGTGCAGCATAAAGAAAATATACAATTCTCATGTTAGAGACCAGCTGTCAGTCCTTTTCCCTTGCCCTGGTAAGTGCCTTGACCATTGGCCTTACAAGGGAAATTTCACTTTCTCCTGATGAATCTTTTTATGAGCAAACATAAAAAAGTTTGAACTTCACCTGCAGACAAGCTTGCTCTGATTGTTGGGGTGGTGGCCGGGAAAATGGCAGTGTGAATCCTCTAAAGTGGAGGAGTGACCTGGATGCTCAATGTGTCTGCACACATTTAATGGTTGTGCTGTTGCACAAAGAGAAGCAGCTGCTTCTTTCTCCTCTGTCTATTGGGGAAAAAAAAAGGAAAAAAGAAGGCTGTTTCTTTTGAGAGAGAGGAAGATATAGGATCAGTCCCTAAAGATATTTCCGCTTTTAATCTTCAATTTAAATACTTAAATTCTCATGACTTTAATGGATGTTTTAAGTGCTTAAGTAGGAGTTAAGAACCTACACACTTTGGCCCATTGTGCCTATGTTCTTGGGAAAATGTGAGGTAGAGGTAAGTGTCTCCCTGTTGAATGGAGTGAGGCCTCTAAGCCTGGAGGAGAGATGGGATTTGAGCTAAACCCTTGCCTTTACATTTTTTTTTTTGTCAACTAACATGGGCAGCTTCCTGCTCAGCAGGCCCACTGATGTGAATCCCATACTGTGAATTGCCCTACTCTTATACATGGACCTTGCGTATCTACCTCAGGGTTATAAATTTTGGTCTAGGAACCAGATACCTGTACATCTTAGGGAGCTAGTAATAGTTACCTGGGAGTTGTGGCCTCTAAAATAGCAGTTTGGACCCAGCATTTTTGTCTACCTCTATGTTATTTGACTAAATAATTTTAATATTTGGAAAGATTGTGTGCATATGAGATGAGTTGTCCTTATTAATAGCCTAAGGAGTAAACACTTGCAATAATTATTTAAAGATAGCACAGTGTAGCACTCCTCTTGGCCAGCTCACCACAAAGAACAAAATGTGGGTACTAGTTTAGGGAAGTGAATAAGTGTCTATACCATTCAAGATGAGGATACTAAGATGAAGTGAGCCAAGCCTTTTCTGAGGTATGTTGTCTACTGAACAGGTTACTCAATCCAGCAAAAAGATTTCATTACCATACATATCAACAAATAAATTCAGTAGATGTGATTTATGTTAGTGCTCATACTGTGAGCTGATGCACAGGCAATTTTCTCCACATGAGAGAGGAATGTAACTTGAGAGTAGTCCTAGTTTAAGATCTTAAATTTAGGTGCACAGTGTAAGGTTGCGACATTCTAAAAGTTACAGCATAATTTCTTGTAGAATTTGCTGTAGCATTTGGATCAATTTTAAGGATAGGTGGGAGACCTCCAGATTATATTTGAGTGATAAATGACTTAGATGAATGAGTGGTGACCAATTGAAAGACTGCTCATGTCCTTACCAGTTTAATTTTTGATGCCTGTAGTAACATCCTTGAAAACCTTGTAATGCATCATCTTACTGATTAGTGAAAGAAGAAGGTAATAGGAAATAAGTATGTAAAGAACAGGTGCTTTCTTTGTGCAGAAGTTAAGGCAATGCCCTGTGCAATACTTGACTACTGTTCTTAATCTTTGGACTTAATTGTTCTTAAAAAGTGAAGCCCCACACAGGAAAAAAAAATAAATTCAGTGATAGAAAACTAGAAATTTGTACCTATGGGTGTCCTGGCATTTCCTACCCGAAAAGATGATGTTTTAATTACCTGTATTGATAGTATGATTGTGGGTAGATTAGTATTCTGATTGGTGGTATTCAACCAGCAAACAACAGAAAGTAGAAACTTCATGTTGAAATAGAAGACACTGGAATGTGGTGTTATGTTAGAAAGAAAGAATTTTAATTTCATCAGACTTCTATAATATTCAGCTGTTTTATGGCTCATGCTTCATTTACTGTCTTCATTAAAGGCTGAGTAACTTTATATCCTAACTTGAAAAAAATTCTGAAAGTAAAATTGAAAATTGTTTGGCTCAGAGTGTTTATAAGCTTGGTTGTTTGAGTTCTTTTATTCCCCTTGAGAACAGAATACTCTTTTCTTAATGCCAAGTTTCAAGAGCTGGATTTAAAAGTGCTATTCTTTGCCACCTACAGAGATCCAAAGTCTTTTAGAAATCCTTCCAGTTTTTTGCGAATCATATGAAATATAATATTTGGGACAATTTCACAGCATGGAGTTCTTGTCTATACCATGTTTTACAATGTCTAAGTGGAATCCACACCAGTGCCTAAGATTTTATACCTGTTCTCACAAATAAGCACCTACTCCACTACTTGGGTGGCCTCACCTCCATAACGAGACCTGAGATTTGTGAAAATGCCAGTAGATGTTCCACTCGCACATCAAAGATGTCTTGGTGTTGAAGTCAGATCCTGAAGAATTGAATACAGTTCCTCATAATTTCTTGTAATTATTACCTCAAAAGGCTATTTGCGGATCTTCTTCAAGGGGAATTCAAAGAGAGAATTTTGTGTGGAAGGGAAAGAAAGACTGTTTGCTAGTATTTTATGTTATATAAATACAGTCTTTTCAAGTCCATGCTGCTACTTCCCTTTTTCCTTATCCTTTAGTATGTTCAGGTTAAACTTTCATGAGTTGTACAAGATTTCAAGAGCTGATTGTGAGTCTGATCATCCCGTTTAGGCTGAGAACGCTCAGAGGTACTGGCAGAGCTGCGTAGTTGTGAGAGTGAACAATAATATTAATCAGTCTCACTTGTCATTTCCTTCCTATATTTTTATATCTCCACTTATGCTTTTACAGGAAAAGCCAGTGCTGAAAGATAGGAAACTGGTCTGAGAGATCAGTATAGTACATTTTGCTTGCTCAGCAATGGATTAGCTTAACAAAAATAATTCCTGACAGGTATTTGCCTAATCTTGTCTTAAAAAACCTCTAGAGATGGAAACTCTTACCATTAGAAGACCTTTTCTAATACCTAATCTATGCTGCAGTCTCAATCATAATTTAATAGGATAGTTCAAAATAAAAAAAAATTGAGGGTCTAGAGAGTCAGTGTTATATCTGAAGGTCCAGTGAGTCAGTATCATATTGTTGCAAATTTTGGCAAGTTAGATCATGAAAGAAGTACAAAATGTAATAAACATTTTTGCTCCCCTCAGCATTGCAACACATCACGTAGAGCATTTCCTCCAGATATGGACACTACATATCAGATTTGAATTCACTGGAAAAAGTCCAGGGAATAAGCAGATGTTAAACTAGCATAATTTTCATTGAAAGGGCTGGTGGTGTTAGGCTATTGATGAGGAGGACACATCGTAACAATTGTCAAATACATAAAAGGCTGCTACAAAGAAGTATGAAATGGTCCTTTGTAACCCTTGTGTTTAGTTTGGGATTTTTGTTTGTTTTTTTCCTGCAAAACAGCTATCTCAATTGTTGCTTACACCCAATATCAGTGTAGTTTATTATTTCTGTGTAGGTTTATAACCTTGCCCTTTCCGAATTGCATTCTATTTTTAAAGAATTGTTTCTCCAATTTGTCAAGAGAGCTTTGAATTCTTATGTCCACCAACGTTCTTGCAATTCCTGCCAGGTTAGCATTGTTGGCAAACTTTGTCTCTGTACTCTTTCTTTCATCATCCAAGTGTTATGAGAGTCAGGACAAACCCTGTGGAAGTGGTGCTTAATAATATTGAGTTTGATTGGTAAAACAAATACAAGCTTCACACTCAGTTCAGAAATTCTTTTAGAACACAATGTATGTCAGAAGAAATTGCTAGAGTCTTAGCTGATCTGTTAGTGTCTTGAAATAACTCTGGGGTCTTCAGTGACAAATGAAAGAGAAAAAGCTCTAAGATGTCCTGCATCCCATCATGGATAAAATAATGTCCATGCTAGGGCTTCCAGGTATTGTTCGTTCTCATCTCAAAATATATTTTTGTATTGACTGTGTCCGTTGCTGTGTAAGTGCTCCAGGTGATCACTGCATCCTTGGGGAGTTACGAAGGTGGATGCTCAGCTGATGTAACTGAATCATTGCTTCAGCTTCTGATTCCTATGTCCCAGTTCAGCCAGCTAAGTCAGCCTGGGTTTAGCTTTTAATCTGGTGAATAGTCCCATTGAGTTAGCTGGAGCTACTCAGGTACTTAAAGTTGAAAACACGGTGAAGTGCTTCGTCAGTCTGAACCTTTGCACTTTATAACTGTTAAACACTTTGAAGATATTTCTGTTGAATGAAGATATTATCTTCAAAATTTTCAGCTTTGTGGGATCATGACTTTCTGAACTTCCGGCATTAGAAAACTCTTTTGTACATGAAACTCTAAATGGCTTGCAACTCCTACTAGCTGCTGTAGCTCTTAATATAAAACCTCCTTTTGTAGTGGTGCAGAGAAAACTGGAGCCATTTTTGTACTATGAAGAAGCTGTATCTTAGTTTACTTCCCTAGTGCTCTTCCAGTCGTTGATCAATGTCGTATTTGTCACCAGCATTGTCACTTTTTAGCTTAAACAAGTTCAACACCTGTGAGCAGTTTGGAATTTAAAGCATTGCGTCTAAGAGGAATTAAAGTAGATTAGTTATAGATACTCATGAAGATGGTTAAGGATCCTTCTGCATATTGAAGCCTGACTGGTCTGGACTGTCAGTCATGGCTCTCAGTCTCAGAGGAAGTCCTTATGGCAGTTGGTTTGTATTCGGAGCTTCCCTGCACTGCGTTGATAAATAATAAAAAAAAAAATTCTTCCATCTTCTATATAAGCAGGTGCTATTTATTGTAGATGCCATGCGCTTTTACTAATGTGAGACAGCACAGTTGCAAGTTAAACAGAAGTTGGGCTACATGTGAAAAAAATAATCTTTGTTCAGAATGCCTAAAAAACTATTGATTTAAATACGTTTTTTTGCACCAGTTCAGTGTTCACCATCTTGTGTGACTTAAGCTTTTTCCATTTATAAATTAAATGAAAAATTCAAAGCCTTGATGAATGCTTGATTCAAGAATTGCATACTAAAATATGGTTGAAAGAAAACATTTTATTTAATTGTAGGTTTTTGACACAGTGATAAGAGAATCAGTCAACACATTAATTGTACATATTAATCATTTTTCTCGTATGGTATCTGTTAATAGCAGGTGTCTAATAGTATGTAAAACTGTGGTTTTAAAGTAAGTTGAAGACCAAGGGAAGAAAAACGACCAAGAAATATTTTACCCATTACAAGTGAATGTTATTCCTGAATGCATGGTGAGAAAAAAGTATTGTTTCGCCTTTTCAAAACAAACAAAAAACTCCTATAAAATAAAGTGGAAGGTGGGGATCACTAATAATGTTTAATCTCTTGGGTTCCAATTTGTCTTTGTTATTAATGGCATCAGCCTGCACAGTGATTCCAGGCAAGGTTTTAAAGTTAAGGTAAAAGGGAGAGAAAAGAAAAAAAGCAGCTTGATAAAATGACATGACTATAAGTGAGTCTACTAGAAACACAAATGTTGAATGTCAGTCAGTGACATTCATAAATTGCGACTTAAAAGCACTGGAAGCTTCTCTGGTATCAGAAAAAGAAAGTAATTGTTGTCTGCCAATGTCAGCAGTATTATTTATCTTCAGTATTTTCCCTTTTGTTGCTTGAGATGATCTGTGTCATTTCTTTCTCCGTTAGCCTTGAGAATGGAGAATAGAAGGAAAGCCAGAAAAGTGAGCGAAGGGAAGGGAAGCTTTCTTAGAGTGATGTGTTTCAACCCTCTTCCCTCCTCCCCTGCCAGTGGTGTTATATAATAATATAAGTCTTCTGAAAAAGACGGTTGAGATAGAATGCACTAAAAAATAATGCATTATATAAAGTTAGTTTTCAGAATAACATTAGTTTTGAATTGCTTTTTCTCAAAAGTTGACTTAATCACTATGTGCAGTCAGCTGTAGAAAAGAGCTGAGCTAAGACATGTGCACTGTTGGTCAATTCGACATCAAAAACTCTATTTCCAGTATTTTTGTTTTTTTTTTCATTGTGTAAAAATATTCTTACATGCATAGAGATCTATAGCTGATATTTTCCTTTTTCTTTTCCTTCCTCTGTCCCTTGATAATTAGATTGGGTGAGGGTATTTCTGGGCATAATGTTTCTAAATTGCAGAAAGAAGTCTTGGTACAAGCTTACATTGTTCAATTTAAGCTACATTTGCAGCTAGGAAGTGAGGCACATGCCACCTCCTGGCTGTTTTTTTAAGGAGTGTTAGCCTCAGTGCCTTGGCTAGAAACTGGTTTTGACCATTTTGTTGTGGCCCATTTTTTACTCTGCTTTTGAAACTGAAATGGCATCTCGTATTACTGTCTTCTTTCCAAAAAGCATTGGGTTTACTTACAATTGTGCTATTCTAAATGAAAGGAGGTACAGAAGTGGAGACTGATTGGTATACTTTTAAAGCATGCATTCTGCTGTGCTGTATAGTCACAGCTGGGTGTAATATGGAAGGTGTTGAGTAAAGAAAGAGAGTTGCTGGGGGCCTGACCTTACAGTCACTGAAGTTACTTATCTTGTTTAAAAATTACTTTTCTGTTGCACCTTTGCAAAATTATTTTACTTCTCAAGGGGAAGGTGTTTTGTTTCTCAGGAGAACACTGTACCCCTGGTGCTGTTGTGGTTGCCATGGCAGTTTGCTAGCAAGCAACCTTTTAAATACATTACTACTGGCAAAGAAATGGTGGTTTTTTGATTGCTTTGGCAGATGCTCATTTTATAGAACATTCTACACTGAATGGTTTGATTTTTGGGACAAAAAATGTCCTTTTTTTTTCTGAAACATCATTACTTTTGAATAAATGAGTTTCTGACTTAGCTTCACTTTTTTAAATTCTATAAATATATAAACCTTCTATCCCCTCTCTCACAGTCTTCCTCCTTTTTGGAAGCTGTTTCGGTAACTGGTGTGCAAGTGTGATCGAGCCAAGCTGGCTTGGCTTACATAGTCTTATTGAGAAATGAATTTTCAGGCGTGATTTTCTTGTTGAGAATACCTGCTTTAATTTTGTTTGAAATCTGTCCTTTTTCCCTTGTTAAGTTCTGGGATGTAAAGCGGAACAGCCTATGTGCATGTGTACGCATGCCTATGTGTGTGTGGGGAGGGGGGGGTAGGAGGATGAGTGAGCTACTTGCTGATTAATAACTGAATCTGTTTTTTTTCGTTTTTATCTTCTGAGCTGCCTGAAAAAAAGTTGTTGGGTGTTTTGTTTTTGTTTTTTAAAAATGTTTTCTTCAGATGAGAGTCTTGGTTAGTTTTATGTCTTAATAAACAAAGAAAAAGATGTGGGGTTTTCTTTTGAAAATGAAGATATTTGTATTCTTCACACCTAAGCATCCAAGGTATGGAATTAAAATGAAAGCACTTAGGGCTAAACTGTACCTTTTGGTATTTGTCTGAACAAGAAGTGCTGCTTAAACTGAATAGCTAAGGATTATCACAGAAGGTGATGAGGCCCAGGAACCTCTCTCTCCCTGAGATCTTGTTCCTGTGTTGCAGGATTTTGCAAGCAGCAGGGAAGCAGTGACACACCTGCAGCAAATTGTGAGGGTTGTGCTGGCTTATATGTGGAAAACTAGGGAAGTGTGATACTGTCTCTGCTCATTCTCCACATTTCTAGTCCACCTGCTCTGGGTGGGAAGGTATGGCATCTACTGCAAGAGTGGATTTATTATGACATATAGCATAAGTTGAAGTCACAGTCAAGCCCTTAAGCAAGGTTTGATTTAGCTACTCGCAATTTTTTTATGAAGGCTGTAGTGAAACTTATTCAGAAGGTTATTCTAATCCTGTTCCGCAATATGAAAATAAAAGTGTAATTTAAAACAAATGACTTGCCAGACATTGAATGCCTAGTGAGCTTGTGCTAGTCCCTAGTGCAGAGGGTCATCAAATCAAATATTGTGGCTGAATTTTTGAAGTGCTCAGATAATTTTATGACCAATAGCAGCATTTGTAGTTATGAAAGGTAAGATAAAGATCATCAGCTCTCATGCTTCAAGGCATAAGGTAATCACTGCAGTGTTCCAGGAGGGATATTTCCCCACTGAGCAGCATTACACAGTTGGTTATGTACATTATGAGGTGTGTTCTTTCCTTTGATCTAAACCATTAGCCAAAGAGGTGACACTTGATGGGTGAACAGGTTACTAAGACAAATCTCATATTAGCCATTTAGGGGATATATGGTTCTATGTGAAAGGTTTTTGTTGTATCATATAATCCAAAATGTTGCTTACAGGAATGTAAGCTCAGGGCTCAGTTCTGGGGCCGGTGCTGTTCAATATCTTTATAGATGATCTAGGTGTAGGGATTGAGTGCACCCTCAGCAAATTTGCAGATGACACCAAGCTGGGTGGGAGTGTCGATCTGCTGGAGGGTAGGAAGGCCCTACAGAGGTATCTGGACAGGTTAGATAGATGGGCCGAGACCAACGGCATGAGGTTCAACAAGAACAAGTGCCGGGTCTTACACTTCGGCCACAACAACCCCATGCAGCTCTACAGGCTGGGGGAAGAGTGGTTAGAAAGCGGCCCGGCGGAAAGAGACCTGGGGGTGCTGATCGACAGCCGGCTAAACATGAGCCAGCAGTGTGCCCAGGTGGCCAAGAAGGCCAATGGCATCCTGGCCTCTATTAGGAATAGTGTAGCCAGCCGGTCTAGGGAAGTGATCGTCCCTGTGTACTCGGCACTGGTGAGGCCACATCTTGAGTACTGTGTCCAGTTGTGGGCCCCGCACTTCAAGAAAGATGTTGAGGTGTTGGAGCGAGTCCAGAGGAGGGCAACCAAGCTGGTGAAGGGTCTGGAGGGTCTGACCTACGAGGAACGGCTGAGGGAGCTGGGGTTGTTTAGCCTGGAGAAGAGGCTCAGAGGTGACCTTATTGCAGTCTTACAACTACCTGAAGGGACGTTGTAGTGAAGTGGGAGTCGGCCTCTTCTCCCAGGCAACTAGCGATAGGACAAGAGGACGAAGCCTCAAGCTTGGCCAGGGGAGGTTCAGGTTGGACATTAGGAAGAATTTCTTCTCAGCAAGGGTCATTAGACATTGGAACGGGCTGCCCAGGGAGGTGGTGGAGTCACCATCTCTGGATGTGTTTAAGAAAAGACTGGACATGGCACTTAGTGCCCTGGTCTAGTTGACATGGTGATGTCAGGGCAATGGTTGGACTCGATGATCCCAGAGGTCTCTTCCAATCTGATTGATTCTGTGATTCACTAAAAATCGTAGATAAAGGTGAGGGGTTCCCATTTTGGGCTCAGTACCTCTTCAGCTGCTGTGAGATACTTATTGTTACTATATATATATCCCTGAATGATTGTTGTTTGCTTAGTTGGTGCTCTCTCCTGCCTTGCTCCCTCTTGGAGCTAGATTCAGACCCCAGTCTGCAGGTGTGCACTTCTTGGTTTCACAGTAGTTGGCAGGTAGATACTTGGACTCAAGAGTAAAAGCTAGATCCTGACTCTGTATGCAGTCAATGACAGGGCTGTCAGGCACTGCTGAGTCCTGTCCAAGGTCTTCTCTGCCCTGATGGATTAGACCTAGCTTCCACGTGGCTGTTTAATACTTTTGCATTCTGTCTGTATTTAGAACTAGCCACAAGAAAAAGCTAAGCATAGTATGTATATAATAATAATAAAATATAATTATATATATTTTCAGTCTTTGTTTAACTAGGGTGAAAGGGCCAAGATTTCCTTGCTTCTTTTCATGGTTATTTTCCCATTCTTATGATCACCTCAGAAACCCTTTTCTGGACGTATTTACAGGTTTTGTTTTGAAAACAGGTGCTCAGGAGTTTCCACACTATTTTGTATGAGATCTGACTAGTCCTTCTCTGAGTCGACTGAAAATTTCTTGCACATCCCAGAAATTCATTAGACCTTTTTGCAGCTGCTGCGCATTGGTACCTCATAATCATTCTATCGACCAGCTTGCTTCTCCTCCATTTCTTACAATTGATGAGCCTCCAGTTTAAAGCAGAAATCCTTGTCATTATTTTGTCTTGTCATGATGTTGCACTTTTTGCTTTTAAATTTCATCCCATTCAGTTTTCTAGCTCACAAGGTCATCTCATTCTTCCTGTGTGACGATCTTGTCCTCTTCCATGCTGATAACTGTGTCATCTTTGCATTTTGTAATCTAGTCCTTGAACTAAGGTTACTAATGAATATATTAAGCAGGATCAATCCCAAGAGTGATTCCTGACAAATACTATTAGTAACATTCCTCCATATTGAGAACTGCTTTTTTTCAATATCGACTCTTGTAGCATCTCCCATAGACAGTTTTCTATCTATATTATGATGTGTTCTTATATTATTCCTCATTGTCTGCCTTTTAAATAATAATTTCGTATAGGACACTATCATATATTCAATTTAAGTCTAGATGCATTAGTTGCACTCTATTGCCCTCGTCTAAGTAGTCAGCTATCTTACTAAGAAAACACATTATTTTTCTCAGGTGATCTACTAGTTATGAGAATATATTTCTTTTTATCTCACATCAAGCCTACCTCCATGCCCTCAATTACTGCCTCTTCCAAAGTGGGCGGTATTCAGTGTCAAAATCACAGGAATATGTGCCTATCACTTCTTCTTTCTTGGAACACAGGTCCTATGTTTAGTATTTTCCAGTGTTATTTTTGCTTTAGCAATGATGATCTGGGGTGCACAAAGAACAAAAGTTTTCAAGTAAAGGTTTGTGAAACTGACTGGTATAATGGGAAAGCTTTAGTTCCTTCTAGTTTATGGGTTTTGGTGAAAAATTTGCCAGTGAATTTGTATTTTCATCTTGTTCTTTCGGTATGCTGGAAATGCTCCTGTCTGTATGACATTATTCTATGAGAAAATGGGACACTTGCCCCAGGTTGGGACTGCACAGAGCTAGCTTTTCATTGAATCTATATGAAAATAAGAGAATCCATAACTAGTCATTCTCTTTATTTTCCTCATTCTCTTCTGCTTAGGTGAAAACAAGCCTTTCACTGTTCATTCTGTTTTCCTTTGAAAGAATGAGCTCAGGTACTATTTTTACTGTGTGGCTAACTTAGGAGACATGGCTTACCTTGTTAATCAATCTCTTTTCCCATCTTTGTAAGTTTTTTGCTTACTCCTGATATCTTCTTTGAAGTGCTTTTCATCCTTGCTGTGTTTTTCTCACTTTCATTCCAACTAGTTTCAACCTTTTATTAAAGTTATTTCTCAATATTCTTGAGCTCAACGCATTCCAACCAGTTGTGTTAACTTTCTTAGGCACTCAGAATTGACCCTGTTAAATACGAAACCTTCTTTGTAGACTTACTTTTATATATCCTGTTATATATCAATTAACTAATCAAAAGACGAGTCGGTACACAATCATTTGATCCATTTCTTTCTTTAGCCAGCTTTTCTATAGGACTATTGCTGCTTTTAAGTTCTTCACCCCTGATGTTGTCCCCAGTGAGGCTCAGCTGTGATTAGAGGTAAAGAACAAGCCTGAAGACTTCACATTGTGGGTTACAAAATTGCAAACTGCCACCAAAAAGATCACTAAAAAAAGATGTTTTCAGCCTATGCTTGTCTTTTGATTTACTCTCAGTCAATAGGAGGTGATGACAGGATTACTCCCAGCTTCATATACATTGCATAGTTTTCTGTTTTCTGCTCTTAATTTCTGGAGATTGGTAAATATCTGAAGTTATATCTTTTAATAAGGTATTTTATTTGATTTAGAACTGCCTTCATTTTAGTTTCAGATTTATAACTCCAGTTAATATAGTTCTGTTGCAACTTAATTCACTTCGAAAGTTTTTAGTAATGAGATTATGAATTTTTAAAAATTAGGCATTCAGAAGAACCTCTGTTTGACCCACCTGTAGTTTTAAAGGATAACATTACTTGGATAGTGGGCATACTTTTTAGTACTAAAATACATAATTAAAAATGAGATAACAAGTGAAGTGAGAACAAATGGTATACAGACTTTATGCAATGTTATAAGCAGAAAAAAATTGTAGTGGAGTCTTTCTGTATAATTGTTGTATCCACAATCAAAGTCTTTAACTTGTTGCTACAATTCATTCACTTCTGTGGCTAGTGAGAGCGTAACAACTCTGTGGCTATGCTGCATCATTCTTTTTGTTTCCTATTGTAAAACATGGCAAACCCCACTAAAATCACAGTTTGAAAATTAGATGGAATTTGCTGCAATAAAAGTATGGCAAAAGGAAAGAACTCCGTTGGTTCTTATTAACTTTTTGAATTAATGGCCTGGTTGAGAGAGCTCATTCCCAGAACGAAAGCAGCTCTTTTTCACGTGGGGCAGACATTGCATACTGGTTATTCCACATATTGTTTCATTCAAGATCTATTCTACCCAATTTTTTGAAATTTTTATGTGTAAATTCTGACCCAGACTTTCCTGACTGAGGTTGTGAAATCTGACAACTTCATAGGCATATGTGCAAAGGCTTTTGTATGTAGATTTGCCGTAGTCTTTCTGCTTAAATAATATTTTAAAGACTGAGTTAGTGACAAACTTTAGATCTTAAAACATATTTATAAATGAAATACATAAAGAAGTAAGTGTTCAAGAGAAATATCTGGTCCCAGAAATTGCTCAGGTGTCCTAGATTTCGCTTACTCAAGGGAATTTAAACATTCGGATTTTAGGCGTCAGATTTATAGAATGTCTTATGTTTTTAAGCAATGTTCATATCCGTAAATTGGACTAGAAAGACAAGGATATAGCCTGCAGACATGCTCAGGGTGAAGGGAAGAAAGGGACAATTCAAAATTCATAAAAGATTGTCTTTAAGATAAAACATTGCAAGAATTAGTAAAAGACACTAACGTAGCAAGCAATGTAATGCCCAGGATGGAGGGATCAAAGAGACTAGAACGCTGGAGGAGCCTGTGGGCTCAAAAAAAAAGTCTGCTCTTGAGACAGGAATAACAACTGAAACATCACCTGAATAATGTGCGCTTTTAAAAAGGCTATCATTTGGTGTCATGAGAAGGACAAACTACCCATTCTTCTAGTAATGGAGGTTACAAATTTTTTTGAGTATTTGAATTACTTTTGTTTACTTGTATAAACCCAGTTGTGACTCCTTAGATTTGCATAAGCATTAATATCTCTGAAATAGGTATCAGAAAACGTCTGAAGTTATTACTCTTGAAGTTATTCTACAGAATCAGTAGCAAGTGTTCCAGCTGTTTATAGAGTAATTAACAAGGATTAAGATGTTAAGAAATGTATAGAAATGGGATGAAGAATTGCAAATATTTGTGGAGTGTTGTAAAACAAAACAAAACAAAAATCCCAAGAGTAAACTCACCACCCCAAACAGGAAGACCTTTTGGTATTGCCTCTATTTATGCTTCTCCAAACTGTGGCTGGGATGGTCTCTTGGTGGGAGAGATCCTTGTTCAAACCTCTCCACATCCTCTTCTGTCTGTGGCACTTGTTCCCTTGCGAGACTGAAAGACGTTATTTCAGAAATGTTACACTCTCTAAAAAGCAGTTTATTTGTATTATTGAGCTCTGCTTTCTTAATTTGTTCTAAATTAATGAATGATTCCTGGTAAGCTGAAACTGTATTTTTGACATGTGACCCATTTACTAAAAATAAAAATGTCATCCAACTCTGCTAAATACCTCCCCAAAACCCAATAAATAATTTCTAGTACTGGAGTTCTTTTCTGTTTTTGGTTTGTGAGAGATTAGTTCACGTTCTGTGAACTCTCTGTTCCTGAAAAGCTGCCTATTCCTCATTCCCCATATAGACAGTCCATATTTATCCCCTCCTTGTTCTTGTACCAAATTTGTCTACTTCCATTTGTCAGGGAGAAATTCCAGGTTGTGTCTGTGGTCTTTGGAAAGCTCTTTAAAATATTTAGAAGTCTGAAAATGCCTGACAATCTCTCTGTTCCTAACAGTGCAAACTGGGGATATCGGGTTGGAAGGAAATAAATACACTTTTTCATTGTGCCTGTATTTAGTCTTTACACTTTTTTTTTTTAATGGGTACTTTTGGCATAACTAGTTGGTAAGGAGAAATAGGTCTAGTATAATGATCATTGCACACTTACTTGCCACAGCTATAATAACACACGCTACAGTATACTGTGAACCTTACAACCCCTGAGAAAAGCTATGGAAATATCCAGTTGGAGAAATAAAGCAAGATATTGCTGCTGCCTTGCACTAAGTGTAACTGCGATGTGTGAATAGTGGCATTTATTTCAAAAAAAAATCAGCCTGATTAAGATCCAAGAGTAAATCTGCATTTTAAACACACATGGCTATCATCTCAAAAATCTGAGAACTTGCCAGCTGTGAAGAGGAAAATCCCCCCCTCATCTGCCTTTGCCCACTGAGAAAAAGCAATAATGGCAGTGAGTGAGTGTGAAGGACTGGACAATGTTGAATTGAACACTGAGGCAAATATACTCTACCAAAGGACTGTTCATTGCATGTGGAATAGTTTCACAGTGTAAAAAACCCATTTGTTGATGTGCTTTCAGAAGTTGTTGCTTCCTCTGAGAGATCTCAGGTAGTGTATCTCTCTGAGCTGCAGGTTGAGACACAGGGGCGATGACGGAATGATTTTACAAGCCATGATGATAGGCTAGGCTGTTGTCAGAAATCAGGGAAGACTTACGAACTGGCTTCTGAAGCAACTGTACGATCATGTGTAGGTTGCCTTTTCTCTCTCTCAAATTTGGAAGGAGCTAGTCTAATTTTCTCTTGAATTGTGTGAGGCACCATGTTGACTTGGGCTGTTCCTGGTGGTTTGTTTTCAAAGGAAGCTGATGGTCTGCAGCCTCCTGCCATCGTGACCCCCGTGCTCTTCAGTGCTGGGAAAATAAGGATGTGGCTGATGAGGTGAGGAATGAGAAAGGGCAGATATGGCCGTGATCCTCCTCTCCTTTCAGGCTGAACAGTACCTCACAGCTAATTCTGCTGGTGAAGCCTGCTGAGTTCGGACTCAGCCTGTCACCACATGTCTGATAGTCTGGGCTAGTATCAAATCCATATCTAGGAAGGCCTCTCCTGTGTTAATTACCAAAGTCTTTTGCACAAAAACTTCTGTTACAATTTGCAAGGCTGAAATGTATTGAAGCGGCATATGATGCTGTGTCTCTGCACTGCGGTGACCAACCTAGGAAGCAATGGCAGTCAAATAGACAGCTCTTATTTATTGTGGGAATGTGGTCGTTGACTCCTGTGGGTTTGTTATCACACTGTCTTGTGTTCCTTTTTTTTTTTTTTCTGTAAATCTTTTCTGTTTGGAGCAAACAGTAGGCTTGTAGCACAGAACCAAATAATCTTTGAATTGTGTAATTTTCCTCTAACAATGCAATGAGATGATTTTATGGCCAGTAATATAACTAAGACATCAAAACCCAGACTGTGGACACCAGGACTTTCCTTTTTCTGTATAATACACTGTAGAGGATAGTTGTCCAGGTACAATGCCATGCTGACACCTATAGCTGGAAGGATAGTCTAATACAACTGGATGGAAGGTTCCAGGCTGGAGAGCTGGTCTCTTTCTGAAGGAGATTGTAGCTTTGGTCTGCAGCCATCTGTGTAGCCCTGCCATGGCAGGCTTGATTTCTTTGCACTCTGCTCTTCTTTTTACCTGCACAGACAAAACTGCTTACAGTTATCTCTGCTGAAATTAATAGAATTATATCTGTCCAAAAGTGCTTTTGAGTTCAGAAATGTGTCTTCTGTGGTTTATGGCTAATTCAGAAGTCTAGCAATCAGAGACACTATTGTTTTAAGCCGTAATACATGTTTCTTCATATTGTATATCAGCTTGCATCAATAGCCATTGTCAAACCAATTCCTTTATGCCTTCAAGATGTTTAGGCCTTTTGGGTTGATTGTAAGACATCAACTATCAGTGTTTGTTTATATGGACACTAGATAAAATGGCACGTTAAAGTAAGACTGATAAATTGCAACACTGTGAAAATATAAACCAGTGAGATTTGTACTCAAAAATAGGAACAGTTTTCCCATCAGAGAAAATGGCAAGAAAACGCAAAAAAAAAAAGGAGTGGTGATTGAGAGCTGTTGTGAGTAGAGAAAGAATTTTTTTTTCAAGGTAGTAATAAGCTGGCTGTACCTAAGGGAAATTTGCTAAGGAATATGATTCACTTTGGTCACCTCGGAAACAAGCTGTTCATCTGTCAGTAGATATTTGAATTATTCAAATTTTTTATTATTATTTTATTATCAACAGCATGGCTCATCAGATGTTTTAATATGTGACACTGCAACAAATTAATTCACTGACATAGAACCGAATATGTCTTTTAGCATATGGGTGATAATACCCTGGATATGCTCTTAGTATTTACTAGCAAAGTCTTAAAAACTCCCTGTGACTGAATGGAGATGGATGCTTTTGAATTTTTATCTACTCTGTGTTAGTGCTTATCTTTTGTTACTGATTCTTGAACAAATTGCAGTATGTGATGTCCCTTTAATTATATGCCTGTGCTTAGGATGCCCAGATAGAGACTTCAGGGTTTTAAAGTGTGAAAAAATGCCTTTCTTCAAGATGAATACCACATGCACAGGGAACATGGACCCTCCTGCATCTGCCTGGGGGAACTGAGGATTGTTTTAATTCACATATATATGGATATATGTGTGTACACCTATTTTTTAAATAGTACAGATGTCAGCTGTCTGTTTTTTTAATCAGCTGATGATTTGGCCTGCAGACCTTCTAGTGCATCTCATGAGCTGAGTAGTCTTGTCCTTGAGCCAAAGAGAACATCCTCTACCCATCACCCTTGGGATGATGTGTCTTCCTTGTATTTCAAGTAATAGCAGATTTATAGTGGATTTATCAGAAAGAATCTAGTACCTAGTTGGAAAACAGCAAGCAGATTTGTGTAGCATAGAGGTTGATTCTGTGATTCTGTGATATGGTATATGTTTGTATTTATAAGAAATTAATATCAGTCTTCCTTTGGTTAGAAGGTCTTTATGCCACTGTGTAAACCTCAAAATAATTTAACCGCAGCGATTTCACTATTCCTGTATAATTTTTTTCCTTCATGTTTTCTCTAAAACTGTTTTAACAGAATCTGGTTTGGGGATAATTTTCTAAGGTCAAAGCAGCATATGATTTTACCCTTCCAAAATCTTTGTGAGGATTCAGAAGCAGATTTCAGAGCATGTGACACGTTGAGGCAAATGGCATATGCAGTTAGATATTTAAAATTAATAAATAGAAAGCTATTCAGAAAGGACTGTAAAAATGATGAAGGGGTTGTAGGAACTGATTTATGAGGCAAGACCAGAAGTTAGATATGTATAGCTTGGTTGAAGGGATAGAATGAACATAACTGTCTTCAAATATGTGCATAAACAGTCAGAGCGCAGCTTTTTGTGAATTCAGGATTGTGGACTAGGCAAAAGAAGTGTTTTAGGGCTGCCAAGACAAGAAGATAGAACTAAGGAACAAAGTTGTTAAGATTTCTGAAAAACTGGAAGGTAAATAGAAACTGATTGTTAAGGAGAAATTTCTATATGTATTCAGCTTTGTTAGACTGTAGGATTGATCAGTCTATTGTGTCGATGGTTTATTTCACTTATTTATATTGGGTTTGTGAAAGTGCTATGCGAGGACGAGAAGCTGGTCTTTACTGGAAGAAGGTGAATGACAAAAAAACCCCTTTTTTTTTAATCTTGAATATCAATGTTTTGTGAGAAAGCAGCATGTGCTCTGCTTACAAATCTTGTTATTGTGCATTACTAATTTTTCCTTGACATTTATTATACCCAGAAATACAGATGCAGTCTAGATACAGTAGTCACACTTTTCCTTTGATTTAATAGAATGTCAAGTGAATTGCCTCAAAAAGGCTGGCAGTTGTGTTAAATGATAGTTTTATGACTCAATGGGGTTTCAGTACATCACTCACCTTAATGAAAAACAATGCCTGACTAATTAAAATTGCATCTATCAGCTGTTAGAATTACGGTTATTAGCATCATTCTTAACAAGACTTGAGTGGAAACTTGAAAAATCTTGATTTTGCCTTTCCATCTTAAATAGGTCTCTGATTCTTCATTCTTTAGTCCTTAAGAGATATCAAACATAGTGATATAATTGCTTAGATTACTTCTTCACAGGCTAAAGGAAATAAAATTCTTAGTTTAAAATGATAAGTAAATGAAAGGGTGGACCTTGTCTAGCTGCCAGGTGCCCACCAAGCTGCTCTATCACTTCCCCTCCTCAACAAGATGGGGGGAAGAAAATACAATAAAAAGCTCATGGCTGGAGATAAGGACAGAGAGATCACTCAGCAATTACCGTTGCGGGCAAAACAGACTCGACTTGAGGAAATTAATTTTATTGCCAATCAAATCAGAGCAAGACAAAGAGAAATAAGAAGAATCTAAAAAACACTTTCCCCCCACCCCTCCCTTCTTCCCAGGCTCAACGTCATTCACTATTCTTCTACCTTCTCACCCTGAGTGGTGCAGGGGGACGTGGAATAGGGGTTACGATCAGTTCATTACATGTTGTCTGTGCCGCTCCTTCCTCCTCATGCTCTTCCGCTGCTCCAGTGTGGGGTCCCACCCACAGGAGACAGTCCTTCATGAACTTCTCCAACGTGGGTCCTTCCCATGGGCTGCTGTTCTTCGCAAGCTGCTCCAGCGTGGGCCCTTTCCACACCGTGCAGTCCTTCAGGAACTGACTGCTCCAGCGTGGGTCCTCCACAGGCCCTGCCAGAAGACCTGCTTCAGCTTGGCCTCCTTTCCATTGGGCTGCTGTTCCTGCCAGGAACCATGTTCCTCACCATGGACTGCAGGGGAATCTCTGCACCAGTGCCTGGAGCAGTTCCCCCCCATCCTTCTTTACTGACCTTGATGTCTGCATCTTTGTTTCTCTCACATATTCTCACTCCTCTCTCTCAGCTGCTGTTGCACAGTGTTTTTTACCCTTTCTTAAATATTTTGTCACAGAGGTGCTACCATCGTCGCTGGTGAGTTCAGCTTTGGCCAGCGGTGGGTCCGTCTTGGAGCCAGCTGGCACTGGCTCTGTTGGACATGGGAGCAGCTTCTGGCATCTTCTTACAGAAGCCACCCCTTCAGCCCCCCTGCTGCCAAACCTTGCCACACAAACCCAATACAGTAAAATAGGAGAGTGTTTTTCTGCAGAAACTCATGTGGTCTAAGTGAACACAACATAACTTCTGAAATTGTTCTCCTTCTACGCTTTCTCAGCAGAAAGAGCCATTCTAATTATGGTTTTGAGGAGGAAAAACACCCTTGGATCATGATACAAGGGCTTTGACTGTTGTGGAAATGGAATGTTTTGTGTTCATCTCCTTTCAGTTATACAGCCATCTCAGTCTTGTTTTATAGCCTATTGCCCCAGGAGCTTTAGTCTGTCCTCTTTGTTCCCTAACTGTTTTCATGTCTGTACTCCTTGGACTTGTTACCTTAACATCTAAAGTCTTAACTTCCCTGTCTAGCTGTTTTGTCTCTTTTTTTTGTCTTTTCCCAAACATTAAGGAAGTTTCTCCTTTTGTTGACTTTGTTACTCTGAACCTATTTTGAGATGCTCCTTCTGCTTTCAATCAAAGGGCACACATTAAGGATGGAAATACAAACAGCGGCTTCTCCCTTCGCTCCTTTTTACCCCAGTCCTAAAAGGGCTGTTATTTCTCCTGTGAGTAAAGACGTTTTCATGGTCTTTGGCTTTGCCTTCATGGAGGCCATTCTGTGCTGCTATGCAGGGAGGTGTGTGTGTTAGAGGATATGTCCTCTGCTCCTGTGCATGCCTTTCTGCTCAGTTTTTGCTAGATGCTGGTGAATTAACCAGCTGTCAGTCGATTTACCCTTTTACTGAAAGCTCATTATAAGTGTAGGTTCTCCTGTAAAGTAGCTGGTAAGAGACATTTTTTTGGCGGCTGTTATGCTAGCAATAGCAGCTAGACAAGATAGCAGTTTAGGAAAGCAAAGGATGCCCAGGACAGGGACACATGTACAGAACACAGATCAGTGGCACAGTGTACCTTAGTCCAGGAACTTGCTAAGGTAAGAAGTGTGATTTTTATTTTTTTTTTTGAACACCTTTTGACTAGGGCTCAAGGGTAATGTAGTAATTTGCAGCAGTCAAGTCCCACCAGTTCCTGCTAGCTAGCTCTCTTCTCTGTTCTTGGCAGCTACAAATTGGTATTCCCTATTATATGCTGGTATAGACAAGTTGATTTTCATTGACATGGGCTTTGTATTCTCAGAATTTTTTTCAATAATGAAAGGGAGAAGCTTGTGTTAAGAAAACAAATCTTGGAGACACTTCAAAGAAGGGTGTTTATAATCTCATGAATTCTATATGGGGTACCTTTACTTTGACAATCATCACCTTTCATGTTTTTAGAAGTCCTAGCAATGATAGTATGTTTGCATAAAGCAGATAGTGTCCTGTCCCGCTGTGCTATGTGGGTGACTTCATGCTGTTTGTTACAATGTGACTAGGTCACATTGCTGTTAATAAAAAAAGAACAATAGCTTGAAATGTGTGTGGAGGGAAGAGAGAGTATTGGAAACCGTTGGAGATGAGGATTCTTTTGCACTGATTTTTGATACTGACTTTCTATCCACAGCTTGTCTAGTTCTGCTGTCTTTGTTTTTCATAGTTTATTTACAGCTAATGTAGAATGACCAATGAAATCAGGCTAGAGTTTTGCTTATTAATAGAGATGGTGAAAATGTATTTTAGATATCTGTAGAAGTCTCCATCCTCATAGTGATAGTGGAAGCTCACATTGTTTTCATAATAGTTCTCTCCAGGGACAAAAACCATGAAGCTTTCATCAACAGCAATCTTAAGAGTTATTATTTTGCTTTTAAATAAAACTTAATCTAGCTGAAAAAATGGGGACAGAGCACAGCATTTGAAAACAGTAACGCTGGTTCAACTCTCCTGTTCTTTCTCCTCATTCAGTGTGAGATCTTTGTTGATTCACCTCCTTCTGCAATGTGCAAATCTGTGTATACACACACATGCATATATATACACACACTGTTCAGTGGGTTGATTCAAAGCCCATTGAATTCATAGTGTCTCTCTTAACTTTCACAAGGATTACTCAACCTGATGTATGCTTCTGCCACTGCCCTGCTGTACAGTTCTGTATTTCATAGAGAATTTTGCTGGGTTTTGAGGGAACTGCTTATTGTCGCTAAAAGCCTGTCTTGCTCATGCTAGAACTGGGACTGATTGCTGGTAATGTGCTCTGAAATGTACATAATGGTGCTGGTAATAATTTTAGTATTGTGAATAGCAACATAATGCTGCCTCTGTTCATGACCCCCACTCCCAAAGGTCAGGGTGCTGTGTGCTGCAAATGAAAATCCTGCTTATGGAAGAGTCTCAGAAAGCTTGTTTGCAGTTAGGCTCTTTTCAGGAGGGCACACGCCCTCTCAAGATCTTGCATTAAAACATCAACAAACAACAGACATGCTCGCAGTTAGCTTTCGTGGCCAGGGAGGGTTGGGTCAGCATCGTTTGTCTCTCCTTTTTTTTTGTACTCTGACCACTGGTCTTGATAGAGCTTGAGGGAATTTGTGTGAAGGAATTCCTCAGTAGCTGATACTGATAAAGGAAATGTGAGTAAAGACATCATTGACTCACTGTGGTGACAGTGTATATAGTAATTTGGATGTAGCTGTTAGAAATGAAATAGTAAGGACTTGAGTGTCCCAATTTCATTTTTTTTAACTGCAACTAAACTTTGACTATGTTATCAAAGGGGAAGGCATTAAATCACCATTTATATTTCATAGCCAAAAGCAAAGCAATTATAAAGTTTCGTACTATGTGTTGAGGCAGGAATTAGGGTTGCAGGTAAAGAGTATTTTTTATGATCATCTGTTGGATTCTCCCACGCCCCCTTTTACTATTCCTCTTGTTTAGTTCACCTCAGGTTATACCTAAGGAATGCACTGTTGTTGCAATCTCCAAACTAGAAATGCCTCTTTCAGTAACTAGTGCTATAAATCACACCTGATTACCATATTTGTTCGGATGAGAGATGCATCTTGCACTTTTCAGTTATGTCAGTTAAGGCTATGTTTGTAGGAAAAAATTATAATATCTAAAATTAAGGTTGCTGATGTTAGCTTATCTATTTGTTTTTACATTATAGATTAAATTAAATTTAAAAAGGCACAAACAATAAAACTAGATTGTGTAGCAAAGATGTAGAACACAGAAAGGTGTTTAGCATGGCTTAGAGGGATACTAGGAAAGGAACTGTTTTGCAATGATCTATGATTTTCTTACTTGAATAAGATATTTGGCTCTAACCCTCTGTGGAACCTGATTAACAGGGAATAGTCTGGACCAATGAAAATTAGTAATCAGTAAATCTGTCATGTGAAACTGCCTGGTTTGGTTTGTGTGGCATCGGAGAGGCACAGTCGCCAACTTAGCACTGGTGATGAGTCTGCCACTTTAAGTTCAATGTTTCCACATGGATTTTTTCAGCAGAGCTGGATAGAGGAACAAGATGTGATGGAAACAGATGAATAATGAATGATTGAAAAGATGTCAAAAGAGAACATTTAGGAAAATGCAAATAGTGCTGCGAAGGCCATAGAAAGAGAAGATGGGGCACAGCGAGTGTTTACCAACATGGGACAATATTTTTCCATTACCTGTGTGCTGCTTTGCGCTGCACAAATGGTCATTGAGTGAAGAAATTACTTCTGTGTGAAAATGGTGGTGTATTAATTTTGTATGATTTTCTGCTACTAACATATCACATATTATTTATTACAACAGTATACGTTAAAAGTTATGTGATATCATTATCTGATAAAATGCAAGACCAGTAGTTTTCCAGGGACTATAGCTTTTTTTAGACATGGTAAAGAGACCACCTCTCCACTCCCCCGCCCCCCCCCCAAAAAAAAAAAAACCCAGACAATTTTCATCAGCATTTAGTTTTTTCAGAGAGATACAGTGTCCTTCAAAATGCCACAGTAAAAGGTTGCTGTGGGCACAGGGATTCTAGATCAATTATATGGGTAGCCTTCTACAATTTATCATTTGAAGATAGCATCTGTGTGGATTTGAAAGAGTAAGCCAGTCAATATCGCAGGACATACATAGAAGGAGACAAACTGGGTAAGAGTATTAGGGATAAAAACAGAACAGTAAAGCAAAATTTGTGGGTGACGCTATAAGACAAGTGCTGATGGAACCAGGTATTTAAAGTAATTGCTCTCAGTATAGCAGCATGAAGAAAGAATCGTTCGTTTTGATACAGTAATCCATTGTTCACCCTTAGCCATTAGTAAAATCAGATAGAAGGGATTGAAAAGGTAAGGTATTAGCTGAATGAAAATGGATATAGTTATTTCAATGTATCATATTGCTTGGCTAATGTAGGTGAACAGAAGATTAGAGAGAAATAACACTCCTCTCACCTTTCCCCTTCCCGTCTTCCCCCCTCCCCGTATAAGCATCCGCTGGTATCTCTAAGAATGTTTGGAAAAATTTAAAAAATAACCATAAATAAGGAGGTGAATCTATTACAGAAATCTGTCATTCCTTTTCCAGCAGCAGTATTTATTTCATCAGTGCTTACTGAGATCCAAAAGGAGTTTCTTTCATAAGTGAAATCAAAGCCAAAGCAAGCAGGGCTTTGGGAGTACATTTATGTAATCAGCAAACTAGAGGCAATCTTTCTAGGGAACAAAGCTATTTTTGTTGGAATGAGGTGACTCTATTGCTTTGTTTTCTAATGGGCTGTAATATATTTGGGAACAGTAGTAGCATAACATTTTATTTGACGTAGACTTATGTAATGGTAACTCTTACAGCCAAGCATGAAGTAGTTAGATTTAGAATGAAATCCCATGCATTAACAGCCTTTGAAGAAGAAAAACGGGTGAAAGAGTGGTACTAAATACTAAGGGAGAGTAGCCCAGTTAGATTTATTATATATAACGCTTCCTTCTCCTGCCCTGTAGTAATTTGTTGAGGTTTCTGTCATTGGTTCTAGCCAGGGGAAAGCAGTTAATTCCCTCTGTGTCCCAGGTAGGTAAATTGCATTGCCCTGATGAGCACCATCTATGTAGGGGAATAGACTTTACAGATACTCACATTTTTGTTGATCTGTATGGATTCATTGGAGGTGCATGGCGCAGATCAGACCCTTGCCATCATACTCAGGGTTTTAGCAAGGGAGTAAAGGAGAACAGTGTCAAATTGCTGATTCCAAACTTTAAAGCTTGATGTGCTGACAGATGTGACAGTATAGCTCACCATTTGTGGTTCAGCTTATCAAATCATCTTTGGTGGCAAGAATTTGTTCCACGTATGCCTTATGATGAGCCTCGTTTTTTCACCATCTCCTCAACAGCTAGGAGATTCTCCAAACATCTCTGGCTTTAGGGAAAGATATAAAGGATGCCTAGGGAGGTATCTCATAATTTTTTCACAGTTTGTTACCTGCTGTAGGATGGAAAGAGCCAGTGGCTTTTCATGTTCATTTCAGATGAGCTGCCAAACATGATTACTGTGATGAAGTTAAGCAATATTTTCTTTACTGGTATTCATGTTGCTATACCCATGCAGGCATTTATTACATTTGCAAGGATAAACCTAGGGTACCCCAACATTTTATTTGTCACATCTGTAGGAATTTTATTTATTCCAGAATTAGCATTTGGAGTGAAGCTTTAAGAAAACTATTCTGAGAAAAGCAGAATGTACAAACATGATTATTTTCTAACTTTGAATAAGTATGGGTAATGCATGAAAGAATTTATAATGTGAACTACTGAACATATCACCTCCAAAAAAAACCAAAAAAGAACAGCAAACAGGTTTTTTGAGCTGTTTTTAAGACAGAACTAATATGAAAGAGCAAGCTAATGCCATCATGGAACTTACAGCCACATGGGCTTATTTCTAATTTCACATTTTTATAAGAGAAGTTTTCAAAATGCATCATATTTGTATCCTTTTTCTGAGTTTACCCTGGGAATCTGTTTTTAAGGGCTTTGGAGTCCACAAGTGCTGATCAGTCTTTAAGAACCACCTTTTAGAAGCACAGGAGCAGGCAATTCCACTGTGTTGTAAGTCCAGCAAGAGGGGCAGAGGAAGAAAAAGAGGAGCTCAAGAGGAAAAAGAAATTGTATGGTCTCTGGAAGAGAGGTCAGGCTTCGCAGGAAGATTAGAGCCATGTTTCATATATGTAGGGACAAGACACAAAAGGCCAAAGCTCAATTAGAGTTGAAACTGGCCAGTGTTGTTTCAGATAACAAGAAGGGCTTTTTTAAGTATGTTAATAGCAAGAGGAGCTCTAAAGAGAACACTGGGCTGAGACTTGTTGAAGATGGCCATCTGACTAATAGGGATGAAGAAAAAGCAGAGGCATTCAACGTGTTTTTTGCCTCAGTCTTTAATAATATTGATAGTCCTTGAGCTGCCCGGTCCCTGGAGTCGGAGGATCATGAGTGTGGGAACAGTAACTTTCCATTTGTGGACATTGAAATTGTAAGGGACCAGCTGTATCAGCTGAATGTTCACAAGTCCATGGGGCCTGATGGGATTCATCCAAGAGTACTGAAGGAGCTAGCAGATGTTATGCAGGACCCCTCTCAATCATCTACCAAAGGTCTTGGGAGTCTGGGGAGGTACCTGCTTACTAGAAGCTAGCCAAGGTTATTCCAATCTACAAAAAGGGGTGAGGGAAGACCCAGGGAACTACAGATCTGTTAGTCTAACCTCAGTTCCTGGAAAAATTATGGAGAAGATTATACTAGGTACGACTGAAAGGCATTTAAAGAATAATGCAATCATCAGGCACAATCAACATGGGTTCACAGAGGGATAGTCCTGTTTAACTAATTTGATATTCTTCTATGATAAGGTCATCTGCTTAGAGGTGAAGGGAAGGCAGTGGATGTAGTTTTTCTGGGTTTTAGTGAGGCTTTTGATACTACCCTTCACAGCATCCTTCTGGACAAGTTGTCCAACTATGGATGAGCAGGTTCACAGTGCACTGGGTGAAGAACTGGCTGAAGGGCAGAGCTCAGAGGGTTGTAGTGAATGAGGTTACATCTGGCTGGTGACCGATCACCAGCGGTGTTCCTCGGGGTTCAATTCTAGGGCCAGTTCTGTTCAAAATACTTATCAATGATCTGGATGCAGGAGTTGAATGCGCCATTAGCAAGTTTGCTGATGATACCAAACTGGGAGGTCCTGTTGACTCTCGTGAGGGACAAGAGGCCTTGCAAGGGATCTAGGTAGATTGGAGCATTGGGCAATGATTAATGGGATGAAATTTAACAAATCAAAATGCTGGATTCTGCACCTAGGATGGAGTAGTGCCGGGCACAAATATAAATTGGGAGAGGAGTGGCTGGAGAGCGGCCCTGCAGAAAGGATCTGAAGGTGCTGGTCGACAGCAGGCTCAACGTGAGTCAGCAGTGTGCCCTGGCAGCCCAGAGGGCAAACCGCCTCCTGGGGTGCATCAAACACAGGATAACCAGCTGGTCAAAAGAGGGGATTATCCCTCTGTATTCAGCGTTGGTGCGGCCTCATCTTGAGTGCAGTGTGCAGTTCTTGGCCTCACAATTTAAGAACAATGTGAGGGTCCTTGAATGCCTCCAGAGGAGGGCAACAAAGCTGGTGAAAGGGATGGAAGGAATGTCATATGAGGAGTTGCTGAGGACTTTGGGTTTGTCTAGTTTGGAGAAAAGGAGGCTGAGGGGCGAGCTCATTGCTCTCTACGTCTTCCTGAGCAGGGGAAGTGGAGAAGGGAGATGCTGATGTCTTCTCCCTGGTATCCGGTGACAGGACTCGTGGGAATGGTTCCAAGATGTGTCACGGGAGGTTTAGACTGGGCATTAGGAAGGATTTCTTTACCGAGAGGGTGGTCAAACAGTGGAACAGGCTTCCTAGAGAGGTAGTTGATGCCCAAGCCTGTCAGTGTTTTAAGTGGCATTTGGACAATGCCCTTAATAACATGCTTTATCTTTTGGTCAGCCCTGAATTGGACAGGCAGTTGGACTAGATGTGACCACTGTAGGTCCCTTCCAAATGAAATTTTCTGTTCTGTTCTATTCTTTTATCTTTCTCTGAATTTAACTCTTACCTATTGCAGTGTTCTTGGTGATATTGTCAAGAATATTACTCGGACTGTAGATAGAGATAGCACAGATCCCTGCTGCTTCATTACGTAGTCCTGTTCTCAAGGGATACAGAGGTAGTTTTGTAACCCATGAAATCCCCTGGGTACTCTCAACCAAAGAGTGGACAACTTCTCCTACTGTAGGCTTGCTCCTGCAAAGTTCTGAGAGCCAACAACTACTGTAGGGCCAGCACCAGCTTATTTGGGATTAACGCCGTTTTAGTTGAAGTGGTCTTCTTATAATCAGAAGCAGTCACATCTTACTCTTCAGAGGCTTAATACAGCACGAGGGGACATGAAAGTGTTCTTTCCTTTTTTTTTTTTCTGATAGATACCAGGTCATCTCCCTGAAATATAGAATTCTTTCTTGAAGTAGCTGCTGGTATTCATGAGTGTGTTAAAATACCTGGAGGTGACGAAGAACCTCTCTGCCATAATGTCCATGAGAGGACGTAATGAATGTTCCTCAGAATCCCTTATAGCAGACTGTCCTCAGAGATGTTGATCTGCTTTGATTGAACCCAAGAGGCCAGAGAGTAGCTGGAGAGCAGGGGTGGTGACACTGACTTGGGTAAAAGTTCTGAATCCTGCTGGACAGAGAGACTCTGAAACTGAAAAGTAGCTTGCTTGTTACATAGCTTCTTATAAGCCACTTAGTAGAAGAGCAAATTAAGCAGCATCTTTAAAGAAAAGTCTGTACACCAACTCAGGCGCACCACTTAGTAGCCTGTTCTGCTGCCGTGCATTCTAAATACAAATATCAGTATATTTTCAAAGAATAATTGGAAAGAAAAAATGAAAAGGCTTGAATAATCCTGGATAAAGCAATCTTTCTTAACTTCAGTTAAGTTCTAAACATCATAGTGGCTATTATACAAGAAGAATCCTCACTTGTTTTTGCTAGTTGCTTTGACATGTTTGAGCAAATGACTGAGCTGCTGCTGTTAGCCAAAACCTGTTCCCCCAAATGTTTCTTTCTGCTTTTTGTGATTATTTTTAAGCTGTGTTCTCTAAGCTGCATTATCATATGTGAATTCTGGCTGCGTATTTTTAAAAATAACTTATTTGCAACTGTCAGAGATACCTTATGAATAAGTTATCAACCATCCCTAGGAGCTATAGCTGCAAACATTTAAAAAAAGTAATATTTATAAGTCTGTGAACATTTTCTATTAATGTATTTATCAAATGAATGCAATCATTCACTTAGGGTTAAGAAAACAGCTCATTTCTGTTAAAAACACCACCACATTACTTGTATTTTCTTTAATGCCAACAGTGGCAGCTTTCTAACTGATTTAAATGATTTTTTATGAAAAGTTCAATTTAAATAAACTGCTTTTATCCTAAGAGATCTCAAGGCTCTTGAGGACCATCCCCCCAAACCAACCACACAGACATTTACTAACGCGTCATAAATTGCCAGCGTAATGATGGAAAGTGCAAGGGAGAGTGGAACTGCAAATTTTCAGTTTTCCTTAGAGAGGAGCAGAATTTAGTAGAATAACAAAAGGAAAATCTTCTCACTTAGAGCGACATTAGATAGTCTGGACAGTAAGCTTTAAAGAGTCTGCTGCTGTCTTTCATGATAGGATTGTGGTATTTTGAGGAATGATGAGCAAAATGACTGTAGCTGAAATATCCTGGCTCCAGAGAGTTGGTCAGATTATTGGAGACTTGGGTTATGAAAAGCTTTGTTTTTTCTTTTCATTTTTAAGGCAAAAAATCATAACCTAAAGAGACTAATATTTTGTGTATTATTGTAAGCGTTAATGGGGATGGAGAAGGGGAGCTCATCTTGTCCTAGGCAATATTTGAATGCCTAAGACTGAATTTTGTCAGAGTGGATTTTAGGAAGCAACCACTTTCCTGTAGGACTGCTGGGCAGACTGTTTACTAATGTAGCTGAGAAACAGGTAGCAAAGGAGTGCTGATGTTGTGATCTTCATTTGAGAATGACCAGTAGCTTTATGGAGTGTGATTGGTAAAGAGCTTAAGCTTAAGAGTCTTGAAGTAAAGAGGAGGAAGGTACCTTCACTTGAATTTTCTTTTGTCCTTCTCAGGAATGTTACCTTAGTTTAGGGCTGGTCTGCGCTGGAAAGTATGACTGTTCAAGTGTGATTTGCATGTGAGCGTGTGTTTTTAAGTATTTGTTTGTTTGTTTAACCTGATAGTTATGCAGTTGTCATCCCTAGAGGGGCCGTTAAATTGATAGAAAGCAGATCTGGAATATTGGTACTCTTGTCCTGATCATAAAGTAGGTATATCAATGTAAAGCGCTTTTACGCTGTGCCCAGAGGAAGAGGCTGCACCATTTTAATGACACTCTAAAATTTAAAGTGATAATACTTCCTGATGTTATTATATTGATAGTTATTTTATTGCTTATGGATTCCCAGGTGATGCTACACCAGCCCTAATTTATGAAGGCATTTGTAGCTGGTTAGTTACTTAACATTAGGGTAACGTTTCTCAGCCTTACTGAAAGGGAAATTTTCCTTTGGCTTATCTGCTTTTGTTTTGGGTTGTTTCCTTGTCTCTGACTGGGCAGCAGCTCCATCCCTCCAAGTCAGAGGAGTGGCAAGGGTCACCTGTGTTTGCACTGCTGCCCTGCCTTGGAGGAGATTAATTGCTTTCAAGGAGTGCAGGTGGATAAACAGTTTTAAGGCTAGCCTAAACATTTGCAGCCAGTAATTAGTCTTTTCTTACTCAGGCAACTGGGGAAGCTGAGCTGCTGCCAGCTCACAGGGAACTGCTGACTGCTGTTGTCTAGGGCTTTATGGCTCCCTGCGGGTTGTACTGCGCAATTTGAGAAACCAACCCTGTGCTAAAGGTAAAAGATAGGTATGGGGTACGTTAGACATCTGCGGAAAGAGAACAGACAATGGGAGGGGGGGAAAAAAGAAGGCAAGCAGAGCTGAAGTCAGGTGAGTCTGGCAGTGGAAAGGAGATAACAGCAGGAGAGGACAGAATCAGGGAGAATTTGGAGAATAAAAAGAAAAGATAATGAACAAGGAGCTGCTAAGTTAGGGGAGTGAAAATAGCATATGTTTGTTTTTCGCATAAGCGTAGGGTGACTGAAATTTTAGGGCATCTCTTATGCTCCGCTAGTGTTGTGATCCACTCTTTTGGAAACTTTGTTTATATGATTCCATCAGCTTGTGAACGTATTTTAAGGTTTTATGTTATTTAAATAACAGCACAGGTTGGTTTTACATTTTTAAAAATCCAGATTACTTAGACCAGGATTTAGTACAGTTCACGTTAAGGCATAGTATAAATAGAATAAAAAGGGAGGAGGGGAATTTACACACACACCCACCCACCCACACACACACCCACCCACTGTCATATTTCAATATTTTAATTATTTAGCAATAGGATTCCAAGTTGGGCATGAAAAAGTTAAATGGTTTGTAAAGTTTGTAAAGTACATTTGCAGATGAGAAAACCTTTTTCACTGGCCATGGGTTGAACACCATTTGTATTGTCTTTCCATCCACCTTGGTTTGGTTGGTTGGTATGAGATGATGAGTGCCTGCCATGTGGCAAAAAGATGCGAAGCAGGTAGCTCCACTGAGATACTTTTCTTGTGGTTTGTCTCAGTGTACGTATGGCTTTGCTGAGTGCACGGGCGCAAATAATAAAAGGTAATACATGTGTATTTCCCTGTAAGTTCATGAGCAGTCTTTAGAACTGTAAGGAGTAATGGTGGTAACTGGTTAGCCATGGGGTAGGTGAGTACTGGGGTAAAGAGAGCTCTGCATAGGCAATGAACCCTAGTTCTCTAACTGTTAAGGAAACACATGAACCCAGTAGAACAGCACTCGCTTACCAAACCAACCCACCCTGCAACGTAATGGTCCTTACCTAAAAGCTGAAGCCCAAATGTCTTTGTTGTTGCAAAGAGCTAGCTTATGTAGATGGAAGCTGGTGATATGTGAATGATCATTACGCTGTGTCAAGTCTCATTTTAAAGACCATAAGTATACCTTTTTAAAAGAAAAACAAACTACTTCACCAGCCTAGAGAGAAACATAAATCATGTATTTTTATCACCTCAAAAGACCACTAGAAGATGAGCTCTAATATTTCAAATGCGACAAGCAATCTATACACATGCATCACAATTTGAGTTCCATTACAACTGAGCTGATATATACCACTGTGTGCTTTATGGATTTTACTCTAACAATATTAAGTAAAAACCCAAAGCTTTTTGTGATGACTACCTAACCTTTTACAAGAATTTGTAGAGTTGTGGTCCAGAACAGCAGCTTTAGTATTGCCCTACAGGCTTTAATAAGAAAATACTATTGCCAGTTTTGACCTCTCAATATTATTCTCTGTGAAGGAAATGCATGTATTAATAGAAGGCTAATACTGTGAAGGTAAAAGAACATGTGAAATACTGAAGATTTTATGGAAAATGTACCAAGAAAGATTGAGAGTTAAATAAATGAGCAAAGTTTGGAGAGAGGGATCTTTTGTTCCTTCTGCTTCCTTTGTTAGGCCCAGTCTTTTTCTTCCTAGACTCAAGGACTTCTGCAGCAGCCCAGTGTCAGTTATTCTCAATTACTCTATTTATAGTCAAGTCATCACTTGAGGTCTTTAGTCTCCTTTTGAGAAATTCTCCCACAGAAGTATTTTCATACAGGTTGTGAATTTTCTTTTTATCTTTACATATTCTTGTATTTTGTGTTACGGTAATGTGGGCCCTGCTTGCAAATGGACGAAAGTTCAAATTCCTTCACCTTTGAGATTTTTAATCCTCTTGCTTCCCTTTGGGGAAAGAAAGAGGAGGAGTGTTGTCCAGTGAATTCAGTGAGGAAGCTGGAGACAGAGGGAAGAGCATAAGGTTAATTTTCAGATGAATTGGTTGCTGTTTTGACATTCTTGCTTTCTTTTCAGGCGTCTTTTCGTTCCTTTCCCTTTTATGCTAGAAAATTATTAGCTATGCAAGAACAAAACTCCTCAAAGCTATGCTCCAAAAGCCTATTAAAAAGAGGCTGCAAGCAGAACAGTGTGAACGCACGTCAACACCTGAGTGTTTCCCAAGTGGCTCTAGCAATCAGTGGTGTGATAACAAGACATGTGGGAGGATTTTTCTTGTCTTTTATCTTCCATATATTGATGCTCCTGACTTCTTAAAATTCATTTCATCAAGTGGCACTGCAACAGAAACAACAGAAATGTGGGAACGAGATAGTTCAAGGTGTTTGCAGTGGTATGCAAAGTCTTTTGCCTCCAGGCCCTCATTTCTAATTCAGCCCAAGTTGGCAGCAGTCAGAAATCACTGCCAACTGACAGCTGTTTGGTGGCCAACATGAAGTGATTTAGCTAGTTGTTCCTACTGGACAGATGTCTGTAGTATAGAAAGTGTGATTATAGCTGGCATGTGTTTCATTTTCAGAGACTGGAAAATGTGGGTGTATCTCAGCTGCAGCTACTTTGGTTTAGGGAGGTTAAACAGAATACCCGAATGTAGGCAACCAAGAACTCAGTATGTGCACAATTAACTCCCCCCCCCCTTCTGGGGTTAAATCCTGATGTTATGGTACTAACCCCTTGCAGCACTTCCATTGTGTGTCCATAAGCATCTTGTGGTGAGGGAGAAGGGAGACTGTAGCTTGGTCTCTACAGGTGGCTGTGTGGAGGGATGTGGTAGGAGACGGCACTGTGCGGTGACCAGCTCATCTGTACCCCACCAACTGAGGAGGTTCTTCAGCTGGCTTGTCAATTCATACCTTTCTTGAGTGTGAGCAATCCATAACAAGGAGAAAGTAATAGGGGGGAAAAAAAGAGTCTGATTCATCTTTCTTTGTGTGGACATATGTAATGCTAGAATTCATCTTTCGAATACCATGAATTACTTTCTGTAAAATCTGTGCTACTAAGTGGAAAATCTATCCTGCTGAGAAAAAAATAAGGAGAATGGTTTGGTGGGGAAGGAAGGCGGAAAATTTTACAGTTTACAATATCACGGAGCTTTGGGTTATTTAAATAGGCAAGTAAATGATAGGTTTGATTCACTATTGTGAAAACAGTTTTGAATTTTGAATTTGCAGCAGCAGTAGAGATTGCTCCAGCAGACAGAGATATGGGGTCAAGTTGCTACCACTCCTTTTTTTTCCATTGGGATGATGTAAAGCAGGCTTAAAATGGGTTTAGGTGACTGGCTCAATCTTCCACTTGTGCGGGGTGTGGAAGTGGCACAGAGTGCTGTTCAGTAACTCCTGCAGCAGAAGTGTGTTTCAGGGACAGGGTACTGTGAGTGAATTCTGGAGGGCTAGAATTCACTTGGGTGAATCTGGAGGGCTGGAATACTCGCTGGTCAGCTCTGCAGTTGAATCTGCTGCCTTGCCCTGACAAACATTGCCATGCCATATCTATCCAGCACTGCAACTGATATCATGCTGTACAGAGTTACTATGCCTTCATGCTGTAGTTTACCGATGAGTTAGGATTTTCAGTATTGCATACTTCTGATACTGGTTTATGTGTTTGAAAAATCTGCATCAGTTTTTGTACTTTAACATTGTCATAGGAAAAAACCCAAATGTATGAGTTACTCTTCCAGGGTTAAAAAAAAAATTAGGATTTTATGAAGAACAGTGGAAGGAGCTCATTACTATGATACAGGAGTTTTAGCTCTCTTTTAAGGAATACATTTCTACTAAATTTGCCTCTTTTTTTTTCTAATGCTAGAGTTACCAGATTGCCTTTGGAGTTGTAAATGGAAATTATTTTCTCTTATTCTAATATTATGTCATGTTATTCATTTCACTAAGCCTGACTGTGACTTCCCTTGGTTCTTCTCCCCTGCAGATATTGATGAGTGCGCTGCCAAGATGCATTATTGTCATGCCAATACCGTGTGCGTTAACTTGCCTGGATCCTATCGTTGTGACTGTGTCATGGGATATGTCCGTGTGGACGATTTCTCCTGTACAGGTGAGCTCTTAGGTGTACAGCAATAGTACTGTTACACTAGCTGGCTTTCTGCTGGCATAAAATTTAGGCACAAGCGAGATAGGTAAATTGGTATAAAGTACCTTTTCTATGTATGGGCCCTTTGGGAATAACTGGGAAGGTGGCTCAAGAAGCTCTGTGGTGCTCAACACTGAGCGCTGTTGTCAACCAGGACGTGGTCCCTTCATGTCCCACCACTGGCTTGCATATGAGGTGCAAAGGCTGAGATCAGATCACACGTGTAGTGAGTGGAAATACCATTTTATTACCTGTGGTTTGAAACTGGTCAGTGGATTAAAACATGAGAAAATATCCTGGAGGAGAAGCTTTCTGGGCAGAGCTGAGGCAAATATATAAAAGCAAAAGTGAAAAGGTATAAAGTCCTCAAAATACATTGTTACATGGTTTGGAAATTGTTATTCTTAATGCTGAGAATTAATGTATCCAGGGCTATGACACGTTATTTAGAAAAGAGAACAAGTGTGATAGCATTAGACAATAAATCCAGTGATTCTTTTTTAATACCTGTCAGCAAAATGAGTGCTAAAAATTATTAGCGGAAAGTAGGTAGGTCTCATTTCCATCTCGAGTTTTTTAAGGAACCTTCTCTGGCAGTCTCTGGGAAACACGTGAGAAGCTGCTGAAACACTCGGTCCACCTATACCTAACTGGATAACGTCTTTCAATCACAACGCTTCAGAAAGGCTGATGTCAGGATTGTTTTGATGGTGCACCTGCCTGGCAAAGGAGGAAAATACCAGACAGATTTATTGAAATGGAAATAAGTCAGCTTGACACAATACCATGTTTAGAATTGTGTTGGGTGAGCTATTTTCTCAAGTGGAAAGATGGCACAGGAGTATTCAATATGAGAATGATTTCCAGTCTGGAATAATTACGTTGTAATGCACATGTTATCCTTAGGGAAGGTCATAGGAAACGTTGACTTTCATGTTGACAGCATGTCTTGTAGCTGAGATTGTGTAGTTTATAAAAACTGTAGGAAAGTCCTGCTCACCTCTTGAGAGAGGCTGATACTAAATAGCTGTCAGGAAACTGTTTTTTATTTTGCCCAGAGAGTCATTATTTCTATATAATCTGTCTTTTGAGTAAACCTTTGAGTTTTTCTTGTTCTTTTACAATCTACCACGTCAGAATAGTTTAAGACCTTAAATTTTGTTCTAAATGTGTGTGCTGTGTGAGGTAGTGGCCTTCACAGTGATGGGAAAGTGTCTTTGATAATCTGATACTTTCTTTTCTTGTATGCACTACTAATTTCCTAATGTTCCTTTCCTTCCAGCAAGGCACTATCATTAGGCATGCAAATGGTTTAGAAAGCAGGGTATTTGTGATTTACAGAAAAAGTGTGAAGTAGTAAGACAAGTTGCTTGACAGTAATGGGTGAACGTTCATTTAGAGTGCATGCACACAAAAAATCCAGAACCAGTATAAGAATGAAATAATAGAATAACTATTTCTTGCAGACTTATTATCTTCTTTTTTGACATCACAGTTAAAAAGCACAGAAAGTATGTAATATAGATGAGGAAAAACTTAGTTCATTGCCTGTTGTATCTAGAAATAATTATATGTTATAATAATAAATGTATTTAAAATAAGTATTGTACAATAGAAGCACTAATCCTATTTTTGTATCTTGCATTATGTTTATATAGACTTTTCCTCTCATGAATCTTAAAAAAACAAAACCCCACTAATTAAAAAAATCAGGCAGCAAATACTTAACTAGTTCCCTGTCATGCTGGTGCCAACGTATAGCAGCACAAACAAAATAGATTGTAGCTGTTACTTAGTTTTTAAAATTTATTCCTCTTTATTCAAACAAAATAAATGAGAAATTATGTTGTTATTGAACCATGCATTTGGGGACAAATCTGAAAGCCTGAGATGGGTTGGCGTTCTGATTACAGCTGAATTTTGTGTATGTGGGGTCAGGCTTTAATGAGTTCAAGATAAGGGTTAACAAGTTTCAAATGTAAGTGCTTTAGGCATGTGCACAGCATTGCATGTATTTGATACACTGTTGACCTAGCAGGAGAGTTATTCCCTAGTGCAGGAGGTATCATATTTTGGGAAGTCTGAATCTAATTCATTGAGGTACAAAGTCATCATCTGCTGTGGAGCAGATTCTGTGTGTTGCTGGGCAGGGCTGTGCTTCGTGGCTGGTCCCTGTGCTTTGACAGCTTTCAGAAGGCGGAAAGCAGTGATATGTGGAAGCCATAAATCAGAAAGAATGAAGTATTTCAATTTTATATTGAGGGGTTTATCTTTATAAGAAGAAATGAAGTGAATATTGAAATGCTGGGTCAAATTTGAATTGAGCAAAATTAAATTAATTTGGATATTGCCGAATCTTAAATATGCAGCTTCCAGTCTGTTTTCTGATAATGCTGCATCTTTCTCAAATTAAACTCATTTGTACTGTTTTGGTGTTGATGAAACTTTTTTTCCCAAAACAATTTTTGAATAATATTTTCCATTTCTGTTCATGAGAACTGTGGAGTAGGATCTTCCTGTGTAAGTAAGTTTCAATAAGAAACTACTGTGTTGGAAGCTGTGCTGATTGCATAGAAAGCGCAGTCACAGGGTAACTAAAATAATATTCTGTATGAAGTCTACAATCATATTAAATACTGAACTATGGTTTAAAATTAAGTAGTGTCTATTTTAATGGATGATCATTATTCAGTCTCACATAAGCAAAAGACCTGGTGTGTTGAGGTTCATCCCATAGTGTTTTGTGACAGGTTAGTCAGCCTAGCAATAACTTTAACTTACGTTCACCAAGAAAGGTACATTAGTGTTTTTCTGCTCACCTCTTCCTAGAGCTTTGAGCTCTGAATGTTAATTAAATTGTTGAGTGAAAGACAGTTTTATTAAGAAAAGTTACCCTTGAATAGGAAGCTTCTTTCAGTCTGTTCCTGTGATACTGACAGGTTGTTTATCTGTTCTCAGGTAAATCACAGTCTTGCCCATTCCGAAAATGGCAGCAAGATTTGCTGCCCCAGATGCTCTCATTTACTGGAATCTACTGATTTAAAGCATTTTATTGACCTCCACAGGTTTTTACCCTGCTTGCTTGTTGATAAATATGTTCTCTTGGGTTGGTTTCTTCTAACATACCAGTTTGGGAGTTTGCTTCAAAAGTGCATAGTTTAATGCTGTTTGAAGCATTATAAATTACATAATAAAAGTATCTTAATTTTATTTTTGATGGGCTGCATCTGTTCTCTGGTATGATTTTGAAAATGTATGTATATGTCTGATTTTCTGTAGTTTGAAACTACAATATACAGTTTCTGTGTCCCACCACCATTCAATCAAGTAGACAAATGCTGTTTCATCTTAATAGGCCATAAGTTATCTGTAATGACTAGATATATGATGCTGATATGAAGAAGAAACAGTGTAGGTGGGTCTCATCTGTTTTTTGCGTAGTACTTGCATTTTCTGCGAAGATAATCATGATAATCATGATAAAGATTCCTGGCCTTTAACATCTATGATAACCATTAAAAAAATATACTCTTATTTTGCTGTATTTTCCTTGGGGTTGCATGAGACACTGAAAACTTCCTAAAATCTTGCTGTTGTTCCCAGAATAAGTTGTTTGTCTCATTTTTGTGTAGTTACTACTGGGCTTGGATGCTCTGTTTTGGGGGTTTATTTTTTTTTTATTTCCAGCAAATATTCACTAATTATGCACTAAAGCTTAAAAAAGACCTTTACAAATGAGAGTGTCAAGAGATTTTTATTCCTCTATTTGCATGTATTACTCATGGCCCTTTTGCAAAATGGAAAGCCTTCCTTTGGACTTGAGAATGACTTGGTCCCTTTTGCCCTGGGGGCATCTATTCAAGAAATAGTATGGAAAGTTATCTGGCCACCCAACACATGCCAGCAGCACGTTCTGCCAAAATGTGGTGTGACCTGTATGCAAACATCCTCCACTTTATGCACCAAGCTATGTTGACAGATGTTTTTCCTCTGTGAAAGGAATCCACCTCCAGATTTTGCTGTGGAGTTGTGCCATTCTGCATGATGTTTGAATACTGGACTGTGCTTTTAACCCTTTTCAAGCCCTCATTTTGTGTGATAACGTTCACAGGACTTTTAACCTTTGGCTTCTCTAAGCAATGAGTCACTAAAATATGTTACTTGCAAAAAGCAAGCCCTTATCTACCACAGAAACAGGAAGTATTTTCAAAATATACCATTCAGTATTTTAATTCTGTGGAAAATTTGATATTATATAGAAATATATTGTTTAGAAGAAGTCTTAGAATCTAAATGTGAGTCTGTAGTTTATATGCTAATTTGACTTGCAATATGGGTGGAGAAGAGGAAGCAAGAAAACCTAATGATTTTGACAGGTTATCCTCTAAGTCCCTTCACTTCTATCCTATATGGTTTCTGGAGTAGCATTCAGTGTCGAATCTAACGCACCTTTCAGAACAAGCCCTTCTGCAGCGTGTTATTGGAAAAGTTGTGCCTAAAGCATAGAATAACGTAGCGTTCTGAGAAATCTCAATTTCAAGGGGAAAAAAACAGCAGCCCCCTATCTCTGCTCTTCTCTTCTTCCCCTGTGTGTGAAAGGCAACTCAACTGCAGAAATTTCCTGCTGTGGTTAGAACAAACATTCAAATTGTTTGCTATCACTAAAATTGATGCCTTTAGATTTTTGTTGCAGTTTACGTGTCAGGTTCAAAGTGGTGTAGGGGCTCCATAATAATACTAATAATGCAGCAAGTTTCACAGTGGTGAAGTGGCAGTCTCAAAGGGCAGGTTACTGGCCTCTCATCCAGAACCACTGTATGTGTTTTTAAAAAGACCAGAATAGAAGCTTTTAGGCAGCCAATCGATAATATAGTCACTTTTTGAAAGACAGTGCTACTTCTAATCTACTGACCCTCTTTTCCCCCTTCTCCCTTTTGGTGAACTAAATCAGCATTCAAGAAAGAAACATTAATATTTGTGGTGTGGCACTTGAACCTCCGAAGTACTGTGCAGGGTCTTGGATGTTCAGAGGTCAGTAAACAGATGTTACCACTGTTCACATGATGGCCTGGAGTCGGTGAATTGATAGACGTGTCTGCTGGCTGACAACCCAAGCCTGGGTCAGTAAGCAGTGAAGGCAGGTCTGTGGTGGAATCGTTTTCAGGTATGTTTTGGGGAGGAGCCCTCTTTAGATCTTGCTGCTCTAAAGGATATAATTAGTGAGTATCTTGCCTAGCACTATGTAATTTTTAAAGAAACATTATGAAAATATTAATTGTTTTGGGGTCATAGTTTTGTGTCAGCATTTATAGATTAGGTAGCAGATGTTCAGCACAATGGGTATGACTGGAGATAAGGACCTCAGACAGATCTGGACCCTCCTGAGTTTACTTGTCACTGATATATCGATACACCCTGCTCTGAAGCATTGCCTGCTTCAGAGTCCACTCTGTCCTATACATGCTGAGGACAGCCCACTGTCCTTCTAGAAACTGCATCTTGATTTGTGTGCTTGTCTTCTCACTGCATTGTATCTTCAGGACAACAGTCAGGCATTTCCAAATGCATTTGGAAATTGGTCTTAAACCAACCTGAATGGTTGACACTATGATTATGTTAACTCAGCAGGCACAAAATACTCTTATGTTGGTCTCTTCTTTCCTGAGATCCTTATATGTCAAGAGCTAAAAGGCAGGACAGGGCTTAGCTCCTAGTGTTAAGCACTACTCTTTTGTTTGAACCGTAGTCAACAGCATCTCTGTTCCCAGAACTGTGAAGGGAAATGTTTAGTTCCAGGTGCCTTGAAATGCAGAAACATTTGTTTCATGTCCCTCAGTAGGCTGTTGGCCAAGTTCAGCAGCAGGTAATCTATGCACCAGTGGGTATTGCCTGCATCAGAGAGCAGGCAACTTGTCCTTTGCTCTGCAGGACAAGTCAACAGAAGACTAGAAGAGTACTGAGTCAATCCAGCAAAACAACAACAGAGCGATTCCACATCAGCTGGCTGATACTCATGCGGGTCTTCACTCAAAACGCATTAATTCAATAGAAAGCTTTCAGTCCATTCATTTTGGCTTTAGATAACTCCTATAAAGAGATAACTAGTGCACTCTTGCCACAGGGAAGCTCTATTTATAATAACACTAAAAAGGATGATTCTTTTGTATTGTCAGGGAATGCTGTACTAGCATGGGTCAGGTAGCTTCTTGATGCATCCCTAGAAGGCTGATAAGTAGTTGCTGTTTTGGAGAAGGGGAAGCTGAGGCACAGAGAAGTGGAGCATCTTGCCAAAGTCATGCTGAGACAGTGGCAGCATTGGAGAATCTAGTAAACAGAGTCAGAAAAATTAGATGTGGGAAAAACCACAGACCTATACCAACAAGGATTCTCTGAACAGTGGGGTTTATTTTTATAGGTATTGATATTTTCACAAGAAACAATAGCAGTTCCTTGAAGCACAGTGTGCATGGGCCCTGAATAACCACATGACCTTCATGTTATAAATCTTCTCCTTCCTCGTTCCATGCAGTTTTGTAACATCTTTTGTTACTTTGGAGTTGAATTATTCCCCAGTCCTCTAATTTTAAATGCCATGTTACATTCTTTTGTTCCTGACTTCACCTTCATTTACAGGATTTAACTGCAACATTTTTTATGTTCCTTCCTTTAAAAAAATGCTGTTGGGAAGCTGCATATTATTTGCTCCTAAGTGCTTTCAATCTGAGGAAAAAATGTACTAAAAATGTAATATTTATAGTGATTTAAATTCCTCACTGGTAAATAGTTTAATTAAACATCTTTGTGCTTTCCTGTGCTCTAGGCATGGAAGTGTTGCTAATTTGTCCAGAGTAGTTGGTAATCCTTTCAAGTCCTTTTGACACATAGATTTTCTATAACTTTATTAATACTACAATTAATTAAACAGCTGACCGCAAATCATGCTGATAGTTGTATTTCTTGACTTAGGCATAATTAGCATTTTTACATGATTTCTTAGCTGCAGTCTTTTGTGCTGGTATATATGCTATCACAAAAATGTTGTGTTTCAAAGTGTTTTGCATATGCATGTTCATGCTTATGCATAAACTTAAGTGTTAAGCTCATGCTTAAAAATAATAATATTGATTTAATACTCATTCAAGACTCAAGTCAGCATTTGTCCTGAGCTCTCTTATGGCAGGATTTTTCCTTGATACAGTAGGACTAAATCTGTTTCTGTGGCCCACAAATTCTTGATCTCTTCACTAAATCTAGCAATTACTACAAACAGTTCATGAGGTGAGAGATGGAATGAGAGCTACCACACTAATTTCTTAGTGGGAGCACGCTATCTGGAAAACCTGCAGCAGCTGCAGGATCTATGTCAGTGGCTGGAAGCAAAAAGCTCTCATATTTTAGTCATATGCTTCCACAGTAAGTGTTAATACCTTCAGGAGTGTAACTTGCTTTTGGGAAAGAGTTTATTCAATCAAGTTCTGATCTTGTTGGAGTTCTAACAGCCAGGGTTTGTCATCTTCTCTATCCAAACAAGCAAAAAATTCCCCCATGCTGTATTCTGTTTCTAGAAACCATTTGTAACAAACTCTCTGTTCTTCAGTCACAGAATTGAACTCTCCTACTGAATCAGGGAAGTAACTGAATCATAGAGAAGGGCAGCGGGTTCACCGCTCCTCCTCAAGGCAGGATCTGTGGACCCTGAAACATCCTTTGTCTTATCTGTTCTTAAAAAAAAAAAACAAAACAAACAACTTCAGTGAGGGAAATTCCTTAATACCCTTTTTGTTCCCCCCACCCCAGTACTTACTCAACCATTTAGAAAGGTTTGCTTAATGGCTACCTTAAATCTCCCTTGCCACACTTTAAGCCTATCACCTCTTGTCATATTCTCAGTGAACACGGAGAATGCTTTGACCTTTCTATTTGCAGTCCTTTTTAATATTTAAAATCTCTTTTCATGAACATGCTTTATGCTTCTCATCTGTAACCTAAAAGCCTGGTTTTAGGTTTATGGCTGAACAGTACAAAAATATTCTAAGGGGTTTTTCGTTATAATTTGATGTTTTCCCTTCAGAAAATTCTGTGCCTGTGCCCCCAAACTTTTGGTATCTCACAGAAGTTTTTTTTGCATTCAGCTGCAAGATTGTTGGTGTGTGTCAAGGAAGATGCTCTAAAGAATGATCCCAGGTAAGAGGCACAGTGTGCATGGGGTTGGCAGGTCAGACAGATGTGGCCTAAACCCTCCCATATTGATTCTGAGAGTCCTGGTTTGTGTTAATGTCTGCTGCCAAGGGCTGGTTAGCCAGGCACAATGCTGACCACACTGGATAGGAATTCTCTGTTTTCCCCGCTATATCCTCTTTTTCTGTCCCAACACATTGTTCATCTAGACAAAGAAGAAATGTCAGATGGATGACTAATGGCTGGATACAGACTCTCTGTAGTGTTTGCTTTTGGTGCTTGAATGGGCTATATGGCTTGTCTGATTTCAGTAATAATGATTACAATACTGTTGGAAAATATTAGGAAAAAAGGCTCAAATGCTCCTCCAATATGCCTGTGTGTATCTTCCAGTGTGTAGTATCTGGGGTCTGCTGTGACCAAAATCCATGCAGTGTGTGGCACGTACATATGTATTTCTTCCAGAGAAATCCGATACAGAGGAAGAAGAGCCCATTCACACTGGCACATGGGAATGCTAAATTCCTACCACTTTGATTTAAGGAACGGTGAAAATGATTAGGGATGCAATCACTGGGCCTCTGGAAAGGCTAGAAACTTGCAGTATATTAACTTGGACTTGACAAGTGTGTAACTTGGGGATTTTCTCCTGAAAGGCAGTGTGTCAAGGTGGATGAGACTAGTCTGCCAAGGACAACTGGCATAGCTGTGAAATGTGCAGCATGTTGCTGCTCTGCTGTTGTATCTTTGTATTCGCTGCTTGGATTTAAGATTTCTAGAGTAAGGCCTTTGTTTCTGAAACAAAGGAATTCTATAAAGCTTGTTAATCTCAACAGAAAATTTTCCATAAAGTTCATGGTGGTTATGGCTGATGGGCTTTTCCAACAGTGAGAAATATAAATGACAAAGGCTTTTGCAGGTCTCGATTTTTCCTTTTTTAATCTAAATGTGCATTTTATACACAAGGAAATAATATATTAACATTTCTCATTTTGCTATGATCTCATTTTTATACCTGTGCTGAATATTTCATAGATGTGTGCATATTGATTGGGAGAAAGCTAATATTTTATTAACAGCTATTGATTTTTGAGTATCAATTACTGTATACAAGTGATCAAAGAATCACCTTCGAAGCAATCCTAGATACCGAAAAGACCTTAGGACCTGGGTTCAATGATGGGCATCTGCTATTTGTTTGAAGTGGCTGGGGTTTTGTGTAAGCCCTGTTTAGACATGCGTTGTAGATTGCCCAACTCTTGCTTTGCTGGTTCTACAGCTGAAGATGTTTTGGTTTTTTTTTTTTTCAGCAGAAATGTGTGCGCTAGCAGGTGGGGGACATGGCAGGGTTTCTATTGCTGTGAAGGCGTGCAAAGTGGTTTGTCCTTTTGGGTGGTCTCATTCTGGTTTTGGAGGACCTTTGTGTTCTGTATATGAACAAGAGTACAAAGATATAGGTAATATTTGGCTGATAACCTAGCTATCCTAAATTTATTTCTGGATTTGTTAAACATCAGTGAATAACCATAAATCTGGTAGTGTTGCCTTTCTGAAATGTTTGTGAAATAATTTTAAAGGGTGTAGAGGAGCTTCCACTGGCAAGCAGACTTGCTTGGTCCTTGAGAAATATAGCCTTTGGGAATAGCACAAGGAGGGGGAGGAAGAGAGGTGCTTTGATCTATCACTTTGTAGTTAATATTTCCATGCTTCCTACTGTAGGCTTTTTGCCTCCTAGTATGAAACTTCCTATTTAGTGACATGATTGCATGTAATAATTGCTCAAACTGGGGATTTTTGTGACTCTCCCAGAAACAACCCTTATTCTTCATTGTCAGAGAAGTGGGACAGAGCTAGACAAATGAATGACCCAATCTTGCTGCTCATGCTCCCATTAGAATAGTCTATTGCCATTTTTATGTGCCTAGATTTTTTTTTTCTTTTCAGAGTTTACAAATAAAGTTCATTTTGAGAAAATACAGTTTGTGCTGCTAGACTGAGATAATCAGGTGTTTTGGGGAAGGCTTTCCTGTTATAACAGATAGCAGAAGGGGCCAGAAAACAGGGCTGCCAAGGAAAGGATAAGGATGGCCACAGAGAGACAGCTCAATAAACTGTAAAGATAAAATATTTTTTTTATATTTATTTATGGTGATGAAAAGTTTCCATGTTTTCAGGATCCTAGGGATTTGGTTTAGTCTGCTTTGTGCTTCTCATAATGAAGGGTTCTATTTCACAAAATTTAATGTATATAAGCTTTTGTAATGCTAAACTATTTACCAACATTTGTCCTTTATGCTAGTTTTTGGTTTGCTTGTTTGTTGCTGGTTTTTTTGCTTTCAATATAGCACAAACGTTGAAAGTGATATTCTGTGGAATACCTGACATAGCAAATTCTTCTTCAAAAACAGTAAATTAAGAATGTGTATATTTAGGCACAAATGCAGTCCCCAGAGGGGCAAAGGAACCCTCTGATCTTGGGAGCCTTGCTTTCAGATAGATTCCTTGGTATCTATCCAGTTCTAAACTGCATCTTGTATTTTACTTAGGTCATAAATGTGGCTTTGCAGTAAAGCAAAGACATTCCAAATGTAATCCCATTCCACCACAACATAAAATGTTATTGTCTTTTTTGCATGTGCTAATAGTATCTCAGTACAAAGCTAAATAGATGCTCCGTCCTTTTACTTCACTCTCTACATGCTTTTAAGAGTTCCACAAACCCTATGATGCATTATGCAAAATCATCAATTATAAATTATTTATAAATAGAAAAGGTAAATAGTCATCTTGCCTGGCTTTGCAGTGTCTGGATGCACTTCATAACAGAATGGAGAAAAGCAAGAGGGTAGACTCCATCTAATCTTGCTCTACAGTTGTACATCCTTCTCTTCTGTGTAGATCCCTTCACTCCTTGCCCTCATTGCATCATCAATACTCTTTCACCTTTGGGAAAAAGAGCTTGTGCATGCAGAGTAGTGCAATGGAAGCATCTTGCAGGCTTTCTGTGACCTAATGGAGCAGGTAGCTGTGTGCTGACTGGCACCCCTGCATGAGCCCTGCTCTGTGAGTGGCAGCATGCTCTACCCTCTCCCAGGGTGCTGGAAGGCTCAAGGGATATGTTAGATCTTCAGCAGCAGTGCAGAGAACTTCACATTTGTGGGACCGTGATGAAATCCCAGAGAAGAATCACATTTATGATCTGAGCTTGGACCGGGGTTTGCCTTTTGAGGAACATGGCACTGTGGTGTAGATGTCAGTAGGCTCAATGTCTTTCAGTAGTACCATGGCCCCATCCAGCTTGGGGTTCAGTCTTAGGCATGGGGGTTAATCGTTTCCGTCTAGGAACAAAGGCAGATAAATATATTAAAAGCATATTCAGTTCCCTGTTTCTCTGCCTGGCAAGCTAAAATCACTTACTACAATCTTTTGATCACTTCACTCCACACTTAGGAGACTAGGTTTATTCTACCTCTCAGTGAAGAATCAAAATCCACAGTCCAAGTGACTCTTCTGTGCCCAGATCTGGTCTCTCTAACTGATGCAAGCTCAAGAAAGATGTATATGGCATCTGATGATGTAAGTTCCTTCGTATTTTTCTTGTTGCTGCTGTTAGAATTGAACCGCTGACTGGGGTTATTAAAATAAAGAAGTTGCAGAAGAAAATTAAAAAAAAAAAGGTAGATAAAATTCCTAGCTGATGTGAAATGTATGGCAGTAACAGAAATGGCACATCTTACAGAATTGTTTGCTTAGGGCACCAGGCAGAGTGAAACATATAAATACACATGCTATCTTTCATGGTTGATGCTTCCAGAAGAAACAGAAAGGACTATTTTTAAGGGCAACAGAGCAGCTTTGTTCCATCTGGATTGCTAAAACTTAGGACCAGTTTTGAGTGATTGTGTATCCACAGCTGAACATTATTGATGCTACTTGTAAAGGCAGCAAGAAGCTTCTTTATTGCACAAAAACTGAAGAAGTTGTATAAAAGGTCAGCTGGAAAGACTTAATCCAAGGCATTAATGGAATTTGAAATGTAACTTTGTTAAAGGATCTTTGGAAACAAAAAGCTGTAATGAGATTGGAGAATTTAACAGCCTTTTAATATTCTCATATATACTATATGCAGGCATCTTTTTCAAGGACCCAGCCTTTCGCATATGTTTTATCAATAAATACTCATATAAGCATTTTTGACTTGGAACAAATTCAGTTGTGAAAATCAGCAGGGAGATTGTTTTGTTTTGGGTTTTTTTTTTTTCATTACATGTGGCTTCCTATAAAAAAGTTACGTGGGTAAATAGGTAACAGTCAAGACTGAGGTAGCTAAAAGTGAGGTTACCTGCAAATCCACAAAATCTGGAGGCTGGGTTTATAGCTAGTAGAAATCAAACTATATATGGTTATTTAGGTGTACTGTCAAACTGTATTCTGAATTCTCTTTAAGTTGCTGCTGCTTTTGATTTGTTGCTCTGAGATTGTTGATTTATTAAAAATCATCTGTGCCATTAGACTGCCTGTCAGGATCCATAAATTGAATCAGGGACCAAGAGCAGTTATTACCCTGTGTGGATTTTGTTTTCGCACTGCCGAAAAGAGGCTAATTAATTCACTGACAAAATGAAGTCATGCTTCTTTTGAAATATGAAGCCCTTACCTGGTATTTTTTCTGAAGTCTGTAAAGATAATTTTCTTACAGTATTTCAGTGGGTTAACTGCCTTTATAGTACAAATTTCTGTTCCAGAGGAAAGCTTAGTGTTCTTAACACAGTTAACTGTGTAGAGTTTAAAACGGATTAGCAAAATACAGAAAACCATAGAAACTAATGCTGCATTAAGTGCTTATTATGCTTGGTATATGAGTACATTCAGACGGCTCTTGAAGGACATTAACAGATCAATTTTGCATCCTGTGCTGCAGACTGTCCCAGTTGCATAGGTTTTCCACCAACAGATGGTTTAAGGATAAACCACTACCAAAATGAAAAGCTGTTATTCCTGTTTTATTAGCATGGTGCGGCTCTTAACAGTTCACAATTTGTATACTAAACAAATAAAGTCAGTATGTAAATATGCCTTACAGAAAGTCAGGTTGAGACTTAAGAACTACTCAAGTTATTGGAAAGACTTTACAGGATGCTGAGCTGCTGCTTGCTACTGGATGCTACTGCAGGCATGTGTTGGCTTTCCAGTCAAAAGCAGAACTTATCAACCTGAATCTGAACCTCCGAAGTGTGAAGGATCTGCTGCAAAATTTTAAGTTCCTTCCCTTTGTAAACGTTAATGTGGGTAGTGGGTTGTCAGCAAATCCCTGGAAGGACTCCATCCTGTGTATGTTTTGGACTCTGCTTCCACGAACCTTTCTGTCTCTTCTTTCTATGTGCTACATGGGAATAGAAATTAAGCAAGTTTAGGTAGTGATTGAGGGCATTAACTCTGTAAACAGCTGGACCTCAGGCTATTATTGTTTTAGTCTTCTAATCTCAGACTTTTTTCCTCTAAATGGACTTAAGAGTGCAAGCTACTTTCCAAACAGAGGTTGCTTGTAAAAAAAAAAAGCCACATCTCTTTTTATGATGTTAAAAAAAAAGTAAATTCCTGGAGGACTTTTTCCAATGATTTGTTTAATGAATCCTGCTTGTGTTTCTCCTTGTTGACAGCTCTACGACCACAATAATTCTGTGCAGAGAAAGGTCTTCTGACCTTATCTTTCATTTTATATCTTCTGAAAATAGAACTTTGGGTCATCGTCTCAGAATCTTTTTTTTTTTTATTTTTTTTTATTAGTCAATTAAGTCTTAGGAATGTAAAGCTAGAGTCCCTTTTTTAAGCTGTGAAATTTACACAGGTGGTGTTTCTTACCTTATTTCTATTCATTATTATTATTAATTCCTAGCATTAGATGTGTATTTTTACAGAAAGCAGATTTGCCGTATAAGCAATGGAGGTCTGAAGATCCTGTGATAGTTTTTCTCTGATTATTCACAATTCAATATGATGTTATCTTTTTAGAAACAAGCATTGTAAAGATAAGACGCGATAAGTACCATTGGAAGAATAAGCCTGAACTACTGTCTACTTGGTATGGCACAGGGTAGCCTGAAAATGATATAGAAGTACTGAATTAGTCCAGCACCCTGCACAGGCAAACTTACATTGCTTCTCAAAGCTCTTGTGTAAGCTCTTTAAGACCAGCATTGCAGAGACTAAAACTAAAAGTCTTCTGCACTGTTATGAAAGATTTAATGATTTCTGCCCAATTGCTTGCTTCGCCTAAAATGAAAGATTATGATTTTTGTTCATTGAGTATGTTAAATCTTTCTATAGTGTGACTGAACACATTAGCCTTTTCTGATGCAAAGCAATCAGAAAATTCCTTTTATTCAATGCCTCCTGATAAAGAAAAATGCAGATCTAATCTTTGAAGTGCATGCTATCCTTTTGCCTTCAATGATGTCTGTATTTGCATATATAGGTAATTGCACCACCTGCCCTTTCTATGTTAGCTAGGATTCAGCAGGAAGAAGAGTATGGAGCACACATTCATAGTTTCCTCTCATGTAACACCTGCTTGAATGAATTTGAATAGTCCTATACTGCTGCGTGAAGTGGTTCAGCTAGCCTCAGATGAAGACAAGAAGGCCAACTTCACACTCTTCCTCTTTCCTACAACCAAACTGAGTGTAAACCTGGTCTTCTGTCAGCTGAACTCATGAAGAACAAATAATTAAAGTGATGTGAGCTGGAAGGCCCTTTGTTATATACAATAATCCTGGATACCTTCCTACCCAAGACCTCTTCAGATAGCAGTCTAAAATCCATGATTGTTTCTTTTTTTCAGATAAAATTAATTGCCTTTTTGTTAGAACCCGGCATCTTGAACTGCAGTTGACCTAGTATTTATTCTCAGACAGCAAAGTTGGTTGCCTCAGAGAAAATGTAGGCCTTCCTGCAACTATAATATATCATAGAAGGAATCTCTTTCCTTGGTTCCATCTAATGATCATTTTGTGCCTTGAACCATAACGATCAATAGTTTCATAATTAAATCCTAGTTAGTGAAACTATTCATGCTATTCATGTACATTAAAGGGCTACTATTTTGAATATTATTGGACTTAAACTCAATACTGTCTGAAGTCTTTTATCAGTTAGACCTGTTCTGTAAAATGACTGTTTCTGTCTGTCCACTGTGATTTTTTTCCTCTTTAATTTCACCAGGCAAGAGAGCCTTTTTTATTAATATTGGGTAAGAGAGTTTTCTATATTCTGGTACTCATTTTACATACCTTTGTTGTAGCTGCTATTAATTTTCTCATAAGTACTGAGTAATCATAATCTTTTAAATCTTTTTATTCATTTCATTAAAGAAAACAAATGGGACCTTCCAAGGAAGAAAGTTAAGTAGATACATGAATATTATAGTGATCTTGGAAAAATAATCATTTTTATCACTTTCATGCTCCACAAAGAGGAGGATAATTGCTGCTATCTGTTGAAATCCTTCAAATTATATTTGTTGGTATAATTTCAATTGGCCACAATACATTGTTTTCAATGTCCTTGCATTTTAAGATCTAATCTAAAAATGTGATTACTTAACAGATGATAAAAGTAAAATTGTGTCTGGAAAGGCAGCTATTATGAAATAGCTAATCTTATTAGATTAGGTGAACTTGATGTGATTTAAACCAATGTTAGAAGCAACAGTCAAAGGAGAATAACAGCCAGAGAGTGTTTAACACCAACAGTCATAATTACAGTCCTAAGATGTTTCCATATGAATCCTTCAAGATCCTTCAAAACAAGAGTGCATTGAGTATCTTAGTATTTTTGTGAATCAGTTAGCTTAGTTTTACAACGAAGCACAGATTACACACAAAATCCTATTGCAGGGATTTTTTGCTCCTGTAAGTATCTGTAAACTTCTCTCTTTTTAATTTTCTGTCTGTAACTGTTCAAATGTTAACCCTTAAACTGCATATAACTGCCGTGGGAGGGCAGGGAAGTTTAGCCTTAGCGAAATATCAATTTCAGACATTGTATAATGATGAAGTCTACATTTTTTTTCTGTAGTTTCTTGACATTTGTGAATTGGTGCAGACAATGATGCTCCTGATTCTCCTCTGCTTTTAAAATGCTATTTCGTCTTTCTTTTATAGAAACTGTAAAGAATATGTAAAACCTTGTAAGAATTACCCTCATTCTTGTAGAGATACATTCTTGCATTTTTTGATGTTTTCAGTTATCATAAGAAGTATACACTTTTGTTTTGCTTTACAGAAAAACTGTTAAATATTCTGTTCTAGTTCATCTCAATTCATTTTCGTTCGAGTTTATTCTTTCTGAGCCTCGATATTACCTCTTTTTTTTTTTTAGTACTGGGTTGCATTTGTTACTTATTAACTCATTTTTTTCCAGATAATCAAAAGCTGTTTGCATTCTATTATATTCCATTCCATGGCTTTGTCCTCCTGGATCTTTTCTTACTGGCAAATGGAACTAACTTGTATCTTATTCCCATGCTGCCTCCTCTTTCTGTGTACAGCTGATAGAAATCTGAGTTATGAGGTTTCCTCCTTTGTACACGTAGTTCAGAAGGATCTCGTTTTCAGTTTTTTTCCTTTAGTGGTGTTTATCATCTTTTAATCCTGTTATATTTCTATGACTGACCCAATGGTTATCATACCAGCACTGATCAGAGATGTGGCGACCCCTTCCAGCCTACATAGAAAATGAGAAAAGCCTGTCCCAAGATGAGGTGGTAATCCTGAGGTAGTTAATGATCTTTTTTTGATAGCCCTACTATTATTATACAACCTACATTGTGCCTTCTCAAGCAAGAAATGGCAGTCAGTGAGCATCACAGAATAATAAATGTTTCTTTTTGAAGGGGTTTTTGAAAACCTTACAACACAAAGTCACAGGCTATAATAATGCCAAGTAAATATGTCAAAGAGAATAAGACTAAAATATGAATCTCCCCCAGAAAAAGAATGGAAAATAGGATCATGAGCCAGAAATTGTCAGTGTTCTTTGTGTCAGAAACAAAAGATGGAAATTATTTTGGGTCTGGAACTAACCATTGATTCACCCAGTCCAAATGTACCACTTCCCCACGGGTGCTTGTGCTAGTGAAGTTTCAGAGAAACATTCAGCTTAGAAAATGCCTTGTGGAGCTGACTCTTCGCTACAGGATGCTACAGGCTTATGTTAAGCCATCATTTGTCCATGTTAAATACATTCAATTTTTAAGACACGTTTCCCCTTTATTGTGCCAGTTATTTATTAACATTTTTTGGTGAAAAGGAAAGGAGAGATCTCCCAATGCTTATGTTCCTCTTATATTCCCTCATTGTCACTCCTCCAGCCAGGGGCCTGCTGAGCTGTGTCGACTATTCCTGAAGGCCCACGCCTGGACGCAATTCTTGTTGGAAGTTAGAATTTAATACTAGGCTGCATTATGTGCTTTCATTCAGGTCTCTCATAGGGTTAACTCAGCTGAACTTTTCTTCCTACTTTGCATGGCTGCTTTTTGTAAGCTCTTTGGAAACACAGCAGTTTTGTCAGTGTTGGTATGGTCACTGGTGACAGGATTAGTGACATAGCATTCATCTTTCTCAGTGTGAATACTTTTTAGGATGCCAAACATGTATCAATTAGAAAAGCTCTTTCTGGTTGAAAAAGATTACTCTCCTCTCGTTACAGGAGAGTTAAAAGAATCAGTACTGTATATGTATGATTTTTCAGCTAAAATTATTCCTGGTTGACCTTATCTTACCTCTTGTTAAATATTTGAAACACATTTTATCCTATTAATTTTCTAAACTGCATATGAACCCAGTGAGGTGTGCCCCACAAGGTGACTTCCTTGGGTTGTAGCGGCATGAGGTGTCCCACTGAAATTCAATTTGTGGTTCCAGACAATTGTTTTGTTACACTAATTTGTTTCACCTGTCATCTTCATCGTGCGGTCACCTAGGATGCAGGGTCAAATTAGTATCAAAAGAAATCCTTTTTTCTCCTTCCAAATTAAACTATTAATATTTAACTATTCAAATTACTATTAATTTTTAACATCATAGTTCACTGATCTTTTTTTGTGGCACTGGAGTGCTTGTGACTGTTATGCATAAGGATCCTGCCTCTGTGCTGTAAGGTGGAGATTAGATGGAGGGCTTCTAGCTGACATCCAATCTGTATGTATGGGAGCCTGGGGCAAGAGATTTCCTCCAGGGAATTGATCACCCTGATGCTGCAGACCTTGTCTGTGTTCAGGTTTTCTGAGGAGTAGTTAAAATGAAAAGCTCTGTAGTCTTCTGTGGGAAAAAGTTACCTAATTAATGCTAATTTCGTGCTGATTTCAGCACTTGTGCAACATAGCTCTGGGATCCTTTGGAAAGGCATATGCCTCTTCTCTGCAACAGTATTTTCTGTGGTTCGCAGACATCTGTCACGTGTCACAGAAGTGACACATGAAACAGTAATCGTTAATGATTGTAATTGTGTTGGAGGCTCTTAGATGGAAAATGTAAAAGGACTTTATCAAAACTATGTGCAAGCAGTTCTTCTATCACTTCCTTTCCTTCCCCTGCCTGTAGGACGTGGGGTGTGTGAGGCAGGGGAACCAGAAACCTTGTCTTTTCCTTTCTGTATAGAGGTGGTGTTCTAGGAAATAGTGAATGAAGATACAAAACGCCTTTGCAGGGGTTAGAGATAGTATCTAGAGCAGGAATATTATTTGATGTCTAAAGTGTGTCTTCATTTAAATAATAAAAGCATTTGATCTTTCTGTTTCTTGAAATTCCGTGAAGCTAATGTCTGATTATGTACCTCCTGACACCTTTCTCCAGATAATTTTATGATGATTGTCCGAAGTTTAACTTGTGAAAATAAATTTACAGCTATCACTTTCCCAGTGGGCTTTTGTCAGACTTGTTTCAGCCATTCCTTGTGTCATTACATGATTACCAGCAACCTTTTCAAATTGTCTCTTGATTATTTGCTAGCTCTTGTACACACAAGCTCCCCCTGAAATGGCAGTGATGTTCCAGCATGTCATAATGTTTACCTGTCACCGAACAGTGACAGATACCAGGTTTTGTTTACATTCTTACATTTTGTTTCAAATGGTTCAAATATTCCAAATCCAGTCTCTTTCCCATTCTTGTCTGTTGGTAAACAATTTAATTATATTAGATGAGTTTTGCACTGACATAACACCTTTCTAACCATTGCTTTACAAAAGAGGTGGCAAAAGTATCTTACTCGCCAAGTCATGTAGTCAGTTAATGAGAGAGAGGTGGAATTCAGATTGTGCCAGTGTTCTCACCCCTGGCTCATACTTTCTCCTCTGGGTATGTTCTGCAGGAAGATCTGTGCTCAGTTTAGCTAACAGCATCATTGCTTCCTTTTCTGAGCTGGAGTGCTCTCTATAATCCTGCTTTTCTTCCCTGGAATATATGATGGAATTAAATTTTAATCAGCACAATAGCATGTGATAGGCACGGTTACATATGTTTGGTGGAGGTTGTTTATTGTGAACAACAAGTTTGTTCTTTCCAAGTTCAGCATTGTGTGTTTCTTATTTCTCATTTTCTCTCTCGTGAGACTTCTGTCTCACTTGTTCTAGTGAAACATTCTAATCCTCCTCCTGAAGTTTCATGCTGCTTTCATGATTTGTGGTTGTTTAACCCCACTTTCTCTGTCTCATGGGTGCATATGTATGGATTTGTCTTATCAGCATTAGGTACTCAAGCTAAGTACGGCGTTTCATTGGTCTGTCTTCTGTAAATTGATTTTTGCAGACGTTCCTCACACCTGGTGTTTTGCTTCCCTTCTTAATTATCTCATACTTTGCCGAAGGCTGAATGCAGTATTCTGCTACCCACAGCAGAGAGGCTTCGGGTAACACTTTGTGAGTCAGTCACTGGTTAACACTGAAAAGGGAGCCAGAGAATGAATGTGACTTTGTCCCCTGTGGGCCCCTACTCTGAATCTCCAGGGTGTTTCTGCAGTGCTTTCCGTTGTGTTTGAGGATTTTAGGCACTTCAGGTTACTGCCTCTCTCCTCCCTAAAATTATGTACTAAGTGTTTTTGGAGAAGAGACACCTTTCTTGCATCATCAGTTTTCTTGGATAATCCTGTACTTAAATCCCTGTTTTTCTTGGATAGTAATACATGCAGTTTGTTATTACTTTTCTGTGACTTTTTAAAATGCATTTGGAGCAGAAGTCTTTTAGAGAAGAATTCCCTGTTTGAATGAACATCAACTGACCATGCGTTTTTTTCAGTCTCATGGATGATATGTTTGCATATCTAAGTAATTTTTATTAATTTTTACTTAAGTGGTGAAAATACAAAATAAAGTTGTACTGCCATTATCTTTTGGTAAGTTAGTTGTGAAAGCCTGAGCAATGTACAGCATATAAATTCTGTCTGATCTTCTGTCTCAGCAGTGGGATCTTCATACTGTGCAGTGTTTTGCTGATATAAGAAGGTAAAGTTGCAGCCGAAGGAACTCAGGTTGTTATCTTGTCAGATCTCATAAGACAAGTGTGGTCTACTGGGATCACTATTATGGTAGAATATCTCCAGGGAAAAACATAGGTGCCTTAGGAAATGATGATGCCCTAGTTGCCATTTCTGCTTTCAAATAAAAATTGATTCTGTGTGTTGAGAGTAAATATAATGCTGAAGTTGCACTCTAAGGGGCAAAACGATTTGTTCACTTCCTTGCATGTAAAAATTCCATGGTATTTTTGTGAGGTTAAGGGAGTAAACTGAAGACTAATACACAGGAGTGGCATAAAGAACTAGACTTTTTTTTCTGTTTCTGTTTTTCTTTTTTTTTAAGTGCTGAGAACCCATTTGTCCTAGTTAAATGCATTGGGGGAAGTTAAGTTTTCAGCACTCTGAGAGAGCAAACCATTTAGTAATTTAGATAGCTAAATACTCTCTTAGAAGCCAGTTTTTAGACGTCCGTTGTTAAGAATTTCAGTCAGCACTCACCTGCTTTGTTGTGTGAGCTGCAACTAGGCAGATATCCTGTTTACTTTCAGTAAGAAGCAACAGTCCATCTCTACTCTGTCAAAAGCTTAAAATATACCGGAGTCCATCCTTTTTGCAGCATTTACTTAATTGGAAATTTGTATGTGAAACATAAAGGTGCTAAGTCTGCAGGGGAACATAACGGCCCGACTGTCTGACTTTGTAAACAGAAAACTGGGAAATGTAGGCTAGGTCTTTGTGACTTTCATATCATGTAATACACGCTCCAACACTCTGCAAACCTCTTCATTGCGTCTCTGATAGGTGCAAAGAAATAATACATGTCCTGTCCTCATTATACTTGAACTCTTCTACAAAACCTTAACGGTGATTTTATGTGCTCTTGTATCAGCAGATTGACACATCTGTCACACATACGGGTTCATTTAGAAACGATTCCACCTTGCTGTATTGCAAAAGCACTAATAGACTTTTGTGCAAGTTTGAAATGGGGTATGTATTGCTTTTTGTAATTTTTTTTTTTATGTGGAGGTTAAAGCATCATGGAGTGCTTAAATCCAAAACTCTTTTGAACTTGTATCACCAATATAATTTCCTCAAGCCATGATGAAATGTTGGCTAAAAATTGCATCCAAAGATCTATTTCATACTTTTTGTATTAGTGATTTCGAGATTTCTGCAAAATAAACCTTGCAGCTAATGTTGAACTGAAAGTACCTGAAAGATGAGGTTCTGATATCAATGTCATAAAATATGCAGCTTTCACAATTTTATGGATAAAAAGCAGCCTGTCCTTTTAGGTTAAGTTATATTTCTATAAAAATAAATCAGTACCGTATTACTTTAGGGTTTCTTTTCTGACACAATGCAGCCACTGGGACCATGTTCAGCTTTTAGCACCACAAGGGCAAAACAAAACTGTATCTTAAGATGTAATGGTAATAGGCGTCTCTCCTGAAAACTGTAAATTAGGCAGTGGCAGATGCTAGACAAAGTCTCAGTTTTTCAGATCGTGTCATTATATGTGATTTCTTTATTTTCCTAAATGAATGTCCTACAATTTAGTGAAGCTGAGAACATCACAGAACTGTGGATTTTTTTACCATTCCCTATCACTATTAATGTCACTGCTGCAGTCTGTCTGGAACTGTGTAAAAATCACATTGACCATTTGGGATCAGGCTAAAGGTCACAGAAGGTGCCTCATAAAAGTCCAATGCCTTGATGCTTCACTGTTTTGTGGAAAAGATAGGGATTGTATATTAGAAGTTTAATATCCCATAATAATAATCAAGACGACCATATTGCTTAGCATGTTCCCATTAAAAAATGTTGGTACGCATTATAATTCAGGCATGACAGTATGACTTGTGTGAATTACTGTGTTTGTGACAGAGCTCAGAACAGAATGAGCTTCCAGCATATAGAGCTGTGCATTGCACCTCGAGGCCGTACTGTATCTTTTACAAAATCTGGAATTTCTTCTGGCTTCCTACAGTAAATGAATGAATAAATAAGTCAGTCTGGCATGCAGACCAGATTACTGCAAACCTCTGGACATACAGTGCATAACCTGGTCATTCTGGTTTATAAATCCAATAAGGATTTATAAACTCTCCCCAAACTCTTGTACTGAGTTTCTTGTCTAGATCTAGTCTGAACTGAATTGGACGCCTGTCTCCACAATTGTGCTCAAAGTTTGTTGACAAGTTTTAGAATTAAAGATACACATTGCTAATGACAAAGTTGCCTCACATATTTTTGTTATGCAAGAAATATCTTGAGATGGAAGATGTGGAAACTGTAACGAATTATTAATCCTCTAGCACAGTCATACAAGCTGTCCTAGTGTGTAGTGTTTACATACTGATCTTTTTCTCAAGATCACTTTTCAGCATTAGAAAACAAGACAATACTGCATCCAAACGTGAGTTATCTGGCTTTCAAAAAGAAGTCCACAAAACTACCTGAAGGGAGGTTGTAGTGAAGTGGGAGTTGGCCTCTTCTCCCGGGCAACTAGCAATAGGACAAGAGGACACAGCCTCAAGCTTTGCCGGGGAGGTTCAGGTTGGACATCAGGAAGAATTTCTTTACAGAAAGGGTTATTAGACATTGGAATGGGCTGCCCAGGGAGGTGGTGGAGTCACCATCTCTGGAGGTGTTTAAGAAAAGACTGGACATGGCACTTAGTGCCATGGTCTAGTTGCCAGGGTGGTGTCAGGGCAACGGTTGGACTCGATGATTCCTGAGGTCTCTTCCAACCTGGTTGATTCTGTGTGTGTGAAAACTGCAGCGAGGTGTCCAGTTTAAATTGAGAGTGTGTCAGGTGGATTGCCATTTTGTTATCGGGCTGCTTGCTTTTTCAGGATACATTCTGGAATTTCTGTATATGTCAACATTGTTCATATTTCCCTCGTATATATGACATGGAAATTCAATGTCAAAACCCCTTAATACTGTGACTCTTCACACTAATAAGCTAGGAGCTGTTCTTCTATATTAATAAATGTTTTTTAATATTCTTACTAATTTGACATGTCTACTCAATTCAAACACACTTTAACAGGTTAGGGAAATAAAATTTAAATGTAAAGGATGCAATAGTGTACACTTCCAGTGATTCTTGAATTTTCAAACGTTTGACCTAGTTTGTTCAGTGCTTTTTTTCTTTGACCTTGTGGAGTTTCTTATCAGGGTGCAATGCATCCACGCCTTAAACGCAGTTTTTCAGGATTTCACTTTTTTAGATTTTTCTTTTTCCCTTGCTTTCCTGTTTTCTTTTTTTAGTATTGTGTTCAGAAAACAATAAAAACAAATGTCTGTCTTCCCACTTCCTAACAAATGTTATATAGTCATTTAAGATTTATGTGCAAATATTTTATACTGTGCTAGCAAGAGATCCACCACTTCTTTTTTCTTCTCCTTTTGCAGAAAACAAATGCAGTGTTACTGTCAGCAAGGCTACCTGTTATTCATCTTGATTTAGCCAAAAATAAACATTTTTATTGTAACTATTTAGAATTTCCTATCACTGCTCAGTGAACTCATCTCATTGACATTCAAATGGGTACTATTGGTAGCTGTTTTTATAAAGTAGTGAGGCAGAACAGAGGATCAGAGTATAAAGTACCTTTCCCTTGGTTAAAAAAAAAAGAAAAAGAAGATAGGCGTATATACGCAAATGGTCTAGATTAGCCATTACCATTCAGAGAAGAGATACTGGAACTGTTATGGATAGTTCTCTGAAAGTGTCAGCCCCCTGTTCAGCCAAGGTCAAAGACAAGCAGAGGAGTGAGATCTTTTGGGAAGGGCATTGAGAACAAAATGAAAAATATTATTATGCTGTTGTATAAATCCATGATGTTCTGGTGTCCTGAATCCCATGTGCACTGCTCGTCTGTCCATCTCAAAAACTGAGGGGATGGCATGGAGACCTTCAATGCAAGAGGAGATGTGGTAGAGCAGAACTCCTTCAGATTGTAGAACTGGATACATTGTATGCATGCTTGTACATGTGCTCTTTAGGACGCTTATGGTGTGAATAGCTGCCAGGAAAAGGTCTTGTGTTGATACAAAAGAAAATTTAAAATGTACCTGCCATTTTATTAATTTCAAAGAGGACCTGCCTTTTGCTTTAATGCATTGGTTTTATTCACATAATTAAGAGTATAATATGAAAAATTGAGTTAAGCAGGACTGCGTGAAGGCAGAGACTGAAAGTGTAAACTGAATTGAATACTAAAGAGGGTACATCATCCAAACCTAATAGCAAATGCTTCTTCCTTGACTGTTCAAAAATAGTTTAAACTCAATACACTTTTGATTTCAGTATGTTAAATTAAGCGTAAAAGGGAAAACAAAAGCTCCTTATGAAAAACGTTGACTTATGAGATGTTTTGTGTACTACAAATGTTTCTGGAAAAAATTATGTCCTGTTCTTTTATAATGTAACTTTTTGTCATCCAGAGTTTTTATTATTTCTGTCCATGTATATAAAATAATGACGGAACTTATGGGATTCATAGGAATAAGGATCATTAGTAAGGTCAATTTTTTGGCAATAAATAGTGAAGTCTCTATATACTGGAACAGAATGTAGACCTTTGCATTCATATCTGCTTTCTGCTTCTTGCTAAGAGCAAATAAAGAAGGCCAAGCATCTTGGTGCAGAAGGCATGAGTTGTAAAGACTTCACCCACTGAATGCTGAAATCATACCAACTGATGTACACTGGCCTCTTTAGGATGAGACATTAGTTTTAGTCTGTTTTCCCCTAGATATATCCATACATCATGTTAGTTATGATACTTATTAAGTGCATGAATAAGATAACATTGGTTTTGTTTATGATCTTCTAATACGTGACTACAATGAAGATTTCATTGTGGTGTGAAAAACTAAACTAAACCAATTAATAATTACAGTGGAAATTGGATCACTGAGACAAATCTCAAGGATTCTCTTTAAATACCAGTTTAGGAATTATTTTGTTACATGGGTTTCTAGACAGTGCTAGGCAGATTACTTTATTAGAATAAATTAGAACAAAATAGAATAAAAAGAACAAGCATGGCTTACATTAGTAGTTTATTTTATAAACTTGATTGTAGATAGGTGAATGTGACCAAAATCTAACCGAGTGCCAGAAAGCCAAAGAAATAATTTTAGTTTATAATTCAAAAGGAAACATTCAAGAGGTTTTATTCCAAGAGGCAACTGCATACACATTCAGAATTTTATATTCAAATTAAATCCCACTATTTCTTCCTAATTACCCAAGAGTAGCATATGTCTACTCTTTTAGAATTCAGTCTAAATAATTTCATGTTTAACACCAGAAGCTGTTTGTTGTGTCGTAAATTACAATAGCATTTTAGTTTCTTATTAAAAGAAACAAATCTGATATTTCTGCCAGTATTTGTATGTTTAACTGCTCACGAGGATGAAGTTGCAGCATATCCTTATGTCAAGGAACATGGGGCTTTTCTGTTCTGCGCCCTCTTCCTTCTTCCTGTTTCCTTGCAGAAATGGACAGGGTGAGCTTGGATGACTGAAGTTCAGAATGAGCGTAGATAAACTTTACTTTGTTTCTTTAATACTCATGAGTAGGGGAAAATACAGATCTTTTTTTTTTTTTCCCCTTGGGTTGTCTGGATTCACAATTAGCTATTATCTTTCACCAGTTTACCATCTGCAGTGTAATTTCTTGTTTGATGTATGCATCTTGTTTCTAATTGCCCTGGTTTTCTGGGGGAGAGTCTTCCTGTGTGTTCAGAATAATGCTTCATTTTATTTAGTCTACTTAAAAGCTTTCCCTTTTGTTTCATCAGAACTTCTTATGAGATGAAATCCGGATTCCACTAAGTCCACAATTCTTCCTAAATTCAATTTTTTAATCTCTCCTTTTTTAAGGCTTTAGTTATTACACAGACATTTGAATCCTAATGCCATGCAACAAAGCGTTTCTTCTTTTCGAAAGTATCTGCAGAGATGGCTTTCTCCTTTCTGAGTTTTCAAAAGCCATTGCCTGTTGCCAGATAGCTAACTGATTTTACATTAGGGCATGTATTCTATACAAATGGCCTTTGTATTAGTAAACAATGGTAGCATCTGATGACCTTGCTATTCCATAAGTGATTTGTATCTCTATTGTAAGTCTCTTGGTGTATAAAAATGTTTGCTGCATTTGTGGTTACATACCCCAGAAGCAGCCTGTCATCTCAACAATTGAGAGAACTAAGAATTCCTTTCAATGTTGAAAAAATAAGAACAAATAGAAATAGTCAGAATCTTTGCACAATGTTTTCCGAAGATGAATGTTTTATTATTAAAGTATGAATGCTTTGGGTAACTAATGGAATAGAATCCTTACAATAAGAAGATTGTTTCCATCTTGTAAGCAAGTTTAAATTGGGGCCTTTTCTTGTAATGAGAAGTGAGAGTAGCTATGGTGAAAGACCATTCAATGGGATATGTCTCCAGTAATTGCATTCCAGGGTCGGTACTTTTTCGAAGAGCATCCTTACTTGAAGAAAATAAAGGTCAGCACTCTTCCTGAAAAATAAATCCTGCGTCAAATGTACCTTTTAGAAATTGTAAGTTTGAAATCCATTATTTTAACTGTGCAATGGAAAGCTATCCTGATGTTACAGTTAGTTATGGCTCTTGACCAAAAGGTTCTTAGCTTTACTATGTGGTGTTTACTATATATTTTCAACCTATGGGTCTAATTTTCCATTAAATATTTTAGACAAAGTGTATAAAAATACAAATACTTGAGTTTTTCCAAGTGTGTACAGGGGGGAAAAAAAAAAAGAATGCTAAAGCCAAGTAGATCCTCCCTTTAGAGCCCACACAAATCCAGTAAGTCTATTGGTGGTGTCTCCTTCAGCATGGGAAAGCAGAAGCATCCTAGAAATGCTGTAGTACCTATAAAGAATGCGTTTTTAAAAGATGCAAACAAAATCTAAGCAGAGGCCATCTTCCTATTGTATAACGAATAAAAAAAGATTTTATTGAAAAGATCTCTTTAGTAAAAATGTGGATATTTATAATACTCAAAACTGCCAGAGTATAGAAATATGCCATTTTTTATTACTGACAGTTCTGATGCTCATTGTCAGAGCTGCCTAGAACCTTTCATAAATTCTACATTTCATGTACATACAAATAGAGATGATTTGTATTTACCTATAATTGTTTATTTATATGTGTAGGTATTTGTGCATCTGTATTTATAAATATGTGACAAATAAATCCTTTTTTACTTTGCATGTTTTCCAAATTATTTGTATGTGGTTTTACTTACAAACAGTTTTGCAATGTGGTATGGGTGGCTTTATGCAGAATAAATTACCTCAGTCAGACAAAATCTTTGTATGGCACCCACCCCCCCTGCCCCCAGTGCTTTTCCTACTGCATTCTTCCAGGTCAGTTTAGCCCAGGACAGAAGGTATTTTTCAAGTATCACAAAACAAAAGTAGTTATGTGATTCCTCAGTAAGATTAGGCTAGAAAAATGGGGATATGGAAGATTTGATAGAAATACGGGTGCCTGAAGGTTGCTGACTTTTTTGTCCTTGTTTGAGTATTCTTATTTATACTTCACACTGAAGTGATCAACCGTCAGGGATCAGCAACCCATACAGGGTTCCAGGTGAAGCAGCTGGAATGCGTGCTCCTTTGAGGTATGCAGGAGCTGCTACAACCTGCAGATGCTTTAACTTCATTAGCCTAACTGGGTACCTGTGTTTTGAAGAAAGCTAAAGGTCTGTTTAAAATTTAAGCAAGTGGCTTCACAGCTGAAATGCATCATGATTGATTATTGTGCTGGTGCTGAAGGTGTAGCTAATACAGCTATTAGCAGAGACTTGACCTTTTAGAGTGAGTGTTCTGTTAGCAGACATGGAGTTGAATTGTGTTCCTGGTCTCCTGCTGTCTCAGGTATTGTTTTTTACATATGTACAGAGTAAATGTTGGCTGCTGATGTTGCAGATGTTGGCATGGTGTGCTGTTTGCTTGGTTGGGTTCGTCTGCCTCCAGCACACATATGGGTACAGGGGGATGCAGTATGGTCACAGCTCTCTCCATGGCAGTCTGGTAATTGTGCTTGTTTCAGCGGTTTCTTACTCATTTCACGTTACTGAGACTTTAACAGGAAATGGTCTGTGTTTCTCATTGTGCTGTAACTAGTTTCTTCTCTGGGATTTCAGAATAAAGGAGATATTGTGTATGCCCTAATATCAATGTGCTTACAGACCAGCCTGTGTTCTGGTATAAGGTGCTTTTCTGCAATTTGTAGGATGCATTGGTGCTTCTTATAATAGGATACGCAACTAACCATCTACTTGAAACTATTTTCTGGTGAATTAACTTTGCTTTTTATGTGATTGTTATCTCTGTGAGGCCATGTAATATTGAAACGGATTCTGTCAGACAGCTCCTGAGTATTCTAAGTATCAAGATAAACTTATTTTTATTAGGTTGTATGTGAACAAAGAAGAGATAACCATAATACTTATCTTCAGCCACTGTGCACGTGCCATCATGTAACGCTATCCGTGTATAAACATCAGTGTCTCCAGACCCGTAGTGCTATCAGAGTGGACTTCTGTTTGAGTTGATGCAATTTCGGTTGCCTGAGGTGAGCAGTTAACGAGGATTGGCTTTCTGGTGACAGCTTTTTCAAATATAAGTTTTCTGTAGTGAATTTTCTTTTAAAGGCCATAGTTCTTCAGAACTGAAGCATTGCTTAATATATGCATAGACGACACCCACAGTTGATATGTGTCATGATTCCACAGAGTCATACAACACAGACAACAGAAATACGTTTTTATAAAAAGATGACTAATTTCTTATTAATAATTCTTCATGGGCTTTTGAAGGCAGATGGCCATCCTCTGATAAAGACTGAGGAAAAAATGAACTTTATAATCATTGCTTCACAAGCTGGCCTGATTCAGGTGTGAACTCGGAAAATAAGGTACTCTTGAAGATTTTGGAAATTCTAGAAGGTTTTTATCCCGAGGGAAGATACTAGGTTTAAGTGTGTAGTTTGCTGGCCTTAGCTGTAGCTTCGTGGCTAGGAAACAGGGACAGGTGAGCTGAAGCTTCAGAGATGATGTGTCCTTTCATTACCTCATCTCTGCCTGCAGGAAAAATAAATTAAGTAGAAGCTAAACCAGCTGTTGATGTTTAATTCTTCCTTTTTTTTTTTTTTTTTGCAATAGAAGGTTTATATCCTTTAATTTTCTGTAAAATCTTTAGTATATGAGGATTTCAGAAGAATAACAAATACTGAAAAGAAGTGGAATCTTGTAGTATTCTCATTTTATAGAGGGAAACAGAGGCACAAAAAAGTAACTGATCTCTCTGGCTTTACTAAAGACAAAGCACAGAATAGAGGTGGCAATAACCAGGATTCCTGAGTAACAGCCACACCAATGCTGAAGATAATTTACAGAGACTTCATAAATAAACTAACTTCTCTGTAAGCAAAGAATGGTGCTGTTATTGTAACTGTTCTTCTGAAATGGTACCTGTTTCTTGAAATGGATATTAATAATCCAGAGGAATGAGTGTTGGTTCAGGGAATTTCATCCTACAGTACTGTCCTTCTCAGTAAGCCTGCCAGTTCTTTTTATCTCTGGTTATAAGCTCCTTTTGTGTATATTATATAACAACTAGAAGTCACAGAGTTGGATGACTTCAATCAAACTTAATGATGACAGTTTCATTCCTGAGCATGGCAACATATTTATTTATATTTACACATATATGTGTGTGTGTATAAAAAAAAATAAAAATTAATTTTGTTTTTGTCTTTTAGAATCGTCTTTCTTGTGCTTCTCATTTTCAGCTGAAAGGGACATTGTCAAAATAAGATATGACTTTAGGATTTTATCTCAGCTCTCCCCTCTTTGGTACTTCGGAATGATACCGTTTGTGACTCCTTTCACTTGTCTCTTAGCATCCTTCTCTTCCAGTCTTTGCTGTCTAGTCAGATAGTACTTACCATAAATTAAAGCAAAAGAAGGTTCTGTCTGATCAGTGCTTGAATGGGAGATTTTGGGAAGTGATGTGTGTAAGAAAATGATGTTCTTTGCTAATTAGTCATGATCTCCTTTGAGTTTAAACAAAACATGAGCTCACCTTCTGTGCTCACTTCCCAGTGTGAATGCCAAGGGCTCCAAAGGATCATCTCTTGTGAGGTAGAAGGAAACCCAAGATAACTTACTACTGTCAGAATCTTAAGGATTTTTCCATCTGGAATAACAGGGTCTTGTAGCTTGACAGAAAATCAATGCTTTCTCATTCTTATTAGGCCTGTAGCAACATCATCTGTAGACATCTCTACACCAGGGAAAACTGCATTTAAAGTTCCCACCATTGCAGCCATATTGCTGCTAAGAAATCTTGGGATTCTTCATTCACATGAGGTTCCCTTAGTCCTCCTTGAGCTAGCAGCATCAGGATGGCTCATGAAGGGCAGGTTCCCATGGTCAAATTTGTTGCTAACTCTTCAAATTATATCTTCTTAGAAAAAAATGACCTCTATTTTAAGTATGACTGTGGGAATGCAGCTTTGTCAGTGTTAAATCTTTCAATATTGCCAACGTCTGTACATCTGCAGGAGTGGTAAATACAATGATTTACATTGTCAAAGTCCTAGAACAACATAGCAGAGTATAATCTCTTGTGTATTTTGGCAAAACACATATGTTACCACTGGGAAATCTTTTGTTTATATTTGAAGTGCTGAGAAAGTAATGAACTAATTTTGGCAATTGTTTGAGTAGGAATGTTCTTGTGTGTACATGAGCCTATCACAAAGGCATTCTCATTATAGTTTGAATAGGAACACATGAAAGCTAATGGCAATAACTAATAAAAGTGGTAAGAGGAGGGTGAGATTATGGAGAGGGTGTCTTTCTTAAAAGAAAGTGTCATTCAACTTCAGCTGCCTGCTAAGCACTTCCTTGGAGGGTAGCTCGATACTTTTTGTGTCTGACCCAGGAGTCTGAGCACCACGAGACCAGAGTAGCAAGAATAAGGCTGTGATACAGTTTCTTGAAAGATGAAGGCGAGAATAGGCAGCCCTTGAAGAAGCCTAGCATTCAGAATATCTAAGGTGTCTGAAAATTGGAAAGGAGCTGAAGTGAATTACTAAGCAGAGCTAGGGACCAATATAAACTAACAAGTATAAATGTAAGCCTGAATTTATCAGCTAAAGGCAGGCACATTTAAGTGTGTATGTATGAGAGTTTTTTTGCTAAAAGCAGAGAGTGAGTGATATGTTACTTTGATGCTCTTTAAAAGAAAATGTTTACAATCCATATCATTTTGCTGTCAAATGTATTTGAAAAATAGAAAACACGTGTTGGATATATGTTCTGCAAATAGTTATCAATGGTATTCCAGAAGTATTTGGTTTGAAGGTTTCCTTGGAATCCAACATTCAAATCTACATGTGTCTTGAGTTATCCTGAAATTGGCTGTCATTCTGTGCTCTGGTAAAGTGAGGGCATTGCGGAGGTTAACTTTAGCCTGGTGAAGCCTGTGATCCTGTTCTTCTCAATGGAGAGGCTCTTCCAAAGAGGTTATTTCAGGGTCTGTAAAAATGAGTATTTTGATCATGTTTTAGAGGCACTACCTCTCTCTGTGGTCCATAGGAGGTTAAATCTAGTCTGTAGTCCTTTGAACACCGCTTATTCACTGGTGTATTTAAGCAAACCCCTGATTCCAGAAAGGGATACGTTTTACTTCTGAGTATATGGATACTAGCCTGATGATTGTGGTTGCATAAATGAAGACTACCAAGAAGGGTTCCGGATTCGGATTTTTAATTATGTCTGTTGTCCTTTGTATGGTTTTTAAGAAATTGCATTGCATCCTCTTGATTCTACTGAACAAACATGTAAATCCACCAGTGCAAAGGTGGAAAATATTCAGGTTTTCTTTTTGCAGTCTTTCTGCATGAGGGAAGCTCCTGGTAATTGCAGGAAGAAGCGAGGAACCTCAGGGTCAGGTAGCTTGCCACTTCTAACTGATGCTTTACTAGAACAAAATGAAGCAGGAGAGTAACGTGCAGGAGCTGCAGCAAATTAGGCTCAGTGGCAGCAGTTAGAGTTGCAGGATGAAAGCAAAATATGGCCCATTTGTCTGGAAATTGCTTTGGGGTTCAGTGGTATGAATGGTACTCTAAAAATGTAAAATGTTATTACACACTATTAGAGATAGAGTCAGCTCAGCATGTGTTAGAGCGAGTGGCTGTGACAACTGAACTGTGTATTTAAACGTGTGCTGTTCGGGCCCCTCTTGTGTTCACTTACCTTGTATTTACACTTATTACTGTTGGTGATGGACAGTGGTGTAAAGGTTAGTCTTCACAGCAGATATTCTTCTGTGATAATCTTCTTTGTGGGTTTTTTCATAGCCATACTTTTCCTCCTCACCGATTCTTTTTTTCCTGGTTTTGTACGTAAATAATCTACTGTTGCCATGCTCATATTGTTGAGTCTTGTAATTGAAGCAGACCCATAGCTGACTCCCACACCAAACTCCCAGCATTCAGCCGTTGTGGCAACCTTGTTATTCCACTTAGTTTTCAAATGCCACATCATCACACTGAAAATCTCAGTCTCATAATTTTTATTTTTTTCCTCCCCTTGTAGAGCATGATGAGTGTGGCAGCGAACAGCATAACTGTGATGAGAATGCAATCTGTACTAACACTGTCAGGGGACATACCTGCACCTGCAAACCTGGATATGTGGGGAACGGGACCATCTGCCGAGGTAAGTCTGTTACTCTAGAAACACCGCAGAAGTGGCAGACTCTATTAATATTTTCTGACAGTCACCTTTGTTCTCGTAACCTGTGATGGCTGGATTCTGTCAATGATTTGCCGTAATATTTATCATCCGGCAAACGGAGTGTGCATGGAGATGATGGGAATTGATTTGTGCATGACTTCTTGGCAAGAAGGAAATATTTTTGGAATGCTAGAAGAAAAGTACTTTTCATTTACTGTCACCGAATACTGTTATTTGATCTAGTATCATTCAACCTTTAAGTGACATTCATTGTTTTATAAACCGTGGATGGTACATGCTATCACCTTTGGCTGTTAAAATTAAATCAGATGCCTTCTAAATTAGGATAATGGTCTTATATGCTAACATCATATTGTTGTCCTTTGACTACTTACATCAGAAAAGGGATTTTTGTATTTAACCTTTACCTTTAAATGTGTATTTTGAAGATTCTCAGTTATGTAGACAAAAAATACTGATAGCCAGCCATGCTTTCTGTGGAGTTGTAAGTCATTTATTGAGGGCAAGTTTTTTTGTTTTTGTTCCTATAGAGAAAGAGAAGCAAATATGTTCTATAAAGACAGAGGAGGGAATATATTAACTAGTTGGCTTAGTGAGGGCTGTGTCAGGGAAGTGGTTGAGCCACCATCCCTGGAGGTATTTAAAAGCTGTGTAGATGTGGTGCTTAGGGACATGGTTTAGTTGGTGGACTTGGCAGGGCTAGATTAACGGTTGGACTTGATGATCTTAAAGGTCCTTTCCAACCAAAACAATTCTACGATTCTATGAAGTGCTATGAGTAACTCATGTGTTTATGAATTATATGTGTCTCACAAAAAGCTGTTTTTTATCTTGTCTGGGATTGTATACTTTTTGACTTTCTAAACCAAATTGCAGTAATAGAAAACTCCCTTCTAATTTTTTTGAAATGACAGCTATTGAAATTGAGGAATGTACTGAGTAAAATATTCTGTACTTAGTTTGGAGGCACAAGAGGCTGGATATTAATTTTCCAGAATGTTGCAAATTGGCCAAGCAATTCCTTAAAGGAGAGTGAAGATTGATGCCATTCTTGTTTCAAGCGAAAGTTCTTCACCAGGATTAGCCTGTCATCTGCTGAATTAGCATGTACCATCTGATTGCTTTTTGATATAACTCTCTTTGGGTACTGTCCATCTGCACAAGACCATCCCTCTATTTAAAACTGTAAAATGGTTTATAAGAATTTAAGATTGAATACAAAAATGTTATGAAAATAGTGAGCAAGTTAAACCTTGGTCTGTCTATATTTAAGATGAAGAGGTGATACTGGGAAGAACTCATTGTAGTATGTTTTCAGTCTTTGATTACAGTGAATGTAAATTGCACCATAGGCAACTATAGTTTCAGGGAAGCCTGAATGAACAGCCTGTCTCTGACTGTGGGTTTGTTTTTTTTTTTTTTCCTAAGGGTAATACAACAAGATAAACCCTTAATAATATTTCTTTGGAACAGGGATGTTTGGATTAGTTCATAAAAATCATGTTTTCACACTGGTTTTCTTTGTTTGCACACCTGGATGTTTGGTTTGATGTGCCAAAAACTCAAAGTGAAACTCCTACTGCATATTAATTAATCTTGTAATGTTGAAGCAATGAAATTGCACGGGAGAAATGCAATAATATTTTTAACCTCAAAGTTCTGTTGAAATTTGGGTTGAGGATAAAATATATATTATGTATATTTTTTTAGTATGCCTTGAATTGCACATATGAAAGTAGTTATAGTTGCCTTTTTGAGATAGGTGTACTTGGAAATAGAGGAAACAAAGTGCATTCTTATATTCTGACTGGGAAGCATAAATTGAAAAGAAAACTAAATGTTATGGGAAAGTGGTTTTCAGTCTAATAATTATTAAAGTCACTAGGGATAAGACTAATCTGTGACTACATGGAATAGTTACTACTGTGAACCAGCTAATATTAGAATTGTGGGCATTTTAGTAAATAGTAAAACACTCAATGTAGAGTAGTGGTCTGAGTTTCTCAGCCTGGGGTTCTGTGGCCACTCGAGATTTTTACAAATTTGGACGGCTAATTTAAGAAACGTTCCTATTCTACCCATGGTAGCACCAGAAACATCACTTTTGCCCCTTTTTTAACCAAGTTTAACAGTGGTATGTTGTGAGTGGAGTCTGGCTAAAAATGAACAGAGAATAGAAAAATTATCAGTTACCAGTCACATAAGTTTCATTGTACAAGTGCTAGGGCTGGCACAAGGAAAGAGAGGTGGGAACGTGTCAGGATGACTATAAACTGCTTATGTTGTCTTGCAATTTTGGGGCTTTATCTTCAGGTGATATAAATTGGAAAAAGTACATAAAAGCCAAGGTGATAAGTTTAATGTAATTGCGTCTGAAGATATGATAAACATTTCTCTTCTCCTTGAGTCACATGTAAGTGCTTTATAAATGTTTACAAGTTACAGATGTGCACATACACAAAACAGTTGTTCCAACTACTGCTGACATAATCTCTCTGTAGTTCAATAAGAAACCTTATTAATATTGTCCAGCAAAATCATAAATAGAGAAATGGTAAATTTATGATGAGAGAAAAGGACGGGGTTTGTGCCTGATTTTACAATCTATTTCAACAGTCTATTTTAGCAATGTTTTAAAAAATAAAATCAGAGTAATGTTCCTCTTTAACTTTACTGGATAACACTGTGATAGTCTTTATAAAAAACCCAGAATACTGTTATTTGTATTTTAGAAAAGGAAACATATGTGTAGTTAAATTAAATTGCATGGTGAACTACTGGTAAATATAATGAAATTACTCTGGCAGGAATTTGTGATGTTTGCATTTTTCGTGAAAAGTATGGAGAAATAAAAAGGACAGATATAATCTGGGTATGAATATTATGATTGCTGGAGATTTATAAATAAAAACAAAAAACAAATGTTGAAGAGGAAAGCAAATATTTTTTAAAAAAAATCTGTATCATCAGGCTGTCACACTTGAGTAGAAAAATAAATTTCATGCATAAGGAATTGCTTTACTGTAAATGTGGTAGCCTAGACTATGTAATTAAGGACTGGATTGTGTCAAACTAGATGTGGAAACTGTCATGAAGGAAGGTGGTGGAAAAGGGCGCAGACTGAGACCAAATGGACTTCTGCATTAAAATAGATACTGCTGTAGCTGAAGTGACATAAAAATGGAAAGAGAAGTGGAGGTGAACACAAGAAAATCTTTATAAATACATAGTTACCATATATAGACAGTGAGACCATATAATAGAGACAAATCAAACTTATTTCCTATGGATGCTCTCAGCTTCGCTGTAAGAAGTGGGCTTTAGCACGTCAGAAAGACACTGAAGTTTTGGCAACAGATCAGAACAGAACGAGGCTGAGGTGAGCTGAAATGACAAGGCAGGACGATGCTGTGCCGTCACCATTAGTAAATTTGACAGAGTGCTGGACCCAGAATCAGAAAGATTATATCTTAGGATTTCTTTGGAAAACGAACAGTAAAATAGGGAAATCTTTGCTGGAAGAAATCACAGCATTAAAGGCAGAGGACAGAGGTTTAACTATTCGAATAGAGAGAGATTCTGAATCTACACATTTGTTAGGTTGCTCTTTTCTATGAAGGAAACTGAAAAAATTCAAAAGAAGTAAGAGTGATTCAGGAAATAGAAGAAGTTGTTGATGAGTAACAGGAGACTCGTGCCCGTTTACTGGAATTCTGTAAATGAATTATAGAATTCATAGGTAAGGGTGTGAGATAAGGACAATTGTAGTAATTTCACTGAACTTCAGGATAGGATTTAATAGTGCAGCATAAAGGCAATTAACTTAGGGTAGAAGGAAAAGGCGATAAAACTTGGTTTAGCAAGTGAATGTTCTAGTTAAAAAAAGTAAAAAAGGTGTGGTGGGCAAATGACTGCCTGGTACCAGGTGGCACTTTGTAGTGTGCCTGTCAGGATGGACCTTGGGGGAAATCAGTGTTTCGTGGCAATGGTTAGATGAAAGAAGTCTTAGTTTCCTAGGGCAACCAGGTTTATGAATAACCTGTCACCTGTAGACAAGGTTGTGTGTGCGAGAGTAAACTCTGTTGTGTATAAAATGAGAAAAACTCACTGTCATGAATCTAGCTGAAGAACCAGGGACATTGAATACAGAGATAAATACCACATTTAGACTATAGAGGCTCTTGGTCTGCGTACTATTGCAGTGTTTCTGTGTGAAATCTTGGCAGGGCTTGAATCTGGGAGGCTGGAAAATGTGCACAGGGAAAACGTCTTTCTCTGCTTTTTGTCTTGGTAAGTTCTAGCTCCAGTTCCAGTTGGCAGCCTTGCACTGCGTGCTGTGGAAGTGACATGTTGAAGTGGGATGTGCCATTTGTTAAAACGTAAAGGACCTCGTGCTCCACCATCTACTTTACCTTAACAAGATGGAAGCTAGAGAATATTTGCTGTAGGACATACAGTCCTACAGTTTAGCAGAAGTTCATTATAGAGCTTGTGCCTTGTACCACTGACTGAAGTCAAGGAAAGCAGCCAAGGTATATTGAAACATCAGCAGGTTTCCTAAAATAATTGATGACATTTGGGATTAAATGCCTTCAAGCAAACAGACAAAACCCCACCCACCATATTTTGTAGGGGCGATAGATGTGACTTTTCAGCATGAACAATGTGCAAGTCACCATCAAAGTTTTGTTGCCATCAGTTGTTTTCTTTTGTACAAGGAGGCCTAGATGAAGCATACAAGCCTTGTCCTAGCTCTTGGTGTTTTGTTCCAAATGTTTGTTTTAAAGTATAAGTTCTGCCCATAGAAGTCCATGGTTATTATCAGAAAAATAGAAATGGCCTTGAATATACTAGGTTGGTAAACAGGGGCAATTCTTGCGAAACATGGACAAGGTGTGTTTGCTAATCATTTTTCTGTATATCTCTGTACTGAGGAATGAACAGAAGTCTAGCACTTAAGAGCAAATATTTTTCCTTGTACTTCTATATTTTACTGGTGTATTCTGTCTAACAGGTATATTTAGTGTGCTATTAATATCTATTTAGTGGTTTCCACTGAGTTGCAGATTTATTAGAATGATTAAATAAGGTGGATTTAAGTTAGTCAGAAACCTTAAAGCAAATGTGTACAATATGACTGATGCCTGGGCAGAGAAACATGAGGTGTTGTGAAATACAAATCAAAACAGTGTTTATTCTAATTAGTATTCAGGCTGTAGAATGGTTTATTTCTGCCAGAGTGCAGAATATGATTTTCCCCCCCACCCCGTTATATTCTCCTGCAGCGTTTCACAGGAGACACTTAAGGGATTACAACTCAGTGTATGGTAGAGCCTTAAAGATGAAAGACATTATTTTCAAGTCACTCAGTTTTTCTGGTGTAATCTGGAAGTCCAGATTAGTTTCTTAATTGTACTGTGATTCTTTGTATATATTTGCCTTGGAAGGTGTGTTTGGGAGTGCGATTGTTACTGATGAACTTACTGGTCACTTTATGAATAACTTATTGGGAACCTGATATGAAAAGTAATCAGATTTCAAACAGATACTCTTATCTTTTATAAGGTAATGGGAATAATCATATGGAGTCTTTATTCATAATACACTCAGAATGTTTACTGACGACCAGAGTATGTCACAGGCTTGAAAATTGCTTCGAATTGATGTAAGTCGTTAAGTTGGCCTATTTTACACTGTTTTAATCACAAATTGTAATTGGATGGACATGTTATTTTAACAAATGGCAATCTGAGAGCTTTCTTTCATTGCAGTTTTCATCTTTGTTTCCAAGCAGATATGTTTTAAAGTACAGTAATTCTTAGTCTGAAATATGTTTAATAATTGAAAGATGTGCCCATGAAAGAAATTGTATCTCTTCCAATGTGTAAGCAGTATAGTGATAGTGTAGTAAATAGATGACTAAAGACAAAGAAATTTTAATCTGATAATGATGTTTCACCTGCTATGAAAAATACACAAGAGTATTTTTAGTAAGAGCTAAAGCAGGAAAAAAAAAATTAGTGTATCTGGTTAATTCTGTGCTGTGTTGTCTGCTTTTTTTGTGTTCTTTTTACATTGACATCAGCACTGCTAAGGTAGATTAACTTTAAATGCCAGCAATGTGAGACAGTCAGACGTGCTGATATCTTGATATTAAAGCATGTCAGATCACTGTAAGGTGACTAGCTGCCGCTTAGGTTTATGTTTTTTGCATGTGTGTGTCTGTTGGAGGTGGAGTTGAAAGCCTTTATGGAGCATTGGAGTGCGTTGTGAATAATATGTAGACCAACACGAAAGTGGAAAGGAACAAACACATCTTTCCCTATAGCCTACAATTTTTGTAGCTATAAGGCTTTGAATGGTTGATAGGCCTTATCATGGCTTTAATTGCTGTTTTGGTGTAATATTCAAAAGTCTTATGAAAGAGTATGGGAGCTTTGACTCATGCTGAGATTCTCATCTTCATTCTTCACCATATTTAGCTTTGTGCAGTTTTTTATACCTAGTAGGTAGTGAATAAATCACTACAAAAGCAGATAGGAGCATTCACATACATTTTGGTGTCACTTGGCATGTGTAGAAAATGCCATGGCAAGTGAAATGGGGTTTCACTTTGGGTAAAGTGTTCTAGATGTAATTGATTTAATAATTTAAAACCAATATAGAGATATACAACAGTGCAATTAGAATTCTTATAGATTTTTCATTCTAAAACTAGCATGGTTGGATTCAGAATCAAGGCAATATGATTGAAGCCACTAAATTTTCTATAGTCCTAAATCCACTTTACTAATAAAAATGAAAAGTTGAAGTTTTAATGTAAGAATCTTTCTATTTTTGTTCATGTTTAGATAGTTATCAAGTGTGATATGTTCGTTATAATTGCTATATTTGTGTATTGTTTTTTGAGTTATATAAGCTCCCTTTATAAATTATTTGCCACATACTTTTTGTGTTTCTTCAGTTCCAGTGTTCTTGGTTTGGTTTTAGACTGTAATGATTTAAAATAATTTTGATGAAATTAAGATGATATATGATAATTTGTCTCGCACTTAAAACATCATTGCCTAGATTTAGTCATGTGAGATATTGAAATTCAGGCATAATTATTTTTGTATTAAGAGCTAAGCTATACATACCTACCACTATGCGGTCCGATTTTACAGCCTCTCTAAGGGCACAATATTTCCTGCTGATTGGATCCTGAGATTGTTCAAGGTGATTTAGAATACACATCAGTTATGGAAATAGATAATTTAAAAACCATGATTAATGTAACTTGTCAGAATCCAGATCCTGATCTCTCTGCTGTCACAGCTTGTCTCGCTGCTCTAGATTTATAGCTAGTTTAAAAAGCATGTAGAACTGATTTGTGCTTGCTAAGGAAGTGGTCTGATCCGGAGCAACTGTTGTATCTGTATGAAAGTAAGGAAATGTTGTTATCTGCTGGTGAAATATTTAAAACTTGATCTGACAGATTTTTCTGCTTGTATGAATAAGTCCAGAGGGCTCAGCGGACCTTCTCATGAATGTTTATGAGGGTTCCAAGGTTCAGATTCTGAACTGGAGATTCTCTCATTGACTCAATTGCTTATTGTCTCCTATTGCTTTGGTTTACGCTGGTTTGTTTAGAATCAGCAGTTCACTCCAGAATCACAGGTGATGACAAGTTAACAGATGTTCCCCACAGTCTCCTGGGCAGTAAAACTGAGTTGTATAGGAACAAGGGACTATTTCAATATTCATTACTTTCTCTTTTTTTAAAAGAATAGTTACTAAAAGCCAAAATGTGACGGTTTTAATTTATAATTAGTTGTCTGCACCATACATCGTATTTATTTTCTACACTCTGTTCAAGGCCATCTCAATCAGTAACTCCTTCTGTTTGCAGCAGGTGTATCACCTCCCAGGTCTGTCACAGAACCCCTTGAGAAGCCCAGTCCAGAGTCTCCTGAAGTCAAGAAGCAGCTTTCTAATGCTACTAGAATGGTTCATTCATGTTACTCAAATTAGTACTGTTTTCTTTCTTTCCGTAGTATTAAAATCTAAAATTTGAACAAAACTTGGAGTGCTCAAACATGCCCTTTATTCAAAGAATTCACTTGCTGTGCTCTACTGCTTTTTTGACAGTAGAGCAATAGGCACCATGGTTAGTGATTTGGTCTGCAGTACGGTCTGCTTTAAACTTTTGTAATCCTTATGATGCGTGAAACCCCGTCTGTTTAGATCTGTGACTCTCCTGGCCTGCCCTGGGAGCTTGCCATGCAATTATTTGGAGCAAAGTACTTATTTTTTCATGGTGGGTGGGGAAAATCAGTTCAATAAGAGCATCTTGATCTCACTCCACAAACCCTGTTGCAGCATGGGCTCGGCTCTGTGCTGCAATAGGAGCACAATAGCAATAGCAGCACAGAGCTCACTCTCTCTTGTGAAATCAGTTACAGTGTGCGACCATTTCAGGATTAGTGTATATGGAACAGGCACATTAAAAGGCAAGAGGATGCCAAAACCATGAAATTCTTTCTATTCCCTGTAGAACATAACCAAACATTATTGAAAACTGAATATAATTATCTTGCTCAAATGTAAAATAAGATCATTGCAGTTACTGGTTTTGGCAACAGTGATACTACTGCACTGTCACCCCAACGTGGAAGGAAATACTTTTTCACACAGCAAAGCATTATGTTTTCTTATAGCCATATGATTGTAGCAGTTCAGTGAATCACTCTATAAAATTACATAAATGGTCACGTTGTCATTATATCTTCATTATTTCTATAAAGGAACCAATCTAGACTGCATTTAGGGTGTTTTGAAGGCTATTTTTAGCCTCATTAATAAGCAATTTGTGTCATTTAGGAGCAATGACGACATTATTGATACTAAAAAAACATTAAATACCCTTTATATAAAGAACTTATGTTCCTCAGCCACATCGGCACATCTTCAAGTTATGCAAATGAATGAGCAACTTCAAAACAAAAGTGAGTCATGTAAGTCTAAAAAAGGGACAATGTGTATGTATAATGCATATAGACACAAAGTATTGTAAAAATGTGACTTTTATTTTTAAACAGCACAAGTAACTGATCTACCTTGTTTTGTACAGAGGAAACAAAAGTGCTTAGCCATATACTAATATAAAATTACGGTATATTTTCATATATATGTACATTTTCGATGTGTATGCATTCATACACACATTATATACATGGTGTGAATGTGCATCTGTATATCATACGCATGTATGTATAACTTTTTTCTAACTGAAGAAAATACACTATGAAGAAAACTTGTTGTGAATTGAAAGCTTCAGTCCCAGTTTTTTAAAGTCAGTAAAAACATAGATCTTGTTTAAAAGCCTCGTGAGCACGAGAGCTGCCAACTTGTGCTCCTCTGCAGGCCCCTGCAGCCCCCTCCCGCAAGCCAGCACACCTCTGCCCAACAAAACAAAGTAACACCCAAAGATTTCACATTGCCAGAGATCTTGCAGACCAGGAATCTTCTATTTCACCATCTTCCCTTATCTTTGACTTCCCTCGTTGCACGTAAATAATGGAGATTATGGGTCCCTGGTAAATAAATCCAACTGCAAAGCACAGCAGTGCCCTGCCCCAAATTTAAGCAGCACGTGTAACCTGGTCCATTCTGGTTTCAAGCTCAAAGGCATCAGGTCGATCCTGCGGGTTAGCAGCCAACATGCCTTTCAAGAGCTGCTTGATCCCCTCAGACATGGAAGTGCTGCGTTTCTGAGGGATGTGCAGCTCCATCTTTGGGTTTTCTAGAAGCGCTTCCCCAACGGGCACAATCTCACTCCCTTGCTTGATGTAGGTTCCCAGCTGCTGCTTCTTGGTCTCTGCATCGATGAAAGTTATCCTCTCAATCATGGCCCAGATGATGATGCCGAGGGAGAAGACGTCAGCCTTGGCGGTGTAGTGGCCCTCCCAGACTTCAGGCGCCATGTAGAAATCGGAGCCGCAAGCCGAAGACAGCCAGTAGTTGTTCACATTCACATTTTTGTTCTCGTGCCCACCGCTCTCACCCCGAGCGGTCAGGCCAGTGCAGACCTTACTGAGCCCGAAGTCAGCCACCTTGAGAACTGGGGTGCCAGACTTCTCGGTTATCAGGATGTTGTCTGGTTTCAGGTCCCGGTGGACAATGTGGTTCTTGTGCAGGAAGGCAGTGGCGCTGGTCAGCTGCAGCATGAAGCTCTTATTCGTTGCTGGGTTGGGTCTTCGTGACAGCATGTACTGGTTGAGGTCTCCCCCTTCGCAGAACTCCATGACGAACCAGAGGTAGCAAGGCTCTGCGTAGCCCAGGATCCTCTCACCTTTGAGGGAGGTCTCCACGAGGCGCAGGTAGAACTGGCTGCGCTTGTCGCCGTGGATCATGTGCTGGCCCCGGCCGTGCCGCTGCAGGACGCACTCCTCGAAGCGCACCACGTTGGGGTGCTGCTGCGGGAGGCTCGTCAGGGCCCAGAACTCCGCCAGCGCCAGCTCCACGTTCTCGGGGGCGTCGCAACGGATCCGTTTCACCGCTAACCGGGCGCCGCTGCGGACCGACACCGCCTTGTACACCACGCCGTAGGACCCGCGGCCGATCTCGGCCAGCAGGCTGTACCGCGGGGCCCGGCCGGGGCCGGGCCCGGCCGCCGCCGCCGCCGTGGGGCCCCGCTGCGCCGCCTGCAGCCGCCGCCGCCGCATCGCCATTTGTGTCCTGCAAGGGCCGCTGTCCGCCATCTCCGTGGTGCTGCCGTTAGGGGGCCGCGAGACCGCCCCGCGGCCGCGGCCGTTAGGGGGCTGCGCGCCCGCCCCGCCCCGCGCGCCGGGCAGCTAGTTACCCGGTAACTATAGCCCGGTCAGCCTCACCTCCAACCCCGGAAAGGTGATGGAACAGCTTGTCCTTGGTGCTGTCTCTAGGCACATCGAGGATAGGGGGATCATTAGGGGCACTCAGCATGACTTCACCAAGGGAAGTCATGCTCAACCAACTTGATAGCCTTTTATAAGGACGTAACCCGGTGGATAGATGATGGTAAAGCTGTGGATGTGGTCTATCTTGATTTCAGTAAGGCGTTTGACACGGTCTCCCACAGCATCCTCGCAGCTAAACTGAGGGAGTGTGGTCTGGATGATCGGGTAGTGAGGTGGATTGTGAACTGGCTGAAGGAAAGAAGCCAGAGAGTGGTGGTCAATAGGACAGAGTCCAGTTGGAGGCCTGTGTCTAGCGGAGTCCCTCAAGGGTCGGTACTGGGACCAGTTCTATTCAATATATTCATTAATGACTTGGATGAGGGAATAGAGTGCACTGTCAGCAAGTTTGCTGATGACACCAAACTGGGAGGAGTGGCTGACACACCAGAAGGCTGCGCAGCCATTCAGAGAGATCTGGACAGGCTGGAGAGTTGGGCAGGGAGAAATTTAATAAAATATAACAAGGGCAAGTGTAGAGTCCTGCATCTGGGCAAGAACAACCCCATGTACCAGTACAAGTTGGGGACAGACCTGTTGGAGAGCAGCGTAGGGGAAAGGGACCTGGGGGTCCTAGTGGACAGCAGGATGACCATGAGCCAGCAGTGTGCCCTTGTGGCCAAGAAGGCCAATGGCATCCTGGGGTGTATTAGAAGGGGTGTGGTTAGCAGGTCAAGCGAGGTTCTCGTCCCCCTCTACTCTGCCCTGGTGAGGCCGCATCTGGAGTATTGTGTCCAGTTCTGGGCCCCTCAGTTCAAGAAGGACAGGGAACTGCTAGAGAGAGTCCAGCGCAGAGCCACGAAAATGCTTAAGGGGGTGGAACATCTCCCTTATGAGGAGAGGCTGAGGGAGCTGGGTCTCTTTAGCTTGGAGGAGACTGAGGGGTGACCTCATTAATGTTTATAAATATGTAAAGGGCAAGTGTCATGAGGATGGAGCCAGGCTCTTCTCAGTGACATCCCTTGACAGGACAAGGGGCAACGGGTGCAGGCTGGAACACAGGAGGTTCCGCATAAATATGAGGAAAAACTTCTTTACGGTGAGGGTGACTGAACACTGGAACAGGCTGCCCAGAGAGGTTGTGGAGTCTCCTTCTCTGGAGACATTCAAAACGCGCCTGGATGCGTTCCTGTGTGATATGATTTAGGTAATCCTGCTCCGGCAGGGGGATTGGACTAGATGATCTTTCGAGGTCCCTTCCAATCCCTGATATTCTGTGATTCTGTGATTTTAGCCTCTGCAACACGCTGAAAAGTTGAGGCACCCCTGTGTCTGTATAGAGTTCTTATCTAAAGTGTTCAACGATAAAAATAATAAATGTGGCTATGCTAAGAGAGCATATGCTAAGTACAAGACTAATGGCAAACTTAAACAGTATACTGCGAATGGTACCTGAAAGAAATGTTGCAGTGAAAAAGGATCTATTCCAGAACCTACTAAAAAAAACCCCAACAAATGGTGCTTTGAAGATTGTATCATCAAAATGAATTATTAGATGAATTCAGTACATGAACTACAAGAAGAATGCGAATTAAAATAGCTTAGAACACATTAAGTGCAGAGGGAATTAGAAGTTGAAGTAAACCAAGTAGAGGTGGGAATTGAAGGGGTCCCAGTTTTCAATGTGAGTTAAAATTCGGTCATCCAAGAGTAAAAATGAACAATTTGTATGTCATAAAAACTAAGAGTTTTTATTTAGATATTCCTAAAGGACCGGAGCTGTGTGACCCATGTTGTTATTCTGCTGATAAATACTCAGCATCTTAGTGTGTCACCTTGATGGAGCTTGCAGTTTTCTTTTTTTTTTTTTTCTTTTTTTCTTTTTTTCAGTTGTGTGCCTAAAGACGGGAATTGTCAGGCTGGATTTTTGAAGCTAACCTTCAAAACTGACTATTTATTTGAAGCCTACATCCTACACAGGCACATCAAGCAGGGCTTGAAATTTTAAAATGATGTAAAATTCAGAAATGTACCTTTGTTGTTTAAAAAAGTAAAAGCAATACACATCCGTATCTTTGTGCACATCCATCTCGTCCATCTTCCTCTGTAGCCTGTTAATTATGTGGTAGCCTCAAGGGTATACCTATATGCCTCCCATAGATTATGGGATGCATTTGCTGCCACTGATGAACAGACTGGATAACTGTTCTCAACTGTCACTTGTGCTATTAAAATGTATCCGCCCATTCCCTTGAGCGTATGATTTCAGAGTGTCTGATGGCTTTGCGAAGGAGCTGCTGTGAGTGGAAAGCCCTGGGATGGAAAAAAAATGGCAGTTGGGTGTGGAGCTGCAAAAACACTTGCGGAGTTTAAGTAGGCAATATCCATTCCCCTGCATTAATTATAATGGTTTACGGATGCTCATTAATATGCCACTTTTATTACTGAGACACATGGTTGTACTGCTTTCCTGACACCTATTATTTCCTCCCTCTGAACAGAACAAAGGAAACAATAGTCATCTGACATTGCCATGTCATACATTATTTCCCAATAAAAGACTGAGGTAATCAAATCAGTCCAGCATGCACAGCGCAGTATTCCCTTAGCCTTCGGAGGGAGGCAAGTGAGAAAATTCTTAATGTGGTAATTTTAGACCTGACTGAGCAAGGTATGTGTCTAACTAAAAGGAAGTGATTGACTCCAATGAGCCTACTTACATAATTAAGCACTTAGGTTTTTTGTTTCATGCAGAATAAACTTTGCTGTGTTTATATCACAGAGGTTAGAATAAACATAGACGGTAAGCATTCATCTTTTGCTGTGGGTAGCAAGGGGAGGTTGAATTCATCGTATCTGAAGAAAGGATGACTGAGTAGCCAGATCCACCAATTGCTTATCTTTGCATACTCAACAAATGGAGTGAGTTGGTATTTCTAGTGAATAGCTGTGATCACTCAAGATTCATTGGAAGCAGTACTTATTATTGTGTTACAAAAATAATCAATACATTTTCATAGGAAATTTTAATTCAGAGAGCAAGAAGTTATGAGATAAGAAGATTTAGAAACTAATTTTCAGTGACTTTACAGGGAAGTAGTCGGAGCCAAAATAAAAATGAGTGGGAATCTGTAAGTGGTTGTTCATGGTTATTGCCAAGTGATTTTTGAGTGCTCCATTATTTATTTATTCTTTTACTGCTATAAAAGCACTGGAATTCAGAAATGGCTCAGATGGTAAGGTCTGATCTGCTGAGTATTTGTACTCATTGCATTAAATGTTCATCAGGTGAAAGAAAAAGAAATGAAAAAGCACCTGCACACAGCTGGAGAAGAGGACAGGCAGTGCACTTCCCATCTTATGGCTACTTGCTGTAACCACTAACACAGGGAGTTATACATCCTTGTGCATACTTTTCTGCTCCCATGTTTCCCATGTGTTCAGTTGTGGGATGAGAGGGATAAAGACAGGAAACCTCTGTGGCTTCCCTTGCCACAGTGCTTTTTTTTTCGGAAAGAAACAGAGATCTGGGTTTCATTTCTTCTAGAGTGAGGGGAAGGGAGTTAACCCTCACACTTCCCCAACTCCTGGACAAGTGCTTCAGCAGCAGACAATTATGCAGGGCATTGGTGATGACATGTCCCCCTCGCCTTGATTCATATAGACCTGGGTGGCTTCAGGCTGGAGGCTCTTTGTAGAAGTCAGTGCTTTCTGTGGGACTCCCTGGCAGGCTCTTGGGGCACTTGGGCATGAGGACAGCAGGGTTGGGAGTCCCACGGAGACTGAGGCAGCTTGTTTTCCGTTTATTCCAGATGACAGCACCTCATTCTGTGCCAAAGGTTTATGCAGTGTCACAAGGTTTCTGTGCAAAACGCAGGTTCCTGGCATCTCTAATGGGGCTTGGTGGGTAGGCTGGAGACAAGAGCCCAAGAAGAGTGCTGAATGGCATTTTTAGATGTAGTTACCTAAATTCTGTCCACGTTGCATTTGAGGCATGTGAGTGCTTTTTTGGATCTTTCCCTATGTGTTTTTCCTTTATGTATTGCTTATATTACTGTTCCTGTTGGTCTGGGTGTCTACTGGGAGAGTTAAACCTAATGATACAGTAAATTATACCTAATGCATGAAATCAGTTGCATGAAAACAAGTGTAATTAACTGTCACTGATAAAGGTAGATGTTAGAAATTTGTAAGCAGCGTTTCTTTGTGCTGAGTACTTAAAACTTAAGATTGCACATTAAACAGAAGTAGGATATACATCTTGAAACATAATTTCAGGTACTTTTATGATGTGTTTCTAAGCTCTGAACTGTGTTTTTTGTATAGACTTCAAAATCTTTTATATTGCTGTGTTCCAGCAGTCAACGAGAAATATGCCAGCCTTCAGTGCAAATAAACTGTGCTGTAGAATGTGACTGAGCTTAACGTTGGCAAACCTGGCATAGTGTAATTGCATCTGAATATAGTTATTTAATTGCTATTTAAACCTTAATGTTCATTCTGACACTGTGACCCTGATAAACCTTGTAAACTCTCTCCTAGGTCATACCAGACAGGCCCAGTCAGGCTCCCATCTGTTCTAGGTAGGCATGCTAGGCACATGTTAATGAGGTAATATATAAGAGGACAGATAGTCTGTTCTTGCCTTGAAAATTACATTTGACAAATAATATTTCAAACTGCTGTAAGAGCTTAAGCTGCTATTTCTCATGAAATTATACAGGTGTTGTGAGAAAAAGCATCTTCATTAAGAATGTGTTTGTGCCATTTAAAGAATACATGCCCTCTTCTGACACTGCTGTTTATTTGTAGCATACCGCAATGCTGAAATGCTCCACAGGCCTGATTGCTCTGAAGTGTCATAGGTTGCATTCATGTGTCTCTCATTGGTGACTTCAATGTACTGCAAAAGCGACATTTATCTCCACTTAGCTGAGCCACTTAAGCACTTCTCTCATCCACAGACTGAGTCTGCTGTACAAGGATGAAAATGCTTCTAATTTAAGGGAAATTATTTTAACTCTACAGCTGGTAACATGCTAGTTTATAAAATCTGCAGTAGACGGAGGATGCTGAAGTTGGTGCCTATGCAGACAGTTACTCACGTTTATGTGGACGGTGACATTTGTTCACGAGGACTGTTGAACACACATTCAGAGGCTTTAACGCGGCCTTTTTAGCGTGTGCAGTGATAAATGGCTGCAGATGTGGAAACGTCAGAAAAGGAAGCGATCTTACTAGGAAGGAGGATAGTAGAAACTTTCATGCAATGATATTTGAATTCCGCTTACACTTAGCAAAGGAGGAAGACTGAGAGCATCTCCATGTTGTGCAGTGGAGCGTGGCCCAGTATCGTGGGCAGCTCCCATTGTGCCGTGATGGCCAGAGCATGCAGAGGGCACTGGGTGCAGGAACCGGGGACTCTCCGAGCCCCGCGGTGGGCTGAGCTGAGCTGTATTAGCTCAGCGGTGACCTTAGAGCGAAGTACAGCAGCTGCTTCACTACCTCCAGTGTCTTATCTTGCTGCTTGCTCAGTGCTACCTCAGGTATCTCTGGGGCATGTTGCGGGGTCCATTTTTTTTTCTTTGTATTTAGTAACCTAATTTACTATTTAATATTTTCTGTCATGTTTCCACTATTATTTTTATGTAATTAAGATGCTACGATAATTACCAGAGTTATTGTTGAACCCAGTGTACCTGCCTTTTCATCAAAGTCCCCAGTTAAATAATCAACCTTATTCAGTCATGTTAGGTATTTCTCGTTAAACTGTAATAACTTGAAAAGCCTTCCAGTAAGTCAGGTGAGACTTTCTCATGAATGTATGATAATTATATTGGTGATAGAACATATAAAAATATCTTCTGCCAGCAGGTTTATTTGCATTTCACTTGTGATGTCGACTAGCTGACATGAAATCTCTTTTATTGTGTTATTTCAAGGATGCAGGGAAGTGAATACTGGGTATAAAATGATGTGAAGACACATAGATCTTGTAAGTTTGAACCAACACAAAGCTTAATGTGATTTTTGTTTTCCAAGCCCCAAATCAGTGCAGACGTTTGGAAGGTTCAGATCTGATCCTCAGCAGTTGCAGATCGTATTTATTAATCTCACTATGTAGTTGTGCATTTAAACAATGCTGAAAGAAAGATGAGGGTGATACTAAACCTCGCTTGTTGAAAGCAGATTATATGGATGGGCTGTCTTAGCTTTCATCAGCCTTTTTCATGTGATCCTTTCAGATCCAGGTTGTGTGAGCTCTGCACTTCTGTGGTGTACTTCTGAGTTGCTTGGTCCCTATATGCTTTCATGTAACGTGATCAGTATTGGCTTGATAAATATATGGGGTGAGGGAGAATCAAGCAAATTCAGTAGCTCTGCAAGACAGATATGGAAACCTCATCCGCGCTCTGCTCAGTGCTTATCGAGTCAATTGGATCGGTCAGGTCAAAATTGTCTCCTCTCCCCTGCGGGAGCCCCAACTTAGCTGGTTGTTCAGTGCTTCTGTACACAGAACAAATGGAGACTATATTTTGTACACATTATTGTCAGTGTCTTAGAACATGAGTTAATAAGGGCATGGAAACAAGTCTGTTACTAATGCCTGTCACTGCCCGCAGCCATCGCTGCAGCGTGTGAACTGGTGAGAAACAGAAGACGGGGTAATCCAAGAAGCAACATAACGCAATTGTCTGTTTCCCTTCTTGTCTCGTATTTTCCTTTCTGATTTTAATGACACAGCTGGTGGACAGACTCTAGCCCTTGGAGTTACTTGGATTGCCTTTGATTTGATTTTTCCTTTTTTCTTTAATTTCTTTCTGACTTCCAAATTGCTGCCATCATTGCCCAGGAGCCTCTGCTGGAAGGGCAGGACCTGTGGACTGTCCTGAGGGTGTTCATAGAACAACCAGCTAACTGAGTTGTAGAGCAAAGGCTTTAGGTTTGCTCTTCCACAGAATGAAGCTTATTAACTGTTTCAGTGCATTTATTTTCCACTAGCTCCAGTAAAGGAGTATATTAAGGTCACTTTTTCTCCCGAGTCTCCCAGCTGGCAACATAAAATGTTGCTTCAACACCATTTCTGTTACTGTCATGGGATGCTGGGGGTTAGCCTTGCTTTTTAGCTGATTGGGTAGGATACCTCTGTGTGTTGGGTTTATTGATTTTTGAAAAATACATGCTGTGAAATTAAATGAATAGTTAAATACTAAACTGTTAGGAAGAAATGCCCCTTTAGTGTCTTTTCAGTTAGAATGTATCAAGAATAATACTTCCGATTTTTGATTCAGCATACCACCACAGACCAAATACACAATTATTGAAAAATGTTTTTTTCTTTCACAGAATCACAGAATGTTAGGGATTGGAAGGGACCTCGAAAGATCATCTAGTCCAATCCCCCTGCCGGAGCAGGATTACCTAGACCATATCACACAGGAACGCGTCCAGGCGGGTTTTGAATGTCTCCAGAGAAGGAGACTCCACAACCTCTCTGGGCAGCCTGTTCCAGTGTTCAGTCACCCTCACCGTAAAGAAGTTTTTCCTCATATTTATGCGGAACCTCCTGTGTTCCAGCCTGCACCCGTTGCCCCTTGTCCTGTCAAGGGATGTCACTGAGAAGAGCCTGGCTCCATCCTCATGACACTTGCCCTTTACATATTTATAAACATTAATGAGGTCACCCCTCAGTCTCCTCCAAGCTAAAGAGACCCAGCTCCCTCAGCCTCTCCTCATAAGGGAGATGTTCCACCCCCTTAAGCATCTTCGTGGCTTTGCGCTGGACTCTCTCTAGCAGTTCCCTGTCCTTCTTGAACTGAGGGGCCCAGAACTGGACACAATATTCCAGATGCGGCCTCACCAGGGCAGAGTAGAGGGGGAGGAGAACCTCTCTTGACCTGCTAACCACACCCCTTCTAATACACCCCAGGATGCCATTGGCCTTCTTGGCCACAAGGGCACACTGCTGGCTCATGGTCATCCTGCTGTCCACTAGGACCCCCAGGTCCCTTTCCCCTACGCTGCTCTCCAACAGGTCTGTCCCCAACTTGTACTGGTACATGGGGTTGTTCTTGCCCAGATGCAGGACTCTACACTTGCCCTTGTTATATTTCATCAAATTTCTCCCTGCCCAACTCTCCAGCCTGTCTAGGTCTCTCTGAATGGCTGCGCAGCCTTCCGGCGCATCAGCCACTCCTCCCAGTTTTGTGTCATCAGCGAACTTGCTGACAGTGCACTCTATTCCCTCATCCAAGTCATTAATGAATAAATTGAATAGAACTGGTCCCAGTACCGACCCTTGAGGGACTCCGCTAGACACAGGCCTCCAACTGGACTCAGTCCCATTGACCACCACTCTCTGGCTTCTTTCCTTCAGCCAGTTCACAATCCACCTCACTACCCGATCATCCAGACCACACTCCCTCAGTTTAGCTGCGAGGATGCTGTGGGAGACCGTGTCAAACGCTTTACTGAAATCAAGATAGACCACATCCACAGCTTTACCATCACCTATCCACCGGGTTATGTCCTCATAAAAGGCTATCAAGTTGGTTAAGCGTGACTTCCCCTTGGTGAAGCCATGTTGAGTGCCCCTAATGATCCCCCTATCCTTGATGTGCCTAGAGACAGCACCAAGGACAAGCTGTTCCATCACCTTTCCAGGGATGGAGGTGAGGCTGACCGGTCTATAGTTACCCGAGTCCTCCTTCTTGCTCTTTTTGAAGACTGGAGTGACATTCGCTTTCCTCCAGTCCTCAGGCACCTCTCCCGTTGCCCACGACTTAGCAAAGATGATGGAGAGTGGCCTAGCAATGACTTCCGCCAACTCCCTCAGCACCCGCGGATGCATCTCATCAGGGCCCATGGATTTATGGACATCCAGGTTGCTTAATTGGTCCCTGACCCAGCCCTCATCAACCAAGACAGATTCCTCCTCTATCCTGACTTCTTCTGGGGCCTCAGGGGTCCAGGGCTCCTCAGGACAGCATCCAACAGTATAGACAGAGGCAAAGAAGGCATTCAGTAACTCTGCCTTCTTTTTATCCTCTGTCTCCAGGACCCCCACCTCATTCATCAGTGGGCCTACATTGCCTCTAGTGTTGGTTTTACCTGCAATGTATTTGAAGAAGCCCTTTCTGTTGTCCTTGACCTCTCTTGCAAGGTTTAATTCCAAGGAGGCCTTAGCTTCCCTAGTTGCCTCCCTACATCCTCTGACAACAGACTTATATTCCTCCCAAGTGGCCAGCCCCTCCTTCCATGATCTGTACACCCTTTTCTTCCACTTGAGTTTTGCTAGTTGATTTAGTGTGAATGAAATCTAGACTGGCAGTCCTAAAGGCAGAAGTCCTCAACTCAGTTTATACATAGTGTAACACTGACGGTAAGAAGGAAAACTGCCATTCCCTTGGCAAGGGGCAGGCTATGAACTCCAGGAGACCTAGTCTCCAATGACCGGTAGCAGACTTGCAAAATATGGTCGATTGTTTTTTTATTAGGCTTTGTTGCTGGGCCACCACTAAAAGGATTACTTTATTTTACAATCTGTTTTAGTGTTAGAATCTTTTATCTTCCTATCTGCATGAACCTTTATGTCTTTCTCATGTGTCTTCATCTTTGATTCTTCACCTTCTTTCCTTTTCCCAAGCAAGAAGTTTGTGAATGTTCTGGTTGGAAACTTGCATTCAGAGTTCTTTGCCACAAAAAGTCAGTCACTGAATGTCAATTTTGTACATTTCAAGAAAGACATTTTTCTCTTATGCTAATTATTTCTTTTCCAATATTAGAAGCACCTCTAATTGTGAACTTTAAATAGGAGTACCAGCGTGGCCAGCTTGTACAGCAAGAAAATGTTTAATTTCCAATTAAGTATTGGGGCAGCAATGCCTTTGGGGCAGAAAGGCGAGAGGGGGGAGCAATTCGTCGGTGGTATTTGCTGACTGGGTGATTATTAGCGATAGGAGATACTGAAACTTAATTAGAGTTTCTGATCTGGAACAGTGTATTAGGTTTAATTATGTCTGGAAGTCTAGTATTTTACACTTTTAATTAAAATGTGTGAATTTAAGAAGGAAAACTTCTGAATCTTGCCGTCTGGGTAGACCAAGAGCAAGAAGAAACTGTCTGCATTATGCCATATTAAAAAACATAACAGTAGTAAAAGCTGAGGGAGGTGGAAAGAAGGAGGACTTAGATATCTGACCTGTAAGAAATGAAAAGAATTGTAATAGTGTACAAAGCCAGGCTTCTTGGCAGAACTCCAGCCAATACCCGTGTGATCCAACACGTAGCAGTTCATCCTATTCTCTGTCATACTCTGCTGTTGATTGTCCTATCTTTGATGTGAGACATAAACATTGAAGATCCAATATGGAGAGCATTTAGAATTATGCAAATGCGATTCCCCAGGTGTCCTGGGGAAATTCCAGTTGCTGTTCAGTGTTGATGAGCTTCAGAGACCTGTATCTCAGCAGTGGATGAAACAATTCTTATGCTAGATTTTTACAGCAATGTTTCAGGTTTGGGAGTGTTACCCAGTAAGATGCTGCATGAGATAAAGCGTACAGTTTAAAGCACACAAATTAAAAATGCAAAGGATGAAGTAATACAGGGAAATGCACACTTACATTGATGAAAGCACTACTAAGGTTACTCTAATTACTCCCAATAACAAAATACAGTAATAAAAATTATACCCACTACAGTATGGACTTAAGTGATCAGCCTCTGACTTGCTACTTATGTTTTAATCTGTCCTGAAAGGGAGAGATCCACCACTAAGACGTAGCTGGCTGTGGTGATAGATGCAGCCCATTTCAGCAATTCTCTCTGTCTTGACAGCTCTACTCATTCATCTGTGGCGCTTAGACCGCTGGGATATATCTCCCTGGGGTTTGTTTTGTATCTCGGCAGATTTTCTCTCTCAAGTGCTGCTTTTGTTTTATGTTGTGAGAGACAGTGTTCATTCCTCCTTGGAGTCTGGATGGAAATGGCACAAATATAGTAACTCCTCACATGAACTAGGTTCAGCTTGTTCTTTTTTCTGTTTGACCTTCAAGTGAGGGAAGCACAGGTCAGAATTTTAAGATGAATGTAGGTGCCAATACATCTTTCATTCAGCAAAAGGATCCAGAAACAGGGCATGAGGCAGGGTATAAGCCTGCAAATGCGAGCTATAAGCAGGTTATGAGAAATGGCTGATGTACTCATAGGGTTGAGTGAGGGGCTTGCTTCAGTTGTGAGAAACACATGGAAGAGAGCCATGCACTACTGGGGGAAAGTGGCAAGCCCTAACGCCCTGGTGTATTCCAGGGATCTCTGCACTGCTGCTGAAATCTCTGTGCTATTATTTTCATTATGTCCCTCTCCTTAGGGTCATGAAATGCCATTCTTAATTGCAAGTACCTAGGAGTGGTTTAATATACTCCATAGAGGCAATATGCTGATAAAACACGTGTTGGATTAAAAGCCTGTGTGTTATAGGAACATATGGGAAGAGAATAGAGGCAGGAGAACAGAAGTAAGATCCTCCTGGGTGGCAGTGAATTGGTAGTTTTGTTCTGTTCAGTCTCTCTCTTCAAGTTCGGTGTAGGCAAGGGCAGTCTGCTTGTACATGTCAGGGCAGGCATATGGAAACAAAAGCTTATTGTTTGGAAGTACAGGTATTGTTTTGTAGATGACCGTTGAAAAATAAGTAGAGCCAAGATTTATAGATTCTGGGTTTTAGTGATGATAACATAAACTGTAACTTTAAGACCTTACTGCTTCCTGTATTGTCTTGTTTAAATTGCCCAGTTGAATATCATACTATAGTGAATAACAGTCCAGAAGCTTGTGGGGAAAAGGACAGAAACCTATCTGAATTTACAACAGTGACATGTTTATAGTGTGCAATGGTTTGTACATCCTCCTGTTGCATCAGTCACCTACAGAGTAAGGTCTTGGGAATCACAGACATTGGAGCTAGAGAAGGTTTTTTCACAAGAGGCTTGCAGTTGTTGAAAATATCTGCATGGATCTGGGCTTTGTTTTAGATTGCTTCTTGTCATCTTTACCAGTGCAGAATGTCTTCAGGTTGTGTATTTCTAGCAATTGTAAATGGGGACTAATTTATTATTGCTCGTGTTACATAGCAAAATTGCGTCTCAAGCACAAAAACTGTTAGAAAAACTTACAAGTGGTTGTGACAGCACCGCCCGCTGTAGTACAACAGTTGTTTCTTTTTTTAAAACTTGATCATTGTGTCCTAGAGTGACTTAAATGCGTTACAGCAAGGTTAAAACGTCGTCCTCTGTAATGTCCATAATTCACAGCTTGCTTGTAATAATATCGTATCACTGGAGAAATGATTCTCATTTGTAGCATCTGAGTCTTGGACATGTTTACAGATCTCATCTCTATCTCTTTATTATCAGAAAGTCAGGTGCAGATAAAGCAGTGCCTTATCTGAAGGTGTTGTTAATGAGTTAATTAGTACAATGAACATAAAGATAGATCTAATAGCCAGAGCTGTAGTGCAGGAATGTATCAGTTTTATATTACCTTATTATAACTGTTGGTTTTCTCTTTCTTTTTTTCCCTTGATTAGAAGTACAGCTCAGTCTGTTGGAACTTTCAAGCTGAACTATTCCTTTTCTCTCCTGTCTTTGCAATACCTGTCTTGCCTAGTCATCCATTATGGTGGTTTTATACGTTAGTAGCTGTGTTTATTGGAGATTATAAAATCCAAAGAATTGAATATTTATTAAATTTCCCTATGAACAGATTTTTGCCTTGAAATTTACTTAGGTATTGCTGCATGCCGATACACATGAATTGCAAAGATTGATTTGAGAAAGACTGCAGCATATTTTTCTTGGTGGTAAATTGCATATAGAATTGAAAAAGAATAGTAGACTTCTGTTGTCTATCAGCAGCATGACAGTAATCTTAAAAAGCAATCTCTGCCGACAAATGATGCTGTAGAAAGAAAACTTTGCACTCAGTAGGCTTCCTCATTACTGCAACTTCTGCATAAAATAAACAGGTACAGAGAGCTTTGTTGTGAAAGCTCGAGTGCTCCTGAACTTTGAGGCAGGGACTTGCAACATAAAAGTGTGTTGCCTTGTTTCGGAGTTATGTTTATGGCTGCCCTGAATAAAAACTCTTTACATTTGGCATTGGAAAACTACATATGCTCAGTGTCTGCTGCTTATATTTTAGCAGCCTGGTTCCCAGAAGGTTTTACAGGCATCTTGATTTCTGTCATTTGTTACCCTGTGAACACTTGTCTTTGGGTAAAGTTCTTTATTGTGATGGTTAGAATGACCATTGAGCAAAGTCTGTTGAGGTCTATGAAATTATTGATCCGTGTAGGTCTAAGTAGTCTCTAAATGCAAAATGCTTCCTGGGAATGTTGATACTTCTATACACCAAAATATAGAGTGTTTCTTTCAGCAATGTTAACTGTGCCACAGCTGCTATGGGCCTCATTCAAGTCTTTGAAATTCAGGAAGAGCCTTTGCACTGAATTAGTGAGGATGGATCTAGGTCTGTTGAAGGGTGTTACTTGATTAGAGGGTAGTACTGAGAGCTAGTAGATAGCATGGTAGGTCATCATTCAAAATACCAAGAATGCCTCATTAATCTTAACAATTAATATATTAATGATGACTCATGGGGGTTTTGTGAAGACTTTCACCCCGATTTCTCCTGCAGGAAGATTTAATATGACCTTATGCATTAGAGTAATCATCCACTTTAAACACTATAATAGCCTGAGAACTTAGAAGCTGATTACAGGGAATTTTTCTGTACAACTGAGGCTTCTCATTTTGAAGTAACATAGAAAGTGAGGTGGTATTGGTCTATTGCTTGACTGGGAGGTGACAGTGAGCTGCTACTGTGATGCAGCTGAGAGAAAGGTGAGGTATTTTTACTAGAAGCAAAGAAGCTTTAATATTGTACAAGAAATCTTGTAAAACATCATTGGAGATAGTGTGTATAGTTCTGTCATGTCTGTTCCAAAAAGATGGTTTTAAACTCGGAACACGTTCAGCGATGGCTGCAAGGGTCGGTGCAGGAATGCAGAATCCATCTGATAAAAATGGATTAGAGTGTTGCTTTTTTTTTAGCCCAGCAGAATGAAACTTGTGAAGAGTTATTTGTACCAGGTACAAATTCAGTGAGAGAGAAACATCAAGGAAGAAGAAGAAAAAATTAAAGGACTCTGTTGTTATAAGAGCAAATTATACAAAATTTTAAAGAATAAATTCAGCTTGGAAATTAGAAGGTTTCTGACCATTCAAGGAGTAAAGATGCCGCGATTTTGTTAATGACTGATTCCATATACAATTATTTCATTGACAAATCTGAAGGGGGAATAGCCTTGGGACGGGAAAGGGCAGAAATGGGCTGCAAGGATTTGGTAATTTCTTACACCGCCACAGTTGCAGCTGGAGCAGCACTTCTGAGCAAAACTTCACATGCTTTGCTTTACTGTTAGTTAGTTGTCTGTGTATGAATGAGGGGGGTGATTATAGTTAAAAGTCAACATGGTGATGTTAATGAAAACCATTTATGGGTAAGGTCTTAGTGGTTTTCTACTTCTGTGTGCACCTGGAAGAGGGGTGGGATGATATCTGCTGACATCTTACACCAAGCAGCTCCTCTGGCCCACATGCAGCCGTGTCCCCTGGCACCACGGAAGGAATGAAACCAGCTGCGGTACCATCCTGCTTGTTGGTGTCCTTGCTTGGTGGCAGTAGTTGGGGTGGTTTGGGGATGGGAACAATCTCTGGTCCTGTTCATAGTCACTGTGGCTGGATTCAGCCCTGCACATGCGAGTTCTCCATTACTGATACGTGGTATTTTCTACTTGATGACAAAGGTGGTCATCTGTATGACTTGTCTTATGACTATATGACATGTATCTTGATCTGCCAGACCAAGACAATGCCAAGTATCTATCAGACCATGAACATGATTCCAAAACACAGGGAAGAAACAGTTTTCTGACAGTGATGTTATAATGTATTTACTAGGTCAAGGTCTTTTGCTAATGAGGAGGTGCAAAATGACAAGTGCTTTTTAGGTAAATTGTGCTATTTTAAGGTGCTAACAAGACATAATAAAGACGTGGTTTGCATTGCAATGAAAAGGATCAAAAAGACAAAATCTCTATGTATGTTTAATAATTGGATTATTGAATAAGAAGTGTAACCTAACAGTTAAATTCATTGAACCAAAAATGTGATTGAAACTGGTGAAGAGATAAGAACATTTATGTCTTATTTCAGGCAGAAACTAGAAGTTTAGAGAAACAGGAGGTTTGTTTTTGTGGCACAAATAACTGTGTGTGGATGAGGTAGCACGAGGATGCCTGTAACAGAAACCTGACTCTCTCCTCAGAATATGTTCCATGTGTTAACTTAGATGTGATCAATGTGATGGTAGTTGTGGTTTAAGATGCTAGTTTATCTTGCTGTTTTACGTGGCCGTTATCGTTCATGTATCTGTGGTACATACATGGGTCTCAGTATGTAAGTAAAAACATGAAAAAGCAAGAAAAAAAAACACCAAGAAAAAAACCCACAAGAAAATGCTTATCCTATTCTTTCATTGAAAGAAAACTCTCAATGAAAAAAGCCTCATTTCATCTACTGAATGCAATCTCATATGCAAGTGTCTTTAAAAAGACAAATGAAGAAAAGTGGCCTAATAGAGGCGGAGCTTAAAAAGCCAACGAAACAAAACATCCCCTGCACTCCTCCTGTTCATAGCTGAAAAAAATACTGATTGTATAGATTAAATTGGTGTTTGTCCATGGCTACGTTTATTCTGATCTATGTAAAGAGAAGCTAAAACCAGAAATCGAAGTCAGTGACCTGACCTGAATGAGGAAAAATGAAATTCATGGGATAAAAGTTACTGAAAAAAATTCAGATCTCACCAGCACATATGCAAATGTGTAGAAATCAATACAGCTCAAGCCAGAGCAGTAAATAAAGATGAGCACTGCAGTCAGCTCTTGTATCATTTAAGCATCTGGTCTACTACAGTTAATGCCAAATTTAGTTCATGTAAAATAGATGTAAATGAATGTCTGTTGCAAAAGAGACTAAAAAGTGAATATCTGCTAAATGGAATGTTGCTGCGGCAGAGTGACAAGAAAAGAGATTTCAGAATTATTGTGCAGAAATCCCAAAAGCCAACAGCATTTTCTGCAGCTGCAGTTGGGTTAACAAACAGGATTGCAGCATTTTTTTGGAAGAAACGCAGTCAATGTTTCAGGAAAATGCATTTTTGATATTTAAGAGACTGGCTAAGCCATATCTATTATATTTTGCCTAATTCCAGTCAGTGTTCTAAATACTCAATTTTTCTTCCAGAGCTAAAAGCATACTAACACAGTATCTATCTTAGAGAAAGATTTTTCTTTTCTGCTTCACACAATGTCATGTCAGCTCTAACATGGATCTGGGCAGAAGGGATACGAGCGCCTGAGTGCGTGGTACTCTCAAGCAGATGGGCAGGCAAGCAGCAGAAAAAGCAGAGCTAAGCCAGGAGGCAAAAGGGAATTGGCCAGTACCTGTAAAGACCATACAAATTCCTCTCATCCTCTCCTCTCCTTCCTTCCCACCACCAACCCTGCAAAGAGATCACGTTTGTAGCAGAAACAGTCCCACTTCTTCCCTGCAGTTTCTCCTTGGAGCATGAGGAAAAGCTTAATTTAAGTCTCAGATCTGGACTTCAGAAGATGACAAGCATCCCTTTTGCAATATTACTAGAAGTATTTTATGATATAAATGGTTTCTGTGGGTTAATTGTATTTTTGTTGTTGCAGTATTTACAAGTTCAAGTGTTTGTAGTAATAGCTATTGGAGTCTTCCTTTTGTGTCTACGTGATGGGCTCATTGGAAGTTGTCCGAGTCCTGTAATTTGCACCTTTATTGTACAATATCAGAACAATTTCCTCCTCACTGATCAAATGTAACAATTTCAAAGGAAGAATTATTTCTGCTATCAAAAATACTGTTGTGCATGGTGATTGAGAGTTTCTTCTTCCTCCCTGTTTTTTGTATCTGTTCAGTGGGGGGTTGGTATTTAGGTGGTCCTTTGCAAGCACAACATTTGTCATCATGGCTGCTGAGGAGGAATACGACCTTGGTTTATGGTTTTAGCTGAGAAGTTGTGAATTATGATGTAAAATAAATTTTTGGTTTCAGTAAACCGAACAGCAAAACATGGTGTGTGAAAGCTACATTGCAGTTTCTTGCTTATCTATTTTGAACTACCTTGTCATAATTTAAGTACTTCCACTGTTAGAGGCTCTGAAATTCTCAGAAATCCAGCAGTGCACTTCCTAGTGAGTGTATCACAATGATATCCTATTATTTTTCACCTTGATCAAAGTGTTCATATCTGTTCTTGTAATACCAAATGAACAAGACAGTGTAGATTTTAGTGTGAGTGCGCCTTTCTATGAGGGATCACCTGTGGGAAACAGCAAATCCTGGGGATTGCCTGTACACTGTTAGCTTCTTATATTTACAGATGTCATTTTCTTGAAAGATTCAAACGTAATCAAGGCTAGACAAACCATAGAAGTGAAATGTAGAAGTTCTTCAAACACCTGTTCAGTAAGGGTGCCCTGCAAAAACATTAAGACCAAGACTGAAAACCCTGCTGTGGAGATGATGCCTGGATCATGCTGATATTTTGGTCTTGGAGAGTATCTGAAGCATTGCATCAGTGCTCTGGCTACTTCCCAGTTACTCCTTTCATTTTCATAGCAGCTGGTAACCTTGATGGAAACACCAAGGTGATGTGCTCTAAATTTGTTGAAACTTCTTTAGTTAATGAATGTCCCACAGGTACCCTTTCAGCCTCTTTTCAGCTCCTACATCTTCCAGGTTTGGATTCACTGCTGCAGGCAGGCTTTTAGTTCATGCTTCTCCTGACAGTGACCGATTGACTTGTTCAGGCAGCAGCTGTGTCCTGGAGGAAAGGAAATCCTCCTTTAAATGAGGATAGTTCCTATTAGAAAGACTTATCTATCCAAGTAAGGTCAGAGTGGAAGCAGCAGGAGAGGTTCTGAGTACAGATAGACCAGACTAGTTAGAACGAGTTGAGCTGTGATTTGTGACTGCTTTCATACTTTTAAAAGGTTGTATCAGAATACCAACATAGATCTCTGCTAGTTTGTACTCCGCTTTACTCTTGCTGAGCCTTTTGTTCAGCTTCATTAAAGTTGATCTTGCTGCAAGGTTTTTTTATTTGTTTCAGTATTTTAGGGGCCATTTCATATTATCCAGTACTGAGAGAATTTTCTTCTGTTTAATTCCTCAGTTTAATTCTTCTGAGGTTTATGTATTTTGACACTGAGAAGACAGCCTCTGAACAGTCAAAGGTGTCATGCTCTGTGCCCTCTTCACCTGTCCACAGGGTTGCCTGTGGATAGATGACTTCATGTGCAAGGTGGCTTCCTGGTTACTGACAGGTATGTGTTATGTGCTGCGGCAGGCAGGCAAGGCTAGTCTAGACATGACCTTAAAAGTCCCTAACAAGCAGGTTTCTGTGCAATCCTTTTTTTTCTCACTTCTAAAGATTCTTCTCTAATGGCTGGTGATTTTTTTATTTTCTGAGCTCTTCTAGGAGAAAATAAGCTGGACTGTAGATTCCTGTAGATAATATTTAGTCTTTCTCCTTTCAGTTTAAATATTTTGTTGTTCATATCTCACTTGAAACTTAATTTAAAGGTTAAATTTTGTCCATCAGCGATACATGTACTTACCAAAGCTGCAGCAGGCTTTGGGGAAAAGCTACGATGCCTATTAGAAATATATGATGTTAGCTTTATTATAGGACTGTACCACTCAAATTGCCACCCCTTACATCTGTGGCCATCATTAAATGTGCAAAAGGCCAAGCTGTAACTAAACAGTACTGTATCTGTGTTGGGGATGTGCCAGTGGCGTAAATGGGGAAGACAACAGCATGCAATAGCCTTCTGGACTCGAAAGCATTATGCCTTAAACTGATCTGCCAACTCGGATGCCTATTTGGGAGAGCAGTCATTGGAGTTCCAGTCATTGGAGCTGATATTTCTTATTCTTACCAGACCTGCAGAATGCTCTTTTTCATTTACTTGTAGTACATCTGCACTGACAGTTTATGAAGTTCATGTACATGTAACATCTTTGCTACAAAAAGTCTTGAAGAGCCATAGTCACTAGAGTGAATGATCAATTTGTAAGTGCTAGTAGTGGGACAGTATATCTTCACTCTTAATTTTACAGGTAAAATCCTTTCATAATCTGTACAGTTGAGAATTATAATTCTAAACAGTCAGGACCATTGTTTTATATCTGTTCTGATCAACTTTTAGTCATAATATAGAATCTGCTTTCAGACATGTTCTATTCTTATGCATGCCATATGCATAATAACACGGTGACTTTTAATTTCTGTACAGTTTTAGCTGTTACAGGTTAGTTCTTCCCTGTTTGGGATTCTTCTGCCTTTCGAAGTCAGCAGGCACTTCTCTTTGATTTTTAAAATTTAAATAAGATGTGGCCAGAACTCTGGTGTAGCCAGCAGCATTCCATTTATCTGGTGACTGGTTGTCAATCAGATTTAAGGCATCTAGGGGTGCTCTGTTTTTTCTGTGTATTTTTAGTTTCTCACTTCTTACACACTGACACATCCCAGCTTTTTTTTTGTTTCATCTCCTTTCTTTTATCCCTGCTCCTTTCTGCTTTGTGTTACTTCCTGAAACTTTTGGAAAAGAGAAATGCAATAGATCTGTCCATTCTCTTGCACAGCGTTTGAGCAAAGCTCCAAGTTTCCTGCTGGAGATTCTTACTCCTCTTGAAGCCCAGCTGTCATTCCTTCTCTTCAGAAATAGCTCAAGAGATTGTATTCAAAATGCTATTCAAAGAGGCCCCTTGGCCATTTCTCACTTGGGTCTGGGGTACTTTGTCCTCTCACATCTCATTTAGCGTGTTCTTACCAAGAAGAGTGCGATTCAGCCCTGTCCGTTACAACACCTGCAGATGCTGATGGGGCCCTTTTCAGCAACAGAGAAGAAAGGTGGAATCAGTGCCTTGCTGCCAGCCAAGGACTTCCACAAACCATTTATATAAAGGAAAATCTTTCTAATGGGGATTGATTCCTTCTTGTTCCTTTAGGTGCATTCTTCCTTTTGTGTGCAGTAACTCACTGTCTGGAAGACGGGTCAACAATCTTCCATTTTTGAGATAAAGGTTTAGATTGAATTTGCAGCTCAGTATTGCAGCTCACTTGCTCTTAGGATATTAGCATTACTTTGCCACAGTTATGGCTTTTATATGGATTGGCAGCAGCTTTTATAGGCAGGCTGAACTTCATAGAAACCTAACTTAAAATGCACAGGAGGAGAAAAATGCCTCTCTTGTAAGGCTCCTGCTGAGCTGATAACAGTCTACAGGAAGACATCTATTTAAACAGAAATAAACATGCCTTAGGACGCTTGGATCCTATTTCCAGCTTTATTAAGCTATTTTCAGCTTTATTAAGAATGCTGTGTTTAATTTTTCCAGAATTTCCAGCCCCATTAATTTAGTTTACACTGCATTTGGATCAATTAGTGCACTTGATGATAATGCACTATTTGCCTCTGCCTATTTAAAACAAGAGAAACAACAGGATGGATTTTCAGTGTATTAAAGAATCTGGAGTTCCTCCAAAGACTCTGATTAGTCCAAATGGCAAATCTCAGAGGCTGGCCAAGTGGAAACAAAAATTCTGTGTTGGGTAACTGTTCAGTGGATCTATTTTCTCACTCCAGTGACTTCTCAAACCAATTCTTCTAGCAATATCTTGGCCTCAGGATTTTTTCCCCCCCAATAGGCATATTCTCATGACAACTGTACTTAACAAGAATACACACAAGCTAATAATAATAGAGGTAGAGCCACAGAACGTTCAGCAAAAAAGATAAAAGAAAAAAAAAGATCTCTTCAAAACTGCAAGGATTTGGAAGGACTTCCTGGTGTGATGGCAATGCTGTTGAGATCAAATCAGTTGAAATCACATTCAGCTTTCATTCATCAGTAAGCATCTTTACGTTTTCTTCTTGGTGATTAAAACACCCAGAGATTAGGACAGTAGAGAAGGCAACCTCTCCGAACCTGAGCTGCGCAATCTTACTTGGCATATAATCAAAATGCTAATATGTTAGATTTCGGCTTCATTGAATCTCTGTGACCTACTGGATGTCATAAAAGGGGGTCAAAGTTGTTATAAATTTTCAAGTTTCATTTTTGTTTTAGAGAAGTGTTTGCTGTAAAAAGGAAGCATGAATTTTATTACTACACTTTTCAAATACACTAGGGTATATCTAGTATAGTTTCAGACCCTAATACCAACTGTACTTTCCCTCTGCTCAAGAGTATTGGCAGCATCAAATTGTAGTTTTTAATGTAAAGCAATGCTTGCTGTAGTTTTATTTGGGACATATACCTTACTGAAGTACCAAGGTGCCGTATGTGAATTTTATCTGCCAGAGAATATGATTAAGATTATTCAACTTTGAGAAACTACCTGTATTTATCTTTGCTGCAAAATTATTTTGGAAGTTGTTACATTGTGTTATTGCACTGTGATCTTTTGCTTTTTCATGAGTGAATAGTATCACGTTTTGCATGGATGTTTTGAGTGTTTATTGTTCCCATGGGATACCTTGTTTATTTGTCATGCTTCTGGTCTGTCACAACATTTTCAGTTTGACGTAGATTACTTACAAGTTAGCACACGACGAGTCTTGTAATCTCATTTGCTTCACCCAACTTCATATGCAGCTCTGAGAAACGTTCCCATTCCACTGAAGTACCTTCTCAGTGGCGCAATACAGATGAAGGTAGAATAAGTCACTGTAAAAATCGTATTGTAATGCTGGATTTGTTGATTTATTCAACAATAACAAAATACAAAGTAATAGGTGAACGACCTAGGCTGAATTCCCTTGAGTATCTAACTGATGTAGAAGTATTTTATTCCTTTATGCTTCTTTTGGAAACAACAAAAATCAATTCTCCCTTAAGTATCTTTGTTCAGCTTCTTAATGTCTTAAATATGTATTTAAATGCCCTGATACCGGTCAATTAAGTAAATGTGGTCGTAGATCCTGAAAAAGCAGAGCTTTTTAATGGAAATAGCAAAATTCCAGTGTTATTTGTATCTGATACTCCACCATAAGAAATGCACTGTCTTTATCTTACCCTGTAGTTTTTGATATTCTGCCAATCCCCTAGAGCTTGAGAATTACTGTGCTGGCTAACGTACCATATAGATGACAATTTAAAAGGTTTATTTTAGATAGATGTAATCATCTGTGGCAGTACGCTACAGGCATGGCAGTCTGAGGTGTCTTGCCCTGTTGCTGACACTAACTATTCTGGGGATAAATAGATAACTTCAGGCTCTGGGTTGCCTTTCAGAAGAGAGAAACCGTGAACCCATCAGGCTGTGCACTCCTGTGCAGTAGATTTCTCTCTGTAAAGGTTCGGTGCTGCTGTCCATTATTTTCCCTAAGCCCGTTTGGTGCCTGTACAATCACCAGAACTCTGGCTTTGTAATGGTGTGTCAGCTCATGAAATCTTGACATCAGCTGTAGTGCATACAGGAGTGATGCTCATTTTAACTAGAAACTTGCTTTCTGCACAGTGTATATTTTTATTTAAAGTTTTCTGTTTATGTAACAACAGGACACCGTAATTCTGATACCCAGCAGCAGTAATATTTGTTTGCTGTTAGTGACTGATTGTATGGAATCATTTAGGTTGGAAAAGACCTTTAAGATCACCGAGTCCACATATACAATGAGAGAGACTTATTTCCTTTTGCTATGCAGTATTAATCAGTGTAGAACACACCTAGTAATTTTACTGAGAGTTTTTTTTTTGAAAAAAAAGAGAACAGCAACAACATAATGACAGTGTGCATGAAGTTTTGCAAGGCTGTTCAGAGAGTATCTTTTCCCCACAGTTTGACTTGTTTTGCCAGTGCACGTTAGAGATGACCACTTGATTGCTGCTCAGTGAAACCATACTTTTTTTTTTTAAAAAGGTCAAACCTTATTTGACTCAAAAAGTGTATTTAAACAGAAATGACTTCTGTAGTCAGCCAATTGTGTGAGAACATTCTAAGTTTAAGATTTCAGGACTTTTATTTTCAGTTGAATGGAGATGAAGAGATTTCGAAAGGTTTCTTTACTCTGCTGGAGTTAGTATTAGTGAGGCAACAGAATATTTAAGTACTTGCGGTGCTGCTACTTTGATTTTATTTTCTACCTGGCATTATTAGGTATATTTTCAGCGTAGCACATGTGTAATTGGAAATATGAATGTCTTCAAAATAAACAAAACTGTTGTATCTGATATACGTCTCCATGCTACACATCTGTATCTCATTCTTGGCTTGTGTAATAAGCTTTGGAGTTATTTAGAATTATGCTTTGGATACACTGATTTCGAGTGAGATGTATGAAGACTAGGTACTACATGAGAGAATATACTACAGTGTATTATGTTTATGACGATTTTATGAATCATGGTGTAACATTGTTATATTTCTCATACCTGATGAGTGACATTTTAATATGGACGTATCAAAATATTGCACCACTGCATTGCAAAGTATGTTCTCCTTTAGCATCGTTTACACTGGATAGATAAAATAAACATGACCTGAAGTAGTTTCCTTTCTAGTCCGGATTCTGATTGCTCACAGTGTTGAAATATTTGAAGATGCCTTTGCATCAATGCATGAATCTAATAATTTTCTTTTCATCTTCACATATTTCTTCTGTAGCTGTCTGTTGATGCTTGAACCCCAGTATTTTAAATGAGTTAATTCTCACAGAAGTCACTCCTACTATTTCTGACTTGTTTCAAAGAACACACATGCTTTGTGGAGCTCATTTGCTTGTTCTTTTATGATGGTACTTGTAGATTCAAGGAATATGTTTTCTGAAACTATTTTTACAACAAAGATTTTAGTGAAACCTACTGAAGCTTCAGTAAGCTGCATTGAAGGGCATGACGTGAGGGGCTGAAGATTGATTGTGTTTTATAAAATCGGGACCTCATCACCTGCCAGAGCTGCTGTTATCAGATTGCAGAAACCCTCAATATGAGGGATATTGAGGAGAGAAACATGCATGTGCAGAAAGAGTACCTGTTTTCAAAACTGCCTTGCTCTCCTTTGTAGAAGCCAGTCACAGCAGGCAGCTGGAAAAGCTAACAATTAAATGAATCTTACCTTCTTTCATGTCACAACTTAAATAGGGAAGAATTTCCACAAATCAGGTCATATAACTGCAATATGTCTGCCAGGGACTGCGCAGTGGTACGACTGTCACGTGGCTGCTGTAGATCCCCAAAGCCGTTCATCTCAACTGTGAAGCATACACACGTGGTTTTCCCTGAATTTAGCCAGGGAATATTGCAATTAAATTACATTCTCTCTGTTCTAAAATTTTCCAAAGTAGAGCAAAATTTAATTTTTTTTTTGTCAGGATATGGTTAAATGGGATGTTTAACCGAGACATGGGAAGGAGGCTAATCTCTCCCAAGCCAAAGACCGAATTTCATTTTGTGGAAATTTTTTTAATATTACAGTTTATTTATTTTTTAGTAATTTCTTATCTACAAACACTCTTGTAAATCTTATGTGCTTTAAGATGCATAGCTGAGACATTTTTTTGTGCATAACCACCAAATGTATGTAAGAATAAATGTATGTAAGAATAGCATGATCAAGTATGCTAAAAGCAAGCAAAGCTGTTTGTTTTTACTCAAGGAAGCATGATGTTATGAGCAAGAAGTGTGTGCTACAACAACAAAAATAAACACCATAGTTTTGCTAGTTCCCCACACGGCATCTAGTGGATATGAAGCAGTGTAGTCATGATATCAGGGAACTGATTCATCTGTTAAGAGAAATGCATTCTATGCACCATAAAATTAAATGTTGCATTGCCAAGCAATATAGCAAGTATTCCTGTAGTCAATTTTAGCAAACTAAACACTGTAAAATGATATTGTAAGAAGGGGGTACTGGAAATCTGTTTTGAAAACATATTCCATTAGGAACACACACTGTACTCGATGGAAGGATTACAGCTGCCATTTCTGGTGCTTTATGTTTTCTACATCAAGAATATACTGTGTGCTGTTAGCAGACTAAAGCATAAGAAGGATATTTCACATTTATGTCGAACCTTATCATTCTAAATGAATCCAAAGTACTAAAAAAATTATATGGCGTATGCTCTTTGGTGCTACTGAAGCGCTGTTATCAGGTTGTGAAGCAAACAAACGCTATCCAGAATGTTTTGCATGCATCGGGGAAGAAAATTTTGGCCAGACACGCCAAGTGTTAAGTACCCCACTTTTGAGAAGTTCCAGTACCTTTAAGGCACAGCCCAGCCAGCTGTAGAGCTTTTTCGTTACTTTCATTTCTTGAAGCACATGACATTGTGGTGGGGCCCATACGGCAAAATACAGAGCGCGCTGACACAGAATCATTGGAGTTAGATTTGTGACCACAGTGGCATTGCTCTGTAAGAAGCAAGTGAGGATCTATATTTCATCTTCCTTTCCCTTTGCTGTTTTCCTGCCTGTTACCAACCAGTGAGTTCTCTATAGAAAAATAGCAGAGAGGGGGACCAGGTGGCAACACTGTGCGTACTTTCTAGAAATTAGCTGAAAACTTTGTGTGATTATGCGTATGCATAAGGGCACAAGTCAGCAGTATGATCTTATAAATTGAGACAGAGATGTACTCCTTAGAGTCTTGTAGCTTACGAATTTAGGGGGTAAATTCTTAGTCACTGTGTAAATTGATATAGATTTACTAATTGACGCTAGCAGAGAGTGTGGCCCCTTGGGTTTCTAAAATGCTCTTGGCTCAGCCAAAGATTATACACATAAAGATTATATTTGCTTTTCTGCTCTTACTTGTTAAATGCATACTTTATTAAATTATATTTCTGTGGTTAACTCTGTTCTGAAAAAGTGCCTGGCGGGTTCAGGTTCTTAATGTGTCTTCCTCGCTGTGGGGGCTGTAAGGCTTAATTGTTCATAATGTGTAAAAGCTTGAGATGAAAGGATTTATGTAAAAGCATTGTATTATGATGATTATAAGGCTGATGGTGATGCATATCACACCTGCTGTCACACCAACTTGAGCAAAGCACTCTTTGCCTTTAGACTAAAATTTCTCTGTAACGGTGAGAACAATATCACTTCTCAGTGTTTCTTTTTTTCCCTGTTGAAAAATCTGGTGGCTCTCTCCGATAAGTCAAAATATTTCAGTTTATTCTCTTTTCTTCTGGATGAGCCTTACACTTCAGGATAAAACTTACTTGATGAGATTATTTTAGGTAAATCCAGATGTTGAGATGCATGTGTCTTTTGCCACTGGGAAAATTAAAATAATTGCTAAAAATCTACATTTCGGGGGTGGGGGGGGGAACTCTGCTTTTATGGTAATGTTTTAGCTACTGAAAAACTTTCTGCTTTAAAATGCAGAGAAGCACTGAGATTGATTGTGTCCTATTAATAGTTACTTGCATTCTCTTTTTAATCCAACAAATGCAAAGGTCAAAAGAAGTGTAGGAGAGTGCAAAAGTTACCCAGACCTAAGAGAATCCATTATTTAGTGTGGTATGTTTTAGCAGTACATTTGAATCTCTCTTCCCTCACCTCTCCGCATGCCCCCGCCCGCCCCCTTCATTGTTTTCTTTGTTATTCTTTCTTTCCCTTATAAAACTTGATTTGAATGAGACAGAATGCCCTGGGGCATTGTTGATGGGATACAGGGCTTTTCGTCTCTTGATTGCCTTCTTGGCAGTGTCTTTAGTGAAATCAAACCTTTATCTGTTAGAGACTGCAAAGTAAGCTAGATTCTGGAAATTGAGATTAACTCTCAATTCTGTTCCTTAATGGGGAAACATCTATATCTAACATGGCATCTTTCTTGATAAAGAGTAAAGGCTGGATGGGTATTGTGGATGAGCTCTGAAAGCTTCACATACTGACGTCCTTCCTGTTGTGTAGTCAGAGGACTCTGATCTCTGGACCTGACAATTCCCATCCTTCTGGTGTTGGTCAGTAAAATGCAATTGTGCTTTGAAAAAGGCATTTTATTTTGGGTGGAGTGTTTTGGCAGAATGAGTGAGCGTTAAAAGATGATGCAAAAACCCATTAGAAAACATTTTCAGAGATACCACTGTAGCTGTTACTTTCAGCATACCAGAAGTGTAATATTAAGATGATGAGAGAGAACACCTAAATTTTAGTGTGCTTGTATAAAGATACACTGGTTAAGGTCTCTTAATGTCTTTACAAGTTATTTGTCTTTACACATCCTTGACCCAGACCAGAAAAACCCATTGCCATTTTATTTTGTATTTTCTTCTTCTTCCTCCCAGTAACGTCACCTTCAGATAGCTAAATGCTATCAATAATTCCTTGATTTACTATTGCATATTTTGTGCAGCTATCAAAACAAGTATCTGTTTTCAGTTTCAATTGTTATGCTTTCAATAAGGTACCAGCAACCTTCAAAAAATGTTGCTGAATGTGACACTGTAGAGGCCATGGTTACACCCAAGCAACATGCTCACTTCCAGCCACAACTAAAAATGCTTTCTTAAAGTTTCTTTACAATTTCAAAAGATAGTGTTCAGAGAATTACCATAAAATAATGCTTTATTAACATTTTAGGCATTTTTTTTTACAGCTTATTCAACATTCTGATGTTTTTAATGATAACCTACAATTATTTGAGGATGCTAGGTAGCTTTTAATTAAGCAATATAGAGTAAACCTTTCACACTGAGACAGAATGTTTCTAAATAGCCTTGTGTTTTATTGGTGAAGGTGCCTATCAGTGCTAGAGGGTAAAGCAAGAAGAGTGAATTTAAAGACTATATACCTGTTTTGTTAGGGTAGAGTCCAGATAGTCTTGTGCTGAACGTGTCCAGAATGCACTTGTGTGGACTGGAAGGCCATACAGAGAGCTGTAAAACACACACAGCTAGAAAATTGTTTTTATGTTGTCTGAATATTCCATGTACTGCACTAAGGTCAAACAGACCTAAGATTGTATCCACAGTTTATTGAATTCAGGTTTTTTTCAATGAGTTCAATGGGATTTGAATCAAGGTCTTTCTGACGTTGTGATAATAGATCTGGCAAGGGAAAATGCTTCTATTGTGCTTCTGGAACATGCTTCTTTATCCTTAAATTAAGATTGATTAAGCATAACTGGTTTCTAAAGAAACTGTGAGCCACAGTATCACAGCCAAAATGGAAGCAGGTCAGAAGTTTCACATCCTCTCTTTCTTGCTTTGTAATGATTGCAGGTTTTAGTAAAGCATTCTTCTGTCTGATTTGTTTTGATAACTCCACTGAACTTTAAATTAAAATATATAAAATTATAATTTATGTGTTATGTTTGTAAATATAAATTATTTTATACCCATTTGTTTAAAAAAATAAAATGGGAGTATGATAAACACATTGTGGTGCAAAGAAAAACTCCAATAATAACATATGTCATGTCATTTCTCAAAGCAAATTTCAGATTGGTTTTACAGTTTTAACTGTTAAAATGAATTTTGAAAGATGATGTTCAGTCGGTTTGTGGAAGAAGTATTCTGCCCTATTTTGTCATGCTTAGTATTAGGTTACTAGGCAGACAGCTGCAGTTGACTTAAAATGGTGCACTAAAAATATCAAGGAGCCTGGCCTTGAGAAAGCAGGGCAGTAAAATGGCAACAAGAATATTTATTTAGCACAGAATTATCTGGGGACGTGAGAGATGCTTTCAGAAGTGTAATATATCACAGGACAAATTTTATTATATTACTTTTGTCTCTTACTGCTTCTATTGATCTTTTTCATATACATTTTAGAAAATTGTCACGTATCTGTCCTCAGAGCCATAAAATAAGCTTGACATCAATAAGTGTTCCATATATGTCTTTTTACCAATAAAGCAGAATGGGCAGATTCTGTCCATTCAGTATGCTTTGTGACTTAATTTAATAAAATGTAGCTTGTTTGTTCATTAGAAAAGATTTTAGGTGAAAATGTATTAATCAAGGTGGGTAACTTACATATTCAAAAGTAAGTTCCATTATTGGGGTAATACAAAGGAAATTATTGGTATTTATCACTGTGATTCATTGGACTAATTTTAAGGAGGTGATGTTTCATTTTTCAAAAAAATCCAGCATCTCTAGCCAAACAGCACTTGAGCTCACCCTGAAAGCATCCAGATGAACGGCTCGCTTCTTGAGTACAAATGGCTACAACTTGATTGCATATCAGTCAAGCAAAACACCAAACACCAAGAGAATTTAACATCATATAACAGCAAAGAAAAGGCCCACTGCTAAGAGTTCAGTGCCTTCTGAGAAATATGCTCAGCCTTCCAAGTTTACCTTAATCTTAATTTTGCAAGTGCTGTATGGGAGGGCACTGGGTGCTTGGAAAGATTCAGTGCTACAGCAGCTGAAGTAGCCTAGTGACAAACTCTACAATAGTAGTTCACCATTTTGATAAATACTATATAGTATGCAAATATATACACACACACAAACTCACACACAGTATGTGTGTATGCCTATATCTGATATCTGATATCATTTCTTCCTGATATATTCATTCTTCTTTATAATCTTTCACAGGTACTTTCTGTTTTGCTCTTTTTCCTTCTTTACTCTCACTGTGCGTTGCCTCCCAAATTTGAAAGAATTCCTTCATGCTCTTCTGAGTGCTTTGGAAAAACCCCATTTCCAAACCTTAATTCCAAGTTCATTGATCTTTGTTCAGACTTAGCTCTAAGTAGTAGTTTTGTACTACCAGGATTTGGAATTTTGACTACACTAGGCAGCCATTATGCTAATTACCTTTGTAAAGTACCTCTTATACGCAAAATCTCTAGAAACAGAAATCAGATATAACAACTTTACAATCAGTTGTTAGAAGACCTGAGATTTATAGGCTCTTCCTGAACTGAACTAACCCTCATACATGCCACACATAAAATCTGAAGCATAAATTAGGTTGGAAGCTGCTCACAAAGGTGATGAACTGCCCAGCTAACGGTTTGTCTTCCCGTCTCAGATGTGTTCACATCCTGATTGCCAGACTGACCCGCAGTCCCCTTCCTACTCCAACATTGTGGGATGAAAGTTTTCCAGGACAGTTCTTTTGCCCAAAGTTCATTCCTGCCAGATTTGTCCTTCTCTAACTCCAGCCAGCTGTAAAAGGACTCCAATGGCATTTGGCAGACTTTGTGTTAAATAAGTTGCACTCTGTATCCAATGGATGTAGTTCACTGAACCAAGAAGAGTTTTGTACTTTTATAGATGATAGCGTCACACTTGAGTACGGAGAAAAAGAGCAGAACCTCTGCTGCTCCCTTATTTTGTTTGTGTGCTTTCTCCTTACCTTCTCATCTGTCCTCTAAACCCACCTCAGCAACTGGTATCTGATTATTCTGGTGTTTGGCTTACATAGTTGGATGGTTATCAACCACGACCTTGTGAGTATTTGGCTGAGTAAATTCAATCATCTAATGAAATTGTGGTCTTTCCATCAATTGATTATCAAATTGCTTGTATAGTTCAGCTAGCCCATCTCTTTTCCAAAGCTGCACGTTTTTGTTTGCTCAGGCAGTCTGTGCCTGACCCCTTCCTTGCCTTTCCTGAATGTCCCTTTTTTCACTTGATGTGCACATACCCTTTGAGTCTGGTCAAATACCAGTGGACTTCACGGTCATTTTACTGACTACTCTGTTGACAATAAATCAGTAAAAAGGCATTTCAAAAGTACAAGAGAAACTAGTATGACTTGGTTTTATGCTGCCCAGTGTAGCAGTCCCAGACACCTGCTGATTTACAAGGTGAACAAAGATTATGTGAAGAGAGGACAGTGCTTGCCGAGGCAGTGACCAGGAGGAGCTGTGGTACAGGTGAATGCCTGTAAAGGACGGATTTGCCCACTTTTTTTTTTTTTTTTTTTCCTAGCTCCCTGTGCCAGTACATGATCTTTGAGCAAATAAAGGTGTCAGGTTGGAGTCCATTTAAATACCAATCTTCTAGAAAGCTGCTGTAGGTGTAAATGTAGGGCAGCATTGGCAGCATACCTGCTGCTGTATTTGGTCATGAAGTACAATTGACACTCTGCTGTAGGTATTTAACACCCACTGGAGCTGATGCATGCATATGAGGCCAGACACCAGCTAGTTTGGAATGAATGTGAGCACTCAGGATTTTGGGCCAAAATACAGAAAAGCTGCAGGTTACTATATCGCTACTACACAATAGAAGCTGCTGTCTTGTACGCCATCCGAAGGACATGGTTTCACCTTGAGCTGCGTTGCAGTTGCCAGTGCAAACTAGGCTAACGGCTACTCCACAGTGCAGTTGTCTTGACAAGTTGTGGAGGACCTTGCTTACAGAAACGAGCTGGTGGTTGGCTTTATCAGTGATAAACCTAACGTAATACAGGAGTAGGTGTGGTTTTGGCCCATACAAACACAGACAGTATACCCTACTGAACAAAACTGTGTTTGCTTTCTTTAATTAGAGCTTCTCTTCGCTGTGATATGGGGCAGGAGTTGTTTGCATTTCTAGTATTGCTATATTCTTTCCTTTTATGCGAGCTATGGTACATTTTATCTTTTTCTGCAGTGGTGTTCCTTTTGGTACTAATGGAACCACTTTTTTTCAACACTATTTCTTTCTTGACTAATGAAGAAACAGGGAAAATCACGAGGCAGAGAAAATCAGTGGAAGAAGCCAAAGGTACCCACTGCTAAGGCACTCGCTCTTGAACCTCTTCCATCTCTTTGTGCTGACAAGCTGAAGATGCCAGCTGCTTAGTAAACTAATTGTACAGATGTTCTTAAAACACTGGAGTTTGTTACTTAGTGGTGGTGTTAAGATGAAGAGGAAACCAGGATTATCCTCTTGACAAAATTCTTATCAGCCACTTCTAGGTTCAAATTCTCAGAATCTGAGAATTTGCTCATTCTCAAATGAGAGAAGATGAACTCTAAATAAATGAGGTGCTTCTATTTTAATTGAGCTTCTTTTTTTTTTTTTTTTGAAAAGTAATAGATGGATAAGATAAAGGAAAGAGGAAGAAGTACAGTATATTATTCCTATGTTTGCATTACAGTAGGTCATGTTATATGCCTATGGTAACATTGTAGTGGGTGATATATTTAGCTGTAAAAGCATGGATTATGCTGTACCAGGGCAACATCAAGAAACCAGCCTATTGAAAGGTGCATTTAATAAATATATCTCAGTGTATGAAATCTTATAAAATACGAATGCAAAAGTAATATTAATATTGTGATGTTTTATTATCGCTTTATAGAAAATTTAATTTTTGTATATACCAAGAAATAATATTTAATAAATATCTGCTTTTTTTTGGGAAGGTGACTTTCGTGTCTCTTCACAGTCAAGTGACTTTCCTTTAAATTTGTAGGATAATTTCTTGTTTTACTTTTGTTTGTGTTTTTTTTTTAATAAAAATGTTCTTACATATTTATAAATGTGTTTATTTCATTTTATAATAATTACTGTATCACACTTGGAAGTAAGAGGTATTTGCTCAACATAAGGATCCCACACTGCAGTACCTGCATTCCTATAGCAGCACAGTGAAGTATTGTGCTGCGCTACTGTACAAAAAATTAGAATAATCAAGGCAATTCCTTCTGCTCTGTAGGAAAGGAGGCTGGAACCCAAACTGTCCAGCTTTCCAAGGAACCTACAAAAATGTCAGGGAGATTCCACACCTTCCGCTGAAAGAGGCTCTAGCTCTGCTAACTTCTTCTTTTCCTTCCTGAGGATGTCCATAATAGAGTCATTGGAAGAGGAGATAATTCTGTTTGACTGGACAGAGGAAAAGAAACTGTACCCCATAAATACGTAGGCAGCGGGTATGCATCTTGTGCATGTCCAGGAGCATGGTGCCGAGTTTGTGGGTACTTTCATGCTGCTCTTTGTGGAGCTCAGCAGTGAGACTCTCCTGTCCCTTCAGTGTTATCACAAAAATGATAAATCCAGCAGATTTATCATTTTTGACTGTTTCCATTCTCTACAGATCTGTCATCAAGGAGGACATACACCAAAAATAAAACTCCTCTTCTGCAGAGAAATCATGTCTATTTAGGAAAGATATTTATATGATAAAGTCTTTTACTTTGGAGGAAGAAATCTGTTAGCATTACAGAGGTCTGTTCACTCTGGCAGAAGTCTCCTGAAATCAATAGATTCTGTTTCTTTTACATTAAGACTCTTAACAATGGAGGTTTACCCTCATAGACTTTACTCTAATGGCATCTTTGCTTAATTTACCTGATAAAAACTTTATTGCAAATTCAGTAACCCTTCTCCTTTTTAACAAGTTTACCAGCCTGCAGATAATTTCAGAGACAGGATCTGTTTATGGGAATACATTAGCAAAATACAATCCAGCCATGATTTATCTTTCTTGTGTTAACTTCTTCTGAGTTGGAGGGAGTCTGCAATTAAGGTTTATAACTGCTAGTGCTATGGTACTGATGGGTCCCTGCTTCCTCCTCAGAGTTTTGATCTTGTAGGGTCTAAACCACACTGGAAATCTTAGATCCCACAGCCCGTAAGACGTATAACAAAGCATAAGCACCAAAGCAGGTAGTTTCATGAGAGCATGGGCACTCCAGCTGATTTACTGTTCAGTCACTGAGCTGCTGCCTGTTGGATCATCTTGTCGATAAGGCATAGGTACAGAGGTGATGTAAAGATTTTCCTTAATTAATATCTTCTGCTAAGGGTGTAAAGGAAAAATCTCATTGTTGGAAATGAATGGATTTTGATAAAATGTTCTAAAAGGCTTCAGCCAGAGTCATAAGTATTAGAGAAAATAGTTGAAATAAGTGAAGTTTGGTAAAATAGCTAGCAATTGAAACTGAGTTCCTATTATTAGAGGTATTGAGCGTTCTTAAAATTCAGAGCAGTGCTAGCAGTACTGCATATAATACTGTGAGCTCTTTTTCTAGCAGTTGAGGAAAGTAGCCTTTAGACAAACATTCTGATTTTGTAACTACATTGTGAGATTTGTGGTTTTGATGTTCCTGCTTCCTGCAAACCTTCAATGCAGGAATTAGAGGGTTTGTGGAAGAACCGTCTGGGGAACAGCAGGATAATTCTGGCACTCTTCCTTGGGGTTTTCTTTTCTTGCATAAAAATATAAGAATGAAGCACCTCTCCAAAATTCACCAGAGCCTGAGCAACAAAGACAAGCACAGATAGTCTGTCTTGCAGAGGACCTTTCAGCTTCTGTAAAAAATGGAAAAGGAAAGTTGAATTCTTTCCTTCTGCAGCCATTGCCCAGCTTCTCCCCCAGCTCCATCCTTCCTCTGACATCCATGTAACAAGCTAGTGCCGGGGTGACTCCTCGTGCACTGGGCAGTGCAGAGTCCCTTCTTACAGGAACCTGTAGTACAGCAATTCCTCAGGGTGTCCCTGTACAGGTACTGGGTTTTTTGAGTTGCTAAGATGTGACATGTAAAGGATAGAGGAATTGTAAATGCTCGACGAGTAAGTGCTAGCACATTTGGATATGCATACAGGACGTGTGTTTTGATACAGATATGTAGGAAGGAATAGAAGAAGAGAGAGAGAGTTTTGACTTATGGCAGGCATCCCAGTCTTTCTCTCCCAGATGTGAATAGCGTGCTTGGCTCTGCCAAGACCTGGCTGCTGCACTGGCATAACACAGTTTTTGCACTAATGGGAAAATCTTTTACATGACCAGCCTGTCTCATAAGCCTTTCTCTGTTAGTAGTCTTAAAAGAGAACAGAAGAAAACACCACCTTACTGTGCAGACCTAGGAGCAGGGTTTATTTTAAGCAGCACGCATTTCTCATTAGTAAGTTGGCAGTATCAGTTATGGTGGCAAAGAATGTGTGTGAGAGCTCTAACTGAAGCCCTCTTACATACCTGTCCCCAGCAGCTCTAATGACTTTCAATGGACACGCATGATTGCTATAGACAATAAACATTTTTTTTAATGCCCTTTATGACTTCTTTTAAGACCCCTGTGTAGTTCTTTCCCAGTGCAATGTGGCACACATTTTCAACAAACTATTCGCTTTTTTGCAAATATTTTTCTTCTTTTCTCCTTTATATCTGTTATGCCACAAATTCTTTTGATGTCATACAGAAATGTATTACTACTTCATGAAAGTCTCTGCTTACTCTGAATTTCAAACTAGAAAAAAATGTAGATGGAGAATTTAACTTGCACCTTATCTGAGAAGGCTAATACTAGGAATGAGCAAATATTCAAGAGCTATAGAGGGAATCTTTTCAGTCTCGTCATGTTTTTCATGTATTTTCCAGCTGTATTTCATACTGGTACTTTCAGCTTTCTGCACAGTTATACTTTTCTACAAATATTTATATGCAAAAAAGCACAGAATGCTACTCTTAAACCATATTTCTCTTTTTCACATACAGTAGAAACTGACTGGTTTCAAAATAGATCTATTTCCCATAGATTCCCATATGGAGTGTGTGCATTGATGAGCAGGAAGCGTTACTGGGCAAGAACCATGCTTCTCCACACCACTGCCTTGTGCCAGTTGCAGGAGTGCTTATGATGTTTTGCTGACATCTTCTCTAAACCACTTTAGCGTTCTTCTCCCCATGTTATTCTCCATAAAACAGTATGGGCATGCTACAAATTAGATATTTAGAGTAAGGCAGATCTGTCTATCAATTCAGTCAAGAGATATGGTGACGTGTTTTTTTGCCTCTAAGTGGTTAACAATTGCAAAAGATTCTTTTTAATGCTTAGTACTTTATTCACTTTATTTTTCTTTTTAGTGCATTGGAAAATAAATCTTAAACATTTCTTCTGTTATCTAGCATTTTAAGCCTTTTTGCAGCATTTGTAACATCTCTTTGCCAGCACTCCATCTGTGATTTTAGCTTGCAGGAAACACTTTGCAATTCTGTTATTAGCTTAGATGCAGAGAGCTGCTGTTTAAATATTAATTGTAACTTCCCTCAAAAGTGCAGTCAAACTCACTGAGTAACTTGTAAAGTTCAATAAATATTTAGGGAGAGGGTGGGAAGTGTGTTGTAGGTAGGGCCTGCTCTTAGTCTTAGCAAAGGTCTTACTCAAGTTAACAGTGCAAAATAGATCATGTCCTGATGCTTGTCGTTTCCTTTCCACTTCTTACCTCAATTCCCCTCATTGTACACACACAACAGAAAGAAAAAAGCATAATGTTAAACTGCAAGCATACTTCCTGCACAGTTAGCGGACTTCCTGCTAAACCTGCTGTAAGAGAGGAACACCACGCAGTGCTCGCAAGAAAAGATAGGAGATCCATCATGTGTTACAAATCCTGGTTACTGGGCAAATGTACTTTTAAAGTACTTGTGTATTGCTCTGTCAAGAATCACATCTCGGTAGAGGCATTATCTTGTGGTTGAGCCCCTCTCCTCTGCTTTCAGTCATGAGCCTCACCCTATTCATTTATTGATTCCACAAAATGTACTTTACACTTAAAAATTAAAAAAAAAGGAAAATATGATGGTGTTCACAGACATTTCGGTAAAGTGTGTTTGATAGTAGAGAGAAACAAAGTAGTTAACACTATCTGACCAGCCTGTTTTCTGTGGATCACCAGAGCATTGTAATTGTAATACTCGTATCTGGTATAATTGAAAGAAAATGAGCCCCATTAAAATAGTACATTGTATTTTTCCCTCTCTTCTTCTTCCATATGGTTATTAATGTTTTATTGGTGAGGTGGTTTGCCTACGGTGTAATCTGGGATTTTTTCCTTATGTCGTTTAAGTGAGTTACTTCTCTTTTTGTTTGCAGGTGGACTGAATTTTAATATGTTGAATTCTGTTGATTGCTTAGAATTTAGATGTTTTTCTTAGTATCTTGCAAATGTATAATAAATTTTTAAAAAGTTAAGTCATACACACATGTCCCTTTTATTTTTCAGCATTCTGTGAAGAGGGGTGCAGATATGGTGGAACTTGTGTAGCCCCTAATAAATGTGTCTGCCCTTCTGGATTCACAGGAAGTCATTGTGAGAAAGGTAAAGCTTTACTGAAACACACCTTCTTCTTTGGTAATGAGAAATATGATATACTGAATTAAGAAATAATTACTTTCTTTCCTTCTGCTTGATATTTTCTCTTCATTGAAGATACAACTGTTCCATAGCTGCCTTTCCCTAACTGAAAGCTAGTCTTAAATTAAACATGGAAAGTTTTAGACAATCAGGGATGTATCTGCTTTTGCTTCCAGCAGACACTTTTAGTTAATTAGAAGGAATGGCAAATGAAAAATATTTACTCCACCTATTTCCTGTGGTGCAAGCTCAAGGTCACCTTCTGCTTTTTCTAAATCTGTTGTGCAAGTTATACCAGAATTTGGATGCTTGCTTTTCGCTTCAAGTTATTGAATTCTTGAGATCTGATTTGTTTCTAAGTCACTGAGGCCACCAGTTTTCATAGAATCCCAGCCTATTAAAATATATCTTATTAGTGATTATTTGATTCTGCCTTTTCCCAGATTTTTTTGCATTTCAAGGTTGGCTTCTGACAGCCTCATAGACCCACCTTCCTGTTTGTTTCACAGAGATTTAGTTCTGTGTCTGCCTTAAATGAGAAGGAAGGGATCTTACAGAATTCCATGTAGGACTCTTATTAGATTCTTTATAAAGCAGATTTGGGATTTTATTTTGGTCAGTATTTATTGCAGTAGTATTTCACTTAAATAACCTAATGATAGAGTTTTTTACATTGCGTGTTTGTTAATAAACCTTTTGCACTTGCCATTACTGGTGGAAATAAAGTTGATTGTTAACAGAGGTTGCATGGTGCTAGTATGGATGAGATTATAATTGACTGAGGGTTTTTTAAGGAATTAAAAAAAAAAAGAAATGCAAGAAATAACTGTTAAAGAATAAGTTAAATCACTAGAACCATTTGTTACCCAGAGATTGTTCAGTAATTTGTGCATAGCAGTGTCTATTTAATACATGGCTGTTCGGCTATAATACAAAGTAATTTAAGCCCAGTTGTCAACAAATCTGCTTTGAGTAGCTTCTGAAAACTGCTAAAGCTTTTTATGGATGTACTCAAATCACTGCACACTTGAAATCCCATAGTTTCTAGTTGTCATCATTGTTTCTAATTATTTGGGAATGAACTAGGACACTAATATTTTCATACCATCTTGAATAAATTTGAGTACTCCTTTTTTTTTTTTTTTTTTTTTGCCTGTAGTCTTTGGGTTATTTGTTTTAAATATAAATAAGCTCCCAAGCCACCTGACATTCAACAGTAAGCACTGGCAAATACACATGGGGAAGAAATACAAGAAGTGCCTGCCTTAGAGCCCCGCCTACCATAGCTCCCCAGCCTCTGATCCTGCTAGTTACCCTCTCCCATGCATAGTTTGCTCATTCCTTTCCAAATTGTCTATTATTCAGAGGAAACAATACTTTCAGAGGGTTGCAGGGTACCAGAGTTGTGTCCTATGTGGTGAAAGTATGGTACTGCAAAGCCAGTACCTGCATTGCCAAAAGGTGCCGTACCTACCCAGGGAGCCAGTGGCTTTACGCCAGCTTTCAGCTCGACTGCCTGTGTTTGTTTCTTTCACCCATGAATCTTAAAACTATCTTTTTTCTTATAGCTGTAAAGGGGCTTCCATAACTAGAACACAGAGTCTTTAAACTGTTGAAGTGATGTTTTAAAATTGATAAATGGATGACATAACCATTGTTGACTCCTGTGTTTTTCATGTCTTTTGTATTGTTTTGATCTAAAATATGAGTTAGCGCACCAAGTAAAGGAAACATGGCAGGCATGGTACTCTCATTATATCAAGAAATTTAGAGGTAGATGTCAGAAGGAGCTAGCTTCTGTGTGTAAAATCTATACGACTCGAACCATAAGGATGTTTTTTTTTTTCCTTTGGAGATCTATAGGATTTACTAGTATGCTACAAGTCAAGCTAATGATGGTAACTTCAAGAAATTTGATGTACAAACTGATTTAAGAATGAAAGGGCTTTGCATATGAGAAGTTGTCACATTTTAGTTGTGTTAGAGGGTTTGAAAACTTCAGCAGATATACCTTATGTCATATGTGTATTTCAGTGGTTAAGTGCATATCAGATCTATATGAGAACAGCTTCAGCTGTCTGAAGGTGCACGTCCTGGAAAAACTAAATGTTCAGAGCAGAAAGGTGATGAACCACCTTTGAAGCAGGCTTCCCTTTGCTTACCTGCTTACTCCTCAAAGATGTAGTGCTGTCAGGAAGAGGAGGCAGTTCAGTAAAGACCTCCCTCATAGTCTCACTGCAGTTTGCTGCAGTGCTTTTAGAGGACATCTAAAGTATTCAAAAACTATGGATGTTTGTTTGTTTGTTTTTCCTGTTGTCTGTAATGTTAGAAATAAGCACTTTGTTTATATTTAACATATGGTAGCACTGCCTCAATCATTATGGCATAGACCGAAGACGGTGAAATGGTGGGACATCACTTTAAATCAAAGCTTAAATGTTCCTAGTAAAAATCTTGTCTGATGGAGGCTCATGGTGAACTGATGCATATCAGAAGTGAAATGGTGTGTTTTGGTAATGTATTCTATGCGCCACAGTGCATTTAAAAATGTCCTTCAAACCGACAACACAGCAATTCCTTATACATTATTTGTGAGCTGAAAGGACTCGTCACTGCCTAAAACCAGTATGACCCAAATTGGCTTCGACATCATGTAAAGGGTAAAATGAACCAGTAATTGAAATGTTGTTGGAAAGCAGGTGCATTTACTTCTGAATATGAATCATATGTTACTCATCGTTTGTGACTGCCTGGTTGGAATGATGATATTAGGTTAATTAAAAGTTCAGATATATTTGAGAAGGGTAAGATTTATGTTGGCAATTTACTAAGGTGAAATTAAAATACACATTTAAGGCTTACGTACAAATACATAATTCAAAATGCTGCTAAGAAGAGTCACCTCTTGCCAGTTGCTTTGCCTGAAATGAGGAGTCATCATAACAGTTGTGGGGCTGCCTTTTCTTTTTGAAGGTGAACTGCAAACTGATATCCAGAGATAGGGTCAAGTAATTCCTCCTTCCATCCGTTCTTTATAATGCTGTTTCTTTAAGTATGTGCTTGATGCTTCTTACAGAAGTTTTATCATTTTCTATTTAGAAACTGGTTCTATCTTATGAATTTTTTGTTTGTTTTGTGTTTAGCTGACCAGGCTGAAATCAGTGATCTCTGTGATCATTACCATTTGTGATCATACTTAATACAGCTGTGATACCTGTGTTAGAAAGTTTTTATGTTAGAATTTTTGCTGACATTGCTGTATGGTTCCAGCATTTACGTGCCTGACAGCTGAGCTGGAGATATGCATCTTTAACTGTGTGTAACACTGTTGGCTAAGCCCAGGTGCTTCCTTGGCAGGGATCCCTGTTAAAGGCTTCCGAGAGACATTTTGGTGTGCAGGGAGGAATGCAAACACAGTACTCTGTGGGACTTGTTGGCAGTGTGGATTCAAATGCCCTAATTTTCCATCCAGTGATGTTTTAATGCTTTTTCTTAGACAGGATTTGCTATTATTCTGTATTTGTGGAGTGTTAGTCACTACTGCCACGGATGAAGCGGTGAGGATGAGATAGGCAGGACAATCTATGATATCAAAGGCAGGAGTAAACAGATGATTGAGTGCCTAGAAATTGCAGACATTCCTTGAACACCTACTTGCACGTGGTGGAGTCCTGTTTGTGGGCCTAAGAAATACATACCAAGCTCTGGGATGGTGAAGAGTGGTGGCAGAAGTCTCAGCTAAGGGACTTTGTTACAGTGTCTGTACAAATTATAACTTTGGGCAATGAGCAGGAAATGGCAGAAGGATTTAGAGCAGTGGGTTCCCAGCTAAGGGCAAGTCAAGGAAAGTGCAGTATTTTTCCAAAAGCTGCAGGAGGGCTTTTGGCAGTGGTAGGGCATCGCCTCCAAAAGGGACTCGAAACAATTGCACTAAATCTTTGCTCCCCTGGCTCATGAAAACTACTGTCTGAGCTGGTGCATAATGAATGGGGAATATGATTCTGGTAGATGAGAAGAATATTGCATAGGCTAGAGCTCAGAGAGGTAAATATTTTTGTGATAGCTACATGTGTATTTATACACATTTGTATAATGTGTATAGATTTGTAAAGCACCAGAGAACAGTTTTCTCACAGAATGATAGAATGCTGTCAAATAATTACCTGCTGATTGTAAAAAGTCAGAAGCAAGGTTAAGACATGTCAGTGAAGCATCAGGATGTGATAATTACTGGGGTTATTCTTTGTGGTGTTTTAGACTGTCTGTACAAAAGACTGTCTGATGTTGGGGTCAGAGGTAATTTTTCAGTATGTACCATGGCTGAGAGATGTGCTTTGAATCCCAATAATTATACTGTGAGTGAAAAAACAAAAAAACATTTGCAGTATTGCGTTAGTTACATATGGATTCTTCAGTGCAGTCATAGATTTCACAGGCGTGCAATGAAATGTCGCTATGCTTATATCTGGAAATTGGATATGTCATATGTGTGTCATGAAAAGGAGGAGGTCTTTAGCTGATTTGTTTTATAACAGTTGACAGTATCTGGAGTTGTCTAAGAAGCTGCATACTACTTTGTGTACTCATCTCTGAAATTGCTGTTCTGGAATATATTGTCCTCTGCAGTCCTTTGGGTAAAGCTCCCTATGGTCTGTATTTGCTTGGACCCTGGAGATAGAAGAAAATATGAGAATTGTACTTCCGTGTGCTATTTTTTTTATTCCTGAGCTGGATCAATCTTTAGGTGTGTAGCTATCAAAGACACTCCAGTTGAGGAACCTGGTTTAAAAAAATAAGCAAACAAAACCCAAAACAAAGCAGAGAAAGAGATTTTTCAGTGAGTACGGTAAGCTGAATGTCAAAACTCCCTACCTTTCTCTAAGATCTTTTGTAAAATACAAAGCAAGGTTTATTTTGGGAAACTAACCAGCTGTGCAGCTGTGGGCACAAGGCTTTGCATGAGATTCTTTCTAAAGCCTCTCATTTCAAGGTGAGGCAAAGCCAGTATAGTGGAAGACAGGAGGGGTGAAGTGAATGATGCTCAGCTTATTACAGAAAACGGTGGTTGTGGTTGATGTGACACTCCTGAGGGTGTGACAGATCCAGAGAAGGCAGATGCTCCAGGTGGCTGAGGTTACCCTGCTCCATTTGCTGCCAAGCTGTTTACAGCATTTGCCCCAGTGGTGCTTATCGCAAAATAGCAAGGGGTGATATCTTAATGTGATAGAAGAAACAAAGCTGTCATTTGTACAGATATCAGGGAATAGATCAAAGAATATCTACGAGAAAAATCTGATTACGACCGTCTCTAAGGATCAAGGGGACATCTGTCTGCAAATCAACAAATAACTCTCAGTGGAAGAAAAAAGTTGTCCTGTCTCACACTGCCAAGCCAAAGAAAAGTGAAATCTCCCAAATCAAGAACACCATTTTTCCCCCCAGCTGACCATAGCATGAGGAGACTGGACTCATTTTTGTAGTGCTTACGCTGCCTCATATACTGTAAAAGTTTTGTTTTAAAAGCCAGGAAAAACACTAAGCAGACACTGGTTTGAGGGTTTTTTTGCAAGGGATATTTTTATGCTGCTATACAGTTTATTTGTTATGTTCAGGTGTCTGGTTCTATATATTTTTGTTTGTTTGTAATGAAAGGAATATCTGCTATATTAATCTTTTATATTATCTGAGATGATATCTTGACATTCCAGCTAACAAATGGTTCTAATATTCTAATGTTTTATTATTGGTATGACTAGTGGTCATAAAATATCTCTTTCATAGTCTTCTGACTTCATGAGGGACACAGTTGTTTGGGATTTTTTTAAGACACAGAAAATTGTTCAGGGTTTTTTTTTTTCTTCTTTGGTCCCCAAAGCTTGCACTTAGAAATTGGGTAGTATTATATTGCTTATCCTGGCTGGGATTATGCTTGCTATTCTAGGTTCCTTCAATTTGAATTTCTCCACTCAAACTCCACTTTATTCACCCTGACCAATGTCTGTATACCAGCTGGACATGTCAGGTGTTACTGAAAGATGCAGTTTTACCTATACAAGAAAAAGACAAGATTTTGCTAGCTGACATTTAATTTACATTTAGATTCATGCAGAACAATGTAATCAAGAGGTAATTTCTGTTGATCAAGATTTATAGTGCACATAAGATCCAAACTCAGATTCTAAAATCTTTATGCTCTTGCTTTAAACATTAAGAAAAATACCTTTAGGTAGTGTCTTGGCATGCCATCTTTCTTTGTGTCCCCATTCCTGCTCTGGATGTTCTTGGATTAATATCTTGTGAAGACCCTCTGTAGAACTTATTACAGAGCTTACGAAAATAACTGCTATGTTTTATTATTCCTTAGTGCCTTAGTAGTGAAATGAAAATACACGTGCTATTTAAAGAAATGAATGGATGTGACTTCATGAAGTCAGTGGCTTTGCATCTTCTTTTTCTAATGGAACAAGATATTTGATTCCTTCACTGTCTCTTTCTTGCTGAAAAGCAGGCAGTGAAAAATCTGAAAAGAAAATGACAGTAAGTGCTTTGGAAAGGAAGGAAAAGAGTGGGAAACTTAGGAGATTGGCTCACCTAGAGCTCCAGTGATGAAGAAGCAATTAATAGAAGGAGAAACTCCAAGCAAAATTATGCCATCTCCTTTAGATTCAGGTACCCTGCCAAAGTGTTGGATAGTAACCTGTGTTCAATCTCTTAAAAAACTGTTAGCAATTGTCTTGAAATTAGAGATGAATGGTCCTTGTAGCAGTACGGGGTGAACTGCCTGAATTTATATTAAAAATTGACTTTTTGATGTAGTAAGGACTAATAAACATAGCTTTCGTAGAACTTTTAAAGCAAAGTGTCTCTTTAGTGCATCAGAATTCAGTGATTGAGTCAGTCAAGTTCTACTTGAGAAACACACTCTGCCACAGTTGAGTTGAACTTTCAAAAGACCCTTCACAGAACAAGGCTGCATAAGCTCTGTGAAGTTTAAGAAAATTCAGGAGTATAAGACCACCGTTCAGATGAATGCTTTCGTGAGCTCTACCAGTTGGAGTGTCTCTGCAAGACAAGTCCTTCCCCCAGGCATGTTCTGTGAGCCCCCACATATCCCCATTCCCATGTCACTAGCTGCGTGTGGCAACCAGTGGAGTCAGCCAGACATTGTGTGTCTTGGAGTAACTTCCAGAGCAAAGTGAAGGGGGAAGCAAAGTGAGAGTCCTTGTGTTCCTCTGGGACTGGGCTTGCTGCACGTCCTGCTCCTTAGGGAGCCTCTTGCCAAAGACAACGCTCCTGGAGTTGCACCTTACGCTACTTGGGCACTGTCACGCAGCGGTGTACCTTTGTGAAGGAGAACCTCTCTTTTGGTGCTAGAGATGAGTGTCAAAAGGATACGGTGCATTTCCTCAGGTTGAATCTACCTATGCAAATAGAGGGGTGCTCATATGGTGCGTTTCCATCATGTGCCTGGAAGATGCAAAGCACAGTGCAGGGGGTGAGGGCGGTATTCATAGGCAAAAAGCAGGTGCCTATATTTCCTAGGTGGGAGAAGAGCATGCTGTAAGAAATATGGGCTATTTCAGCTAAATAGGTAAAAAACGTTAGGGCCTCTCTGCCCTCTACTTAGCACCTGGAAATCACTGGGGGAGAGGGAGGTTTGTTTATTCCTGTTCTCTTTGTTTGTTTCAGTTGCTGCTAAACAGTGTTAGATGTTTATTCATCCATAAGTTCTAATTATATACTACAGGAGGAACATCATGTTTAGAAAGAGATAGGTAAACTAAGCAGTAGCAAGCTCCTAAGCTCTAAATATAAAAGCTCCATATTCCCTCTGAACTTCCTACAGCCCTTAGCCAACATAGCCAAATTTTGTGCAAAAGCCTTGCACGAGCTGAGGCGTTGTAATTCGTTCCATGCTGTAGGCCGTGTTGCTTTGGCCCTTTCTTGAAGCACTCAGTCCCTGACTTAGCATTCATCCAGTTTATCACCAGAAACATCTCCCACACCTTCTGTGCAGTCCTATCTGCTTCAGTTTCCTTTTGGATTCTGAGGACACAGGCAATGGGATTTAAATTTGTTTTGAGTAGCAGAATCACCGTTGAATGCATTGGAACAGAGAGCTACAAAGCACTCAAATATTTATATTTGAGCAAATAGATATATTCATATATTAATGAAATTTCCATTTTGCAACTAAGGAGTTTCCATATATGAAGCATTTCTTGTGATGTGAGCTGTACAGAAAAGAGAGTTGCTTTAAAATACCTACTCATGATGAATGAACTTCAAACCACGTCTCATTTTGCTATGGTTGATTAAAAAAACCCAACAAGTCTGCTTTGAGTGCAGTGCAGTAATGCTAATTTTATAACCTAGTTTGTCAGGACATTCTGACCTCCTTTTTTGGTTCTTCCAGGCAGACGCCTACATCAAGTGAAAAACAGAATAATTCTAAGGAGAAATACCAGAACAGGTAGTGGACTAACTATTAAATAAAAACTACCTCAGTCTGGTCAACTACAGGTGGTATTTAGGGGACATTATTGAGTTTAGTAAGCTCTTTGCCACCTTACTTTTTCTTATTAATAGCCTGCTCTAGACTGGAGAATCAACCATGGATATTTAAATTTGCTGATAACCTAAAAATGTAACTCAGCAAGTGCAGAGCAGGTGCAGAGAGGTTCTTACATTTTTTTAAGACAGAAATCGTCTTGACTTCAGTGCAAATTTCACCGGAGTGGAAGCCTTAGGATCTTGTACAACTGAAATAGGTGAAATGAAAAATAAATGGCTCTAGGGAAATAAAAGAACATTTAGAGTGGGGTTTTTATGTGGAACAAGCTGTGTTAGTTGCAGTTACCAATGACAAATATGCCATCTTTAACTCATTGATCTATGGTACAAATCTAACTAGCTAATCCAGGAGTAAGATCCTATTCAAACTGGGTAGAGAATTCAGTCTCTTTAGAAAATCTGTGCAACTGATAATTTTACTATCAAGAGCCATGTTTCTGCTGAAGTTCAATACAGTGTTCTCATTGAAGTTAATCAAGGTATAGTGAGAGAAAATGTGCCTTGGTCATCAGAACCAGCATCTGAAAACACTTTCTTGTGAGAGATAAAATATGACAAGTGAAAGGAATGGAGCAAAACAACATGCTGATGTTTTAGAGGTATTGTGTATTTAATTCTGACAACAGGTCAGTTTTCCTGCATTTTTTCTTTTTTAATTTAAGATTATTTCCCCTGAGAAATTATGGTATGAGAAGAACACTTTAAGCTGATGGAAGTGATGCAGCAGGAAAAGTAGGTGTAACCAGCAAGATCTTTCCCCATATTGACAGGAATTCACCACCATAAAAGCAATAGCCACCTCTACTTGCTTTCATTGGGCTGACATTCAGCGGAAGAGATCATGTCCGCATTCATATAATCCCTGGAAGGTGAATAAAATGGCATAAATCACTTACTCTCTTACGTCACGTATGTAGATTGCAACTTGTGTACAATGAGGATAACTAATCCAATTATTTTGCTTTAGGAGTCAGGGTGAAAATGTGAGTTAAACCCTTGTTGAAGGGAGTGTCGTCCTTTCTTTATTGACTGAGGTAGCCTCTGTAACATCTACAATTTTGTTGAATTTCAGTCCTTTTGAGTATCTGTTTTTCTAAGAGTAACACCCATGGTTTTCAACAGTCTGCTCCAGGAAGACTGCAGAATTGGGTTGTTGTTATACAGCACTACAGTGAAGAAAAGCCTACAACAGAAGGAGGTGTCTCTGCAAATCCTGCTGAATTAAAATCAGTGTGTGGACTCAAGAAAACAAGTCTGTCTTCTTTAGGATTGTACTCATGAGTATGTACAGAGAAGAAAAGAAATAGGAAGTTTTGCTGATATGAAACCTTACAAACTTTCTTATCCCTTTCCAAGGCTTTTTCTGTATCAAGTGAAAGATTTTTATTGTCCATAGTCTGTTTAATAGTGATGTGTCTGTTCTGCTGCAGAAAGTACATGATGTGCCTGAAGACTCCCCTTCACAGTGCACTTTTTTTCTGGATAATCCAGCATATCATGCCTGGTGAAAACCAAAAAATCAATAAAGTAATACCTGTTGGGTGTGAAAAAGGCCTATGAATCGATCTCCTAGAAAGTGTGGTATTAAAGCCTATTCCAGATTCAGAGCTCACTAACTCACTGTGCAGATTCCCATTGCTTTTGTTAGGCTTTTGCTCATGCCTACAGTCCCCAAAAAAAGAATATACAAGATGTTGAAATAATACTGTGCTTCATGTAAGGTATATATGAAGCATAAAAGTAACTTGGATTGTTCTGGTTGAATGTTTTCTTTGCTAGTTCCTTTATGATTGAAGCAGCTTTAAAATAACAGTCATACTCAACCTTGGGGAACTATGTGTCAAAGTTATTTTCAAACTTCTTATAATGTTATGATAACAATCTGTTCAGTCCTTCACATTTGCAGAAATAGAATTCTTCTTAAATACTTCAATTGGTTTTTTTTGTTTTAAAAAGAGAACCTTTGATTTAGCAACTCAGGCAGTTCAATAGCTGGAGTTTTCTACTACTTAAGCTGTGTAACATCTGAGTTATTTCTTTCAACATGTAATATCTACTAAGTAGATCAGTCATTTTAGAGACAAACATAAATGGTGGAGTTTTTATGTGAAAGAGTGAAATCCCCTTTCTTATTTGATTTTTTTCTGAAGAGACATTCTCTGTAGCTGGCAATCTAATCTTTGGAATGGTACTCATTTATCTTGTGAATGAGACATGAAATGAAAGCCCTAAACACTTCTGGTCATTAAAGATCCAGTTGAACCTGTATCCTATTTCAGCTCAGGTAATTACATTTTGCCTTCTTTAGCAATGTCAGTCAGAGAAATTACTCATTTGAAATAGCTGTCTGGCTAGCATGGAGTGGCACCCATGCCGTAACTTTATAGACAGCTACATTTCTGTGATAGGTTACAGATCCTTACAGCTTTTGGTGGCAATTACATGGTTTTAAATGCGAATGACTCTTAGGTGGAGTACAAGCACATAGGGGTGTGAGAGTGAGCTCAACTCATCCACTGTCCTTCTCATTGCACTGTCTTGGAAGCAGTGACATTTCTGATCTGGACGGCACAGTTCACCAGGGCCAGTTATAGATTCTTGCATGCCTACTGCATCTTCTTATTGTAAACTGGTAGGCAGCAGGGCTCTTTGAGCTGAGAAAAGTGGAAGGGTACTCAAACTCTGATTAGGAATCCATGCATCACCCTCGCATGTGCTGCAGCCACGCAGCTGCTTTATAGTAGCCTGCTGGTTTCTTGCCAGCTTGGGCTGTAGGTACTCCTCAGTTTGAGAGATTAAATAGATTGTTCTCATTGCCAATATAGTATTTTAACAAGTAGCCAGGATGGGTCTGTCCTTCCTTTTGCAGTTCAGCCACTGACCTTCAAAACCAATGGAAGTTTTCAGGCTCAGAAGTGAAACAGCTTTGTAGCCATGAGGGGAAAGTTGATTGTTTTCTTGAGGGCCACCAGACTATTGAAACTGGTGTGCTGTTGATCGGTCAGAAGATACGGCCAGTACATATATTTTACTTGGTTGCATGACCACTTGTGAAGACTGAATTCCAATGAAGAGCTGTTTTATGAAGATCTCCTAGGTTCCCATTTGATGCTTTGAAGCACAGGTGGTACTACAGTATGGGAGCGATGTTTAGCTATGGGTAATGGTTTATCTAAGGGAAAAATTATCTCTGGCAATTCTTTGTGGTTACGTTTCCTAGAAAGAGGCTGAGTGGGCTCTCTATTTTTGTTTTGTTTTTTTTTTCTCTTTACCATAGACTGAGTAAAGGATGTCCCATGAGCTGTGTTAGCCCCTGCAGAATGTAAGTTTAGTAGTGTGACAGGACAGTTTCTTTTTTCCTGCCAAATACTCATTCTGTCCCTTTCTGCAACAGCCATACTGTCCATCTCTTATGACAGCCCTAGCTCTGGAAAGCCTATCAGTCTGTCCAAAACGAATTAAAAACAGGGGAAAAAAAAAACCCTCTGCATACCAGAAGGGATTTTTGGTTTGTGTCTGTTACAACCCAGGCACATTGTGAATCCTACAGTTAATGGAAGCTGCTTTTTTGGATGGGACTTTCATTGCATGCTCTAAAGCCTACCTTTCTGTCCCCCACCTGTAATTGTTATGTTTCTCACCCTTGGAATGTCCAACACAGAATTTTTTAATTCTTTTCCGTTAACTACATGGAGAAAGTAGAGATTTAATTCATACCTCAGAAATTTTCTTCCATTTTCTCATCTGAAATCTTGTTTCTTCTCCAACTTTTATAGAATACACCACTGATGTAGTTTGAAAGATGTGTGTGCTGATAGCAATAACAACTCCCTCAGCGGTCCCATTAATCATTTATAGGCTAGGGAGTCAGATACAGTGGGGTAGTGCCTAGCTATTCCTAAGGTCTCCTTTTTGAGATGACTGAGTCATATGTTTCTTTTTGAAGAGAGTTTTGATTTATTTTTTTCTGTCTCCCCTCCCCCCATCTTTTCTCAGCAGGCTTTATTAGCTGTATTCATTACTGAGTAAGATGAAAGAAAGTAGCATGTGTAGATGGATGGTGGTAGGTCACTGAGGATACAGAATCTGATCAATAATGACCAGAATTTCCTGATATCTGATGTCTCTGACTGATTTGACTGTGGGGGATTTTTTCAGATCCTCCCATGTTATATAGTTTACAAATGTAAAAAGAATTAAATACAAAATTACACAAGAAGGAGGTAGTCCACTACTCACTTGTCCAGCTGCTGCAAAAAGACATATCTCTCTGTTAAAGTTGTAGGTTGTCCTGGAACTAGTAACAGTTTCTTTACTGGATGTTAAATAAACTAACTGATGTGTTAAATCCATTATTATATCTTCTTGCTACAGTCAGCAAAATTAAATTGGTCACTTATTAGTCCATTTGCTGAATAGTTTCAACAGTGGACTACTTATTCAGTGTAAAAATAAATTGCAATAGCTCCTTTGGAGGAAATTTTTCCAGGGGGAAGGAACGTCCAAAATGGGAAATGTAATACATTTGACATTACTACTGTATTGACTCTTGTGGAAAAGTGGAAGACACCTCACTTCGTTGCATTTAATGTGATATTTTTCATGAGTGCTAAATTCAATCTAGCTAAAGAAACATATATAGTATATTCACATTTCTAGATTTCATGTTTCACTCATCTTTACGTTAATGTATATTAAGTGCCAGACTTAAAGGGCATAGACAGTTTTTCTAAGCCAATTTGAGGAATAAAATCAGGAAAGAATTAAGGGAAGAGTTTTGTGTCAATCAAAGCTAAAAATGATGAATTTCATAAACTGCCTGTGTGAGCAACAACAAATTTCAGTTTTCCACTGAAGGAAAGATAGTATTTTTGAGACATGAAGAAAAGGGTCCAACCAAACCAGGAAGTAACTCCTTAAGTTTTTTTCTTTTCCCTATTGGAATATATCACTTTTGAGTATAAATAAACGTGATACCTAAGCTGAAGAGCTGACCATATCTGAACCATAATATAAAACCCAAAATACTTTGTGAATTATGAAGCCTTACAGGCTTTCTGCTTTCCATAACCTTTTGGTTTATACCATCAGTTGTATTGAAGCAGACTGAGAATCTTGGCCTATTAAATTTGGTGAAATGGTTAATTTTTCTGAGAGTCATAAAAGTCTCTGTCAGTCTTTACCCCACTGAGCTGTCTTACACTATGAGTAGTCCTATTGATTTTAGTTGCCTAGTAATGATGTGAAGTACAGCTCAGTGTAAGAGCAGGTGGCTGAAAATGCTAGCCAAGGATAAATTAATCCAAACACCATAACTAATAGAAGGAATATAAAGTGATAATATGCATTCATAACATTTTGAAAGTAACATTTTATTCAGAATATCTGAGTCATTTATCTGACATTATAAACATCAAGCTTTATAAATATTGCAGTATATTGTAAGGTTGTGGTTTGTCTTTTCTTTTTTAACAATCTGTCTAACATGTAAGAATTATACTGAGCTCCTTCCCAGGTCAGTGGATGATTCCAAATTTCTGGACTCAAGATGAAGCTATTGTTTGATCCTTCAAATTGTTCTCGTGAATGAATGAGCACTGTCTGGAACTAGGAGGTGGCTCTGAAGATTTTGGCTGGATGAATTTTAATCTGTACAAGAAAAAAAAATTGTATTAGTGTACAGTGTTGTAAAATGTTTAAGGTGGACATGTAAAGAGAGAAGGAATGCCCTGTAATGTTGGCTCTCTGACATATCAGATCACATGCACACAGAAAATAAGTTATGCTTATGGAGGAGTGTAAGCACAGAAGCAAAACCTAAGAATGGAGGGTCTAATTCCAGTCTTTCTGTCTTGCGTATATCACATATATGGGGACATGATGTGAATATTTGTACTGTTTGGGAATGCTGCCACAAGTAAGGCGGCAGAAGCTTACTTATCACAGAGCACCTTTTCTCTAGATTATGTAGAAAAGCATACCATCTTTAAATATCTTTGGAGTGTTATTAGTTTATTTTTACAGCATAGAAGGAGGATAGAAGAAGGGGAAAAAAACCCCTTTGGCATTTCTGAAAGCTGGTTGAGGAGTTAACATAGAGTGTATTTTATAAAGTGCGTTGCATCAGATATGACTATACAGTCTGTTTATCATCCCATTTTGGCACTATAAACAAGAAAAATTATATTGACAAGATATTTCAAGCAGACTTTAGCAGTAGATTCCAATTTTGAGCAGGTCAGTCATAATGATGTAACTCAATTGTCATGTTGTTAATTTAAACGGAGGAGGGAGGAATGGCTGAGGGAGCTGGGGTTGTTTAGCCTGGAGAAGAGGAGGCTCAGAGGTGACCTTATTGCAGTCTACAACTACCTGAAGGGAGGTTGTAGTGAAGTGGGAGTTGGCCTCTTCTCCTGGGCAACTAGCGATAGGACAAGAAGACACAGCCTCAAGCTTTGCCAGGGGAGGTTCAGGTTGGACATTAGGAGGAATTTCTTTTCAGAAAGGGTCATTAGCCATTGGAATGGGCTGCCCAGGGAGGTGGTAGAGTCACCGTCTCTGGATGTGTTTAAGAAAAGACTGGACATGGCACTTAGTGCCATGGTCTAGTTGACAGGGTGGTGTAGGGGCAGCGGTTGGACTCGATGATCCATGAGGTCTCTTCAAACTGGTTGATTCTGTGATTCTGTAAAACAGCGTCTTCTTTGTTATACCATATAAAATAGCACTAATATGAGGGACCATAGCAATTTATGGACATAGACATTATTTCCTCTTTGGAAACAACTGTTAATGAATTTGTCGTATGAAAAGGGTGGAGATCATAGTTGTTTATGAATCTTAATAATCAACTATTTTATAAAATTCCCTGCAGCTGTTCTCCTAAAACAGCAGGCACACACATTGCAAAGCAAGGGATGAACAAAGACCTGGTATAAAGTCATCACAAGTCTTGGGTTCCCTTCCATGAGTAAAGAACCTGAGAATTTGTCAAGGTCATCTTCAAGGACACAGCTGTCTTAAAACAGCCAGACAGAAGATTTTCTTTTTCTTTGGGTTTTTAAAAGCCAAGGTAAAGCCTTCTTAAAAGACAAGTTTATATTGGAAGGATGAATTGATTACTCTGCTATTAAGGGCTGTCTTGGCTGTAGATGGTTCCTCCTACTTTCAGAAAGAAAATCACATCCAACCTCTTTAGCTGCACCTATATATTTCGTGGATCTGTAATGTATGTATAGTACAGCTTGTATTTGACGGAAATGATGTGTCTTTTAAGAACTCCTGAGAAAGGAGTGCAAATTTGCTTGTAGATGTTGGCAGATAATCACAGTGTTTATGAATTCTCATTTATTTTCTTCTACTTCCCTCTCAAAAATACCCAGTGTTGTTGTGAGCATTCTGTTACTTCCAGAAATGAATTTGAAAGTGAGATAATCTAATCTAAATTCAGTGTAAATATAAATACGCTAAAATATGCTTTCAAGATTAACGTAGGATTATATGTGTACTGTGGGGGGTAGGTCATTGCTTGTTTTCAGAAAACAAGGATTTCTGTGTCTAAGTTGTACATTATTAATTCTAAACCATAATTTGTGATTTCTGTATGCGTTTGCTCTATGGAGATCAGTACAAACAAAATATTACATAGTTAACCACTTCTGATGTATTTTTCTTGTGTTTTCTAATAATGTGTACCTGTGCTGAAATAACATATCCTAGATCTGTAGAATTAGGCAGGTGAGTCTGGCTAGCCTTCATGGGGAGGGATTCTACTATAGTAGTGAAGAAGTGGAATAAAAATTGTATTTTCATTACTCTAAAATAATATAAAGCCCAGTCCTGGATTTTATCTGTGGTGTAGCTTTATGCATGTATATACATTTACAGTGGCTTAGGTGGGAGAAGGATGGCTGACAAAGGATATAAGGGCTGCACCATCAAGTACAAATAAGTGAGAAAAAGAGAACTCATGGTATTTTTCATCTGGTCATTCTGTGTCATTGGTGTCAGGGGCAGCACCATTAGTTGCAACATCGGTGTTATGATTTTTCCAAGACCTGTGGCATTTTCCCAAAATCTTGTTGCTCTGATAACACCTCCATAGCTTTAAAGTTAGCTCCACAAGAAAACAGCATGCTGATATGGTGCAAAACAGTTTCTAGTTATCTATTTAACCTTCTCTCTGTGATTTATTATTTCACCCAGATGTGGATAATGAGAATATAAAACGCCTTTAGATGATTGCGTGAATGGCTAAATATGCATGTTGGGTAGGCTTACATTAGGAAGGACTGAGAATTCCTCTTCTTTGGAGCTGAGGAGGGTGTCTGCAATGCTTGGAGTGTAGTAACTGGGTGGTGAAAAGAATTATGATGCTCTTGAATTTTGATTTTTTTTTTTTTTACTTTTGCCTCTCTGGTTAGATGGATTACGTGGTCTTGTGGGTAGATAATGTAGCATAGATAATTCTGTCCTTGTAGTGCTTCATAGATCAAGCTTTTGATTTCATTGTTCGTTTGCTCTGAGCAGTGCTACTGAGACTGTTACAGCATTTAGATGTGAGGATTTCTAAAATGATGTACTGCAAATTTGGCTTCAGACTGTAAACATGTATTGTAACCGTGTAAGAATTATCAAGTGAATAATACTGTGAAAATATTTTGGATTTAAAAAAACCTGAACAACCCGTATATTAGACTTCTTACTGTAATTTAGAATTCAGTATAAAACCCAGCTTATTAATATTTAAAAGGAGAGTCTTTTCTCTAAAATCAATGAGTAGATGTAATTATTTGTTTTAGCAAAGGGGTTTAAAAATGAGAAATTGTCTACTGGTGTGGAACTGTCCTAATGCTTCTGGCTATGAATATATTACAGAGCTGTATCTTTATAGAAAACATTTCCGCCCTGTCATCTTCATTTAATACAGTCATTTTCTGCTTTATTCATTTCACCTGGGTTAAATTTTGTTTACATTGTAATGCAATTTATGTTATTGAATATGATTCTCATAGGTTCCTCACTCTGAGAGACAGATACAGCACTAGCCTGCAACTTGCCTTCGTTTTTGGTGTCTATATTACTGAAATGTGCTTACATCAGAAGTATATAAATAATTAAGCTGGCAAGCTTATCATGGAAAATCATCTCAGAACAAAAGCCACTGATTTCATGCATGTATATTTTTGTGTGACTTTTTAGGCCCTTGTATTAGGATACCCATATTACCTGTTTGTACTAAAACCAAGAGAGGAATATTTTGCTGAAGATATTTCTGCAGTGAGTGTTCAAGGTTTGAAAATTAAAAGATGTGTATTTCCTTTGATTAGCTTTTTCATTAACTTCAAGCTGTTTGGCAGACTTCCTTACTCAATGTAATTTGCTCTTGACATATATTAGTATTAAATCATGCTTTCAAATGCTATATATTGTTTCTGATATTAAACTATATTATGTGATTGGCTTTCAAGACTTCTGAAAAGAACACATTTTTACACAGAAAACAATGCAGTCTTGTGACCCAAATTTTTCATGAGGGAAAAACCCACTTTCTTTTACATTTCTCATTTCAGAAAATGCAGATAGTTGCCTAGATTTATTTTCTTTATTCTTCAGTATTCTGGAGACTTTTGTTTTACCATTTTGAGTAGATCTGAAGTTTCTGACAACAGAGTACCCATAGAAGTGGTTAGGACTCAATATAATGCACACAAGTGGCAGGTAAACATCCTGTGTATGGTTCTTGTTACTTGGCCTATCAGACTTCCTCGACGCTCTTTCATGCCATATTTTGTACTGGTTGTTTTTGTCCACTGGGAACAAAGGCTGGCTGCGGCTTGCCCATACACTGCTCGATGTGACCTGTCTGGAGCAAGGCTTGAATATATGTCTCTGTTCAAAGGGGGAGAAATTTTAAATGGCCCGTCCACAGACAGAGGGTGGAACGAGCTGTCGGATTATGAGCATAATGCTTTTTAACTTCTCTCCAAAAGAAAACTCTTGTGATGATCTTGTGACCTCTTGTTTCCACCATACTGGTAGAGAAGTGTCTTCATTGGTTGTTCAATTAGTCTGATACAACAGGTAGAAAAGTAATAGTGTGTTAAGGGCAGTAAAATTCAGACACGTTCGTTGTTGCTCCTTATGTTCACTGAGGCCCGTTATTACCTGGTCTGACTTTTGTGTTTGTGAGCAAGATATAATGGAGATAAAAACAGAGAAGCCCCCTCATACAGAATAGCGGTGAGAGTGCTAGAGTGTTTTCTTGAAATTGGAACTGTGGGACATATTTCTTCAACAATATGTACTGCTTTCCAACCCCTATTTTATTGTGTGAAAGATAGATGTTGGTATCTGTTCTTAACTTAGAACAGGATGCCTTGAGGAAGGAAGTACGGGAGATGTACCAGTGGTTTGACTGCTGGAAGTCTGAGCAAGAACTGTTTGAAACTGTCTTCATGGTTTCAATTCTTTGAAACCAGATTGTTCACCTCCAAGAGTGCTATGGAAGCTGCTCTTCTATAATCATCATTTGTCTGCTACAAAAGCCATGTAAATGAAGAACTGTCATACCACACACGTGATGTTTCTTTTCCTGGCTTCCAATTAAACTCCCTCAACTTTCGTACAGTTAGCTGTTCGTTGATTTTTTTTAAATTTTTTTTTTGGTGGATTGAAAGAAAAAGATTGCTGAAACATAGATTATACAAAACCCTTTGATACAAGCTATAAACTATAATTGTTCTTTCATCTTTGCCTCCTGCTCCTTTCCTCTGTGAGTATAAGATGAAAAATAATCCCATAATTGAAAAGAGACTGTACGATTTGCATTGTCAACAAGAGTCTCAACTCCTATCCCTGTTTCTTCCAGCTGCAAACTGTGTTAGATTTTGCAGGGCGTATCTCATAAATCTGGTGGCAGTTAGCTTCTCTGTGAGAGTATGGTGTTTGTGCCATTGAAAATTGTGAATTTCTTGGCTGTTGTAGTTTGAAATTGTTCTTTTTACTGAAAGGATGTTGTTAGTAGAGTCAGATGTGTCTCTTCATGGTACTGTCAAGAACATAATCTTCATTGTGGCTCATTTTTCTGCGGGTTGTTGTCTCAGTGCGAAAAGACTGATTTACCCAGAGTGGAAAGAAGAAAGATGCTTTCTCCAGGTTTAGAAAAAAGTATTGACTATGTTGGCCTGTAACTGATAAAAGGAGGCAGCCTCATCAGTTTTAAGCACTCTGTGATTGACAACTTTCAGCTGTAGCGGAGCCTGCTTGGGTCTGGATTAAGAATGTTGCGATGATGACTCCTGTTTACTGATCTTTTTGCTTGATTTTATGTGTGCTTCTTTCTTGGTGAGACAGGGCATTTGGGCTATTTTTGATTCTCTTACCCATCTCCTCTGCCCTTGACTGTTAATCTCTGCAGCTAAACAGTGGATTTCTTTGGCATTTGTCTTCTCTTACAGAATCAACATAGGAGAAAGGAAAAAAAGGAGGGAGACCTTAATTTTTTTCTAGTTTTAACAGACAACTGAACTAGAGGCTTAGATTGTTTCAAATCCATGTAATGCTCAGGAAATGCTACATGCACTTCAACAAATACTAATTAGATATGATCCTCCATGTGGTTTTGTGTGTCTGTCCTTAAAATGCAGCAAGTAGTGTGTCTGTGGAAGGGTGGGAAGAGGCTGCTTTGTGAAAACAGCTTGTGCTTTGTGACTAAAATAAACCATGACTCTTTTGGGCTTGAGGTACACATTATTTTGGTCGCTCATAGATCTCCTGCTGTTCAAGCACACTGGGAAACAAATGCATTTCTTCTATTAGAAAATAAAACCCAGAGTTAGTTTTCTCAAAGCATGTTTTGATCCTCAGCTGAAAACAAGATTATTGTCTGTTTCTCTGGCTGCCCCGGGTTTTCTGTTGATCTTTCCTCATGTGGTCTGAGACCATGTAACAGAGAAATAATGAAAAAGGATGGTCATATCAAGGAGATTTGTAGGTCTTGAGTTACAGAAAGCACTCTCCTCCTTGTTGATTAGCATTCTGGATTCATTCCTTTCGTCCGAAGAAAAGAAGGCTGTATTTTGCCATGCCAAATTACTGTATCATTATCAGTTATATATGTATTTTTTTTGAAGGAGAATAATCTCAGATTTGTGGAAGACTTAAACTTGAATTTATATATATATATATATATATATATATATAAAATGCACAAGTTTATGTATATATCCAATAGGACTGTGCTTATTTGGTCTTTCTAGTCAAGGATACAGAACAAGAGTACAGGCTGCACTAATCAAGAGCCATATGTAATGTCCTGAATATCAGATCGTTTCTCCAGTGCTTTGAATTGGAATATTTTGGATGCTAAAATATTATTATTCTGTTATTACTGATGTACTTGTCCATAGCAGTTATGGATGGAGTTCTTTTTGCATAGTTTTCTCACCCAGAACACACAGGGTGATCTAACCTTTTAGCTGAAACACTATATTTTTCTTTTTTGGGGAGATCTTTCAGTCTGCTGAAGCCTAAACAAACTACTTAGGCACCAGGAGACCTAAAGAAATGGTATAAAATGTGCTGCCTTACATGAGGTGTGAAGTTTTACATTCTGTATCTTCTTTACATCTGACCCGCAAATTTGAGGGAAACCTAACTGTGGTAGCAGCTCAGTATGGCCGAGCTGCTGAAAAAATAACCCAGAGGGTCACGTGTGGAGTAGGCAAATCGGTAATAGCTCAGGTTCAAACCTCGTCTACTCCAGTGCCAGAGCTCTGGCACAAATACTTCCTTAGAAGATCACGATCAACACGGGGTGTTCAGCTAGACGACAGGATACTAAGTAAACTAATAACAGCAGAGACTTAGCAAGTACATTTTGTCATGGGTTAGTATGCTATCTGCATATTTTTAACTTCAGAAGTCTACAGAAGTGTCACTTTGTGCAGAATGCACAGCCGCTGACTAACCAAAGTTTTGTTCCCAAGACCGCCCTGTTTGTGCTCCGAAGTGCCGTTCAGGCTGTGCGTGTGAGCAAGCTGGCAGTCTCCAGAGGAGTTTGAAATGCAGTCCCAGAGCAAGCGGTGGGGAAGGGCAGAGCTGCTTTCTGGGCAGGTTGCAAAGCTTGTAGGTTCCACAGGTCCAACCTGGCCATATTTTTCTTTCTTTAATTACAAGAATTGGGTCAGTTCTGATTTTGTGAGTATTTCAAAACTATCTGCCTTGAACAATGTGTTGATGCATTTTAGATGTAAGGATGAGCAAGATCAGAAGTAGTGCTGCTTTACAGTAGAGAAGAATGCAGTAATAGCATTGCTGTTAAAAATTAGTATCTCCGCAAGGTACCCTACATCCAGTTTTGCTGTTGCAAAATCTAGTATGACCATTTATCCATGGAAACAATTAATGAAAGCTAACCTTCACATTCCTTTGATCTTGCTAGAGCTCTGGGGAAAACAGGGGTTTTTTTACTCTCATTTAGAGTAATGTATGGGCTGGAGAAAAATGTAGCTCTGTTGACAAAATGCACATGGAGTTATGCGATAGGACTCCAGCTGTTAATTCATAGGAGAGCATTGTTCTTTCACATAAAAAAGTTTCTTAGAAAATGCCTTGTAATTAAAAGGCAATTATTATTTTCCAATTCAAAATACCACCCCCTCCAGTGTGTTCATTTTGACAGGGTTTATGAGTTACTAGTCTTATTCTTGAAAGAACCCTAATGACTAACCTACACAGGTGATTTGTCTGATTTTTAGGAGATTGGGTAATACTGTACAAGTATGACATGGAGAGAACCATATCCAATTTAGAAATTATTAAAATAAGCCCAAATGAGAGCCTAGCTTGCAATACATTCAGTTGACCTCATGAACAGTAGGAGGTGTGAATGCTGGGTATATACAAAGTTCCTGTGTGAATTTTCTTGGTCCTGGTAACCTGCAGATTAGCTGCCTGGTATTGTTGTGTTATGTTGCTTTAAAAATCTCACTAAGCACCGATGTCATAATTTTGCGTGGAAGTAGTTACAGACTGTGACTGACACTTCTATTAAAACCTCCTGTTTTTCAAGGTCTATTACACAGCCATAAAAATCACTTGACATTCAAGGTCTCTCCCTGAGAGCCCTTTTTTTCTTTCCTTAATACAAAAGTTCAAAAGATATACTCTTACTATTTTTTACCTTCATAAGAAAAGAGGAAAATATATTGGGTTTTGAGACATCACCTTCCCATAACACAACCACTGCTAAGTTTTAACCAGAAGTTTTGATGGTTAAAGTAGTGTTTCTCCTTTTATAGAAGCAGCCCAAATGGCTAGCTGTGCTTCAGGCTAGGTTTACACTGAATTTTATCTCTGTCTGTTGTTGTAAGGCCAGCATGTCTGGGAGGTGATGCCTCAAGAGGACTGACTTCCTCGCTGTGCAGAGCCAGTCTGTGGGTTTGCTGGTCTCGGTGCTGCTCTGGGGAGGTGGGAGCACTCCTTATATTTCCCTCCCAGGAGCAGGGCCTGGGGCCCCATTGCAGCCAGCCTCTGTGGAGATGCTCCGCTGTCTGCTGCTGCGGGAGCCCTGCCGCAGGTCTGGTCCTCCCCACGGTGCCCCTGCTGAGAGGCAGAGGCATTTTACAGCCAAGCGAGGTGTCTGTTGGCTCTCTGAGATGGGAGACAGGTGGAGGAGTTTTGAATTCCTCTCCTGGCACAACTCAGAAGACGCAAATAATAGCAGAGAAGCAGTAAGAGGCATTTCCTAAACCTCCTCTCAGAAATGGCCGTCCTCTTCAGACAAGCTAACACTGCTTGGCAAGGCATGTTATGGCTTTGACTGGGAAATACAATGAGAAAGGGCATGAAGTCAGGTTTAACGCCACCCTTACGGTATCACTCTACTCCAAAACCCAAGATGCCTTCTAGCGGTCGAGAAATGTGTGTGGTGGAGTGGGAGGTGATTCGTTCTTCACCTTTTTCCACAATGTGTCTCCATGTTGGCTAGGTTTGTTCTTAAACTTTCCTCTTTTCAGTTCTGATTCTTCTCTCTCATTGCTGCTTATGTAAAAGAACTTGTATTTCTTTCCACCCACAGTCACGCCTTGCTAGCTAAAGTCCAAAGTATATTTGGAAAGTAATAAAAGATGTAAACTGAATATGCTTCTGTTATTTTAGTTAAGAATGCGATGTTATCTAGAATTTAACAGACACCATTCTAGACAATAACAGAGCTGTCAGCTTGTTCAGTGAAAATGTCATGGTGATATCCTTCAATAACTTGTAATGTAATTTATATATTCTATTTTATGTATGTATGGTTTGTGGCACTTGGCACCTAACACTTGAAATTGATATTAATAAAGAATGCAGATAACTGCCTTAAAATATGATCAAATATATTGCTGTCTTTAAGGAAAATAATTTGATTTTATTCTGACTTACACTGATTTTATACCAACGTAGCTTTTGTTGAGTTAGTTGGCAGTAATGAATTATAGTGAAGTAAATTTTCTTGGAATGTGTGGCTTAATTTTTTTTCATCCTTCTGTTGGTGTTTCTTCTTGACACAATGCGTAATACTTCATCTGTGAACCTGGCTGAACAGAAATGTCATCCTTCGCTTGGGAGGTTGTTAGATCCTGGTTCTAGGGAGCTGGCAAACTCCAGTTCTCTGAGGTAAAACTCTTTAATAGGAATGTTCTTCAGCAAAATCCCAGACACTTTGTGATCTGTGAGACGCTGTGGAAAAAACAAGGTAAAAAGCTGAAATAGAAAAGAATCCTACCACGTTGAATCTGGTGGGCTAGTAACAAAAGAAAGCTACTGAGTTCTTGCCGTTGGGGGAGGCTACAGGAGGGAGAGAACTAGGAGGGCTTTTGGAAATACCAAACTGTGCTTAAGTTCATAGTAGAAGATAAAAATGTATCCCTTAATGGGCCAGAAAGAATTTTAATCGCAATATCTGTGACATTTGGCTCCTCGTTTGCCTCAATGCCAAGATCTGAATTCAGGAATCTCTGTTGCCTCTTATTCTTCCTTTCTGTTAGCTGCGTTCAGCAGAATTCTGAAGTAATGTAAGAGACATAAGGAAATGAGTATTTTCTCGCTCCCTGTTACTGAGTTCGCTGAAGTCAGTAACTGAATAAGAACGTGAGATGTGAGAATGCCTTAGGGCCAAGTACACCAGTTAGAAGACAAAGTTAGACTAACAGAAAATAAGCCTGGAAGGGACCTTAGACAGGTCTTTTTGACCTATTGCAGGATGAACTGCACCTTTTCTTCGCACATCTATGTAACATGTTTTTAAAAAATATTCATGGATGGAGGTTGCACAGCTGCCCTAGATAGCCTGTTCATGTGCTTCTCTATCTTCACTAGTATTTTCTTAATGTCTTAAATCTATTTTGTTATAATTTAAGCATACTACTTCAGTCCTCTTCAGAATTACGACCTATTTTCATATCTGTGTTTTATATTCATCTTTGTATTATTTTCATCTTTTTTCCCCTCAGTATTCCCTTGAAGTCATGTTTTCTAGACCTCTCATTATTCTTCTTATCCTCTCCTCTGGATCTTCAGTTGCTCCACATCTGCTGTTAAGCTCATTGTCTGCCCTTTGATGGACATATTACTGCATCTAAGACCCTATCAGGAGCGCGGAGTAGAAGGGAAGGCCACGCAGTACTTTTGGCTGTTCCTTCCAAGGTGGTGATGGCTTTGATTTCATTTTGGTATGGCATCATGTTCAGGTCGTGATCTGCTCCAGATCTTGCTCTGCTGCGTAGTTCCCCTTGGGAGGGTGGTGAGGGAAGAGGAGTTGGGCAGCAGCGGTGTTCAAGGTAGAAGAGCCTGAGCAGGATGACTCACCTCTGTCATCTCTGTTAATTTCCTGAAAATTGGCCTGCATTATTTACCCATTTTCTGCGGAGTAAATCAGAACATTTTTGTATGACATTGCTGCTTAGCAGTATTCTTAGTAGGCAGTGCTAGATGATCATTTGTAACCCTGAGCCTTTACTTCCATTTATTTCAATAGTCAGAGTGACCAATGTTTGGTCAAATGAACTGTTCAGATTTTCCAGCAGGATTATCTTTATTCTCTCTGCACACATATAGAGGTTAATTAACAACACCCCAAGATTTCATGTATGGCTAGTCCAGGTGTAAAGGTCTGATGTACTTTTGTATCTGTTTGTAAGCCTATGAGCAGCATTGAAAACCCCTGTAAAAGTTTCCAGTTTTGAAGGTGAAACGGCTTTTACAAACCCTTGAAAACATTAAAATAATGCTAAAAAATAAATGAAGCATTATTTGACCTGAAGTGTGATTGTTTCACTTTCCAGTGTTGCAAGCAAGTAAAAAGCCTAGTTATTTTGACCCACTCTACTTAAAATGTTAATTGTGTAATATAAAGTTTAGAGATCTTCTGCCATTGCTAATCTCAATCTTCATTTCTCTTCTCAATTGCACATTTGTACAAGAAATTGTGATGTTTTAAAATTAGCTCTTACGATCTATTGGGCCTTAAGTGAAGGAGAAGACGGTTACTTGTAAGCTATGTGGTTTATACGTAGATAGACCTGGCTGATTCCCAGGAACATTGTAGGAGAAGTTGCAAGTGTAACAAACATTTTTGAAAAGTATTTCTTGAGACATCAATAGCTTTCCTTTCCCCAGTCCTTCCTGTCTTTTCCTGTCTCAAAAAACCCCAATGTTTTGTATTCAAAGCACTGTTTAGGCTACTCTAGGAATAAACTAGTGTTCTTAGTTTGTGATGGCTGGTTCTTGATAGCTAACAGAACAAAATTATAATGGAAATCGAGCAAGTTCTGTTTACAGAGAGAAAGGAAAGTGGGTCACAGGGTTTGCCCTGTGGTATCTAAAGAATACACAGTCCTCTCTTCTTTAGAATTCTATCACATATTAACAATTACTATTAATAAAATATTAAAGTCCCTATCATTTTATACAGCGTAAGGGGCTTTCAGATGGTCTAACTTAGTTCCCACTTAGCATGGGTGACTGTGTCACATAATCTTCCTTGTGGATTTGTCAGACCTGTCCTAAAATTAACTGTTTCTTTACAAAAAAAAAAAAAAAAAAAAAAAGAATAAATATCTTGCTACTTCAACCTGCAAACTATTCCAGTCATTGCTGGTCCCATGGCTAGGAGCCTTCCACTGATCTCCAGCCTAGACTTATTCCTGACAGTTAATACTCACTTCCGTTGGTGTCCTGCCACTTGTTATTCTCTGTCAAATAAAGAAAAAATCTTTTTCTTATTTGCCCCTAATTAGCTCACACAAAGGAATAATATCTTCTCTTTGCTTTGAATGTGCTAGGTGAAATAAGTGAGGAACAGTACATGTCATAAAATGGATTATTAATTCACCCGTATGTCTGACTGGCTCAGAATTTATTTTTTTTTTTTTGAGCAGAGTTGACAAAATTTGCGTTGAGATAAGGTGTCACTGTGCCTTCTTTCATGGCATTAATACTTTTGTGTTTCTGTTAGAAATTCTTCCTTTGATAAATTCTAGATAGCTTTTGCTTTTTTCAACAAAGCTAATCCTTCTTATCCTGTGATCCTCTCATTGATTAATATGGTCTTTATCCTCCCCAGTCATTCCTCACTGATAATTTCACATCTTTTAACAGAAATGCTTATTACTAGGCTCTCATGCAGAATCACAAGGCACTTTGTATCATTACTTTTCATTCCATTTCTATTAGGCAAGTCCTTATGGCCTTCCCCTTCTTTCAGAATGAAATTCCAGTATCCCCTGGCGTTGGCAGTGCTTTCCAAAGTTGTACCAGTTGTACTGACCAGAGTTGCACCCCCTTTTTTTGTGTCTTTGCTGAAAATATGAGAATGGGCTCTAAAGACAAATGTTTGAAGAAATTACCTTCTCCAGTTCTTTTTTTTTGTCAGTAGACTTCCAGGAACTTTAAGGATACAGTTATTCCATTTTTATTGATGAGTATACTGACGTGGAAAAGTCTGGATCTCCAAGGCAATTTAGTCACTTGTAGTGGGGCTGTGACAAAGTTAGGTGTCCTAATGTGCAACCCCTCATTAAATTCTGTAATTAGATGTCTATGAAGACTCCTGTTTTCACAGGTCAAATATCCTAGAGGCTGTAAGTTCTACTTCTGTACATATCTGATTTATCTATCATATTAGGGATGCGCAACCCTGCATGTACTTCATGCCAAAGCCATTGTAATTAAAAACCCCAAAATAAGCTTTATTGAGACCCAACACACTAACCCAGAGCACTCCAAGAAGAAAGCCCTGGTGCTGGGTTCTTGGCAAAACACACCCTTGACCCAACACTAGCTGCTGCTTTTGGTCGGAGACGTTAGGCAGAGCATTTCTGTTTGTGGGTGTACACGGCTTGCAGAGTGGCCTAATGATATCTCTGACCTCAGATTATTGATTTAGGATGACTCCTTGTGCTTCAGGTGTTGCACATCTCTCTCTCCTCCCAGGGAAGTGTCTGAGGGAGGGTTTCTTGTCAGGTCTCCTGATGGTGGTATTCTACACTGCAGAAACCAATAAGGACTGATTTGCCCAGGGTAATAAACATGGACGTAGTTTCCTAGGAGAGTGGTTAGGTGACTCTGCTGGCCTCCAGTAGCAATAACTGTTTAATCCAGGAATGGTTACGTGTCCGTGTTTCTCTCTGTGCTAATCTCTCTGTGCTTGTCTTTCATGTTCTGCCTGAGGATTGAGCGCGATGCTCCTGTTTGCACCCTGTCTCTGCCTCTCCCCATCCCCAAACAGTCTTTGGGGATATAAATGCAAATAACTTGACATGCCCATCATTACCCAGCAGATCGGGGGCACAGCCAGCAGCAGGAATCAAGCACTGCAATGCATTCCTTTTTGCCATTTTTCTTTTTTTTTAAAGTTGGCAAAATCCCAGTGGGCTGGGGAAGGAGCGCGTAGGATGTTCCTTGTTATTTTGAAGCATTCTCCTTCCTTTGTAGGTGGATTAGCTTGCTGCTGTTGGAGCTGAAGGAGTGAGGCATGGAGCAATCTTTAAACAAAGTTTTACAATTAGACTCATTTCAGAGTACAAATTTCTTTTTTATTATAAGTACTAATACACGGAAATATATCTTTATAATGATAGGCTACTTGGGGCTGATCTGAACTGTTATCATCATTCCACATATGCTTTCTGTAACTTCACCATTTGTTCTCATTTTCTTCTGTTTTCTTTCTCTGGCCACCTTGCTTTCATCTCTTTGCTTCTCGAAAGATTAAAGGGCCAAAATGCTGCACCCCAAAGTACTTTCATTATTCACAGAAAGTGTCACATAGTTTAATTATAATGCAAATAGGAAATGATTTATATCTAGAAAAGACAAGTACCAAGTAGCAGGAATGAAAATGACTCTATTTTGTATCTATGAAATTGTCCAGTCTTTGCTGGATTGCAAATTTTGTTCAGGCTGCTTAATGCAGTTTAAAGTTCTATATTAAATATTAAGTGGGATCCAAACTGTCACATTTATGAAGTGTTGCTGCATGCAGGGGTGTAATTTAATGTCTACTGTCAGGAAATAAATTCATAGACTATAGATTTTAGTCCTGACTAGGCCACTAACTTAAGTGACTGGAGGTGCTTCCCTCATTTCTCCAGGCTCATTTTTCTCTGTCTATGGAATGTATATCATGACAAGTACCTATAACATGTTGGGTGAATGACTTAACTCAAGTTGTTGATGCAGCTGAGAAGCTGGAATTTGCTTTAAGAGAAAATGTTAATGTGTCAAAACCTACGTTTTGATATGATATGAAGTATTTTGTCCTCTGAATCTAAAAAACATTTTTGGAAACTCTTCAGGAGTGGGAATATTAAAATTTCATCCTCGGTATTGCTGTTTGTATATTAAATCTCATTTTTCTTGTTGGCTTTTCATGGATCGACAGTGACACTAGTGCCTATATTAGTTTTAAGCCATTTAATTATAGTACAAATTGGAGAAACAGTAACAAGTAGCAATTGCCTGACTTCTCTTAAAAAAAACCAAAACTGATTAAAATACTGTATGTCAGCACTAGGACTGAATAATGTGTTATGAAGCAATATAAGACAAGAAAAATACAGAAGTTTTAAATCCTCATAAAATAAAATTTCAAATGGCTTTTCAAAAGACAATGGAATATATGATTTATTAAAGTTTTTTTGATAGAAAACAGCATTTGACAATCAATACTACAGAATATGGATCAGATGTTTTCTGATACTCTTCAGATATATTTTCAATAAGTTATTGAAATAGAGAATTGCTGTCCTCTTGCTAATGCATATCAGTAAATCGTCCCTAATTATCTATATAGTAATTGGTAGGCAATAATAAATCAATGAAGACCACAAGTTTAGAGATAAGCTATGGAGTGGTAGAGAAAAAGACAAAATAATAACATTATGCTGTTCAAGAGGCAGAATTTTATGATCTATAGAGCTGAAGGGGACTTTTAAAATCAAAAGAAAAATATATGGTGTTACACTAAAAAGAGTAGTGTAGACAAATAAGGTGGTGACTAAGAAGGATAATTAATGTGAATCTGAGCAATCCAACTGGTTAATTGCACATGAAAGTCTCTTCATTTTTATTGGAAATGGCAAAAAATGTTTCAAGTTAACAGGAGCAACTGGCAGCATGAGCTGTGTTTCTCAGTTTCAGAGCTGGGTCCTCTGTAGAGCTAAAGCAATGATGCACTCTACTCTCCCTTGCTTATAGTCATTGTATTGGAACTATAAAGCAGTAGTAAAAAATCAGAATTATTTTAACATTGGATTTACTTTTAATTAAATTTTCAGGAGCATTAAAGTGCTGCCTGAAATTGACTTTCTAATATTTTGCACACACAAAAAAAATGAGATTACCAAATATGTGCAGTCATCAAATATTTTCGCAGTTGTTCTCCCCAGAGGTGCAAGGCTGACTCATGTTCAGGTGAATGTTTCGATTTCCCTTTCTACATCCCGCTGTAGTTGAATATGTGCTCTGTCCCTGAGTGCTGATGGGGAGGCTGATTGCCTCCCGGAGCTGGGAAGGGCTGGGACGCAGTACAGCGTGCCAGGAGGGGTGTTGCTCTCTTCCCTTGCAGATGCAGGAGCTGCTCTCTGTGCTGGGGAGTAGAGGCTCTGCCAAGAGGCAGGTCTCTGCTATCCAGTGATGCAATTGGGGATCCATATATTTTTAGTAAGCTTTTGTAAGTACATATTTTGGAATGAGATCAGATATGATTTGATATTAACCTGTGGAGATGCTGTTTACCAAGGGTAGAAGATAGTACTGTGGAGTTGTTCTGATGGACCTATCTGGAGACAGGCTTCAGGCCAATTCTTTATACACTTTTCCTTGTCTTCATTGATGTTTGGCTCAGGATACACGTGTCCCTTGACTCTAATTTAGTCAGAGGGTACCTGAGTGATATTCTTTAGCCCTGTCATTGTTCCCTTGGGTAGTTTTCTCTGATGGATGCACCAAATACCCTTCCACGGGAAATGTCTATGTTTCAAAAGGTTGCTTTAGTAGTCATTTCTGTCTTGCTTAATAACATGTCAGTAACAGTAATGTAATGATATGGGTTACTTCCAGTGACATATATAATGTAAAATTACAGTTTGGGTAATCTATTTCTAAAATATTATAGGCAGCTACTAAGTAATGAGTAAAGTGCTTTACACACACACACGTGCACGTGCATCAAAGCATTTCTTATTAGTGTTGCAGTGAAACAGTTTGACACTTCAGTTTCTGTACAACACAGCCAGGAGATGCTTTGATCTAGGTGCCGAACTGCTCCTTTGCAGCAAACAAGACACTCTTTGATGTAGTAAAAAAAAAGATGGAAATTTCATTCAGAACTAAGTTTTCCATCCTGGCTTTTTTTTTTTTTTTTTTTTTTTTTATGACATGGAATATTTGGCAGGTAATGCTCCATCTATAGTATCATGTCTCCTTCCTGAATGTGCAGTCCATGAAGGTCATGCATGTCCCTATATATCCACCTCAGGATGGGAACTGCATTAGAGGACACACAATACCTTTACAGTTGTTACGCTAAGGTGAAAGCACAGCAGATTTGAGATGGGAAGCTGAACTTTTTTTCACCGCAGTGTGGTCTATGGTATTGACACAGCCAGGGTTGGGGTCTCGAAAAATTCCTCTCTGGAAAATTATACTTCACAAAGTAAAGCTAATGTCTGTGGTCAAGGACGCTTTCTCTTTGTCCTTGCCTGCATAACTGTATGCCACAAAATAGCTGCTGTAGATAGCTCCAGGGCTGGCAGTGATTGGTAAAGGGATTTCTTTGTATGTTGTCTACTGTTTTTAGTGGCTTTTAATGGAGCCATTTTTTTTAAGATTTTTGAATTAAGTCACAGTTAACCTGAAAAATGAATACATAAATATTCAGGTCTTCCCAGGAAGCCCAATTCTTACCTTACGTCTTTGGTATAAGACTAACAACTTAAAAAGAGGCACTTTTGACTCTAAAGCAAAGAAAGGGTTGTCTGGCTCTGAAAGGCTAGGAATACTTTTCTGGAACAGTCAGAGCAACCAAAAAACACCCAACCTAGGACAAAGCCTCAAAGCATGTCCAACAAAAAGGAAGCTGTTGTGTTGCTTGGTGTATTGAATCCTTCCTTGTGCTAAGATTGGCGGCTTTTTAAACTTTTATTTGTACTGTCACCTGAACATTTTATTTTATACCAGAAAAAAAAAAAAAAGGAAAGAAAAAGAAAACAGGAAGGTATAAAAATGGATAAAAGAACAATAAAAAGCAGGGAAGAGCTTATTGTAAAATATATCTCCCTTAAAGTGTTGTTAGGGGCACTGTTTTCATATCTTTCAAACTGTTTACTCCATCCAGTGTCTCCCACTGGACCATTAAAGAGGCCAAAACAGCCCCAGTAGCTTAGTTGCCTACGTGCCAGCCAAACAACATCGCCCTGAAGATGGTCTCTTCTAATTCATCTTCAGCTTGCTGAGTGAATGACCTCCCATTGGTCCTGCGGAGCCCTTCCTCGTAGCTGATGTGGTCTGTTACAGTTATTGCTGCTAGTGCAAAAGCACATCAGCTGACCACGTGATGTCTCAGGAGAGCACATCTGAACAGGAGCCCGGTGCTCACAGAGCAACAAGCAGAGGGACGAGCGAAGGAAACAGGCTTCTAAAATACCTGTGGTGTCCAGGGAGGAGACAACTGCCTGGAGGAAATCAATCAGAGGGAGACAGCCCCCTCCGTGGGAAACCGTAGTGGACACAAAAGGAGGAATTTCTTAGGCCAGGGCTATATTAACAGGAGTACAGCCAGGAGACTGAGGGCAGCGATTATCCCCCTTTAGTCTGTACTCATGAGGCCACATCTGGAATGTTGTGTCCTGTTCAGAGAGGCAGAGCTGGCTAAAGTGGAAGAGGACTGTAAATATTCTCCTATTATTCTAATTCCTTCTTGTCTGCTAATAGCTTCCCCCTTTCACTTGTCTCGGTACCCTGTGTTTTATCAGTCCAGCAGGATGATTCTGGAGGAGCTGCTTGTTAAAACATGGTGCATGTTACTGGTTTAAACCATATGAAAGCAACTTCTTTAATGGCAATAACTTTTTATCAGCAGCTGAAGTGACCATATTGGATCAGATTGTAATTTAGATGTACATTTGGATGCATTTCTGAAACAGCTGTATGCAGGCTGTGATGTGATTTGAACTAAAATTTATTTTGATGACTGAAAATTCATGAGGCCAGAGACCAAATTTTCAGTTACTGGAAAATGAGGTAGTTTTACCAAGAAAATGTCCCTAGGAGCATAATAAATGACCTCTTCTTAAGAAAAAAAAGTAGATATTTTGACTTTAGGTTAAAGAAAATAAGATTTGCATCGAAAAGGCTGGCAAATTTTGGGGTGGTATGTTATGTAACTGAAGGATAAGTAATGAAGGCATTTTTCACCGTATTTAATAAGTTAGAAGGTAGTCTGTAGATTTCTAAGTTGGCACAGGTTAAGAACCGAATGAAATACACATCTTGCAATTTGCCTTTTCTCTGCTGCATTTCACAATCAGTACATCTGTGAAAACTTTGTTTGGGAAAGCCAGATATTTTATATTCTGTTCTGGTGGTCCCAAGTTCCTTGACAACGGCATGCTGCATGCTTTACTAGTATTTAGTGTTCATCTGTTTTAGAGCAACCATTGGCCTAAGTCACTGTGAAGCAGTAAGCATTTTTTTTTACTGACTCTCAAGTGCTTTACATCTTGCAGACTGTGACATATTAGGTGCTTTCATGTGGCCCTAAGAATAATTTCCACTGCCTGTTACCATTTGTTGGCTTAGGTCATATTTCCTGCTGTGGAAAAGCTTCCCCTACAACACTTTTCTTTCTCATATCCTCTGATGTTCATGGCTACACCACCACTGCCATTGTCCCTGTTCATGACATGAGTCACAGTTTTATTTCCTGGAGCAGCTCACCTCACCTAATCTTTGATCTAGATCTAATGTGCATGATGGAGGCTGTAGTCTTTGTAGAAAAATTGTACGGTCCTTGTGTGAGAAGGAATGTATCCAGTGCAATTATGGAAAAAAATCTAAAGAGACAGTATAAGTGCTCTGTTTTCAGTGATTTTTATTTTTCCTAGAAAGTAGTCTTCCTCCTAAATGCATAAATACACACAGGACAGCTTTTTTTCAGAGATGCTCGCTTTTTTTGATTCTTGATGTTCTGGTGTCCTCTGTGCCATAGATCAAAATAATTTCACTGATTATGAAGCTCTGAAACAGAGACTCTGCATATACATATATGCATATATAAAAACTCTTCGTAAAGTGATAACATCCTGTAAGTTCATTAATCTACATACTATCTGAGGTATACGCTGAAGAGCTACTAAATGTTTCTATAGTATGAAAAATTTTCACTTACAAGTAAACAGAAGTGCAGAGGCATTTTTCAAGATTGAACACAGGCCATAGTAGCACCAGTGTTAAACCTCAGGTAGCTGTTGCTTCTAGTCCTTAATTTACTCACCTAGCTAGATTCATTGAGTCTTTGGAACCACTCAAAACCCCCAAGCACTAATATTTAGATCATGTAATTGCTTGAGATTCTACAAAGTTCAAAATGATCCTTCTTGTGCAATAAAATCTAGTTTTATAGGTCAGCTTTTGCAGATATGTTTTTGCGGAACACTTGTATAGGTTAGTGCATTTTAAGAGAGTAAATTACATTGTGGTATTCGAATAATAAAATCAACTCTTATGAGAAACTTCTAACTTTGGGAATGCTGTTGAAAAGCAATTACATTCAACTTAGGTATAATAAAACTTAGTTAATTCAATGAAATGAGGGGCACAAAACCAATTTGGATAAATGTGGGGTTTTTAATGAGTTAAAGGTCTTATTCAGGCAATAAGCATTGGTGACTATCTTCATCCTGAATAATCAAACCCCTTTTAGATAATCAAAAAAAGTTTTGTTATATTTTTACTTTTTTTTTTTTTACAAAGTATTGTAATATTACATAATACTTAGGAAATGTTTTGAGAGCACAGGATGAAAGATGGTATAGAAGTGCAATGTATTTATTATTATTAACATTTGATGAGCGCCCTGACTTTTCTTTCAGGATTTTCTACTTATTTCAGTTGCACATTTTTAATTGCTTAGTGAAATGAAGTAGTCATATCTCAGAGTTGGTTTAATTAGAATTATTGATGTCTGAAGCAGCACCCAGGCTGGGAAAACTGGGGTCTGATCAAAGTCTGCAACTAATGGTTTAGTGAAGTTAAAAATTCAGTCTGTAATTAAAAAATGAAAGAAAGAATGCGTGCTTTCAAAGTGCACATTTTATGCTAAGGAAACAGTCACTTCTTATTTATTTGGAAATACTCATTGCAGTATTTAAAAACAAGGGTAACAGTAATGACTGAAGTCTTTAATCCTGAATATTTGTTGAATTTTTCACCTGGAAGATTTTACTGGATTGCAGCACTGTGCTTTCATACCTGCTGGTATACTTTATTATCTTTGATTATATTTGGAACTGCGTGTGAAATAGGAAGTTCGTTTTAAGATGGGCTTCAAGATTTTTTAATATTTTTTTTTTTTGTAATGGAAACCAAGAATTTCAAATCTTCCATAGGGGAATTTTTTTACCTTGAATGAAAGTACATATAAACGTTTAGAATTTTTAAATGTGTTATAATAACACATAGAACAAGCTTACATATAGAACAAGAACATATAGATTAAGTTTAACATTAAAATGAATTCTGATTCAAGTTGATGAAAAAAACAGAAGGTGTTAAGCAGTGAGTATTGCCTTTTGAAAGTCCATAGCTCTGCTCATTGACTAGTGAGGATGCAGAGGACAGCTGTTGAGCATCTCTAGTCAGGTGGGATGAATCCCAGCCTTTATTCTGAGCGTGTCAGTGGGATGTTTGGACTGTTGCTTTGTTTAGCAAATTTCACTTGATTTCTTGCAACATTTTGACTCAGCATCCTCCTAGACAAACTGGCTGCCCGGGGCTTGGATGGGTGGACTCTTAAATGGGTTAAAAACTGGCTGGATGGCCGAGCCCAGAGAGTGGTGGTGAATGGGGCAAAGTCCAACTGGCGGCCAGTCACTAGCGGTGTTCCCCAGGGCTCAGTTCTGGGGCCGGTGCTGTTCAATATCTTTATAGATGATCTAGACGTAGGGATTGAGTGCACCCTCAGCAAATTTGCAGATGACACCAAGCTGGGTGGGAGTGTCGATCTGCTGGAGGGTAGGAAGGCCCTACAGAGGGATTTGGACAGGTTAGATAGATGGGCCGAGACCAACGGCATGAGGTTCAACAAGAACAAGTGCCGAGTCTTACACTTCGGCCACAACAACCCCATGCAGCGCTACAGGCTGGGGGGAAGAGTGGTTAGAAAGCGGCCCGGTGGAAAGAGACCTGGGGGTGCTGATCGACAGCCGGCTAAACATGAGCCAGCAGTGTGCCCAGGTGGCCAAGAAGGCCAATGGCATCCTGGCCTCTATTAGGAATAGTGTAGCCAGCCAGTCTAGGGAAGTGATCGTCCCTGTGTACTCGGCACTGGTGAGGCCACACCTTGAGTACTGTGTCGAGTTCTGGGCCCCGCACTTCAAGAAAGATGTTGAGGTGCTGGAGCGAGTCCAGAGGAGGGCGACCAAGCTGGTGAAGGGTCTGGAGGGTCTGACCTACGAGGAACGGCTGAGGGAGCTGGGGTTGTTTAGCCTGGAGAAGAGGAGGCTCCGAGGTGACCGTATTGCAGTCTACAACTACCTGAAGGGAGGTTGTAGTGAAGTGGGAGTTGGCCTCTTCTCCCGGGCAACTAGCGATAGGACAAGAGGACACAGCCTCAAGCTTGGCCAGGGGAGGTTCAGGTTGGACATTAGGAAGCATTTCTTTTCAGGAAGGGTTATTAGACATTGGAATGGGCTGCCCAGGGAGGTGGTGGAGTCACCATCTCTGGATGTGTTTAAGAAAAGACTGGACATGGCACTTAGTGCCATGGTCTAGTTGAAAGGGTGGTGTCAGGGCAATGGTTGGACTCGATGATCCATGAGGTCTCTTCCAACCTGGTTGATTCTGTGACTCATTATTTAGTGCAATGAAACACGGTGCTGTTGAAGTCAACTGGGAAAGCACAATTTTTTAATGTTTTTCAAACTTACTGGATTGGGCATGGGAAATCACAACAGCAAACTGCTTTTTATGAACGTGCACATGCCGTGATGGAATTTGGAACCTGGCTAAATCTGACTGCACTGGCAGGGGGAACAGATGGAATGTGGTGGGACTGGAGAAAGTTCAAGCAGACAGAAAATAGAGAATGGTTTTTACTTGCATGAGGAACAAAAGGAGATAGGCTAAGTGATTCAAGAGTCTTGATTTCTCTTCTTACCCCTTCCAGTCTTTTGTTATTTGGAATCTTTTGTGTAGGGTCTTTTTGTATACCCTTCTTATTATCAGAAATAAAAATATATGTTCCAAGGTGGATGGGGATCTTCCACTGAGTGACAGCAGTTGCAATCTAGTGTGCTGTGTGGAAGGCCCACCACAAATTTCACCCTTTTTATGAAACTGTGTTCATACATTCTCCAATATGCATTTTTATCATTTGCACTGTATTGATCAGCACTTCCTGAACCATTTTCTCCCCTAATTAAGGATGCAGAGAGCTTTACATTATTCTGCTTATGATTTCAAGAGCTCTTTTTACACTGCTTGCTTAGAGATTTGCTTCCTTGGGAGAGTTTATTACTGTATGAATGAAAATGCTTTTCTGAAGCTGTTAATCCTTTCAAGATTTAAAAAAACTAATTGAGAATATTTCCCATTATTATTATACTCTCAGGGGTGCTATAGGGCGTGCACACTATTATAATCTAAACCTGCAATTTGACTTTGCTTCTTGTGCCCTTTGGCACAGTGGTATCCACAGGGTTTTTAAGGAGAATGGCCAACGCTCCCCCACCCCAGCCACCGTGGTGCTTTTTGTCACTTTCTCATCAGCTGCTGCCTCCTGTTAGCAATGAAATTGTTTTGACAAGTGTTATTTTGTCTGAACCATATTCGATTATGGAAGGGCTCAAACTAATCAAAAGAACTTCCTAACACTGTGGACTATTGGGCTGCACTATAATCTTCTCAAGGAAGTGAAGGAGGACTCATCATGTGAGTAATTTTAAAATTGGTTGAGGCAAATCACCGAAGAATGTGTGATAGGGAGCATTTATTCTCTGTCACAGAATGTGCTAGATAAGATAATAGGCTATTTCTATGACTCTTTGATGTTGAACTTTAGCATTTCAAGTGCTAGACAGAGTGATGTATTGGTTATGCATTGTACCTAAAGATTGTGCATGAAGTGGTCTGCTAGCGTTGGATAATAATGCTAAGGCTCATCAATGAAGCTTTTATACATAGAGCCAGTGTCATTTGAATTATTCTTTTTGTGCAATGCACTGGATTGCAGACAGTTCATATGCTGGGTAGAGAATGCTGTTTGTCAGTGTCCTGTTTTATAAGAGGTTACATTCATCTTTTGTAGCTGTAATGAACCAATTTGCAGCCTGCATCCAGTTTACTTCAGTTTTCTTTGGAGTGAGCATTCCTTATGAGACAGAATCAGAGAAAGACAGAATGGTTGAGGTTGGAAGGGACCTCTGGAGGTCACCAACCCCACTGATGAGGCAAGGCCATCTCGAGCTAGTTGCCCAGAGCCATGTCCAGGTGGCTTTTGAATATCTCCAAGGATGGAAGCTCCACAAATTCTCTGGGCAACCTGTGCCACTGCTCAGTCACTTTTACAGTAAAGAAGTGTTTCCTGATGTTCAGACAGAACCTCCTGTGTTTCAGTTTGCACCCTTTGCCTCTGATCCTGTCACTGGGCACCACTGAAAAGAGCCTGGCTCCATCCTCTTTGTACCCTCCCTTTGGATACTTATATGCATTGGTATAAGTGTATATATACCAAAGTATATATATAAAGTGTCTATACCCCTGAGCCTTCTCTTCTCTAGGCTAAACAGTCCCTGCTCTCTCAACCTTTCCTCGTGTGTAACATGCTTCAGACCTTTAATCATCCTTGTGGCCCTTCACTGAACTCTCTCCATTTGTTCTTGTACTGGAGAGGCCAGAACTGGACCCAGCACTCCAGGTGTGGCCTTACCAATGCTGAGTAGAGGGGAAGGATCACCCTCCTTGACCTGCTGGCAATACTTTGTCTAATGCAGCCAAAGATACCATTTGCCTTCTTCACAGCAGGGTCACCTTGCTGGTTCATGTTCAACTTGGTGTCCGCCAGGACCCCCAGCGCTTTTTCTGCCAAGCTGCTTTCCAGCTGCTTGCCCCCCCATCAGCTGTTTTGTTTTAACATATATCCCCATTAGGTAATTCTTAAATTTTGTGTTCTTGGCAAAGAATGTGCAACTCTTTAATTGCAGCGTGCCAAAATCAATTGTCAAAAGTATTTTTTATTCTCATTGATGTATTAATCTTTTTATCAGATATGTAGTGTATTTTGCCATGCAGATTTTCTGAAATGTAATTCTGTAATATGTTTTTAGTATGGTCTTACCAGTCATTGTAAATTAAATGAATCTGAATTTACATCAGTTATGCTTTGAACTGGCTCAAAGCAGCTTTGTGCAGAAAAATACTGTGCTGTTAGGGATGGATTTGAACTTTTTTTTTTTTTAAATCTACATAATCCTAGCTGTGTAGACGTATACCTCTGTGTGTTGAGGACTTCATTGATTACAGTCTATTGACACGATAGACCTCTTCTGTTGATCTTGATCTCTCATTTTATTCTAGTATGCGCATCTAATATTCTGAATAGCTGCTCGTGCATAATATATGCAGAAACAACTCCAGTATCACAATTCAATTGAATTAGTAATCAGAGATAAGGATACTGAACATTCTTCAAAAATAAAGCCCGTGTTCATGAGTCATGAGGGGACTGAAGGTTGGCCTTGCCTTTACCTGATTATTTGAGAGATATGTGCAATTTACAGGTGAGATAACTAAGGCGGAGAGATACAGCAAATTGTCCAAAGTTGCCCAAAGCCAACGTGCAAGAATTTTGTAATTCCAGTCCACTGTTCTGTCATTCAGGTCACCAGTTTCTACAGAGATGCTACTAGATTGATTTGCGTGGGTAACCTTAGCATGGAGACCACACACTATTTATACGTATTTCTGCCTAAATAGGTAGAAGAATAATAAACTCAGGGTCCTGACAAAGTGCTCTGTTACATTTAGGAAGAGTGTAATGTCAAAAGAGTGTGAGAGGAGCATTCCTGGAGAACTGTGGGATATTGCCAGCAGGTACAAGGTGCTAGTAGGCAATGAGCTAAACTTTTGTCCTGAAGTTGTGAGGCATCAGTCCAGCAATGACTGGCTGGCGTTTACAAGCAGGATCTTTTGAACTATGTGTTCCCCACACCTCCCTCCAAGCCAGCTACATCAAGCATGATGGCAGTATCCTTACAAGGCGTGGGAAGACATGTCCTGAAAACATTGGGCTGATAGCCCTGCTGTTTTCAGGATGATGTAATTTGAAAGACATGTTGACCGTAGGCCTCAAATTTGACAGAAAGTCTCTTCCTCAGTTTGAAACTTAGCCTACTAATTGTGAAGTCAGTCTGTTTCTGGCTTACAGAGTGATAATTAAAATCCTGTTTGCAACGGAAACTCAAATGCAGTACTAAATATGAAATAGTTCTTCGCCCTGCCTAGTATATTCCTGCCATGCTTTCCACTGCGCAGTCTGGCTGCAATTCTTATTTCCTACATCATCCAGCAGTCTTTAAAGATGAGAATAAAAACCTCTTGTTTCAGCTCCAGTGTTGTGAAGTGACGTTTATTTGGACCGTTCAGGACCTTTAGGTTGCATACTCCAAGTGTGCTGCATATTTAGCATACAAATAGACAAATATGAGGGTGTGAGTGGCATGCACTAAACTGATAAAGACATCGTCTTGGAGTGTGTATTAAAAATGAATTTCAGTAAATTAGATGTTATATATTAAAAGAATTAATCTTAAAAATTGCTGGTACAACTAGTCTTTGTTGTTATTCTGATACCAATTTAATTCCATTTATTATTGTTGAACTCATCATTCTAAATTTGCACATGTGTTTCAGATGATTAAAAATCTTGATAACACCAATCCAGAATTACCCAATAAAGCATATTACAGCTGTTCTTTAATTATAATGAGTGGTGGGCACACCTTTCATCCCTGAAAGCCATTTAGTACCATTAAATTGTCACGTGGGTTTGATTATTAATGAATTTGAGTTGTATTCACTATCTCAACAAATTTAAAGTTTCATGGTTTACTACTGTGTCCTCAAAATAGAAAAATGGACCAAAGCCTGTACCATTTATTCAGATTCAGGCAAAACTATTCCTGCCTGAGAAGGAACTGCAAAGGCCAATATAAATATAATGCAATTAAAATCAGTCTGTGAAAACAGCCGTGACTGCTGAGGAGAGAGTAATATGTTATTTCGTGCTGATTGTTTGCCCAAAATCTCCTAATGAGTTAAAATGAAAGTAATTAAAAAAGAGGGTAAATGTCAAGGAAAAATTTCCTGAGCAACTATTCCAAAGCTTGCTACTGGCTTCCGTCAGAGAGAGGAGGAATCTGTATCACCTGAGACACTTAAATCTATGAGACAAGAAATTGATGATTAAAAATGCCAATAGATAGGGCTCAGACAGATGCCTTTCCCGTCCTTTCTGATTTTTAGTATCTCTGTAGTCTCAGGAATGAACTGGCCCCATGAGGCTGAGTGACAGCCATGAGTCATTATTCAAATATAACTAAATTATACAGTTATCTCTGTTCTTCTAAGTTACTATTTGTTTAATAGCTAAATTGCTGTACCGTTGCTGTATTGTTGGTACACCAGGCACGCTGGGTTGTAAACCTGTGACAAGGGCGGAGTGTTGTAGCCTCTTCTGCTTTGCACTGGGAAAATCTAGCAGACTGTAAGGGTGGCAGTTGTCAATGTATTTCTGCTTTGTATTGCAGATGTTTAAAAATAAATGCAGGCCCTTCTTGATAACTGTAGTGAACTGCCAAAACTAATGTAGAGATTTAATAGTATAGACAATATAAGAGTTAATAAGAAAGGATAAAATTCAGCCTTTATATAAGTTTATGTAAAACAGTAGAATTATTTGCTTACATCAACTGAATTTGGCATAAAGGTAGGCAGGTGGGAGATTTTTTTTTTTAGCGAGAGAGAGTATTTTTCATCTCTGCTCATCCAAAGTAGTTGTCTTTGCTTTCACGGTTTATTTGAAGTAGTCGAATTACTCCTTTGCAGCGGGGAAGCTGTTTGCATAGTGCTGTCAGTGACATCCCTTTCTTGCTATCTCTATCTCGGAGAAGTGACGCTCATGCGAAAGTAGGAGATGAGAAGAGGCTGTATTTTACATAGAACTTGTGCCTCAGTTGGCTGGGTGAATTTTTCTGGTGTGTTTATGTTGAAGAAAAATACTCTAAGGTGGAAAACAAAGCTGTAATGCTCTGGAGTTAACTGTCAGGGTGCGACTAATTAGGAAGCTTGAGACCTGTGTGATCCTGTTGTGTTGGTACATGCTTTTCCTGCTTTTAGGTCTCCTGATCAGCAGAGAGGTAAAGATAAGGATCTTATATTTTTTGCATGAAAAAAGAACACAGTAAGAGTTTGATGAACAGACACTTTTATAATAAAACTCTTCTGTCTCATTGAAACTGTAGATTGCTAGCTATTACATGACACTGAACAGTTTTCCTTTCAGTATTATCACACGGTGACTTAAATGTGATGAGGCATTAGAAAAGATTGCATTATTTTAATTTTACTTTTTCATGGGTTCTTGAAGTCATTGTGTTTTATTTTGAGGTAAATTATCCTATTTATCTTGTCTGCATAAATACCTTTATGAATAATGCAAGAAGCTGGGATGGTAAAAGTAAAAATTACAGACCTGCCCTTAAAGGACAGGTTTAACATCCTGCAAGAGCTTATTCAAAACCAACTGGTGCCTTTATTCTGCAATACAAAAAGTGCCATTTTTGAGCTTTTGCAAAGCCATTATAGTGGAGTATTGCCAGATCCATTAACAATTCTGTACTAATGACAGTTAAATAACTGAGTGGGGTAAAAGCAGGCAATGGAACGGTCTGTACAGGATCTCCTTTTACATCGACGCTGTCAGAAGGCATGAAAAAAAAAAATTGCAAAAATAGTTCCATGGGGGTAAGAGCAGCGATGTCTTCTGTTGAATTACAGCCAGAAATGAAAAATATTGCACTTAATGCAAAGGTAGCGCAGATATTTAACCAAAGACTACAGAAGCAAATGAAAGTTATGGGAGATTTTCAGTTCCCAAGGAAATACTAAATTTGCCGTTTCTCACAAGCACTCTGTTTTAGAATGTCTAGCTATTAACGCAGCTGTACAGAAAGCCCATATGAATTTGTGAGTCGGTGAATGTGTTTTCACTGACTTTGGTGAGCATGGCTTAGGTGTGTGGGATGACAAGGTGAAGAAGTGCAGGTAAAGACCCAGGCTCCTCCATCCATGGTGGGATGCAGCGATGCTCTGAGAAGGCAGAGTCTGGAGCCCTGAGAGCTGTGTGCCAACGCTGCTGCCAGGAGCACCGAGGGCAGGCAAGACGTAAAGCATGGGAACACAGCCAAAAAATGTCCACCCGTTGTTTCCTCTGGCCTGTGTCATTACAGAAGTTCTGCACGGGTTTTTCTGTGCTCCTTTGAAGAATGATTGTAATTTTTGTACTGTTTTCACTCTCAGGTCAGAGGTACACACTTTCATTTCAGCTTAACATAACTTTATGAAGAAAGTGCATATAGTGTATTCTGGTAAGCATCTGTAAACACAAAACACACACAGACACACACAAAAACAGTGCATATGTAGCTCAGATTCTATAGCAAAACCCAAAACCAGACTTTGATAGTAAGATATTCATTCTGAGGCAAGTATGCAAATATAGCGCTAGAATCTAAAGATGGAAAAGCAAAGATGAAAAGTGAATTGATTCTAATTCCCTGGACTGGCCATTATGTATTGCAACATCTTCCTATGCAGAAAAAGAAGTCCTCAAAAAGGTGTTTTCAAAAGCTGTAGTATGTCCAGATGGAGATGATCTATTAGGTAACTAAGTAATGTCACGGTATATGACACACCATTTTATAAAGCTGTTATTTGCAGTTCCCTCTTGGTATTACGAGCATCTTAAATCATTTAGAATTTCTAAAACAAATGCACAATATTTTCCTATACCTGCAGAGATATGTTTATACATCTGCTGCAAATAATGCACAAGACCACAGGAGAAGCTTACAGACCTAATCATAATATTTTCTCCCCTTTTGCTCTTTATGTACATCATTTTAAGCATGGGAATAAGAACCTGCAATGTATTAGACAAATGGAGAAGCTGCTAATGGCTTTCCCTGTTCATACCGCCCTTCATGCATATTGTATTACACGGTGCTGCTAATGACGTGTTGCCAAAGGAACACTAACTTGCAGCAGAAGCCGGGGCAGGGTTGCTTCCCCATTCCCCTCCCCGCACCATCAGACCAGCCTGTCTCCAGCACATGCACACACGCGCGTGCAGGAGAGGGCTGAGATGAGGAGCAAGGAGGAGTGCTGTTTAACCTGAAGAGGAGAGGAGCAGGACACCTTCTGTAAGCTGGAAATGGCTGTGGGAGAGGGGAGGTAGTCATAGGGAGCAGAGCTTGAAGGATTTTTTCTGTTTACTAGTTGCTTCGGCATCAGTGGTGTGTTTTGTGGCAGATTTTCCCAAAGCAGCCGGCACAGCACCTGCTCTTCCCTTGCCCTCAGTCCCTGGCGTGTGTAGGGCAGTGCTGGTGTAACTCCACTGGTCTAAGGAGGTGAAGGAAGTAAAGGAAGAACCTATACAACTGAAAGCGGGTCCCGTTTTCCCACCTCTGCTTGTTTAAGAACTTGGTTTGTGTCTCCCTAAACATCAGTGGACAAAAGCTATAGGCAGCTATGGTACTGCCACAATAGTCATCTAGTCTTGAAATAGTTCTATGTACTATTTTACTTTTCTGACATAATATACATCTGACACTGATGCTCTTCCTCTTCCATTAAGTAAATTGCTGCTTAGTTTTGGTATCCTGGCAGACAGGCTTTCTGAAAAGTAATCTGCCAGTCAATAAGTATCCTACACCATGAGCCTAAATCAAATACACTTTCAAAAGAGCTCAAGTTTAGAAATGAACTTTAGAAAAACTCTATTGATTTTGTAAATTAAAAATGTAAAATTGAATGGATAGAGGTCCAGTACAGGACTGACCCGAGGAAGCAATCTTTAAACAGGAATATTCTCCGATTCAACACTGAGAAAAGGAAGAAAGCAAGAAGGATTCATTTGCAATTGACCTGCAATAGCAAAGTCATTCACTTTCCAAATAGGATTAAACTTGTTCCATCAGCCATGACATGTGAAAAGATCATGGTTATAAATTCCATTTGCTGTAATGAATTGAAAGTGTCTGAGTTTGCAAGCAGCACTCAACGTTGATGGACAGCTAGATTTGTGCACTGTTTTAACACTAAAATTAGCTTCTACAAAATAAAAAGTACAGAAAAGGTGGCAGCAGTGACAGATTTTAAAGCATAAAAAACTGACTTTATTGTTAGATGGAAGGTGAATAAAGCTAGAAATAAATAGTGGATATAACCCTGTTATGTAGCTAACTTGCTTCATTCTTGAGTGAGGGTGAACACAAAACTGGAAAAAAGGCATTTGTTTAGGTCTCTCAGACATATGTCAACAAGAATAAATATTGTTACTTAAATGAGGAAAAATAAAACTTTTCTATGGTACTGCTTGTGAGATGTAAGAAAATGGAGCTGTATTGACGGATACTTCATTCAAATCAGTTTCAACGTACATCAACATGACTCCGCTGCAGTCCATGGAACCATAGTGGTGTATGTACTTCGTAAACTGAGATAAAAGCCACACTCTGGTTGCTTAATAACCTTAACTCAGTTGTGCGTCAGGATCATTAGACATTTGTACTTTGATGCTTGTAGAACTAAATGCAGTTTCAGAACCTGTTTTCCCCAAATTTGTGTGTTTGGTGTACACAATTTTATGCATATTTTAAATGTGCCAATTGCCATGAAAAAAATCTCAATGGATGAAAATGGCTAATATTTGTGAATAATTTGAGATTCATTTTAATTGATAAGGTACCTAGCTGAAAACTGTCCAAGATGTAAAAAAAAAAGCTTGAGCTAAACAGAGGAATGAAAATATAATAGCTTCTTAAATTACCATGAGGTTAACATATAATTAATTTGCTAATTTTAATTACAACCCTAGAAAATGTGCTGAAAAATGCTCAAAGGGGGAGAAGCAGCCAGGTGCCAGCCGTGATTAACCAAGGTTACTACCAATTATGAGGTCTCTATTAACCATGTTACAGAAATATTCAACACTTCTTTATATAACCAGCACATTTATTGAAACTCGGCAGGGTATTCAACTTGCTGTACCTTTCCCTGGCTACAGACTTGCTGTCATTTGCCTCACTCTTTTCCAGCTAAATGTTTTATTGCAGCTGAAACATGGACTGCTTTTTCTGTTATACACATAGTAGGTATTTATTTTGATCATGCAAACAAAAGAGATTAACTATTGTTTGCAAAGTGCTCCGAGCACCTTCAGTGCCAGATAGCTGCCAATATCACAGCTGAACACGGAAAACACAAATCCCAAAGAAAATGCTTTTTCTTTCCAAGGTGTCCCGGGACATGCAGTTTGTGAAACTGCCTTTGTAGTGAAGAACCTGCTCTGCAATGCTTTATATGCACAGACAAATGTAACTTCTGAGTTAAAAACAAAGAACAACAAAATCTGCATGATTGCTTTGCATTTTAAACAAACAGTGGTTTAAATGAATGTCTTGTATGTATCAAATTCCATGATGTATTATTGTTCTTTTTTTATTGCTGTTATGTGAGACGTGTTTTAAGTGTTTGTTGTTTGGAACCGTAATAAACCTTGATCCAGCTATTAAACGAAGACTTTAAAAAAAATAAAATAAAAAAAAAACAAAAGAAAAAAAATCAACATAAAAAAAAAAAACAAACCTAAAGCATTGGTGTCAAAGGAAATTAATTTCCTGGCTGGCTTGTGTTTTTCTCTGAGGCAGATATTGATGAGTGTGCAGAGGGGATCATTGAGTGTCACAACCATTCACGCTGTGTTAACCTCCCAGGGTGGTACCACTGTGAGTGCAGAAGCGGTTTCCATGACAATGGAAGCTATTCTCTTTCCGGGGAGTCCTGTGTTGGTAAGCAATGATCAGCATAGTGCTTTTTTTTCCTCCTTCTGCATGGTGTTATAAAGTGACTATTGAGACGCTGTCCTGAGCAGTTACTGTGTTTAAGGCTGAAATGAGAATGCAAGTGAGCGTGTCTCTGTCAGCGTCCCCAGCCACGCAGCGTGGGTGCTAGTTCAAGACACGTTACATTTTCGAATGGTTATTACAGGAGGGAGGCAGCCGGAGATCCAAACTGTGACTTAACTGCGCTTTGCCATTTATCATAATAAGTTGCTGTGAAACCTGAAGTGAAAGTAGGCTTTCTGGGGAGCATAATAGGCCATAAAAGGGGAAGAGCTGGTTTTCCGTTTTCAAATTTCAGCAGAGCGATACGAGAACACATTTGGGGTATGTCTGTGTTGCTTTGATTTGTTTTGCATTGTTTGGCATATTCATCATTTTATTTTTAGAATTATGCAAATAGCATCAATCCCTGTATGCACCATATTTGCAGAATAAGGCCCTAAGAGCAAGAACAGAGAGGAATTTTTAGAGTGTGGAGGAGTTTATTGGTTGTTTCTATGGGAGAACAAAGGATGAGGCTCCATGAGGATTTGGTGCTGGTTCTTGCAATCTGGGTGCCCTTGGCTGGCCGTAAGGCTTTGTGTGCCACTACAGCAAGTAAACAGTGCTAAAATCATACTGAAGGTGGTAATCTCTGCCTTACAATTTTTCCACCTTTCCATTTATTCTCAGAAGCCTTATACATAATTTCTATAGAATATTTTGTCAGATGAGTTTAAAACTATTTAGAAAGGATCCCATTTTAACTTTATATAGAGATAGATCAACTTCTTGTAGTCCTACATCCTTTCTTTGGAATTTCAGTTTCTTCATCTCTACTCAGTTCTATGAATTTTCTATAAAACTTTTTTTGCTTCTTCTGTGAAAGACTTGTTTTTCACATGTTCATAATGTGAACATAATTTCATTTGTCATGTCCAGAAGCGCGAATGACTCTAAGATTTAAAATATACAATTAAAGAAACAGTTATAATAAAAATTTGTAATACAGATATATCTATCTATTTGTAACTTGTAACAAACATCCCCATCTTTTACAAATTTTGGCTATTAGAAGTCCTTGGGATAAGACAGTATTGTGATTTAAAAATGCAGAGGAACAATAACTATTTTTGAAAGCAATATTTTGTAGATTGTCCAGCTATATTAGCTTTTCACACATTGCCCTAAGCTGACGGGGAGCTCAATAAAATTCCAGCAGTGAAATTCATTGGGGTGCTGTGTAAAAAATGGCAAATTTTACAGCATTTCGTAACTTAATAGATAAAACACCACATGAAAGTCATATACTTCTAATCAGATTCTCACATGTTAAGAGTTCTCGTCTGTAAAAGGAGGGATGGACAGAGCAGTGTTGAAAGTACTTGCTTTATGAGAAGTCAAAGCAGCATGACATAACCTTCAAAAAGCCCTGAGGCAACTGGGGCTAAGGGGCATTTGTAGCATTCCTGATGCCTGCCTGTACTGCTTGCATGGGGAACCCCATCCCTTGTCAGGCTGACCTTACGTAGCTGTTTTGGGACGAAGAAGATCTAAGGCTCAGGCTGGTCTCAGGAACAGACAGATGCAGTTTTGAATGGCCCATAGCTGGGCTCAGCTGCTGAAAAGGTCAGTATGGCTTGTGTTGCGTTGCTATCGAAGGGAAGGGCGCTTGGCTGCCTCACAGCTAAAAGGAGACCAAAATGTTCTGTGTTCTGTGGAGACTGAAGGGATGAGTTTTCCTGAAAACAAACTGCCCCTGTTTTGACCTGTGCAGCATGCTGAAAGTTCATAAGGTGAGGTGCTCATCTTGCCATATGCAAGTTGTAAATGGAATGTGAAATTAGCAGGGTGATTTTAACGAAATAGCTTTTCTGAACCATCTGCTGCGCAGGGCACCAGTGAGGAAGAGAATAAACCAGTTTATTTCATTTCATTTTACTGGTTAGCCAATTAAAAATTAATTGAAAGATTCTGCTAACCTGTATTGACAAATTTCAAACCATGATGTTTATTTTAAAGTGCAACTAAGAACTGGTTAAAATGACAGATAGATAACGCTACACATTCTAGCTAAAACTCATTTTCTTCAACACTGAGTTTCATCACGTTACAGAGCTTGTTTGCATGGTGGAGTATTTAGAGTCAGAGCCGGTGTCATTCACTCTATTTCAGATAAAAGAGGGTTCATCTGCTTAGCAACAGCATTTTCTCCTGGCATATTTTACAGACTGTATACTGAAATCCTAGTGTGTTCCTGAGGTAGATTTGGGCCATTGTCCTTCAGTATGTTTTGAAACATTTCTTCTTCCTCCTTGAAGTACAAAACTTGGGAACAATAAATAGGCTAAGAACATAAGTAAAAAAAGGTTAAATCCTCCCACACAAATTAATAATTATAATAATAATAACATATGAAAATCATAAGACAGTGGGAGGGAGCACTCAGCTCTGACAGATTGCCCAAAGCCCAGGCAACCGGTTGCTTTTGCTGGGTGCATTTGTGTATCTATTGGTTAACCCTCTTTCCCTCCGTTTATATGTAGGTGGCCTTGGAGCTGAGTCATTGCTTGCAGTGTCTCTGCAGTGCTTGCAGAGCATTTAAAAAATAGCATCTATTTGGGAAGCGTTGTGATACCCCAGTGCTTCTAAAAGCTTTATTCTCATCGACTAGGAAAAAACAGTGGAGTTTGTCACCTGGCAAGGGACAAATGTGTAAATCAACAGATGTGGCGGGGAAGGTCATAATATTGCACCAGAGCTTGGGTAATAAGGATGTATGACTTAGCCTGGCAACTTCAAGCTTGGGAAAATTCTTTTATTGCTCAAAATATCAACCAAAGGCAGCTTTGAAAAGGCAATACATTTCCATGGCCATGCTTTTATAAAAGGTGTCAGCTTCATAAGGTGATGGTGAGCAGGCTCAAATTAAGAGAATGTAATTTAATTTCCAGCGGTAGCATTTTTATGAGGCACTGGCCTTTCACAATGTGTTATTAAGAATACTGCTTGCAGACAAAAGACAATTGCTATACTGAGTTGCTACCAAAGTTTTCTTGGCAATTAAAACATGTAGGCTATAGTTGCTGGGTTGGGGTTTTTTTTTTCTTTTTTAATAGGAGCTTTGCTACGTTTTAAGGTAAACAAACTAAAATACTTTATAGAGAACTGTGAGTTGTCATACAATACATATCCCAGTATTAACTACTATCTACTGATACCATATTGAAGCAACTGGCATACGTTGTTTTTTCCCTGAACTAAGTACCTGTTGCCAGTTACCGCTACCTCATAAGGTAGTCATTGAATAAACCCTCACCGCTGAATTTTCAGCGATAACCTTTAAGATTATCAGAACCAAAAGAAGGGAAAATCTAGCAAAGAAATGGTGTATTCTGGGGAGTTAATAATGTCCCACAAAGTTTGCTCCTATCTACAGTGGAAAAATAAAAGCAAATTAAACTATACTTTTTAATCTCCATCTCTCTTTAAGTGGGATGCTTCCAGTCTGTAGAGAGGTATTCAGACCTTGGAGTGCAGAATTCCTGATTCCATTTTTTTCATGATGTTTTGTGTTTCTAAGTCTCTACATTGTGACTTGCAAGCACAGAAGGAAAAACAACCAAGGCAGCAGTCCCTGTCAATTGTTGGTTATTTTTTTCCTTTCATTAAGAATCAGTGCAAATTTGGTAGGGAAGCTTAACACGGATCCTCCTCCCACCAGAAAACCACAGGATTCAGCATGTATTTTGTCCTGAAAGGTTGTGTAGCTAGATCTCACTGCAGGGTTAGAGTAGCTGTTGTGGGGAAATGAAAGCTGGAAAAAGATAGGACTTAGCAGCTTGTGAGAGAAAACTCCACGTGTGTTAGGCTCCCACAAAAGTTGGGTGCAGCAGTGCTTGAGGGTCAAATCTGAATGGGTTTAAAATCGATCCCTGAAGCTTTCATATACTCCATAGTATGCTGCAGTGGTGTCTGTTACCTAGATTAGAAAGTAAGAGAAAAGGAGGTTTGTTCTTTATTTTGCCCCCTTTCTCTATCAAACAAAGTTAGACCCATCCTTTGAAAATCTTCTTGTATGTCTGGGAGTTGCTTTCCTGTCTATCATTAGGGGAGTGGTATGTAGACAGAAAGGCTTGTGTATGGCACACAGTATCCAAGACCAACTCTAGAACCTGCTGTTTTATGACTTCTATTCTGCTCATAGACTTTCTTAAAGCTCGTAATAACAGAGTGCATATCTGTGGATTTTATCCTGCAAAGTAAAAATTATCTTGCTTACTTTCCGTTTAGTAAATTCTGGTTCTTGTATTCTAAGAAAAAGTTGCATTACATGTCTTCAAGCTAATTTGTTTAGTCATTTCTATATTTCTAGAAAGCATTAGTAAATCCTATATTCAGAATCTAATTTACTATGCAATGTTCTTTAATAGACCCATTATGTCTCTATAGAATAAAAGTACTATCATAAAATATTTTCTAACCAAAAATGAATCTGTTTAGTGATTTTTTTTTTCCCCAAAGATGAGTCTAAATCACCTTGATTTAGAAAGAAGGCAAATACATTAAGTGACAAGTTGCCTGTGAAAAATGATATGTCTAAACAGTGTTTAGTTAACTTGTACATACATCGGTTTGGGAGCCCAGCATACATTTTTCATGTTAACATTATACTGTAATGGTTTAATGTACCATAACAGTTAAAATTAGCACATTAGCAGGATTCTTTCTTCTGCAACAGCTTATCATGATACTACAGAGCACCACAGTGCATGACTTGCTTGCACACATTTATTAAGGTGCTACAGAAAAGTCGTACCATTAAAACCTGAATAGCCTTGAAAACTAAGAAATGAAGTAGCTAGGGATTGGTTTAAAATTTCAGTGAAACCAAGTTAATGAACTTGTGTTGATATGTACAGTCATGCTTGTCTTCTACCGCATTCAAATACAGTGGTCATGGGACCTCTCATAATATCTGAGGCAAATTACTTCTCATTACAGCCAAAAAGGATGGAAGAGGAAATTGCATCTCAGGGGATTATTCTGTTCCATTTTGATTCTGATTCCGTGTCTGCCTGCATTCACAAGCTATCTTTATGTACTTTGAGAGTATATTGGGAAATGAGCAGATCTTGTGTGGTTTGTTTTCTTTTCCCAGCCACAAAATGTGACTAGTTGCACTGAGACTAAAATACATATGATCAAGTACTTGTTGCCGTGCATTTGTTTAACGAAGCACAGATTGGGAGTGTTTGAAGAGTGAAGATCTTGATCAGTTTTATGATAGTCCTGTGCAATGTTTGAGGTGGCACGTCTCGGCAACAATCACTTTGCTGTTGGCTATATGTTGTTGATAGAAAATAGCATGAGGCTAGCATTACAAGCAAGTTTCTGATTATGATAATTTCCACTATATCCTCACTTTTCCTTAAAAATGAACTGTGTGGAGGGGGGAAGGAAAGCTCTGGCACTTTTGCTTGGGTTAATTAGTAGTTTTTGCCACAGATTATCTCAATATAATGAATAAGATTGCAAAGTCCTATTCCAGGTGTGAAAATGAGATTGTTTTCATAAGTTGTCAGGTTGCATGAAAGAACTAACCCCCCAAAAGTCAAGACAGGCATCTTCTTCTTGTGCTGTATACAGGGAAAGACTATGGAGTCTCCTTGCTATTTCACATACGTACTTGTCCGTTGTTCTTCAAAGTTGCTTGAGTGATAAATAAATATTTCATCTTCTTCCTACCTAGTGTTGTTATAATAGGAAATAAGATTTGTGTACAGTTTTGCATTCCCCATCATTAAATGTTCCAGTTTTGGGCCCACATCTTCTGAGAGCAGTTGTGGAAAAGCAAACGAGATCTGGGGGGAGTGGGGGGAATTTGAGCTGAGCAAGGATTTGAATAATATAAAAATAATCTATATGCAAGAGTCTTGTCATAGAATTTTCATATTCATTAGAAGATCATTTTGGACATGTTCAGAATTTTAAACTAGGCTAATTTTTCAACACCTATGTAGGCACATTGATTCCAATTGTTAAGAGAAATTTCACACTAAATATGAGCATTTTCTTCCATATTTTGCATAGCCATCTACATGCTGATCTCATGTTGATATGAGCAAGTCCATTTGATCTCCATTAAACTGAAATACTTTCTTAAGCTAACTGGGAGCTAACAAATATGGGACCATTTGTCTGGGGTTTTTTCCTTCCCCACCCCCCAATCTGGTTTGAGGCTGAAAGAGTGAAAGAGACAAAAACATGTTATGCTTATAATAACTTCTTTTCCTCAAGTTACTGGGAACATTGGCTGTTTGTTCTTTTAGAGATGCAATCAGTGACAAGAAAAAACTGCCAAAGGGATGTTCTCATCTATTAAAAGTTCAGCTGGAAATGAGTGCAATGTCCAAGCCTTTTATGTTTGATTAATGACTAAAACTTTTAAATAATAAATGCCATAAAATAATAAGAAACCATCATTTGCATACAGAACGAAAAAAATGAGCAAACTGAGTAGCAATTAGGAATTTATGTTCACGCTATGTTACTCAGCTTTCCTTGATTGGTTTCTTTGTCAAGAATGTCCCGTTTATAAGTCTGGGCCGCTCTTAATGGGGCATCCTTTTTACGTGTGCTAAACGGCGAACAGCAGTAGCAGTACCTAAATAGGATGTTCTTCCCTTTTGGAAATGTATAACAGATCAAGTTGGCTTTGTGCAGTGTGAACAGGTCTGTGCTACTGAGAATATGAATAATGTTAGTTTCTATAATTGCTAACATCTGGCTTTCCATAAATCTGTTAAATTACATGGAAACAGAATGAGATTTCTGTGTCATAAGTAAAGCAATTACATGGAACTCTGTAGGCAATATGGCTTTATATTCATCTGTGAAATCCTTTTAGTTTTGAACTGTGAAAGCTACTCTTCTAATCTGCACTGTGATCCTGCTACATCCTATATATATATATGCTATTCAAGGAGCCCTTAATATGGTGGGGAAGAGAATACTGATGATGCTTGGTGAAATCACCAAAGACAAAGTGAATGCTTCGTTTATACCTTTGTCTTCAACATAAAATACAAGTCAAAGTCTATTGAAAAGAAAATGGGATATATCTAAGAATATTTTAAGTCTTACAGTAGGTGTTTGGGTATAATTCATTTCATACCAGTTCATTCATAGCTCTCTTCATGTCACTCTTAATGGTTTTTACCTCCTGTGGTACTCTGGCACTTGTTAAACAATGAACTACAAGTTTTGATTTCTCTCAGTGCAGCTCCTTTCACACCACTGATAGTGGACCTTTCAAGTACTCAGTTAGTGCTAAGCTATGTGTTAGAGCAATAATGTTATTTTTTGGCAATTAAGACTGTCAGGGCAGCAAAACACACCATTTTTAGGGAAGTTTGAGCAATGAGGAATTGAATCATGCTATCAGGCTGCTGGGAACATCTCTGACAAAGAACTGGCCCACAGGTTAGCCTGGGAGTGAAGCCCTTCTGCAGTGTATTTGCCTCCAGCTTCCCTTTGGGTCTATAGGAGAAAGAGGAACTGCCACTTTCTGGTGACCCAGGCCCCTCACTCAGTTGTGCAGGTTGATTTTGCATTTGGTCAAATCCAAGGGCACTTCCACATTTCAACTTGTTCCTGGACCATTTATTAATTGAAATCAAGAATTTTACTAACCACGTCAGAGGGAATTTAGTGAATTGAATTGTTATAGAGAGGTTCCTTCAGCAGATTGAGAGAATTGTTCACGTCTCTAAGTTCTGGCTTTCTGAGGAGATGACTTGCGAACCCATGGCACTTATCCAAAAAGCAGGGCAACTGGCCATCACATCCCACCTACATTAGACTTTAGGTAATTTTTCTTTGTAAGTTCTATTGAATTTTTAAATTCGTTGTTTTAGAGAGGAATTAAAAGTACTCTTGGGTAATATTGAACAGTTATAAATTTCATGCTAGCATTAAGGTAATTTTAAATGGTAAGTGTGATGGTTCTTCCTTGTAATTTCTGAATTAATATAATAGTATCCTGGAATTTTCATGACAGAAACCATCACATACTTCTAAAAGGTTTTCTTCTTCAGCCTTCCTCCCACTGTTGCTTACAGTTTTCATTGTTCATGATAGAACAAAAGAGACCCGCCAGTTTACTGGTATTTTATCTGGACAATCTGTCAATATATTGTTTAAGGTCAGTCCAAAGTTTTTTTTTTCTGAAAGAGATACCTGTTTTTAACAATGTGCTTAAAAATCTCAAGGCTTTTTCTGCAAGAAAAATAATGCTGCATTAACGCCCTAGATAAATGAATATTGCATAATTATATTTTACCCTCCAAAAGCAGTTTTAATGGCATACTGTAATTCACTTTTCTCTAGTGTATAATGATTTTCTTTTGTGTCATTGCTAAATCATACTTTTCCTGCATAGCTTTGCTCTAAGACTTTTTTCCTGCATAAGGTACTTCTGATTTCTTTCTTTTTTCCTTTTCTTTTTTTTTCTTTCTTTTTCTTTTTTTTTTTCTTTCCCCAATTCACTTATACCTTCCAGCAATGGGAAAAGGACGCAATTGACTGCTTTTACTATGGGAAATGTTGATCATGCTAGGAACTTCTCAAGAATAGGGCACTTCTATTTTGGTGTAAAATCCAGAACAGAGAGTGGGCTAATTGACAGAAAGTCACTCTGATTGTTTACTAGTTTCCAGTCACTGGGAAATCACTTTACACCCTTGTCTGAGTGTTCAAGTTCATCACTGATACACAGTTCCACTAGGTATGTTGGTCTCAGCATTTACAATTAAATCTGCTTTAGATAGTTTAAGAATTCTTGGTGTAATTTAAAAAAACACTGGAGAATAACCTAAAAAAATCAGTGTTTAGTGTCTCACAAGTAAATATGGAAGATATCAGAAAGAAGGCACCCTCTTCCACCAGCAAGGCAAATGAGCAATAATTACTTAATACAGAAATAAAATTTGCTCCGTGAAAAAAAAATGTCCAAAGCATTACAAATCTGCTGTTTTGCAGATATCGATGAGTGTGCCTTAAAGACCCACACCTGTTGGAACGATTCAGCCTGTGTGAACCTGGCAGGAGGGTTTGATTGCCTTTGTCCATCCGGACCATCTTGCACTGGAGACTGTCCCTATGAAGGCGGCTTCAAGCGGAATGGGCAGGTGTGGACCCTGAGGGAGGACAGATGCTCCGTTTGTTCCTGCAAGGTGAGATCCAGCTGGTCTGGGTTTCAGGAGTCCTTCAATTCTCTGGGCTCATGTCAGAAACCAAATATTGCGGTGCCAGTGGTGTGGACAAAAATACTAGCCTAAGCCCAAGGTGCTGAGGCAAAAGGTAAGCTCTGCTGTGGATACTGAAGCTGTGGTGGGGAAATTCTTCTGGGAAGTCATCTTTTTTTCTTATTTTGCACAACCACAGACACTGTTAAATAATGGCTAACCCTGCTGAGCATCTACTATGTCAGCCCATGGGCCAGAGCTACTCAGAGCCTGCCTTGATGAGGGTCTTGCATTACCCTTTAATGCAATGTGCAGGCGATTAGCTTGCTTACTGGAAATGTCGAAAACTGATTTCAATTTCTGTTTCGCATGAATATGCGTCTCTCAGGACAAGTACTGTAGGCAGCCATCTTCCTGTTGGTGGTGTTTCCCTTTACTTGGAATAGATGTGAATTAACTGGGTGAGAAGGAAGGCCTGAGCAAGAGTCAAAGGTTAGAGGACCTAGCAGCAGGCACTTAATTTCCTCAGTGAGGAAGGGTGAAGGCTAGCTTTCTCCTCCTCGTCCCAGCTTGGCTGTGTTGGCAGCTCTCCCACTTGAGCAGTGCAGCTCTCTCTGCACCTTTGGAGAAGCTGGGCATAGTATAAGGAGATCTACTTTAGAGTTAACAGATCAGTTTTTTGGTTTTTTTTTTCCCCCCTGGAAATTGTCAGTTCTTTGCTGAGCGTTAATCAAGTTAAAAGAACATTTGACTCTGCTTTCTTCATTTTCACTAGTTAAAAGAGGAGTGCTGTCACTGAAATGACAAGAATTTTAGAAATGCACCAATCTGAGAAATGTTTGGGTTTTTATGGCCACTTTGACCTGATGCGTTCATAGCACTGGTAAAGCTGTCCTTAGACACAACAGAACACTATTGGCCCTTGCATAAGTCAAAGTAAAATAAGATTTTGGCCACTGTGAAAAGCTGAACATAAGGCATGAGAAGTGGCCTATCAGTCCCCATGTCTTAATGCTGATGAGCCAAAGAAGCGTTAAAGAGTTTGGGCGGGGGACAAGGGGGAAGAGTTGTTTTGAAGTCGCAGGAAGCTGAAAACCTCATAATTTCAGTATTGCAATAGTGTAGCAGAAGGGAACATCAAGACATTAGAGTGAATAGAACCCGCAAAGCACACTGCTGTTTTGGGCTCAAAAGGGAATATGTTCTTGTTAGTTGCTATATTTTTTACTTCAAGTAGCCTCAAGCTCCCTAAAACTCCTCCCTTCAGAAGCTGAAGTGTACAACTCCACTGAATATATATCAAGCTTTTATTGTAATCTTGGGGAACTGGCTGGCTTATGAAAAGATTTTCAGTCAATAGAATAAACAGTTTAATATATGTGAAGACATCTGGTCTGCCTTTGCAGAATTATAACTATTAGTATTCCCATTTTAGATGGGTTGTAATTTGTTTTATTTGCCATTTTTCATTGCACTTATTTCTTATGTTGAATGTTCTTATTAGTATATGAAAATATACAAAATGATTAACTGGTAGATAGATATTTTAAAATAAGCCTGGCACTATTTGTTGCTATGACTCCTCCTTTATATCTTCCTCGCCTCCCAGTTTTTTCCTTTGTGAATTAACATTTGCATTTAATTTCACTCCAGTAGCTGCCTTGTTTCAAGAGCCAAATTCTTTTCTATAAAACAGGGAAAACAAGGAAAGCTCCTATTCTATCATATCCCGGGCAGGATGTAAAGTCTTCACTCAGTGTTTATTGAAATATGTTATTGAAATATATTTTTATAAATGGTGATAGCTTCCAGTACACCAGACTTCTTCTCAGACCTGCTGCAGGACTCTCTCCTTTTCATGCAGTTGCATGGAGAGCTGGCCCTGCTTGACCTTTTTGCAGCCTGCTCAGTTTTCAGTGAGGAAAAGGGCAGAGTGTAACTAAATCATTCCTTATACTTCTAACTCTAACTTGGTAATGGTCCTACTCACTTGTTTTATCTGGGAGACAAATCAGCATTTCAGATTTAAAATAATATGTTTTCTTTTGCTATGTTTATTTTAGGAGAGGATATATTTTGTGCGGTGACTGAAAAACATAGATCCCATCTTGAAAATATTTTAACATAAATTCTGGTGCAAAGGAAATTAAATACCTTGCTTAACTTTGAAGTTCATTAAGTAAGGTTATTTGTGGCGTAGGATACTATGGAATGTGAGAAATTATATTGCTTCAGTTCTATAATGAAGCTAAGTGTCATTATTGAAGCACAGGGGACTGTTTCAGTATTTTATCAGACCCTGCATCTTCAAACCATCCTCGTTCATCTGAATGAATACAAAGTTTACAGAAACATAGATTCTCAAAGCTATAAATTAATACAGTACCTTAAGTATATTTGATACATCTTCTACAGGCATTTTCCTGAACTCCTGTGGATTTAATACACAATTAAATTTAAGACTGGCAGAAATTTGAAGGATTGTGGGGAGCTCTTACTCTCTCCCATGAAAAAACTAAGCCTGGCTGTATGGTCTGGCTATATCTGGGCTTTTGAGTCTGTCCTCTAATTAAGACAACTCTCCATTCCCTGTATGAAAAAAAGCCCGGGGGATAAGCACAGCCCAGAGAACAGGGGGATATGCCAAGGTGAAGTGTGCTCCTGAGGGTGAGAACAGTTTGGTGATTTGGTTTCTGCAGGGCCTGATTTCTGTCCAAGTTGGCTTTGGGGCTCTGTGGAAACTTGAGTCACCCTTTACAGCGATTCCCTTGTGTGTCAGTTTTTCCTTTGGTAAGAACAATTTTGTGTGCATACCACTGATGCTTGTGAAGCACGTAAAACCGATTCAGTGAGGAAGGCGGGGAGGGAGAGGTACTGATAAGATGCTGTATGTTATTACCTACCAAAAGAAAATAAGTTGCTTTCTATATATTTCTCAATGCTACTATAGAACTGCAAAGATGTAAGTGAGATGTAGCTTAAGAGGCTTTGTGTCACTGCACTATAGGGATAAAAATGTTTTTTGAAAGGCATGGAACTAATGAGGTTGTAGATAAAACACACACATGCTTACAGAATAAAGAGGGTAGCAGTGTATTATGATTACCAAAAGGTCTCTGGCAAAATCATCTGGCTTTGTCAGTGTTCTGAAATACAGAGAGTAAAGGCGATGTAAAAGGTTAGCTGCTCCCCAGAGGAAACAGCACGGGAGCTCCGAGAAGCACAGAACTACCAGCACTGTCACCAGCTGAAAGGGGAGTTTGAAAACTAATCTTGAAAGCTTGGAAATGGAATTGGGACTAAGCAGACAGGTTATTATTAGCCATTGTTAATCAGCACTCTATTATGGAGAGGAGAGAGACTACCATTGTCGAGGGTGTTGGGTTGCCCAGATGTGCGGTGCAACCCCACGTGCCTGGAGCTAGTCATCCTGGCAGAGCTTTTGTGCTGAGCTGCTGCTGGATGTCTACCCTCAGCAAGGGCTGGAAGATGAGTGTGCTTTTCCACCTGCAAGAACGGAGATTTAGTTATAACTCTCCGTCAGGGAAGGCTTTCCGTTCTCTTCTTTCACCACTTGCTGAAAGGAGAGGATGACTTCTGTCTTTGGGGTTTTTTTTGTGGAAAGGGTTTGTTCCCAGCATTGCATCTGGACCTGGCTGGATCTGTGGCTAAGGAAAAGGGCCACTGCCAGACTTCCTTACCTTATGATTTACTTAAGCTGCTGAGTAAGGAAATAGAGCTTGTTTATTCCTTCTCCCGCAGCTAAAGCAGCAAACTAGCCACAAGTAGAGAATCCTTAGTTATCTTAATTTGATACAAAACTGAATAAAGACTGCAGGGCAGCCTAGTCCTGTACCGTGTGCTTGGCAAAAGCAGTTCAGATCCATGTTAATCTGGCGTGTTTTCTATTTCCATAATTCTGTGTTCTCTTCAGCTTTCCTTGTTAGGCATGAGAAATCATTTTAATTACTCTTACAACAGAAAGTTATATTCTAATCAATTCAAAACTATGATGGAATGCATCAGTGACACTGACTGACATGGGTATTGTGAGTCCTTGATGCTGATTTTGTACTTGTTTCATTGTGGCCAAGACTGGCTTTGCTTAAAAACAAGAGCCAAACACAGATTCCTACATCAAAATAGAAACAAAACAACCTTCCATGCTACATGCTGTGATTGTGGCTATTTTTTCTGCCTGCGGCAAAGACATCCTGGGCTGCTGTCACTCTTTTTAATAATCACTTTTTTAAAGGATCAAGAGGAAATAAATTCCCTTGATTTGATAGGTATCCCTTTATTTGGTGGAAGTTCATGTCAAAATTTTTCAATAATCTCCTTGTTGTTAACTGATTTTAGTTCCCAGCCTACGTGTTGCATATCAGTATGTTGGCTCACCTACAGTGAGGGGTATAACTTCAAACATGATAGTCTGTCCAATTTTCATAACGGGAATTAGAATCAATTTGGTTTTCTCTGATGCAAAGAGAATATATCCTTTTCTCTTTACATGCAGAAACAATTCTGTTTATCTCAAACATTTCTGTTTATCTCAAACATTTCTGTTTAATGGTCTTCAACAAAATGGGCCATCCAATACTGTAAGCAAATATTTAGCAAAATCATATTTTGGAGAGCCTGTGGGATACAGGCTCTCTTTAATACATGGACAGAATTATAATGGATGATGATAAATCCAGCTTTAAGATGGTGTACTGTAGGTCCAGATGTCGAACAGAACCAATGCTGAATTCAGAGTAAAGAATGGTTAGTGCCACTGTGATTTTGCTATACTGTTCTCCTATGAATTTAAAGGGACCACCTTCATAACTTCAATTTATTTATTCAAGTTATATTCTTCACAGTGATACAGTCAGTCAAAATAGTGCAAAACAAATACTGTATGTATTAGAGCAGCAACCGCTTGAAGAGTTTGTTGATGTAACCAATGAGATATGAAATTGCTTCACTATATTTCTTCTGAGATACTAATTTCTTTTAAATTCAATTAGCTGGAGACAGGAAAACTATTCTCAGATTCAGAGTATTGGATCCATGCACTGACAGAAATTGGGACAATACTGGTATTTGAGGTATTACTCACAACTGGCAGGATCCAGTCCTTGTTGGTAGTAATGTCAGATACATTAAGAACTTAATATACCCTGATATACCAAAGACATGCCCTTTGATATATACACTCTGTGACCTTACCCAGGCTGCTGTCTGGCAGTTTGTGGCTGACAGCAGGGCAATGTGTCCTTGCAGGATGGAAGGATTTTCTGCCGGAGGACAGCCTGCGACTGCGAGAACCCCAGCGCTGATCTCTTCTGCTGCCCGGAGTGCGACACCCGTGTCACCAGCCAGTGCCTCGACCAAACTGGGCACAAGCTCTACCGCAGTGGGGACAACTGGACCTACAGCTGTCAGCAGTGCCGTTGCCTGGTATGGGTAAAGCGTTTCAGAGGGGAACAAGAATAATAAGGGTTGTGATTTTTAGCAAAGCATACGTGGAAGCAGGCTCTTGGCTCTCTCTTCACCTGCTTTGCAGACTAGGAATGATGATAAAGCACTTCCAGAGCACCAGAGAACTGAAAGCTACACCATCAGTTCTCCTCTTACTGCTGCATAAGTAGATCTAATGAACAAAATGAAAAGCTTGACAAAAGCTTGAAAACATTGACACTATATTAAGTTTAGCATTAGTCTACTTTTGAGAACTTTTATAAGGTTGTCTGAGCTTTAAATGACTTCTGAAAATTTTTTTCACATGTGGTGGATTTGGTTGGAGGAGTTTCAGCTTTTAATTACATCAGCTGGTGTACCTGTCTTATCAAAATGGACAATGCAATTCTTTTCTTTCATTCAGCAAATGCTGGAAAAATGGAGTGCCAGTGCCACACGGTGAATTAGCAAAAGTTAACCAAAAAAAGAAGGATAAAGAAAACTGAAATTACTAGACAAACATGCAAAATAAAGAACATTTCTTTTCTCACTAGGCACTGTAGATTATTTCCCTAAAGCTTTAATATTTGCACAGATATACTAATTAGTGCAGCAATGAACTTCATTAAAATTATCAATTTTCCATTTGTAGCTGACTGTATAACATTGTCTTTATATATGATATTAATCAAGAGGTGTCTGAGCATCAGGAAACAAATTACATTCAAAGCTAAGTTACTGTCAAGAGATAATTATCCATAATGTACAGCAGTAAGTATTGTATTTTGTATCCTCCTAAGATATTTTTTAATGTTTGCAAAAGAAGAGCAAGAAACATTTGCAGCCAGCAGCAGTGGCAAATATTAGATGTGACATGTTTTATAAGGGATACTGAGTTTGTGGCTAGCAGTTCTTTGCATAATTTTATGATTGAGTTTACAAACGTACAGAGCTAGAAGACAGTGATGCACTAAATCAGTGCTACATGTAAGGTTCTGGGCAGTGTGTGATGTCAGCATCTGAAGTGCTTACAGAGTAGGTTAAGTTTAGACAGGTTAAGTTTAGACACATGGATCCTACAGCAATGCTCTACAGAAGTGACCCGATGATTCTCTCTTCTCCATGCTTCTAGCTAGTAAACTGCTTTTTTTACAAAGCTAAATAATAAAATAAAATGACTCAGCGGAACATAACTGGTATTACTCTACAATTCATAGAATCATAGCATCATAGATGCTTTAAGAGTTGACAGTAAAATCAATTCTGGCTGTTTCTAGTTAGATCGATGTTTAGTGTGTCTCGAACATACTAACCTACATCTAGCTGCAGTGTTAATTTTCTATTTGAACAGTTGCTGTGATCCTGCAGAGATGTTTATGTGACCAGGCGTAGAAAGAGGGCATAAGTCTGCAAGGCAGTCACTGCAAAAATTATAGTTTATGGAAAATATTGGAACCCAGTATTTAATGCTGCCTTTAAAAACCCTGAAGAACTCAAGTTCTCCTCCTACAATGATGACAGTGTCATAGTTTAGTCAAAAAACAACCAAATGATAGTCTGCTACATTTAGGAAACTTCAGCTCAGTATTCAAATATGCATTTATATGATCAACCAAACTGAGAGGTGATCCATTAAGTTTATTTCAATTTTGGCAAAATAAAACTTTCCCATTCAACAGAATGCAAAGTTTCGTGGGAGCTTGTAAATGGCAACTAATTCAATGAGCTTTGCCTCCATTTTTACAGGAAGGAGAGGTGGATTGTTGGCCTCTTCTGTGCCCGAATCTAAACTGCGAGTACACAGCCATCTCAGAAGGAGAGTGCTGTCCCCACTGTGTCAGTGACCCCTGTTTGGCTGACAACATCACCTACGACATCAGGAAAACCTGTCTAGATGGTTATGGAATCACAAGACTTAGCGGTGCTGTATGGACAATGTTGGGATCTCCTTGTACAACCTGCAAATGCAAGGTACGATGGGCAAAGTAGAATGGTAATGGCAATGTATGTTGCTGCATAAAATCAGGGTCGCTTTCTGCCTTGGAAGCTCACTTTGAGATCTCAGGGAAGTAAATGAGACTGGAGGGCAGAAGCCTACAGAAAACCCACGCCTTTTGTGCTTTGAAGGGTGGAAACAAAACAATTCTGTGCTTGTTGAAATGTTGAGTGCAGATATGTAATATCCTAGTGCAACTTTCAGACTTTCTGTTGGAAAGCCCTTCAGGCATTCTCAGTATGAATCTGGGCTAATACATTAATAATTGCCTAATGTGGATGTTCATGAAAATGTGTTTTACAGAGCTAGTAAGCAAAGGCAAAAACTAAAAGTTTCACCAGCAAGCATGCAAGTAGAAATGCGTTGCAGCTCAGGGATGAAGGCACTCCCGCAACAGAAGGGGGAAGGGAACATCACAGTTTCTGACGTATTTGATCCCATGGCTCTAATGCAGAAGCGCGGTCTGTCTCCCGTGCTCCATGCAGTGATGACCCCATTGCACTAATATCAGAATTATGAAAATGTTGTTTTGGGTTATATAAAATGTTCTTCTGTTCACTGTGGGAAACCAAGCTGTTGCTCCAGGGCTTTAAATTATTGAAGGTAGCTTTTCTGCTATTCTTCAGAGTTTTTCCTATGGATTTGTGTTGGATTTAAAAAAAAAAAAAAAAGGAAAAAAATTGCTCATTTCAGGTTTTGATGATTGCTGTAGTTTTTAATATATAAGATAGTTTTGTAAATGACTGGGTGTTGCAGAAAGATATTTAACAATGGATTAAACTCCAAGGCCGTATGGGGTTTTTCCCCCCCATACATATCTGCCATGAATCAAGAATCTGAACTACCTGCTTATTTCAGACAAACAGAAAGCTTCTGGGCGTGGATCGGATCAAAACTCTTTCTATTAACTCTCTTGCATGGGAGAAAATAAATCCAGTCATCTTTGTTGCCACTGCTGTGCTGTATTTATTATGGGGACCAGCAAGTCTTTCACATCAGGTTTCTAGTTCATGTGTAGTTCAGGCCAGTTCAGTGCTATTTGGCAAAATCAGCCTCCTCAAAAAGCCACCACAGCTAGGACCGATGAGGACACCCAGGGATGATGGCTTAAGCAGATTTTTCTATGTGGTAGATGTGTCAGAGATGCATCTATCTCTGTGTGCCACCAACCCCTTTGCTCTTTGTGACTTGTTCTGCGGAGGTGATTGACAGCTGCTTGTTTGTCTGTGCAGAATGGGAACATGTGCTGCTCGGTGGATTTAGAGTGTCTCAACAATAACTGACGTAGTCAAACTGGACTGTGCCGAGGGAGGAAAACCGATGAAGTTAACACCTGAAATGAAGTCGTATGCGTTGGCGTTTTATACAACAGACAATTACCAAAGTCTCCGCACGAGGAAGATGTTTGGGAGTTGCCTTTGGGACCTATCACTATGCTCATCCTTGCTAGCCTTGTCTGGGTGACTTACAGTACAGCGCATAGAAGTCAATGGTTGTTAAAAGTTTTCAGTGTTGTAAATTACACACTTTTCCTGTCAAGACATTTGCAAATATGTTTAAATTATTTCATGGGTAAACTAATGCTGTATTTTTGTTTTAATTTGTGTATGGACAACATGATAGAATTCAGCTCTTCTTACTTTGGATCTAGATTTTACAAAGAAGACAGTCTGTTGTGATTTTGTCCCATGATATCACATACTTAGTTCCAAGGTCCCAGTCAGATGTATTTATGAAAATATGTATGTATGTACAGTCAGATTGCATAGTACTTATATTTCACAGCTGTCCAACATTTTAAAACATGCAAAGGTGTATTTGATTGGACAGAATGGAAGTAATCAAAATAAGTCTGTCTTAAAAATGTATAAAATTAAATGCCATGAACTTAATGAAATGGCAAAAAAAGCACTTTCTTCTCCAAACATGCGAAGCAGCAGCAAGACTCCTATAGTGAGAAACGGAACTAAAACCCCATTCCACTACCAATTCAACACATATTTGGGAAAGAATCACAGGTCATTATCAGTATTCTGTTTTGCAACAGAAACTGCAAGTGCTGGAAAAGGGTATAATCCCTCGGATTGTGCAGTGATCAAACAGTCAGAGCGCCTTAAGATGATATAATTTAAATTAACTAGGTTAGAATTTGCTTTCAATTATAACATCATTGATGAGTTCAGAATTTTTCCTTTTTTTGTATTTACAGTAATAATGATGTCTGCCATTCTCAGTTACTGCCACCATAATGACCAAGTGCAGAAGCACCTGTACCAGCGACATGTGGGACAGGAGACCTTAACATTTGGTAACTTTCATTAACAGCTCAGAAACAGATTTTCTCTTTTCATATTTTATGACTTTCAAAAATATTTAGTTTTGAATTTACCACGCACACAGTGTTGTTTAGTACTTAAATTTAGACAGAAATACAAATTAAAACTCTTAGCCCTACATCGAGGTTAGAGTTTAGATTTTCTTCAGCTAATGTCGCTTTTTTTCATGAGGCTAGAAAGTTTGTGGCATTAGAACAAGAATATATTTCTACAATGATGGCATCTACAGCTAAAAAGTCACCTTTTTAATGTGCTGTTGTGTTTTGTTCTGCTCATTTGTGTAGTGTTTTTCGCTTTTTGTTTATTTAATTAAACATAGTGAGTCTATGGCAAAGAGTGCAGAAGTAAGTATAGTGGCTACAGTTTGGAAAGTCTACGTTTGTGAGTTTTTCATAGTTTCATGCAGAAAATGTGAAACTGATTAATAAGAATGAAGTGTGACTATTAAGTGAAAAAATTAGTTGTCTTTTAAATGAAGTACTATTATGTTTCTTATAAGGGAGAAGTGGCAAAACGATATAAAAATTAATTGCAATCATTCAGACAACTTTATTCCCATTTTTTAAACAGGATTTGTTTTATCTAACAGGTTTGTGTGATAAAGTTAAATTTATTTTCTTAAAATGCCCCATCATTTTCAGCTACTAACGTATTGAATATATTTGCATTGCCCTAATGATTGTATAATAAGGGAAACAGTTGTGTTTTATATGATACTCAAAGGATGTTTGTAAATCATAATGTCAGCTCATTTTGTATATCACATTGTAGAACCCAATGGTAATTCAGTTGGATGAGATATCCAGTGGGCTGAGATATAAAGGGGAATGATTTAAAACTTGTGGGCATCTAAATAAACTCCTATGTACAGATTGCTTTCTCTTAGTTTTATTAGCAGAGTTTTAAAACACTAATCACTGTCCTTTCCAGACTTGAACTCGTGATGTTGCTAAAAGGAGAAAGAGTGTTTGCCGGAGATGTAGCGTCAGAGTTGTAAGGAACACTTCATTTATACTTACTCGGACAAAATCTTATATTCCAATCTGTCATACACACCAATTTCTGAAGCTCTGTGAATGGGATTAAAGACAGTGCAGGGTCTGAAAATCATTCTTTTCCCATTTACCTTGTAGTAGTGAAGCCCTTTCCCAGGATGCTTTCGGGAAGCTCCAGACCTTGTTAGGATCATATTCAACACGAGCACAGAAGTTCACTCTTTACCACTGCACAGACCAATTTTCTTCCAGAATTCAAATGCAGATTAATTCAGTAAAACCATTTCAGAGCATTTTATACAGCATTATGTGCCATTATCTCCGGAGTGATACAGCTTGAATTGTTTATGCAGTCAAAATATTGGTACAGACCTGTTTGTTTACGTTGCATTTTAAGCAGTTACCCTGACTGTGATGAACTTTTCCTTATGAAGCAATTTGATCACTAGTCACATCACATTTACCTTCAGAGTACTCAGAAGCCACAGCCCCAGCTCCAAGAGCACATTGAGGAGGAAAATTTAATTCACTATGCTCCTTTGTGACCAAGGTAAGAACTTTCAAAACCTCTTTCTTGATGAAATTCCCCATTCCCTATAAACCTATGGGCACTACAGTGAAAATGCTGCGGAGAAAAAATCAAGTTTATTATAATAATTTCTGAAAAATCTCTTCTTTGTGAGATGGGCCTTCTTTCTGCTCCCTAGTTAAGGGACTTGGTTAAAACTCTCACTATAGGCAGTTGGAATTTTGTAGCTGTTTCTACTTATTTATCCTGTAAAGGAATATTTTCTCTGCATGTAACACTTCTGATGACAAAAAATAAATGAGGGAGAAACAGAAAATGAAAATTCCAGCTCTGGTAAAATGTCTTTGCCTCCTCCTTCTGGCAAAAAGCTCAGCCTGGGTACTAAACCAGGACATTGTATTGTGGCTCGTGAGGGAAGCGACTTCTCGGTTCTGCTCCCTGTGTATTTGCAAACTCACCTACTGAGATAAAGCAAGTGCAAGTGTTCCTTTATAGTGGCTCCTAGAGTCATGGACCACACTGAGCCATGCTAGTAACTATTAAAGGTCAAAGAAAATCCAAACTATTCCCCACAAATGCTTAATAATATCTGCCTAATTCACAGGAATGTGGGGGAGATTTATTAATGTCTCTGTGTTGCCTCAGAGACCTAAATAACAACTGTCTTCCAGTAATATATCTTCTCCCAAGAGCTGTCAGTGAGTTTTCGGGTATAAATGTGTACAACATTTAATTAATAACATCTTTTCAATCAGATTGCAATGACAAACAAAATATCATCTGTTTTCTTTTTCCTGTGGCAGACAATAATGTTTTCCAAAACAAAAGGTAAAGTGTCAGGAGTGATTATACAAATGGTGGAGCAGGTTGTAATAGAATTAAATCATAACTCCTACGAGCAATATGGGAATGTCTCACATCTAACAGTACTTACATAATCATCATTAATGAGGAGATTTTACAAGGGTCCCATGATACAGTTCGATGTAAAATTTTGAGTGAGTGTTGTGATAAGACATAATTGTTTGAGGAACATATTTTGCCATCTGAAATATGTACCTGCACAAGCTACTGTTCCTCTTAAGGTAGATCTTTGGTGCTCATCAGAATTTAAACTGGTGTAAGGAAGACTCATGGTGGTATAAATTTAAAAAATAATTTAAAAAAAAAATCCAACCTGGGGTGTCTGAATGCTTCATATTCAGTTCTTCTCTCTTACTGGTAGAAATCAGCAATAATTCTGTTTCAGTTGGTCATCAACCTCAGAGCAGTGTTGGTGAAGTGCTGGTATTGCTATTAATCTGCATATATTACTTGCAGGTGCTAACCTGATTATTTCTTGCTACTAGCTGCCAGTGAACAGTCCCACGTATGGAGGTTTAGGTATACCTGAGAAGGGTGTATATCAATAAGCTGATAAAAGGGATTAAATTCAGTTGGTTTTTTTAATGAAACCATCATCAGGAGATTCACAACACATGGGCACATAACGTCAAAAATCATGGCCAGTCAAAAAAGAACATGGACCAGTCAAAAAAAAAAAAAGAAGGCCCCCAAAACCATATATGCGTCATTTAAATTCTTCCCTGCTACTTCAGCTGCGTAATGTGAGGGGTGCGCTGAATTCTGATGAGTGGATTTCTGGCTGGGAGACAAATCTCTGCTTCAGCAGTACCTCACACTTGAAGTCTTTTTCTTCCTAAATTTGTACATGAGATTGTTTTGTTTAAGAGGTTTGATTGAAATTGAGCAGTGTTTGGAAGCGAGCCTTATCCTGTTCTCTTTGAGACCGAAGTAGCTACAGCAGGATCTGGCGCAATTCAGGCTTCTTTCTCGTATGTGCCTCTATCCTGATGGAGAGAAACCGCCCTGGGAAGAGGCACGGAGTTCCCTAGGCAGCTCACTTGTGTCTGGGTGGTACCGTGGTTACAGCCAGAGGTTTTACAGGGTTGTGATAGTATTTACCTTGGATACAGCAATAGATACAGAAACCCTCTGTTAGTGGCTTTTGGTTTCCAGTCTCTGTTCTGTAGTTTCTAATGACTAGTCACGTCATGCGTACACCGTAACATATTTACCTATCCCAAAGCTCTTTATTATTGAATGCCTGTGTGGTTATATGTGTACATGTGTAGACCCACCAGGCAGTTCAGGGAAGAGAGGCTTAGAGGTTCTGCAGCAGATCACACCATCACTCAAACACAAAGCAAAGAGCAGAGGCTTATCAGGAAATTAAACCAGAGTTGAAAAATCCTCTTTTCTAATAATGCAGTTGATTGATTGCTGTTTGATTAACTCTAAATCTACTTGTTCTGTCACAAGAATTGTAAATGTATTTGATTTAATCCAGTGCGTCTTTATACTAGTTTTAATGGATTCCCTTTCACTTCAGTATTAAATATGCAGAATTGTTTTCTTACCTGAATATTGTGCAAAATTCTCATCCAGGTGCTGGGATGTGCGGGCTTTGCTATTGTTGTGCCTCTAGACTCAAAGCAGGCATTTCTTTATTCAATGTCTATGATGTTAGAATCAGAGAATCACTATAGCATGTTTCAGGTAAGCACTAACTTTAAAGGTAAACTCTTACCTGTTAAGATAAGGGTTAAGGAAAACCAAATAGATTTTTTTTAAGTACATTTGCAGCTGTAGAGGTGATTTTTCAGCCTGACCACAGGTTGGGCCATTTACTCACATTTGTATTAAATCATTAGCTGATTAGTTCACTCTTTGGCCACACATTTATTCTGTGATTTGCAGGGTAGAAGACAGCTTTGAGAACTAGGTATCTGCTGCACGAAGTCATCCTGATGACCAGATTTTCATGAAAAAAAAACAGTAGTTAGAAACTACCACAGAAACACCACCAGCAATTTCTCAAAATCAGAAGCAAATATTTCTTGTGTCATCCTGGGCAATGCACTTTTGCCATATTTTTCCTTTTTTTCTACTGACACAGCATTAGCAAGTCTTTGGAGAGCGTTTGGGCTGCTGAGACAAAAATGCTATTTAACTGCCACTTTGGTTCTTCCCTTACGCATGAGCTGCCACCACCCTCAAGCACGGTGGTGGGAGGAGGTAGGTGGTGTGGGCGCGATGTGCTGGGACCAGAGAGGGAAGTGCCATGGTGGTGGGTGAGCTGGAGGGTCTGGAGGAGGCCCTCATAAAGCTGTTAGCAGCAGTATGGCAGCAATCACATGTTGTTTCTTCTTAATGGGTGAAGCAGAGTGATAAGCTTGATTCTTCCCCCTCTCCCCACCCTCCACCAAAATCAGGAAAAAAAGTCTTTGGAAGATTTCTTCTGCTGGTGCCTTGGAAATGTCAGAAATGCCAGGAATGATCTGCTTTTCTTAGTGCGTGGAATGGTTAAGGAGGAGCTTCCCAGGACTGGATGGAAAGGATGGAAGTAATGAAATGCATAACAAAGCAATCTTCACCTCAATGGGCTAATTAGTGATGTCAACAGGTATTACTAAATTGTCTTTCGAATTTGAATTCCACTTAAAACAAAGAGTGACTGTTCCCTTCTTTGCAGTTTTATTCCTTGCTTTTTTTTGATTCTTTTGCTAATCTCTCAGGCCTTCCCATCACTGCAGTCTTACAACCTGAACAGGGACTGAGCAGATAACGTGAAAACTAAGCAAAAGAAATATTTGCTTTCATGCTTATAGTAAAAGGAAATTTGGAACCATAACTGATTTTTTTTTTCATTCAAATGTCACTTTTTTTTTTGTACTAGTCATAGCTATAATTAATGCTTACCCTGGACCTCAGTTTCAGAAAAGCTGTTGTTATTACAGGAAGCCAGACCAAATCAGTTACCTAACTTGTAGGCATAGCATCCTTTATTTTTTTTTAATGAGGTCTCACTTAGGTATTTACCCTCTTGGGGAACAAGGGAACTATATCTCTGCCATTTGAAAGAATGACTCCAGACTGTCCCTGAGCGTGGTCCATTCCATGATGTCCTTTCTGCCTGGAGTTCTCGGAACTGCCTCAGCAGTCTTTGAAAATGCATTTGATAAAACAAAAACACAGCTGTATCTGAAGCCAAGTCGATAGAGCCATAGAAGGGAGGATTAGGTGAACCTATAATTGATAGCAGTCTCACATCAACCCTTAACAAAACTTCAGGCATCACCAGAAAGCGTTTAGGGACATGCCGGATGGTGTAAATCACAAATGCTGGCCGCAGTTCTGCATGCCTGCAAAGTTCAGAGGCATTAAGCTGAAGGTTTTCATTGTCCAAGTATTGCTCAGTGTGAAAGTTCAAAGCTATTTCTCTTACCGAATTAAAGCATTATTGTAAGCTATATGGGATTATGGTGTGCACATATATATCCCCTACAGCTGGGGAAAAAAAAGAAATTATCCCTGATGACCTTTTCACCTCTGAGTAGCCATCTCATTCTGTGTCACTTGTCAATGTCTGAGATATTATTTACAGAGCAAGCTTGCCGAGTGTAAGTAGTATTATTTCAAGTGAAAATAAATGTATGCCATCTAGTTCAGGTGAGTTGATCCACTACAAGGGTAGCAATGAGAAATGTCAGTCCCACATGTTCAAAAAATTATACCCCAGCTGTGCTAAAATTAAGAGTTAAGCTTTAGAAAAGTATGTGTTTTGAAAACGTACATTTTTCCATGGTGCAGGGGTTTCAGTGGTGAACTTGTACTATTACTGTCTGTAAGACTCCAGCCTGCCCTGGGCCACAGAAGCCACTAGAAAGACAGATGCCCAAGTAGCTAAAATTTCTGTAGTGAGGGGGTAGGCCAGGAGAACAAGCTGATGTATGGCGTGTGCCTGTCCCTGCATGTCTGCAGTGTGGGCTGCAGTGAGCCCCAGGCTTCAGGGGCAGGCTGAGCTGGGGGCCCAAGAGCCCAGCTGCCCTCCGTGTTTGGGCAGCTTCAGGAGGGGCCATGGTCCAGTTGCTGGTCTAAAAGATTGATGCTTCTGCTGTAGGCCAAGCTCAACGTGCCAAGAGTGAACGTGCATCTGAGCCTTCATTGAAAATAACAGGCTAGAGATATCTAACTCCCTTTATGGGAGTCTGAGAGCTTTTGGGAGGCAGCTGGTGCTAGAGACAGGTCTATGTCTGGAAAGAAGTGAAATGCAGTGCTTGTGCTGACCTACTTTCCTTTCAGTGTTTTTACTCTGAATTCATGCGAAAAGGTGGCCAACTCCTGTGCCTAAGTGTAAGCAGAAAAAAAAAAAGACCCCTGTGAGGGAAGACCCTCCCCCCAAAACCCCAGAAAATAAGAAAGAGAGTCTAAAGAGAATCACAATAGATCTTTGTCACTGGGCAGACAAATGCAAAAGTGTATACATTCAGCAGTTTTAGTTCATAATGGTAATGCCATAGGATAGTAGCAGTGCCAAATCCATAGTACTAGATTTAATGCAGAAAAACTAGTCATCTAGCACCATGCCAGTAAGTCATGGTGTGGTCTAACTGTGCACCATGGCATATCATAAACGTGCATGCAGAAACATTTTCAACTCAGCAAATATATCCTATCCAAAAAGTATCTTTCAGCAAATGTAATCAAAGTGAAATAAATTGATCAGCAAAACATGAAATTTAAAAAGTCATGATGTGTGATTGGCTTGTGTGATTATTACATCTTAATTTAAAATAGCTAAATGATTTGTGATAGCTTAAGAATAAGAAGAGGGTTGGGAGCTTGAAAGGAGATAGTTCAGAGGTGAACAAAAGAATTGCAGAGTAGTGTAGTAAAAAAGATCCTGGTTAATGGAATTTTCTCTATATATGGGGTGATGTTCAGTAATCGAGGCAAAGGAAATCATGATGTCAAAGCTTGCAAATGGAAGGGAGAGAACCAAAAGGGAAATAAAGCATTAAGTCAAAGTGAGCAGTAACTCCAGAAAGAGATTTCTGCATTTTTTATGACATGAGAGTACTGCCTATAGCAAAAATAACTGGTTTATTAAGTTCAAGCTAGCACCAGATGCAAAGAAGAGGTAATAGTTCACAAACTGGAAAGCCATTATCCAATATGTAATGGGACATCACTGACTATTCTAGGTTACAAACATTCTTTTGGCTTTCTGTATGAGAGAAAAGTGGAGCTGAAATCAAGCAAATCAAACTAATATTACTTAATGTTGGAAATATGATGTCATTGGGCAGTTTAAATTACAAGAGGAGTGTGCAAGAGAAACCCATGGGTTGAAGAGCCAGGCAATATAAACACAGGCAATGATGCTTTTAGCAAAGACAAATGAATTCATGAAAGCTGGTGACACTAAATGTGGAAGTGATTTATAGGAAAGACTCCTAAGCCAAGGAAACAAAAAAAGTGGTCCAAAGGACTCAACACACTGAAAATTATTTTTTTCTTTGTCTTTAGAACATGGGCACTCGAGGTTTGAAACTGCTTCAGCCTTCTATGCTGTGGGATTATTTAGAAATAAATCCCGACAACACCTGGTGGCTGGGTTGTGGCAAGTAGCCGCTGGTCCTGGCTACTGGGAGAAGGTCCAAGAGCAGGAGTGTGGGTCTGGGAGCTGCAGCTTCCCCGTATTGGGGAGGGTGCGCTGGGGGTGGGCACGGCCTGTGGGTGCCCTCTGCTCCTCCATGGCTGCACCATGTGTGGTGGGAGCAGGAGGCTGGAGCAAGGTGTTGCTGTGTTTTAATTTAAATGTTTGGGCAGAATTTATTTACAGAAGGTAAGGGGAAAAACCTGTTCATTTATAAGATTATTTAATAGAGTCTGAGGTTTAGTGGCCTGGGATGAATGCGATGAGAGTGTGGGGCTGGTGCTGGGCGGGCGGACGGGAAGGCAGAGCAGACAGCCAGCAGCGTGGCATTTCCTACCTGCCTGGCTGAGGTTGTAAAGCCAAGATTTATTGTTGAAGCAAAGGGCTGTGAGTAAAATAGAGCTGTACTGGGATCCCGAGTCTCTACACTGCTCATTTCTTTCTATTGAGCAGTCAGCTTGCTGAGGAAACCAAGTTTCTATTGGCAGCTTAAAAGTGATTACTGGAGGCTTGAAGCTTTGTAAAACTCTGAATTAAGTTCTGCTTGCAGTTCTGCCCTCCCCATCCCACATCACCACATTCATCCCTGGTAGAACATTTCTTAAATATTCAGGGGGATGCCTGAGACTTCACAGTGACTGTATAGTTCTTCCCAAGTTGTTCAGATGTTAAGATGTTTAAGGAAAGAGTACCTTAAAATGAGTGCTGAGCTCCCTAGATGATTAGTGAAGAGCAGCAGATACCTTTGAGGGCCTCTACAAAGTATCCTGGGTGCCTAAATTGATGCACAGGGGTGAGCTGAGCAGTCACCTCTGGACAGAGCTGTGCAGAGAGGGGACTCTTTGGAGCGAGGTCAGTGTGCGGTGCTCTCAGTTGCATGTCTGGGGCCCGCTCCGATCAGATGATACAGGGCAATAATGACATTGCCATGTAGGATCTAATAATGTAATATATCATATAATCACAAACTCCGAGTTTGAAAGGTAAACAAAATCTTTTCTGATGAGGGTGAACTTTCACAGGGGTTTACAGCTTATCTCTTTCTGGAGAATTTCTGTGTAACCTAACCATTACACTTACTTAAATGGTAAGGCAATTAGAACCCTTTTGATGCAACATTGTCTTAGACTTTGTAAAAGAAATTGTTTGTTAGTACAGCAGTACAGGCTTTGCTGCAGCAGCGCATGCTTTGCAATGATAGAAGCAGATGGTTTACAAAGTTACTGAATAAGAACTGCTTATTGATTTGCTATCCTCTAACAACATCAGCGCCGAGTGATAATGTACTGTACTGCTTGTTAAAGAGTAAATAGCCATTTTTATATTACTTGCTTTCTTGCAAATTGGCTACTAGCAGGGAAAGTAAAATATATGGCTGTCTAATATCTTGAAGCAGTAAACAAATTGCACTGAGGGAACATCGGTGAAGCACTGCAGAACACTTGCTGATATTTATAACTTCTGTCTCGGTCAAAAAAACCCTCCAAACCAAAGTTCACAGTTCTCCTAACACCAGACGTAGTCAGAGCCCTGTTGTTTTACCATTGACTTTCGATACATACAGTCAGTTTGGCAAAACACTAAATATGTTCTATTTTAGAGAACTCAGGAGGTCACAGGATTTTTAGCAGCCACTGAGCATACAGTGAAGTATTAGGTTCAGTATTGTTTCCCTGCCAAATTTATTCTCTTGGCTTGAAGAAATGAAAATTCTAGAAGGTTAAAAATGCAGCTAGAAGCAGGAGTGATATTATAATTCAAGGTGACTGTGTAGCATATTTAAATAAACATGCAGTAAATATTTTGCCTCTTGTATTCTGGTAGCTTTTAATAGCTGCTTGGTTCAGGCTGGGGGAAGGGAGACCATTATCTCTTGACAAGGTTGTTTTCACTCAAGCTGTTGTTCTTCTAAGAAAAGAGACTTCTTGGAAGTCGTTGATGTATACCTGCTGTGAGTTATGCACCCAAAGCGCAGAGGACATGGGAAGGCTAATAGATTTTTCACTATCAATTTAATTCAGTTTTTGATTGTTGCCTCTTTTGCAGGTCAGACTCTCAAACTTGCTGGATGCTGATCCAGCCTGCGAGTTGACTTCTTGCACGGTGTTATCCCAATGCACGTTCCTGGGGGCTGTGGTGTGGTCTGGGCAGCAGCATGGTCTGGTAGGTGGTGGTGTTTCGGTAGCCAGAGAACTGTCTCCGTCAGTACCTCTGCCCATCTTTCCCCTCTGCCCCAGCCTGCGAAGCCCCTGCAAGGCGTCCCCAGATGTGGTTCCCAGGTCTGAGAGGTTGCTTCTGCCTGGTACAGGCATTGAAAGGGTTTATGTGGCACTGGGTAAATAGTGGGGAGAAGATTAAAAAAAATTGTTTTTGCAAAAGAAGAAAGGATCTGTCTTTTCATTATAGTAATCTAGGATGAGGACCAGGGTCTTTTGATCTTGCTGTATGATTTCTTCTCTGTTTTTTAAATACGGTGGTTTTATTTACAGCTGGCTCAGGAAGGCACAGTAACCTGTCCTCTACTCACGTACCAAAGTGAACACATACAAGTTATTAGGACATAATATACTTACTGATTAGGTAATAACATGGCAAGGCAAATAAAAGATTTTATGACAAATTTAAATAGCAGTGGATTAAAGTTCAGGAGGACTGGGGATTAAGAAAAAGAGACTTCATCTGGCCAGTGTAGATAGTGGCCATTAAACTGTCCTCTGGGAGATTTGCTGAGCCTTGAATAATAGGAGCGTGCTTGTGTGTATATGAATTGCCATACCTTGTTTTTCTTAATCAAATGCAGGCTCAAGCAATTCCTAAATTGTGCCTTCCTCCTTCCCTGCCTCACTCCCCCTTCCCTCCTCCCCCCACCATTGGCTTCCTTTATTCTGTTTACGAGCTCATAAGTGGGAAATAGAATTTAATTGACTGCTTATGCTATATTTAAAATGGTGACATACCTAAATCAAGTTATGCAGGGGAAGATAATGAATGCCACCTCATCAGAAAGGTGCATTTCCTACAGTGACTGCAGTACAGGCAGGAGGGGTGAAAACTGTTCCATAATAAATACTGTAAAAATGCTTTGTGCATAAACCCATCTCTCCCTACTGTTGTAAATTTGGATGCTCAAGTCTATAGAAGATCTGGTTGTGCTAATTAGAATGCTGCAGCTCCCTACTACTGGTACCACACTGATAAACCTCAATGCAATTTAAAAAAAAAAATGTTGATTCATTTCTTAAGTGCATCTTTTTTAAGACATGTGGTTTTTTGAAAGTGCACTGGGATTTCTTTTGAAGGACATCTTGACTTTTAATAAATATATCAAAGGTGCTTTAAAATATATCATAGCTAATTTTGCTCTCCTACAAATGCATCACTTTTTATTACCTTTTAACTAACTCACCTTTTTGCAAAACAGAGAGGAGATGGTTCAAATCTCTCGATGGTATGTTTTTCTTTCAATTTTCCTGGCTGTCAATATTTAGGGGAAAAAATTACCCAGAAAAAAGTCTCCCGATATATCAACCTTAAAGGAAAGAAGGAGAGAAATGTGTTCCCTCATGACACCTGGGCTAACTGGAGTGTAATATACCTAAAGATACCAGGTAAAATGGCAATATTGGAGCAGCTTACAGTGCTCCATGGCAATTTAGGAATCCAGTTTCATATGGCTGACTGATTTCTGTGATGGAGAGAGGTCCAGGACTAAAAAACAGCTCTGACAAACCTTGGGAGCGAACCTGGGGCTTGTTTGCATATCAGCCTCCTGCATTTCTGCTGTCGCCTGCGGGCTTCTCAGTGCTGTTTATGGAGGATGAGAAATACCTGCAATTTTGGACCTTTAATGGCATTCAGTTAATGCTTGGCAAGTATGATATGATTTGTGAAAATCATCCTGTTGCTTAATCCTCTTCAGTGCCAAGGGTTATTATGTAGGGATTGCAAACAAGATGAGAAATTGGAACATTTATATGTTATGGGCTGAATAGGAGAGTCTTCAAGTGGCTTAAAAATTCTTGAAAGTTACCTGTGGTAAATTTTGGATTATCAAAACAAGTATCATAAAAAAATTAAGATAACCTCTAGCTGAGTAATCCTTTCCCTTAAACCTTGAGAAAAATCACTGGCAAATCACAGCACAAGCTGACTGCTGACTGTTGCCGTAGCACCGAGCTGGATGCACAGAATTGTGCCAGGGTTTAAAAAGTAATCTGAGTAAGTTTCTTTCCCTGTATGTACACCTAAGACAAGGTGTATCTCCAAGGCACATATGTGAGATTTCCCACTTTTTGACCTCTGAAAGCTTTGTAATCTGTTACATAGTTCAAAAGAGGAGGAGAAAAAACTTTATTTCATGGAAGGGAATGAGGCAATGAGTCCAGAGCTGTCACTTTGAGCTTGCCATATTCGCCCTTACTGCCCGGGCAGGGCTTCCGAGCTGCTGCAAGCAGCATTTGCTGCTGGATATGAACTATCATAGACAGCCCACAGGTATTTCAGGAACGAGCTGCTGCTGCATAGTGCTTTTCCAGATGCAATCTCCGGGAGCCCCGTTCCCATGTATGGGAGCATGCCTGCGACAGGGGAAGGAGAAATGCCAGCAGGCTTGCTTCGAGGAGGCTGGGTACACACGTTAATTTGTACTAACCGGTTTGGGAGGAGCTCTGCCTGCAGCTATGGGGCTTGTGATCCACAGTGAGAAAGCTGCTTTATCAGGCATTGAGGGACACGGTGTCTGGCAGCGTTCCAGTGTCATCTCACTGATGAGATAGTGGTTTCCACACATGAAGCAGACAGCAACTTTAATGGAAGATGTTTTATGACAGGGAGCTTTAGAAGTTATTCCATTATTCTGTAGTTACACAATTATGATATTCTATAACATCCAGCATGCTGCCGTTGCGATGACAGTAATGCCCTCTTTCTTCAACTTAGAGATACGATGTGGCAGGAACTGAGATTTCCAGGTCTCAAACACGCTTCTGAAATATCCCTGGCTTACCAAAGGTGCTCGATACATGAGGAAGTCAGAGTGAAGTGTGGGATACCTGGACTAATTACCTGGAAATGGCAGCCTGAGGCTGGCTAAAGCCCAATCTGATTAGCATTCAGTGTCAGTGCTGGCAAATGAGGAAGAACAGAAACTAACAGAAAGATGAAAGTGCTTCCTACCTGTCCTGCAAACTCTCCTCCCTGACAAACCCCCCTGCAGCACTTGCAGCCTGTTCAGGAGACGGCTCAGCGATGAGACGTGTTACCTCGGGTACTGGGTGATATTGGCGTGTGGGCCGGGGAGCCTGTGGGGCATGTGGATGGCCATCGTGTCAGAGCTGTGTATCCAGCGGGCTCTGGTGCCCGTCCCCTCCTTCGGGAAGTACGGAGAGCACGAGGGATGGCGGGACACCTCCCAGGCTGGCATCACGGCTGGGTCCCTGGCAAGTGGCCAGGGGACCGACTGGCCAGCAAGGTCCCAGCACACTTGATTACAGACGGTGTAAGAAATGGAAGAGGCCAAGTGGTAAACGTGTGGCCAGCAGAAATCGGGATAGAGCTGTTGAAGCACTGGGGCTTCCCCAGTTGCTGCAGTGTCCCCAGTCTGTCTGCAGGACGGGTTATCAAGGAACACAAGCGCTTTCTGTCCTAAATGTGAAGGTAAAAAACACAGTGTCTTTTTTTGAACTATAAAATAATTTTTCACCATTAGTTTTTAGATCTAATAACTGCAGCTTTGACTTGCTGGTAGCAAACAGAGGCCCGTGCTTTGGGCAGAAAGATTATTTATTTATTTTTCAAACGAAATCAAGGCTGTCTGTGATTTGGCTCTAATTTCACATTTATTTTTCATAGTTTGTTTGCTTATTAGCTCTGCAGTAAGACAGTGATTAGTTAAATCAGTTATACATAAATTCAAAGACTTGTTCTTCATTTTAGATGTTCAGACTTAATTGGATTTAAATCAGATTAAAAAGGGAGTTCTGAGGGAAAAATACCCCCAAGCACGAAAAGATGGTTACTTTTTTTAACTTATCACATAAATGGCAGTAGAGATTTCTATCTTTATAACATTTATTCCCTGTTACAGCTTACAATTCTATTTAAATTTTAAAGAAAATACTTAGATATTAAAATGTTAGCAGGGCAGAGTAGGAGGAGGCTGCTAACTTATCTTCCTCAGAATAATCTGGTTTCTAGTCCAGAGTATTTTCTTCAGATTGTAATGAAATTTTAAATTTAAACATTATGAAAGGAGGTCATTTCCTGGAGTTTATTAAATTTATTAATTACTGTGAAAATCATATAATGCAAGCTGTATTAAAACCATGGAAGAGACTCTGTTTCTCTCCCAGGAGATGCCCTGGTAGATCCAGATAGTTTCTCCCTTGGGGTTAAGGGACCATCAGAGATTTATTTACAGGCTTGGGCCACATATGTAAATTTGAGTTACTGAATAATGAAAAGCAGGGTTGGAAGAATTTGGATGAAGACAGAGTATTTTTCAGTGCTACGGGGGTAGTTTAGGATCTCCAGAAACAATGTCCATGAACTCAGCAGAGGAAGATCCTTGCAAAGGAGCAGAGCACGACTCAATCCTGACTGTCGAGCACAGATTTTAGGCAATGCCATTTCGCTGCCTGGCCTTTTGCCTAGTTTACTAAATTTGAGCATTTTTAGATAAGCGTTTGGAAAAACAGGCCAGCTGCGGGATCAGCTGTCTGTGGCTTTCCAGGCTCCTCGTGATGCAGAAGATTGAGGACTTTATGCAAAATCAGGTACTTAACCATATGGGAGGCAGGATGAATGTATAGATTTTGGAAGACAGAGCAAAGATTTATATTCAGATAGTTCCCCATCTGGAACAATAAAAGGCTGGGGAATTCGAGCCGTCTCCCCCAAAAGGTGTGTTCTCTAGGGGCCTTGACAGAGAGTACTACTGCAAGGGTAAGAAAAGGCAGAAGGAATAACCACCACTGACTCGAAATGCCTATGCTCATCTTTCCCATCAATTATTTAGACAAGAAAGATTTATATGAAAATTAATCACTACATTTTGAGTTGCTTCTTTACATCAATAATGAAATAGCTGCACCAAATACAAACAGATAAAGAGAACAGGATAAGAAATCATCCTTAATACACAAAAGGAGAAGTAATATTTTAACGAAACTATAAAGCTCATTACTGCTTTACAATGGAGGGTTACTGGCAGTGACCTAGAATAGAGAGCTTTATATGCTGAACATGAAACCTCTTGTTTAATCTATCATGTTTGACATTGGCATATTAAAAATTGTGGGCTGGATTCTGCTATATTCCATAAACCAGTAATTTTTGGTACCAAAATAATTTTCATGCAGCCAGGGGATTGTATTTCAAGTGTGTGCATCCAGAAGTATCATGGTAGACACTAAATTTCAATATTTAAGATTTTTGAATTGCATAAACCAATTTTGTCAAGTATATTTCTTGACAAAAGAGACTGAGTCTGAGACTAAGCCTACAAAAACCAATTTAATTGGTAATTTTCAAATTATTGTTGATTGCTGTGATTGTGTTAACCTAAAAATTCTGGGGGGAAGGGCTTGGTATGCTTCTTGATGTTCCCGCTGAACCACAGTAATCTAAATCTTTAGCTTCTTTTGCCCCTACCCCCCAAGTAAATTTCTAATGCTCCTGTCCAGAAAAAGAAATGTGGAAAGCATGGGGAATAAACAACCTGTATGCATAAAAATCTGCAAGTAAATAAAATGATCTCATTATTTATTTAAGTAACATGATGTTGGTGTTATATTTAGGATGTCTGAATGCTTGGTGTTGAGAAAACTGCAAATTAAGTCGGATACAGCATTGACCTAGAAAGCATTGAGACCCTGCAGTCTATTTGGTAAGTACAAGTGCTTTTCTAAATTCAATTACTTTTAACTTGCTGGTGGATCTTTTCAAAGCCTTGTGTGTGATAGAATCACCTCCAAAGGCATATTGTGTCCTACATCTGTGAATATAAGGCGCTAAAGAAATGGTGAGCATCGCTATGGCAAAATAACTTACATAATATGTAAAGTTATGCACTACTCCCTGACCTGCTCCAACTCCTTCTTTTAATGTTGTTTTCATTTTGATATAGGTTTGTCTTGCCATTTCCCTGCTATATTTCCCCAGATTGGTACCTGTAGTGAATTAGAGGGAAGACAAGCATAAAGTCAGTTCCGCTTGCTGTAATTCCCCAGATTTTAAAAGGGAAAGATGTTTATTTAATTTGGTTTGCAACCTGTGAGCTCATGAGGTTCATTAATTTCTCGAGAAGTAAATAAGTTCCGGTGTTTTGTTCTCGAATTTATCACTTTTTGTCTATTTCCGTGTTAGCTGGCAATTCAGCCTCTGCCTCTCGCTTGAGTGAACTCCGTGAGAGAACGCATCTGGGCTTTTTCAGCTCAGGGCACAATTGTGTGGAAAACAGGTATTTTTTTGCGTAGTTGCTCTTGTAATTGGCACCGCATGGCTTCAGGAGCACAGGTAGCGCGCGGGTGTGGGTTGTGTTTGGGGACACCTCGCCGAGCATTGCACCAACACAGGCCAATACACGTCTTTTACTGACACCAGGGTGGGCTTCTTGGGCGTGGATGTTCCTGGCATCTCCCACTGAGTGGCGTGAGGAGCGCCCATGGGCACACCAGCCAGCCAGGTGTTGTAGCCATGGAGAGAAAACTGTAGCCTACTTGTTTACTGTCTTCTAGCAGAAGGGAAGCACAATTAGGTGAGGAAGTTTCATTAATGAGAATAGAAGTTCTCTTGAGGCCACTTTATTAGCAGCTTTTGGTGGGGTGGGGTGTGGAAATGTTAGATTTAGAAGATAATCAGCCTGCATTTTTATCTCTACTGAAAATAGTAGAATGGAAAATTATCTTATCTTCATAAACTGCTGTTTTTCACTTAGTAAATTATTTTACCACCCAAAGCAGATGCCACACAAAGAGTTGTGGTTGGGAGGCATGTAGTTATTTATCTCGGTCAAAATGTCTCAGTTAAAAAGCTATCAGTAGGAGGTAATAATAATAAATACGTATGGCATTTGGCTACATGAATACAAGATTATACTAAAGAGAACACATTTCTGAAAAGAATAATTGTAACTAATTAGAAATCTCCGGTTACGCTTAGAGTTGTAAGAAAGTGAAATCAAATTTAATTATGCAAGGTCCCAGTTGTGCCAAAGGTGTTATAAAGAATATCTTTATGGAGACATTCAGTGTAAGAAACTGGCTGGTGCTATTATTAGCATGCTCAGTCGCACATTTTCTTTATATTAGTTTAAAGTTTAATGATGGTATTTGTAGGGCTAATTACCAAGAATCTGCACTCATTGGGATAGTCACCCAACAGGCATCCATTTTTGCAACAGTGAGTTATTGATAACTCCAAAGTAGCTTTGACTAACTTCTTTATATTAAGTATATGTACAAACAGGTACTTAAAAGTGGAAATATCTGAGATCATGCCCACAGTTCCCTTGGAGGCATAAACAGTGACAGTGAGTGTTGTCCCTTCATTCCTGCATGCTAGCAGAGAAATGCTGGCCAGCATCGGGATTTACTACGGTGAGTTCAGCACTATGCTGGGAGATGCTCTGCGGAGGGTTATCTCAGGTGATAGGAATGGTCCAGAGGCTGGGAGCAGGGAAATGTGGGCAGGAAGGCAGGCAAACAGTCAACAGCTGTATATGTTCCCTGATGGCCAGTTGTCTAGGAGGGCTGAGAAGGAAAGCTAACTGCTCATAGTAACCCAAGATAAAAATCTTAATACACAGCAAAAGGATTTGGGCTGGGCAACCCACAGCGTGAACTGAGGGCTTTTCCAGTAGCACTCAGTGTATCCTGATCTGGGAAGTCATGGTCTGCTGTGGTGAAAACAGATCTTAGGTACCAGTGTAGTCACGGAGGAGCACTGATCGTGAGAAATATGCTGTGATATTAGAGGGATGTAGGAAGATGATGTGATTGAAAAAAAAAAAAACCCCGTTATTTTTGGAATTGACACTGAAGTCAGGTGTGGTTTCTGGGTTGGGCTGTGCTGCTCAAACCATTTCCCCATCCTTTCCTGGCAGCTCTGTTCCCTGCCGCAGCCTCTCTGGAGGTGATGCTAACAACGTGGATAAATGAAGCTTTCAAATACATGTAAGTCTTCCCACTGATTTTGTCAGACCCTGTGAGGGAAAGTCTTTTCTTCTCAGTTATAAGAGCTTTTCTTTCCAAGAGCACTATGTGATTCTCAGCCCCAAAGGTGACTTTCCTGCCAATTATGATCTCTGCAGGCTATGGCCAGGCAGCTTTGTCTTTAAACCCTCCTGGCCTGACACACCAGGACCCTCTCTCTTCTTCCCCACCTACCTTGAAGATAATCACAAGGCAATCATCTCTCCCGCTACCGCTCCTCTCCCCTGCTTCGCTGGATCCCATTAAAGCATTAGTCCCCCGAGCTGACCGCGGGGCTGACCCTTGATTAACGGCAGGAGAGGGCTGGCAGGCACCACAGGCACCGTGGCCAGGGAGGGATTTATCCCCCTCATCTGACACACGGCACTTAGCTCTTCTGCGGTGTTGTGGATACAGAGCCAGAGCGGAAAGCCTCTGTTCTCAGTACCTCTGATCTCCAGGAGTGGCATATACCTCAAACACACCTTGAAAGAGAAAGGAGCTGTGCTGTGGATCTCAGCATGTCCCTGGGCTTTGCAGTCAAGTATCTGGGGGCAGGGGGAGGCAGCCAGGGAAAGGCAGCAAAGCGTAGCACAAGTATTTCTCCCAGCTGATGTGCAGGCAGTGTTGGAAATGAAGGGGTTGTTCCTGCTACTGAGAGTGGCTGACAGGAACCTGGCCTGGGATTCACTTCTCGCCACCTCAGAAACCTGCGAGGTACGTACATCTGCAGCTGAACTGGGCACCCCAGGCTTCCCTTATTAGTTAGTGGAGGTGATTAGGTATTTTTAGGCATGACTCGCCTGTCCCATTTTAGTTCTCTATTTTAGTGCATGATGAATTGTACGATGTCCATTAACTTCAAAGAGAGTCGAATCCGAGTAGCTCAGATGTGGACCTCTTAATTGATTTATTCAGATCAGTTCTGCCCTTGTCTGCCAAGGTCTTTAAAGCACCAGGTATCTTCCAAGGCTAAAGCCGAGGCAAACTGAGAGAGGGGCAGTGCAGAAAGCTGTCTTTTGCTTTGCTTTTCCCAGATAGCAGCACCTCTTCAGCTGTGACTTTGGCAGCTGGACGCTTGAGTTGGCTGTGGTCATTTTGTACTGGCAAAAGTATTGTGGGTCCTAGTCTAGGAGCAATGCAGTCTCCACCTGTACAACCTCCATCCAGTTGGAAAAAGAAAAGGATTTTTAGTTGCCTTCTCTCTCAAACATCTGCCTGTCTGTTGACAAATCCCTCCCTCTCTCTTGCCCTATCCCTGCCCTCCTTTTCCTTATGGTGCTCTGCCTTGACCCCTCCTGATGCAGCCAAACCTGCCAGTTCTCTGTAGCTCCTCCAAGGCTGCTGATCTTCCTTATCTTTTGGTGAAACTAAGCAAAGAGGCTCTCTAGGCTAGAGGGAAGAATATCAGCTACACCTCAGTGGTGCAGCCACTGCGAGACCTGCACCAACGTGCCCCCACATGTGTTCCACATCCCTTTCTGCCTCCTGCACCACATGCAGAGCTTGCTGTGGGCTGCAAGAGGCAGCAGGAGGGAAGGCCGGGTCATGCTGAGTGTTTCTAAGCTGATGAAAACAGCAGTAATTCCCCAGTGGTGGTCCATGTGCAGGGACCATCCTGGGACCAGGCGTAGGCAGCAAAGCATATCCATAGGAATGAAGTACAAAGATGATGATCAAGACTGATATCTTACACACCATCACCTCATAGCCTGTGCTCTCTGCCAATTGATACAAATAAGGGCATCCTCCATCATTCTTCTGAAGCTGACATGGGACCATGATGGGCAGAATTCATACATAACACATTGCTGAGCCTCTGGCTACATGGGGAACTGCACAAGCTCCTTGATGATACTGCAGGCCATGAACCATGGGTGGCTGCTGGCTGCCCACACCCTGCCTCACAAATCACTGCAATGAGCAGCCGGCCGAACAGTGCAGGCTCTCCCAGTGGTGGCCTCCATTACGACAGTCTGAGGGCGAGCTGGCCCTAGAAGTGGGTTACCTGGAGACCGAGGAATGAGGCATTCTTGCTAAATTTGTCTAATAGATCTAGGATTGAACTTCTCATTTCGAAGCCTTGCTTGTAGCCTAAAACTCTGCTTGTTTGTTTTTTTTTTAATCTGTTTCCTGGCCTGTGTGTCCATACCAGCTGTCTAATGATGGTATAATCATGAGCTCTGAGAGCTGTCATCCCTAAACTCAGTCTTATTGAATCCACTGCCTGCTCTAAACTGGAATATCTGTGTACTCACACACACACTTGTGATGGGTTTCCAATTGCTCTCTTCCCAGCTAACAAAGTGAATCGTGGCTGGACTGAGCACACTGAATCCTGCTTTGTTCTGCTCACCATTTGCATTCTGTTTTCAGGATGTAGTTCCAAGATAGCTGAAGAACTTGGCCAGTACAGACTCTTTCAAGGTTGGGATCAGAGTTTGGATGAATTGCAGAGTCTTTGGATAAAGGGTGAACATTGATCTGCATGGAAAGGATTTCTTCTCTACAGGAGAAGTGCAGATGTGTAGGATGCAGAGAATCCACCTTGTGCAACTGATACTTTATAAACGTGAGTTCAGAATGCATGTCCAGCTATTGTGTCAGAGCACAGCAATGATGCAACTCCCAGCAGGCTCTGTCTTTCCTCCACCAGGATCTTTCCCCAACAGGTGACCTCCTGCCACCATCTGAGCTTCTGCAAGCTTCCCGTTCCAGTGCAAGGTGATTCTGTGGGATGCCTGATAATATGGAGTGCTGATATGTGTCTGTGCCCCAGGACCCTGATTCCCAGTAATTTTCCTCAGCATAAGGAGAGAAGAGCACACACGTCAGGTCCTAGCTATATCAGTTAGTGCACATCTGAAATGTTTCCAGATACTAGAAGAATTTCTGTAAGAAAGCATAAAATACATAAAATACAAGTCATTTGGCACACTTAGGGAGCTCCGTCCTACAATTCTTTCCCCTTCTGCTTCTCTTGTTGCTAATGAAACAGCTGCTCTTTTGGTTTCAGGCTTTAACCTATTTTTAGATTCCTTTTATGCTGTTGGCCCTTTGAAATGCATGAATCGCTGTGAAAGCAAGCCAGTGTCGTTGCTGTGAGGCAAGAGGAAGGCCTATAGGTGAAGTCACGTCTGGTAATGAGAGACTGTCTCACCTATTCTTCTGCTTTCCTTCATTTCTATAAAGCAACTCTGTGCCCTTGGGCACATGGTTTCGTACCTTTTCTGCTTTTATTTAAGCATTACAATGACATCAGCCACAGCCCTTCATTAACACAGCACCAGCGGGTGGCTCCCTCCTTTGGGGGGCTGGTTTCTTCACGTTTAGGGGGCTTGCAGACCCTGTGCTCTAGTGCGGTCTCAGTACCTGGTCCTATTCCTTCTCCAAAGTGGAAGGGGAGGTGGAGGAGCTTGGAGAAGCTGGAGAACGGCGCAGAAAGGAGGAAGCTGTGAATAAAACAGGGGGCAAGTGGAAAGTAGGATTTATTTGTTGGATGAGCAGTAAGACCCCATTTCTGTGAGGTGCTGGGTTCTACCTGGGATGTCAGACTTTGCCTTGTGCAGTAGGGTTTCACATAAAGCGATGTGGGTGGCGAGTAGAGTGTCATCAGCTAAAGAGTCAGGTTATCCCGATGGCTGTGGATGCCAGTAGATACCAAAGCCAGAGTCACTGAATGGGTGTATCCTCTGCTCTGACCAACATGACCGTAGGTGTTAGGATCGCTGTGATTTTAAATGTGATATAAATCAGTGCATGACTTCATTAGTTATTTACTGCCTACAATTAATTAGTTCAGCTCTAAACTAACTTAAGCAGTGGTTCCTCATGGGATTTACAGTTTGTCGGCTGAAGGCCCAGCTGTGTCTCAGCTGACATTAATGAACATGCTGTGGCTAATTGAAGTGGGAAGAATCATACCTAGTGTCTTGGTTGCAGGACTGAGCTGACACAGTATTGACAAGTTATTTGTTTAAAAACCCAAGCCAGGCTCAGCACATTTTGGTTGATTAAAAAAAAATAAATTATTTTTGCTCCCTGGCTCCTGAGTTTTAGGCTCCTGAAAAATGTTTCTGAACTAATTGAACAATTTTATCCTTCCAGACAGACCTTTATTCTCATTGCTGCAGCCGTTACTGCCTTGAGGCAGTGAAGGAGGACTCGTGTTTGCTCTGCACCCCTGCACCGACACGCAGCTTCACTGGAATCGAGTCATCTCCCACGTACCTGCTAAATCCTGGCTAAAGACAAGGAGATCTCAGCACAGCAGGGTTTGGTTTTCTTTTTATGGTTGAAAAATGTGTTTTGAATTCTGTGCTACAGAGAAGATCTAGCAACAAAATGTGTGTCTCTGAGCTGTAATGGCAGCTGCTGTTGCGGTTTCATCCGAGCTCGGTTACATACGGGGAGGTTTGTACTCAGAGGAAATTATCAATAGTCTGTAACACTCTTGATTTTCTGTTGGCTTTGCACAGGGGCCCTACACTGATAAAAGTGCGTTTTAAGTTGAATTTTCCAGGGCCTGTGTATGTGGTATGACAGATTGCAAATATCTGCCGTGATTTTCCCTATTTAGAATAAAACCATCTGACACCTGTATGAGTTGTGGCATTCTTATTTGCACTGTAGACAAGGAAGTCTAGAAAGCCATGGTTCGTTAAGGAGTTGGGTGGTTGGGAAAAATCCCCTTTCCTAAAATTATTGGTGCTAATTCTTATCTGCTTTTCCTGCCCTCACTCTCAGTGGTTTAAGAAAATATCAGGCATTTGCTTTCACCTCACACTGCAGCTGCAAATACACAGAGAGGGTTAAATAGTGGTTGGTGAATGGAAGGGAAGGCCTAATAAAAGTGATTGGTGGGAGCAGCTGGGGAGACAGTGAACACGTCTGTGATTTTTTTTGAAATAAATAACAATGGGATAAAATAAATTTTGTGGTTTTATAATCGTGTGTTTGACACTGTCCCCAGCACGGCGTCTGCGTTAGGTCTTTGTAGAACACGCAGCAGGGACTCTTGCTTTTATAAATTAATCAAGGGTTTAGTGCCTTGCGTTTCTGAAGATGACATGGACGTGTGAGGAGAAATACTAATTATGTCATATTATTTAGCATCCACTGAGCTCACTGCAGCCCTCAAGGGGTCTGCACTGTCCTTTTACCAGTGAGATCAGTGTCTTAATTTCATTAATCTGCCTGGTTTGTGTAAATCCATTCCTCTCTGTCTTCTCTAAGGGCCACTGGTTGCCTATTCGTGGCCGAGCAGGGCTGGGTCTGTTCTGGTTTCCCTGGGCAGGACACCAGTATCGTGCGTTTTAAGTAGGCAGCCAAGTAGTGGATGGGAACTGAAGGAGAAGGTAAAAAGAGGAGGATGACATGAACTGGTGAAAACAAAACCCGAATGAAAGGCCCAAGGAACCGCTGAAATGTAAGAGGATTGGAGGCACTCAGGGCTGGTGCTTCCTAAGGGAGGGCAGAAGCGGGGTGTGGGGCACAGGCTTGGGGCTGCGGCTGGGTGAGAGGGTGCCAGAGGGAGGAAGCAGAGCAGCCCCTGGGGGGAGCTCAGGAGGAACAGAGAGAGGGGGGTTGGGGGGGTGGTACTTGTGCAGGGGTAGGCGTAAGCACCCACTTGCAGCACTCATGGACCGCTGCAAGCTTTGCGGCACGACTGAGGCAGAAAGGGGGTACACAGAGGGGCTGGACCTGGGGACAACAACCTTCACCTCACGTGCCAGAAAAGCAGCAGTTGGGCTCAGTGTCTGACCGAGACCATCTGTGCCTGACGTTGGGCCAAGAGCGATGTCAGGAGTAGACCAACCACTGAACTGGCGCCGTGCATCGCTCCTGCTGGAGTGGAGAAGAAAACAGAAGCAGCGTGTTCCAGCCAGATGGGCTAACTGAGGGCCTGCACCATCAGCTTAAACTTGATGTCAAAGTGTGACATTGTGGGACCTCACTTGGTAGCACCAAAACCAAAAAAAAAACCACCAAACAACAACAAAAAACCACCAAACAAACAAACAAAAAACCTGCTTAAAGAGAGAGGCCCAGAGTGATAATGAGTGATCCGGGAAGAGCAGAAATTTTTAGGCAACATTGACCTCTAGTAACCCCATATGTTAATTGGCGACCTCTAGTAACCCCACATACTAATTGGCGACCTCAAGTAACCCCTGCACAGAAATTTTGGGACAACGTTGACCTCTAGTAACCCCACATGCTAATTGGTGACCTCTAGTAACCCCTGAGCAGAAATTTGGGGGCAACGTTGACCTCTAGTAACCCCACATGTTAATTTGCGACCTCAAGTAACCCCACATGCTAATTGGTGACCTCAAGAAACCCCTGAGCAGAAATTTTTAGGCAACGTTGACCTCTAGTAACCCCATATGTTAATTGGCGACCTCTAGTAACCCCACATGCTAATTGGCGACCTCAAGTAACCCCTGAGCAGAAATTTTGGGGCAACGTTGACCTTTATTAACCCCATATGTTAAATGGCGACCTCTAGTAACCCATATGTTAATTTGCGACCTCAAGTAATCCCTGAGCAGAAATTTTGGGGCAACATTGACCTCTAGTAACCCCACATGCTAATTTGCGACCTCTAGTAACCCTACATGCTAATTGGCAACCTCAAATAACCCCTGAGCAGAAATTTTTTGGGGCAACGTTGACCTCTAGTAACCCCACATGTTAATTGGCGACCTCTAGTAACCCCACATGCTAATTGGTGACCTCAAGTAACCCCTGAGCAGAAATTTTTAGGCAACGTTGACCTTTAGTAACCCCATATGTTAATTGGCGACATCTAGTAACCCCACATGTTAATTTGCGACCTCAAGTAACCCCACATGCTAATTGATGACCTCAAGTAACCCCTTAGCAGAACTTTTGGGGCAACGTTGACCTCTAGTAACCCCACATGCTAATTGGCGACCTCAAGTAACCCCCGAGCAGAAATTTTGGGGCAACATTGACCTCTAGTAACCCCATATGTTAATTGGCGACCTCTAGTAACCCCACATGCTAATTGGCAACCTCTAGTAACCCCTGAGCAGAAATTTTTTGGGGCAACGTTGACCTCTAGTAACCTCATATGTTAATTGGTGACCTCTAGTAACCCCACATGCTAATTGGCGACCTCAAGTAACCCCCGAGAAGAAATTTTGGGGCAACATTGACCTCTAGTAACCCCATATGTTAATTGGCGACCTCTAGTAACCCCCACATGCTAATTGGCGACCTCAAGTAACCCCCGAGCAGAAATTTTGGGGCAACATTGACCTCTAGTAACCCCATATGTTAATTGGCGACCTCTAGTAACCCCACATGCTAATTGGCAACCTCTAGTAACCCCGAGCAGAAATTTTGGGGCAACGTTGACCTCTAGTAACCCCATATGTTAATTGGCGACCTCTAGTAACCCCTGAGCAGAACTTTTGGGGCAACATTGACCTCTAGTAACCCCACATGCTAATTGATGACTTCAAGTAATCCCTGAGCAGAAATTTTGGGGCAACATTGACTTCTAGTAACCCCACATGTTAATTGGCGACCTCTAGTAACCCCATATGTTAATTGGTGACCTCAAGTAACCCCTGAGCAGAAATTTTGGGGCAACATTGACCTCTAGTAACCCCACATGTTAATTTGCGACCTCTAGTAACCCCACATGCTAATTGGCAACCTCAAATAACCCCTGAGCAGAAATTTTTTGGGGCAACGTTGACCTCTAGTAACCCCAGATGTTAATTGGCGACCTCTAGTAACCCCACATGCTAATTGGCGACCTCAAGTAACCCCTGAGCAGAAATTTGGGGGCAACGTTGACCTTTATTAACCCCATATGTTAATTGGCGACCTCAAGTGACCCCCCCCAAGGAGAAATTTTTAGGCAATGTTGACGTCTAGTAACCCCCTAACTTCTATGTACCTTCCCCTCTACTCCCCCTAACAGAAAGCACAACATAACAAAAGGGTAATATCAAAAATGGAAAACAGGCCTCAGCCCTTCTTTATTTCAGAGAGGAGAATAAGGGGTGGTTTCTTTTCCTAAGCACACTGCTCTGAGGTAGATAGAAATCATCTTCCATCTGTGAGACCTGTTTACATCATACAGAGGCTATAGAGCTTTTGCTGAGTCTTGATCCCTGAAGACAAGGGCAACATCTGCTTGGAGGCTCTCTGGGTCTCACCAACACTTGGATCTCCTGTGGCAGAGCCCTGCAAGTTCTTTAAAGCTGGATTCATCTTTGCTTCAAGTGTTTTGAGATGAATGGCTACGGGAAAGGAAAATCAGACATTGCAAAGCCCAATGTTCCATTCCAAATGGCCAGGCTTTGACCAGTGCTAACTAAAGCCAGAAGAGCTCTCTTTCCAGCTTTTCTCTCCTTGCTTTTTTTGAGCCACATCCTGCTGGAGTTACTCAGAGCATAGAGATAACACCACTCTGAAGCCCAAGATGACCCAGCTTCTCTCCAGGTACCAATATACAGATGAAGATGCTTTCATGTCACCATTAACCTGTTGAAAAACCAGAACAAGACCATAAGCATCCAGCAAACCCCCAGGGAGCCCCAGGGCTGCCCCACAGGGCAGGGGAGCCAGGGCTGCATGGGGCAAGGCACCATCCACAAGCATAAAGGAGGCACAACCTTACTAAAGACAACAAATAGTGTTGCCGCACTTTTTAGGTGCCTCTTAAGAGGATGAGTAGACCCATAAATCGTAGCATGCTTGGCCATGCCCCGCAATGAAATGTACCACAGGCCAGATCCTGCTCCCCTCAAATCTATGGCAAAACACTTACCAACACTGCTGCAACCAGTATGTGACGATTTTATAACACACCATCAGCTTCCAGTTTCGGTGCCCACTCTGTGCTTCATAGGCTTGCACATCCTGTCAGAAAAAAATGATTGTGGTGCGACTCCAACAAAACCAGTGGTCAGAGCAGAGCCTCAGATGGTGTCCAGGAACTTTATGGGTCTGCCAGACACTTCTGCAGAACACAATATGAAGGAAAGCAAAATACCAGGTCCTCAGGTAAACTCTGGGCAAGCTGGGTAATGGCGTTGGTTTGATGGAAAATGTTGTTTGGGCCTTTATTTAATAAATTAGTTACAGAGCAGACTCCTTTTCATTACCATTTTAAATAGACATCACCACTGTAGTTAATAACTTCCACAGTATTTTTACCCTCCAGCAGCTTTATTATTTAACCTTAAATTATAAATGTTCTGCTTTTGTGTGGCATCTTATTCATATGTTTTGGGTTCTTTTTTTTGCTAGGCCTCAGTAATAAAACATCCAGGAGAGCCATGTACTTGTGAAAGAAAAAAGCAATGGTACCGAAACCGAACACCTACCTGGCCAGCAGGAGATCCAGGTCGTGTTCAGCTCCCAGCAGCCTGCCCATCAGCCTGGAATATTGCTGTAAAATCCACGCAGCTTTGCTACCTTCACACTGAAGCCTCAAGCCAGATGAAGTCTGTGTGTGCTGGGGAGGGGGGAATACCTGTAATACTGCAGTTGAGGAACACTTCCCAGCAGCATAAGTTACTGCTTGAATACCAAGCATCCAAGAATAAACGTCACTTTGAGTTGTCCCGTTGACTAACACCACACAGCAAGAGTCCTTTGCTTTCTGGAGCTTAGCAGTGCTGCTCTGTCCACGCCTGCACAGACGGACACCTGCGTAAACCAGAAATGAAATGAGAAGACAATAGATCACCATAAACATCATATGTCCCTGCTGATTGGTCTTTATTCAACAGATAGAGCCAAGTAGCTGATGTGACCGATATACTCTGGTTATAGATTTCTCATCTTATTGAAATTTAATGTTTTGGTAATCCCAGCTGCTCCTTCGGGACTCTGGGCTTAGTCCGTGTTGATGTCTCAGCTTGCAGGAGCTGGGGCCTAAAGCTAGTTCCTCAGACAGAGGAACTACCTTGCAGATGGAGGCTGCAAGGCTGAAGGAAGAAGCCTGGAAATAAATGGTGGTGGAAGATACGTTGAAAAGCAAATTCAGCGGGTTACTTGTAGGGAAGTTGTAGGTACTTAGCCTTGTGAAAGGAAGAGCATTCGCTGAAGAAGCAGAGCGCAACTCTCTTATTTAAATGTGTTGGTTGACTGAAGAGGGAATATTCAAAGCAGATATTTCTCCTATTGAGCCAGTACCAGCTGCTTCATCAGAAAGAAATGCAAGAGAGCTGATACAGCCAGTTCCCTTCCTTGCTATGGCCTCGACATGGTCTCGGAGCACTCCGAGGGCTGCCCTAGGCTCTGCTGTCTGGTAAAAGATCCCAGAGAATGAGAATTGGTGATGATGACTCCAATAACACAGACAACACCCATCTCCTCTCCTGCTTTGATATGACTTCAGAAGAATTTTCTTATGGATGTGGGATGCCTTTCAGATCTATCAAGAATATGTTAATATGTGGAAAATTCAGTCACACCATGGCATCTCCAACTCAAAAACCAGCTAGTTCTTCTCTGACACTTCTGCATCAATAAAGCTACTACTGAACCTTTGGCGTTTATTCACAGAGCAGCAAAACTTGTTGGGAGCCAGGAGTTATTAAATGATAAAGGGCTAAACAGGATGAATGTGACTAAGGTCTAAATGAGATATCAGCAGCTAAAAATGCGAACATCAAAGACAGAAGAATAGAAACAACTGAATGATACCAAAAAAAAACAGCGAAGCATTTGTTTTGGAGCAGAAAACCTTTCTGACAAGAAAAAATGTGTAAGTGTACAGAACTGATTCCTAGAGGAAATGCTGGCAGCCCATTGATGGAGCAGCCAAACTTCTGGAACCACTAGAACTTCAATGGAAGGCAGAAAAATATTCAGTGAAAGTCATCTAAGAAGTGTGTGCCATTTCTAACTTCTATTAGTGCTGGGTGCTGTGGGACTACGAGTTCTGAGCAAGCTATAATTAGAAAGCAACACAGGCCTCAGAAGTTATTCCTATTTCAGCTATTTCTAAGGGAACTTTTAATTGGCATTATTCAAATACAAACTCCCCCAGATATAACGACACAATCTTCAACTCTCTCCTAAATTATTCCAAGTTTCTCAGTGAGAGATTATTTTAGTAGGAGCTAGTTACCTCCTGTTGGCCATTTAAAATAATAAGAGAGCAACTTTGGTAGATTCTGAGATAAACCTTCTTGAAACTGGTTTGCAGTGGAAAAAGAGAGAGAGAAGTAGCTCAGGAAGGGAATCAGCAACAGAAAGACTGTTGGAAAGGAAAGCTTCAACATGTCCAGAAGACTCTGAGCACTGAGATATATGTATATATGTGTGTACAGATGTATATATCCATAAACACCTCAGAAGAGAATGAAGGACCACCTTCAGGGTTGCAGCCATGAGCGGAGCTGCTGTTTGTATCCCTCTCACATTCGAAACAACACATTCTCGTGGCTGAACATAATTCATCAAGGATGTCTGACTCTATCACCAGTTTCTACACTTAATCAAAATACACCATTCTTTCGTTAGTCACTTGCATCAAAAGGATAATAATACTTAAAACAAGTTCCTTATTTTCCTGAGAGCTCACTACTAGACAATTCTTCATACGACTACTCACGATGCAGAGACTTTGAGCAATGACTTTCTCATATCATATATTTGTGAAGCAAAATTGTTTCCTGATGTAAATTAACAGCGGTGGCTTGTAGGAAGCACAAACCTATGCATGTACGTTACTATGAAACATGCTAGCAAAGCATTTATTTTATTAAGCTACAAAAGACCCTGCAAGACACATTGAATGACTAACAGCAAGGGAAGGAGGAGGGTGGAAAAAAAAAGCCTTTCTCTTAATCAGCTCAGGAAGTTTAACAACACTGAAATTTTGCAGACTCCTGGCATGTACCATTTCACAGAGAGCTGCTGCTGCAGAGGAAACAACAATGTGCGAGGCAGGTAAGGCTGTGTCCTGATTCATACTCCATTGGAATTTAATTAACAGATTGGTTGATGATTTCTAATTATCTGAAAATAGACACATACTGGACAGCAGCAGTGCGCGTGGTACAAGCTCCAAAACAGTGTGCACCACTGAAGGACATACACCTATTTGTGTTTTGAGTAGAAATCCAAATCTCTAACAGCTTGAAACAAAGGCCCTCTTTGGGGCTTTATGGGCAGCAAAGTTCTTGCACTTTCAAAGCAGGCTGTGAAATTTCTGACAGAGAGGAATGGGCGTTGTCAAACCTGCTGGAGCCGTCAAGGAAAGCTGAAGGCCATACTTCTCCTGCTTCGGGCATTTGTCAACATAACAGGGTCACAAGGACCAAAATGCAGTTCTTTTCCCTTAATTTGTTTTTCCTTTCACCGTGGGACAAGGCCCCCTTTGAACACCATCTTTCTAAAAAGGATCTCTTAAGCAAACTGAAGATGGGCCAATCACCTGTGGCACCTTCATGCTATCTTAGCATAGTATTTATAGTACAGGTGATATATCCTTCTAAAGGTTGAAAAAACAAGTATAATTTATATCAAAAAATGTACAGCCTTTGCATTAGGTTTTGGCAGAGTTTTTAGGAAATCTCTGAATTTCTAAATTTAAAAAAAAAAGTAATGTTTTAAATATTTCGTGCATATAGACTTTCAACTCTCTGAGCCCCCCAGCAGTTTAGAAACCATGTCTATGTACAGGCAGGTGGGAGCCACATCTATCCATAGGAGCCACATCCTCCGTGACTGACATGCCTCTGCCTTCCTTTCAGAACTCAAGGAAACACAGGCTGGGTCTCCCTCCCATTTTCTCTTCCCCAAAGACGCCGCTTTGCTCTACCTTGTTAACTGCCATGAACGGCTCCTACAGAAAGAATGGGAATTTGATTACAATGCATCTCACAGACCGAGGCACATGAACCAGCATCATTCATCCCACTGCAGCACAACACCTCACAATGAAACCCACAAGGGGAATCTGACAACTTTGGCTCCAGATTAAAAGAATTCTTGAAATTTCAAGGGAATTAAACCTGAACTTTAGGTTTAACTAATCAGTGAGGCAATTATCACATGCAATTATTGTTTTCAGCTCCAGAAAAGTATCTCCAAAATATCTCAAGCTGTTATTTTGGTTAAGGTACACTTCTAATAATAACTTATGCATTGTAAATGTAAATAATTACAAAATAATATGAAAAATAAGCACCTATCAAATAGGTGTTTATTCTCAGTGTTCTCACTGTAATGAGGTACAATATTCTTATATCAAGGTCAGCTCTTTGATTCAGTGGTGTCAAGTGCCTTAGAAATGCTGCTAACTAGGCACAGTTATCAATAAAAATCAGCCATTTGTATTGAGCCCTTCTTACAGCAGACAGCTCTGTCAGCATGCAAAGTGAGGTCAAAGTTAACGGGGGGCAATGATGCCTGTATTCATGTCCTCTGCTCATTTAAAAGATCACTACATTTCCACTTCATCACATTTAAAATACAAATGAATTTCACAAATTAGATTGAAATCCATAAGCAATTTAAAAACACTGTGAGTCAAACATCGTTATCGCTGTTTTAGAAAACTGGACTGCAGTATCATTGCTTTGGTAACACAGCAAAAAACGGTCCCGTAATTGACACAGGATAGATAGCTGGAAAGGAAAATAATGAAGTTGCCCAGGGTGAATTTGAAGCAGCAAAGCCTTTTAACTAAAGACAAAATAATTGGAAAGTTTTAGCTAAGAAATAATGGGAAAATGAACAGAAGACTACCATGGAAATAGCTTGTGTAGGCTTAGATAAAAAATAGAGCAATTGAGACTTGAAGACAGCATTGGCAATGATTAGAAAAGTAGAGACAGAAAATTAGAGAAAATGACAAAATATTATGCATAGATGCCACCCTCTTTTAAGTCATCGTTTTCTATGGAGTTGTTCAGAAAGTAAGGTATGAGCTGGGAGAGGGGGTGAAGGAACGAGACCGTACCATTGCAGAGACAATCTTCCTTTAACGGAGAGTAACTTGTCCCTGGACCCATTGATGGTTTCCTGCGGTGCATAATGCGTTATCTGCTCTGTGCTCTTTCTTCATGTCAGAACCGGGACAGCAACACGAGCACACACCGTGGTGTGCCCCAGCCCTGTGCACGCACACCACCAACGCTTAACGCGTCCCCAAGCACTGGGCTCAGCACCAACGCAGAGCAAGGCCAGTTGGCAACAAACGTGCAGTGAACCGCACGTGTAATTTGTAGCCAAAATCTGATGATTGCATCGGTGCAGCTCAACGGAGCAGCTGATCTGGGTATAGGCTGTGGTATTTCTCTGCAATCCTCAGCTGAAACTACTGTTTGAAGTGAGTTGCCTAACATTCAGAAGAAATAGGTACATCACTAAATCAATCTTTTTTTCTCCTGGACCAACTTCTGAGAAAGTAGGAGTACTCTGGGACAATATGTATGGCATCTCTAAGCTTATTATTGGGATCTGTAGGTTTCATTCCCTCTGTCAGACCTGCTGTCAGACCTGCATCACCACTATTCTGCTTATCGCATCTCAATCTTTCAGCCAGCTAAATTCTCGAAACAAACCGGGTAAGAGAAACAGAATCATGTAAGCAAACTATTGTTCTGTACTCTGCAACTATTTTGCAAACAATTCACACTGATTTCAATACCAAACCTGTGTGAAAATTATACCCAAGGGGAGCTTGGCTGTAGTCCCACTTGACAATACAGTGGTTTGGGCATAGCCCTCATGCCTGGCTCAGTTTCATCCAGCCTGTGACCTGAGTGGGATGCAAAGGTGACTTCTTTCTCTCTATAAGCATTCCTTGTTCAGGAGCAAATAATCATCTGCTGTGCGAGAAAATAGCTTCAGAGATTCCCTGTTCTTTGCTTCCTGAGATGCTGTTCAGCTTGGTGGGAAGATGCTCCAGATGCCCCTGTTTCTGGGTACCCTTCACCAGTAAGACTGAAGTGGCTTAGAGCTGTAGCTCTGTCCTGTACCTACCACCTTACACTCCCCAGGAGAGGTATACTAACTACCTTTTCATTTGTGCAGTCCTGCTAGGAATGGCATGTGTGTGCATGCGGGGGAAGATATCAGAGGCTCCGATTCAGCAGAATAAAGTAGATAAACTTCCAGAGACTGCTGTTTTGCTGAAGCTGTTACTGAGTATATCGGAGAAGGAAAAACCTCCACCCTGCTGTCACTTCCCTTGTGCCCCTTCACAAAAGCAATCTGTAAACTGGAAGAACATAAAAGGCAACATCTAGAAGAATGTAGTAGTGTTGGCACATTATGAGAAACAGCACACCTAACCTCCTCCTAAGGTACAGCTACAGCAGTAATACTTTTTTAATCAGCTAATTGCACTGGTTCAAATTTTCTGCAGATTGTCCAGTCTTTGTTTAGATTTTTTTCCTTTGCTCCAAATTTTATTTTCTATGAATTGGTGCAGATGTGCTTACAGAGGGATTTTTCATCAATATATGTTGTTAACTTACAATCAAAAAGTTGTCAGGAGCACTATACTCTTTTTTAAGATGATCCTTTCATAAAAGGCACATTTAAAACCATCAGCAATACCCATGACCAAATATATATAATACATATATATAATAGAAATAGCCTTTCCTACAAAAGTTAGGGAAGATCTCAGATAAAAGATTCCAAACTTTTAGCTTGATAATTTGTATATGTATCAGCATCTTATAGTATCTGTTCATTCAGCGTTAAAATTGACTGAAGATGGTTACTAATAACCACATCATTTGCTCCTCCCTCTTCTCTTCACTCTTTTAAATAACCTTTAAATATTTAATATAACATTTTTCCTTCGCTGTCTCTACCCCAAGGTTAAAGCTTTTTATTTCCACCCAGCAGCTGAAAATGGAGTTTTGAAATAAGCAGTGGTGGTTGCAAGGATGGCAGCAAGGTTGGATGAACAATTAAGATAATGGTGGGACTATCCAGCCAAATAATCATTTAGATAATGATTACTGTCTTGGAACATGGTATGAGGTTTGGAATAAAAGGAAAATCAAAAGGAATTCCCTTTGAATAGATGTTTGGCATGGCTGAGTGCTGCAGTAGCATATCTGAATGATAAAGGATGTTCAGTAAGACAAAAGCAGTATTCTTTGCTAGAGAAGAGGAGGATTTAATTTGTTGCTTTTTTTTTTCCCCTGCTCCAGATTTATATTTCAAATGCAAAGTGTTGCTTTCTTGGGTGCTCAGTTATTGTTTGAAAGGATATGCTCCAAAAGAAAAAAGACAAAAAAGTGCTTTTACTTTTGTTGTGCCAGAGTGCAGAGGTAGAAACAAGCTGCAGAGAGGATGTACTTGGGAAGCCTGTACAGGAGGAGCCAATCTTTGTGCTGATTCTCTCCAAGGTAACAAATAACGGCTTGAGGCAGAGGGAATAGGGGCTATAAGCTGTGTTTGATCACTCAGCTCTCTGGGCATATACTCTTCCTGGGGCAGGTACAATACTATTGCACCCCCTGATTTGAATTTGTTAATCCAGTAGATTTACATTCTTTGAGAAGTGGGACTCCAGACACGTTAACTACACCTTTTTCTCCGGGAGGCAGATTATAACCTTCGTGTTTCACTTACAGCTGCTGTGGGTCACCGAGGTGTCACAGTCACAAATGCACTGGGATCCTTAAGTGTTTACTACTGTGGCACCACCTTTTGCAACCCAACAGTTTTCTCAATTACATTTGTTGATTTTTATTACTTGGAATAAGTTTTGATCTATATTGTTTATTGAACTGGTCTTAATTTGTTGTTTGATTTTGGTTGGTTTCGGAGGTTTTTTTATAAGAGTTTACTAATCAAATTCTGTGAGTATGCTTGTTAATACAGTAGGTTCAAATTTCTTATGGTTTAAAGTTCTGCTGTTTTGGACTGGAGAGGAAAAAAATGCATTGTTTTGCTCCAGTCTCCAGGAGAACCAAGCCTTCCCTTTTCGCTAACGTTAATGAGGCAGCAGTCTATCCCCAAAGCCCAAATGACATTTTTCTGAAATAGTTCAGGCAGAATATACTGAACATGTATTCCTTGCAACAGAGTTGCTAACAAAAGTAAATATTTCAAATGACCTTTGCCAGGCCCCGTGTTTACCAGGGGTATTAATTAAACTTCCACAAAAAAGTCCACAAGGATTACATGAGAACCAGGAATAACATCCCTCTGACATACTTTGCCTATTTTGGGTGTCGTTTAACTGACAGTACAAGCTATTTGTGACCTGTCACCCTTTTCGTTAGTCAATCTAGAAAGTCAGTATTCTTGGCTTAAAACTCTAGACAGAATTATAGACCTCTAGTTTAGCAGTAGCAATTTTCCATTTCACTCAGCATGACACAAACCATCAGATGCTCTGAAGGTGCTTAGATATCTGCTTTGGCTGGCTGATATTGTGTTCCTTGTGGTCCTAAGCAAGACTGAAAGAAAAATCACTTATACCAAATGATCTATCTATCAAGCTAAGATTGATTTTTCAACAGTTTCATAAGTGCAATCTTCAGCACTTGTTTATAACCTTATGATTTTGGATGAGCGAGGTAAACCTTACATGCCTGAAAATATGCAATCCCTTTGACTGAGAGATGTGTATTCTTCTAGTCTACAAAGCAATAACACCCTATAAGATCAACATCCTACCTTTACTATTTCAGTAGTATTAAAGGATGAGAAGAGAAAACAGTGGCAACCGTCTTTGGGTCCTCATGTACCAGGTTGGAATATATTAAAATACACTTTTCTGTCCTCTGTAAGTGGTCTGACTTGAAAATGGCAAAGTCAAGAAAGCCAAACTGAGTGAAATTTGTCTCTAGAGGCACTAAAACATACACAACATAATACAAGCTCCTTCATGCCTTCCACTGAGGAGCCTTCCTTACCTAGAAGGACCAGTGACTGTCACTGTAGCCATGAGAGTTTGTATTAGCTGAAGCTCCATCCTGCAAGTCTCGCAAACAAAGTTGCTTTGTTATGCTACGTGTGGTCCCAGGTCACTTTGATCTAGAAAGTTTGCATTTGCATGTCTGTCTACAAAGTTTGGGAATTTAAGGTACAGAAAAGTGTACATCTGTCATCGCCACAGTCTTAGATGAGACCTGCCTTTGGGAGCACCTTACTGCTATCACGTGGCAGACTTGCCCCGCTGGACTTTACAGAGCAGCTTCTGGAAGAAGGAAGGTTGATTCCGTATAAAATTCATTAAGATCTCTATTTAATTCTGCATTCCCAATAAAGTTTTAAACTCACAACATACAGGAGCAGATAGGAAGCTGTACACTTCATCTAATTCATTAATCCAATGTTTTACATTTTTATTTGAAAAGGAGTGCCAAAGCACACTAAAATTGGATATAAAGAAAACAGAGGGTGAAAACAAAAGCTTAGAGAGACAGATAAGCTACTCTGAGATAGGAAGAAACGCAAATCTCCTGTGAATACATTGGAAAGAAAGACATACTGGAGAATTTAAATGACTAACTGAACCTAATTTCTTTTGTTATCACTCTCCATAAGCGGAGAGGGTTTGTGTTTTTCTCTCCCTTCATGTATCTATTGAATACTCTTTGTGACAATTTAAAGGTATTTATATGTTCTCTGAGAAGTCTGAATCATTGGCCTTTTTACAATTATCCAGTTTATAAGAGAGAAGAAGATTGAATCGGACCTCCACAGTAGAGAGGGACAAATGGAGTTTTCTCCTAAAATGCTGCCTTGTTAAATCTTGTTGCAATGAAATTATGATTAAACCATAGCAAAGAGGAGGTATGTGTGTATACGGACCACTATTCCACATAAACACAACTATAACTCGCTATATTTTATTTTGATCACAACTACAACACAAATGTTCTCCTGGATGACAGCTTGGATCCAATAAGGAGATAATTGGGGATAGGTGCTAATGTCTTGTCAAAGTTATATAGATTCTTTTTGAAAAAGACAACTGGTTTAAGTGCTCAATGCCAACTGAATCCTTATAACCAAAGGCAATAATTGCTTGCTGCTGATGTGTATCCATGAATAATTGAAGGACTTGCCTTTCTCTATCCTTACTTTGGCTCCCAGGATTGAAGGGACGCAGGCTTTGCATTTATTAAATAGATCTAATCTTTTTTTTTTTTTTATTTAATTTCCATTTTTATTGCATTTCTGTTCTCTGTTCTCATTCATGTTAACATTCTTCCCCTATTGTTACACACAGAGCTGTGTGTGTAACAGCACCAAAACAAAAAGGTGCCTGAAAGCATGTCTTGTTTCTAGTGCTTGCATTTCTTTAAAAAAAACACAACTCGGTGGGTTTTCAGGGGAATCTATGTCTGAAATATCTACAGAAGAGCTCTTCAAATGGCAAAAAGGCATTTACAAGAAATCATACTAGTCAGTATGGTTTCCTCTCCTTCTAAAAGAAGAAAGTCCTCAAAACAAGCCCTTGTGTTACATTTCACAGTATTTTTTTTTAAGTCAAGAAACTGCAATTATGATGATAAGTTAAGCTTCCTTTTCTTTATGCAGACTTAGAATGTGCTACAGGCTAGCAAACTGATGTTTTCCCTATGTTTAAATCCAGTGGCCAAAGAGGTATGTTTATTCTTGAGAGATATCCTTATCAGAACCTCTGCATGTGAATTTTAAAAGAGCATTTTACCTTATCAGTCAAGCAACACAGTCGTTTTCATATTCAAGATAAAAGAAAGAGCCTGAAGATAATTTTATTTACACACACAACCATACACACACATATATATATGCAAAAAATAGGAATGTTATCTTTTGTATATGTGTAGGCTCAGACAAGAGTTGTTAACAGGTAGTCTTCGTGGCACACGTAGACCAACTATGAATGCCAACAGTGGAATGAATTTCACCCTTTTCTAAGCTCACAGTACTAAACAAATGGCTACTTATCTGGGGCTTGCTCCTGCTTCCATCTAACTCAGTCCCAAAGTGTCAAGAGGAAGAATATTAGATTCATTACGTTCTTTAAAAAGATATGCAAAGTGCTATATACTTCAGCTGTTGACCACTGCTAAATGCAATTTAAATAGGCTAAATGAATGCAGCATGAAAAATTTATGTATGTCCTTACAGTTCTTTAAGAATATGCTATATATTATTTAAAGAACAGTAACGTTAGACCTTTGCTAGCCATTCAGAATGAAGGATTCATTACCTGGGACTAGAAAATAGCTGAATATGCCAACATACTCGTTCACTCTTTTTGAGCAGTAATTTAGGAGAAGTTTTCCACCTCAATTTTGAAACCTTAGTGTATTTTTGCAAGTACTCAGCACTCCCACAGAAATACAGGAAAGAAAAAGCTCTAAAGTATACATGAATTAAGACTGAAAAAACAGGTTTCTGTCTCCAACTCATCCCCTCTTTTCACCTTATAAATTACCACATATAAGAAGCAGATGGGCAATTCCTAGTTAAAAAGGGACTAAATAAATATTTGAGATTTTTCCTCAGTTCACATGCAATTTGCAGGTGAAAATAGAAGTTATTTCACTGGCTCTGGATGCTGCAGTAAGCTTCCAGCAGCTACTTGGCTGAATAGTCAGTAGAGTAGTTTATAAAGGAGATATTCAAAATCATGTGTAACGTCATGGTTGGGACATTCACTTTTGGTATTGGACCATTTGGTTCAAATCTTTGCTCCTACCCAGGTAAGAAAGGGATATCAAACCATCAGGTGAGTATTGTGGCGTGTGGGTAAGGGGTAATGCTGGCTTCCCTCTCATTTTTGAGGAGGGATGGGAGCCACCTATACACCTAACTGCTTGCAGGAGAGGAATCCAAGACAGTAAAATGGCACAGGCACAGAAACAGCTACTGTGGAATAACAGAAAAATTAAGTGTTCGTGTCCCTGATCAGAGAGAGGCATAACGGCATGAAAAAGAAATAAACTACCTTGCATTCCCCAAATTTATCCCAGGAAAAGACCATGCACATGGAAGTTTGTCACAAAACCAGCTGCTTTAGTCCATTGGCAGCAAGTTACCTCTCAGTAACTCCTTATAACTCAAAGCCCTCCTTACTTTCCTGGGTAGGATTTAAGCCACAGCCTCTCCTTTAAGATCTTTAGAGGCTATCTCAGAAATCTATCTGCTGTATGCAAGTGAGTTTTTTATCATGCACACTGGTCCTGCAAGTATAATTTTCTTCTTGCTTTGTACAGGAGAGCCTAGGTGCCTTATACAGAGGTACGCTGGTGAAGCAGGGCCTTCGTGAGCAGCCGTCAGCGCCTTTCCTGCGTCTGAAGTAGCGCACGGCGACTCTGAAAGTTTTATCTGTCACACAAGAATCAAACAGCCTATTCTCATTCTGCACGCCATGCCTACACAAAGACACTCGGCCACCTGCTTTTAAAACGCTGAGTGTAAACACATTACGTTAACAAAAGTAGAAAACAGTACTTTTGATGGAGCTTGTTTTGATCTGGGCTACTGCCTTGCAGATCTGGAGCCTATTGATAAGAGCAGTCTGTCCTTGGGCTTAAACTGAAGACATGACATTTTTGTTAATGCTGTTAATCTCATTAGATATCTGCCCAGAAGTTTTTCTACAGCAAAATGAGTCAGAGAGTAGAATGGTTATGGATTTTTTGTTAACTTGTGAGACTTTTCCCCCGGCTTTGGAGCATTCATAGCTACCCAAATGAAACAGCTTATACTCTGCAAAACCCTGTAAACCCAGCATAACTCACGACATAAGGTAATTCCAACTGCTTCAATAACGTGAAGGCTACTTTCAATTTGTTCGAATGGTGCATAGACTGCTTTCTATAGAAGAATAGCTTGACAATTTAGGTTATTTCAATGGACTGTTCACAATCAACTAAGTTGTCACCATCTGTTCCACGATACAATTATAAATGCAAGCAAACATTGTTCACAGTTTCAGTTAGGGTACATTCCTTTTCCTGAATAGTGCAAGCCACACATCTGTTTTCTGGCGGGGAATGTAGACCCAAACTGGGAAAACTTTCCTCTTCTGATACTACAAATTCTTTGAGAAGACCATAATAGTTTTTCGAGTATAATGTGGTGTTTGTGATGAGCAGCAGATAGAGTACAAAGTGTATAAATGATGTTTGAGAGCACCAGTCCCCTTTCACATTCTCCCCTGTGTTCCTGACTCTCTCTACTTGTGTGCCTGATATATCACAAAATCCACTAGTGAGGAAAACAACTGTAATGCAAAAAGCCTCAAAGGGAATACTGTGATATATTCTCCTTGCCTTTTATAATATTATAGAATTTTTTTAAAAAAGGAAAATTAATAATATCTCACCATGCTGAGAATCAAAATAATGCTCATTCTCTTCCTGGGATTACAGTCATTTAAAGAATTAACTTCAAAGCACCAGTCCAAGTAGATCTCAGCCCTTTTGTACCAAGAAAGCTGTTGCATAGCAGAATCAGCATCTGTGCAAATTGATACACTTTCTTCCCTAAAGGAGCTCCTCTTTCAGGCCCTTTTAAAAACTCAAAATGAGCTGTCATAAGGAAGCCCAGGAGGATTTGCCTGTTTGTCTCTTTTTTTTTCTTTTCATGCCAATGTATAGTATTAACCTCTAGCTCACTCTGCTTGCAAAAGGCAGCCTTGCAAAATGATAGTAGGTATGGGTCACACAGCAGTTACACTTACTGAACCATCAATATTCAACTGTTAATTAGGTGCTAATGGTGCAATTTGCCCCACAATATTTCAGCAAAAGAAACTCTGCTCTTTCAACATTCTTGACAATCTTATTTTCTTGACATGAAGACCAGAGCAATGAAGTCTGTTATTATTTCTGTCTGTATTTCTTCACCCAAAGATTTCCTTTGAGACAGTGAAGTGATGGGTAGTAGGAGACAAAGTCTCGTAGGATTCTAGCTTGAATCCAGGCAGGGATGCTAGTAACCAGAAATCTATTGTTTTCCATCAGTAGAGTTCAGCGTGTCTTGCAGGGCATAGATATTTCTAGTAGAACATGTTAGTCACAAAAACCCACAACTGCAATTGCTGTCTATCCTAGGCAGCCTACCTATGCTAGGCTACAGAATTCACAGCCTTGCCAGCATCACAAATTACAGACAAGAAAAGACTGGGAGGGCCCTTTCTCTGTTAGACTTCAGCGTATTTCTAGAGTGTAAAAATTACAGCTGGCTAACAAGTATAATAGGCATCAACAGAACAGTTCTTCCATTTGATGATAAAAACTAGAGTAGCATTCTGTGGCAGAGTTTTGATTGATCATGACAAAACTTTAACTGCGAAAAAAAAATTATATTTTAATTAATGTAGCCTTTTCTGTAGGCTCTCTTTAAAATCCTTGCTTGGATACTGAGGAGAAGAGACACAACATTGTTTAGACTTGTTTAAAAATAGCAGTAGAGTTATGAGTTACTCACTTAGGATGGTAAACCAAACCATCTCGCATTATCCCATGGGACACCTCGTACATTCGTAAAATTAGACACATCCCTGCATAGTCCTACCTACGAATTTCCAGAGCAAAAAAGCTCTACGTTGTCTCTGGAGTTTATCAGAGAAGAAAACTAAAACATATAAAGACACTTCAGTCTCCTGCAGTAGAATATAAAATGTCTTGCACTAATGATGAACATTATGATAAGCTTCTGAAAGAGCTAACAGGATGGAATAATTCATAAATTAGCCATTTTGGCAGTTATGTGAAATAGATACGTACTATTAATCCTAAATTAGACAGAGATAAGTGGAAGGGCCAAATTTCCATGGCTAAGTTCTTGAGAGTCTATGTTTCATAGCCAGGACTTGATTTGCAGAGCAACTGGGTACACACAAAGCTACTGAAGACATTTAGGTGCTGCAAGAGGTTGACATTTCTGCAATGCCATTCAGCCCAAAGCTGGACAGTTACATAAAGAGTCTAGGCCATTTCTTAAAAATTGAACAACAATTGCCCCAAACAAAACATAAAACATCTCTCCTCATAAGTTTTTAAACCAATAAAAACTACATATACAAAACAAAATGTACAACGTTTACTATGGGCTCTAAAGTTAAAAGAGGTCTGAATTATTTGAGGCATGTTATAGTATCTTGAACATATGTGTAAATGGATGTGGATGGAAAGGAAGTTTTAATCATATTTTTGTGACCATTATACACATACTATCTGGGTGACAACTGATATTCTCCTACTACAAACAGCACATTTCTTGGATGATCAAAATTAAACCTTATTCGTTGTTGGATATACTGCTGATGTCCATCAGGACAGCAGTACTACAGGTCCTCATGGAACCTGTGGAAAGAATTTTGTCTTTTGCTCATGAAACTCCTGAGACCTATTATAAAGAAAGAGGAAGAAGGAAGCCTTTGTAACAAATGACTATGCTAGAATAAAGGCTCATTCAAATATCTAATTTCAGTCTTAATCAAATGTTAACATCACAGCCAGGTAGGACTTGGTTTTCATTCCTAACAATGCTTAGCAGCCAAATATACTCTCATATTGAGTACCATGAAACATAGTACCATGAGTACCATAATACCATGAAACATCTGTAGCACGAATTTTAAGTACAGTTGACTTTTGTACAAGGAATACGTGTTTTATTGGATCCAATAAACAATGAGCTAATATCTTTTACTTTATATATATATATGTATCTTACCCACTTTTGATTACTATCTTATGTTTAATTACAGATTCACTTTAAAGGTTTATTTTTCTTTCCAACTGAGAAAGGAAATAAACACGCAATCTAGAGGCATCCTTATGGTCCTGCTGTTCTCTGAGGATGTTCCAAACCCAGGGCTAAGCAGAAGCAGGCCATGCAGGAGCTGACTGCACCCTCCAGCTTAAACAGAAGCTAATCAGGCCTTAGGCAACTGTGACAGCTCCATCTTTTTAGAGGAGGTCGCATGCTGAAGACATCCTGATTCTCACAATCATCAAGATACAAAATTTATGCATTAATAGGTGTGTTCGCCACTGTGTCCTAAGCAGTTTCATTTTGCATTTTGTTCACTCTCCTTCAACCTCTAATTTATATTGGAAATGTTTTTCTGTATTTCCTACTACGAACTGTTGTATAAGTTAAAATCTTTGAGACACCACTTTAATTTTTAGCAATGGAGGACTAAAGCAATCTCAGTGACTAGGTCTGCATAAGAGAGCCAGGCACAGCTTCATCACACCTAACCCTAAGTGCCCTGCTATTGTCCACACCATAATCTTCCTGATATAACTGCTAAAATTGTATTAATCCAGAGAAGCTGGCACTCTCAATTATCTAAACTCTTGGCAGGGAATCCTAAGGAGATGGGCTTAAGTTTCACCTCCTAAGAAGGAAAGAGCTGCAGGAAGGCTTCGATAGCAGAAATTTTAAGAACTTTATCTCAGACTGTGCAAGCGCATGCTCCTAGAAGCAGACTCCTGCTTTAAACAAACAATAGGAGGATCTGAAGCTCAGTTTCTCATCCTCTGGATGGAAGCTATAAACACCAGGTTGTAAGTAAAAAATAAGGGAAATACACAGCACGTTTCCTCTTCCTTTCCACTGTGTTCAGTATGAAATCTCACCCGGCTTCCTGTTCTAAGAGTATTTATTTGATCAGTCTTTGCAGGTGTTATGGGGGAGGGAAAACTTCATTTCTGAATCCTGCTGGAGATTAAGCACCACGCTGCTCACTAAAGAAAAGACTTGTGTGTTGGCTCAGTGAACGAGTACTGAGGTATCCTAGTTAGTGGACAAGTAGGACTCTGCAGGCTTAACTAGTCAGAGAGAGAAGAGAAGACTTTGGAGAATCTATATTTTGGATTTAGCCATTTAAAAAAATCAGTCAAGCTTTGTGCATCCTGCAGTTACAAGAAAATTCACTAGCCACAATTACAGGCAGTGGTTTCTGCAGTACTACTGTTCCCTTCATGTGTGTACATCAAAAGGAATCAAGAGGGGTTTCTCTTGTAATTGGCATCTGTGCATTGCTGAATGCTGATAAGGTGGGTCCCCATGCACCAGCAGAAACTTTCTCTGTATTTCTAGACTCGTTTAAAAAGAGTATGCAAAGTAATTTAGACTCCTGTCTAGTGAGGTGCATTTCTGAAATTTATTTCATAATCATAATATGTTTTGATAAATACTAGAACATGTACCTCAATATTACGGTAACAGATGCTTTAGGAAAGTGAATATCGCTCATCATAGTAGTCTAGATTGCACATATCCTGATGGAAAGGGATCAAAGAGGTTACTTGCTGATGGTTTTTCAGTAATTTTATAATGTTGGCTGGTTTCACCCTAGTCCTGTGAAGCACATCACAGAAACTCTTCCCTTAACTAGCTCTACTGATTTTATCTTTTTTACTATTCTTTGCAAGCTGATTCTGGAAAGACATCAAGAAATTTTCACATTGTATTCCAAATAGCCCCAGTGGCATGTCCGTGCTCAGAAACAAATGAAAAATTCATGTCTTTCCAGGGGCATAATACAAGTGAATAGAGATGTCCAAGCTTGAATTAAAGATTTTCAGTCACGAAAGCAGAAGACAGAAGGTGACAAGAAATTAACTCTTTTTTTCCCCTTGAAATTTTCCTTCTTTAACCCTAAAAACAATGTTAACAGAAATTCAGATTTTTGTTCACATAGATCTGTGAATGAGGACTGATAACTTTCAAAAGACTTCACAAACACTAACATGCCTTGGATACTTATGTATGTTATTATAGCCATACATATATTAAGAAGAGAAAAGTAGTAAAAAAGGAAGCTTGAAGATTTTTGGTGACATTATTTTCATCTGCTACAACTTGGCATAAAGACTTTTCATTTATTCTTTTGGCCCATCCAGGGTCTGCACTTTCCAAATTTTAATAGCTCTTTTTTAAGAATTCTATGTCCTGTTCTGGTTGCTGACGACTGCAGTCTTTCAGATTTCAAATCACTTATCTCCTCCTTCACCTTTAATTTACAGACTTGATTCCTTTAAAAAGTACTGTAATTCAAGTATATTTTCAACAGTTTAACTTATCTTGACTAATGCCATTTTAAAGAGTGCTCTGCCTTACTATACCTCTCTGATTCATACCAGGTAGTATTTTATTCTATATTTTGTACTACAAATATCATTCTGTAGAGGCCCTGAACTGTAACTCTAAAGTGATCTGCGTTTTTAAACCAAAATCCAACCCTATTCACTTGGGGGGAAAAGGTAAATTTTTGTCATGGAGATTAGTTATGTACTACTTACAACTCCATTAAGAGCAAGTCAAAAAAACCCTAAATTTTAAAGGGGAAAATGGCTTCTTTTTTTTTTTTTTTTTTTAACCCACATGAAAGACCTGAGCATGTTTGCTTGTGTGGTGAGACTCAGGGTCATCTGAAGTTCAGAGTTTAATGAATTGCCATCAGTCAAGGAAAAATCCCCCCTAGTACCAAAACCCACCCCAAAATTTAAGGCTCAATCTCTCCTCATTCTTTATGTGAACATTCTTTATGTCACTTCCTTGTGCAACAGTCAGTCCTTAAACTGACTTTTCTCTTGGTTTATTCATTTTCCAAATAACCCTTTCTTGAAGAGAAACCAGTATATACCTGGTGGGTCTCACTGTGCCGCATTTAGTTAGAAGCCATTTTGTCTGTATATATATACACAAGCCTCAGATACATCTGTGAGAGGCAATAAAATTAGAGATATGAATTTATGAAGTTAGATTTTTAAAAATGCATGCATAGCGTCAATGAACAGTAATTGCAATATGCAACTACACGCACAAACACAATTAGACACAGATTTGAATGTATAAATATTCTACTTGCTTATTCAGGAAGGGCTGCTCTAAATGAATGTTAGTGAAATAATAGCACATTTGTTTTGCAAGTGCAATTACGTTATGAGTTTTGCCTCTCTGACTCATAAATAACCAGGCTTTGCTCAATGTTACAAGTCAAATTGCATTCATATATATACCCTTGGTCTAACACTGAACATATGATTAACTGATACACTTTAAAACACCGATTTATGAACCTGCAACCTTTGCTTTTAGATTTTTATCTCTTTGTTTGCACTAATTGTTACGTGAGAAAACTCGACATCCCATATATTAGAGGACACATTAATTCTGTTCTGGTTTTGGCATACAAAAAAGCAGGCCTTTCTGTAGAGCCCCAGGGGATAACACATTCTGTTCTACATAGTGGAGCAAACGTGCACCATTTTCTTGAGTCTAAAAGTCCTCTGCACCTACAGAAGCGAGGTCAGGCTTTGCAGTGCCCTATGTCAGTGCCTGCAATGTGCATATCAGGCTTTATTATGGCAACTGTGGGAAAAAAATAAGTCCAATTGGTTTTAATCTTTATTTTCACTGTGCACCTAATTTCAAAGCCACTGACTGTAAAGCATTACATTAAATCCAACTGAGCTAGTGTCATAACCCCATCATTACAGGCATGTTGCCACCATGTAGAAAATACCACCAATTACATACCGAATTTAGTTAATCAGAAGAAGGAAGAAAAAGTCTGCTTGCTTTTACAAGATCTATAGAAATCAAATTAGCTGCATGGGTACAATTGTATTTTGCTGGCAAAGGAAATACATTGTCCACGTGAATATTAAATCAGATTAGGAGTATTTTTAAAGTACATTCCCAGAAATAGTAACTCTAACAAAGCATCTGTACCTTATTCTTTTCACATGTATAATGCAATGAATTTGAGAAAACCTGTCCATCTCACACCGTGATAATCTCAGAAAGGTCAAGAGTCTTATTCAGAATGGACTCAGGCCCAATGTAAATCCAGTTTGGGGGCGTAGGATGATTTTAAATGAAAAACTGGCTGAACTCAGCTCTCTTGTCATTGATGTAAAACCAGCATTTTGCTGCCTTCAGTCACTGGCTTAAATTGGAAGCCTGGGAAGAATAAAGAAGTCTAAAAGTGGGGCCAGACATAACTGCAAATGTAGTTTAACAAACTGAGAATGTTACAAAGGCAACAGCTTCCCTTTGCTCCCTCCCATCTCCCAAAATGCTTAAAAAAGAGAATGGCTGGATGAGCTTTAGCGATTCTCCAACCTTGAAAAGCTGTGTCCTGGATATCACTTGGAAAAAAAGGCCATTTTTGCTGAATTCAAAGGTAACCTAGTATGCTGGGCAAGGCTCAAGCATCCTACAGCCCTGCTGGCTTGGGTTTTCATTGTGGGCTTTTATTCTTAGGAATGAATCGGTCTTGTACATTGCTTCAATCTTTAAGTAGTGACAGGCCTGAGCTGTGAAGTCAGAATTGTGAATAAGACCTGAAACTCATCTCATATTCATTTAAAATAGGAGTCTTACTACTGCATTCAGAGTTAGCAAATAGATGTGAAATTACTGAAAGAAAAATCGGAACCAAGTGCTTCCTGGGCTTATCTTGACAGATTAAACATATGCAGCCAGTAGCCCTGAACCACTGTGCTTCTCAATTCTACCTCATTATTTTCTTGGTCTAGCCCTTTTTAAAGACAAGTACAAAGCAATTTTATTTCTTCTTGTGAAACATCAAGTCCACTGAAAACCACGGACCCAAATCATGCCAGTAGAGGAAATCACACTGCTCTTCTTGTGAATATCTTTTAACCTACATTGTCACAAAACAGCTAGCAGAACTTGCTTTGAAACCATGTTTTCCCCTCCCTCTGCTATCAATACGAATTACTCACAGTACCTTTTGGGGAAGCAATAACATGACATTTTGCACTTCAATGTGATAGGTACAAGGAACACCCACATGAAAAGATTAGGCAGTTGGCTTTCCTCCTTCAGAGTGATGGGAATGATCGTTTCTTGTATACAACAACTTGATGGGACTGAATTGTATGGTGAAGAAATATATTGTGAAATGCAAACACAATTTGTTCTTTGAGGGAGAGGAGAACCTCTGTGCCTTTGTCCCTACTGCAACGATGAGCACTATAAGCATCGTCACTGCAAAGAGAGCATTCTGTCAGATTCAGCTCTGCAGGAAAACACAGAATGTATATAAGAAAACTTTGAGATCTGTTTTAGAAAACCCAGGGGAATACTCACACAGCTACTGCAGTTCACAGACATATTTCAGTTGTACAGTGCTACAATCAATTGCCATCTTAGAGTCTGCTGCATGGCTGTCGAAAAAATTTGGGTTGGAAATACAGCCCACATGCCTGCCTTGCTTTGGCAAAGATCAGTCAGAATAGAGAGTGGAAAATGAAGACTCAGAACAGACCCCTTAATCTGCTGACTATACTCTTCCCAGATTGGTTTTCACTGAGCTCTTGTTCTTACCTTCTGTGAGTGTTTGAAGGGAAAAGGAAAAAAAAAAAAAAGCACCTTTCCAATTAGATTCAAACATTTAGATTGCCCTAACACATTTCATGAGAGAATTTACATCTAAAAATTTGATTAGGGAGATCTGACAGGTTCAATCAAATGTGATATAGCCTACTACAGAATAAAAACTAACTTTGAAACAGCACAAGACTGAGATGGATCAGAAAAGCAACCAAAGGAGCAAAGCTCCATGGGAGGCTACAGTGGCAATGAGCTCTTCTGGGTTTTTGAGCCCCACAGCACTCATAACCCTCGGGAGCCCCCACCATGCTGGATGCAATGATTAAACCTGATCGGGAAATTAGCAGGAGCACCGTACATGATGTCAAGCCCAGCATTTCAGCCTGCACAGTGCTGAGCTAGGATACGGTAAAGACTGAAAAATGGCAGCAGAGCAGAAGCTCTCTAGAACCTGTTGTCACTCAAGGTTTTATTTGAAACCCACTGATTTTAATTGCAGCTTTTCATTGCTATTTTTTTAACTTTAGAACAACCACAGTAATAGTGTTGGAGCTGGGGAGGACCCTGATAACGAGACTCATTTTATCTCAGATGTCCCTACTTGTAGCTGTCTGCATTTTTGCTAGTCAAGTAAACTCACAAGAGAGTCAGTGGAGAGAAATGAGCATTTCTAGAGCACAACTCATTTGCTTGTATTTACATATTCACTCCAAGAAGAAATGAATCATGCTCCATAAGCAGCTTTTTCTTTCCTCTGATTAGAAATTTAGACAATTAGTTCAGGTGTTGATAATAATAGAAATATCAGCATTACATGATATAAATCCTAACCCAAGCACTTTATTTTCATACCTTTTCACCTGTAGGTCACTTTCTCCCCCACTCCCCAGATTACTCTAGGAGATTTTTTTCCTGCTAAGCATTCATGTACTGTGCAGGAAAGCACTACTTGGTTCCCCCATCACACATAATTTCCCAGCCCTGCTGCTTCTAGCCTTTATTTTCACATTCTCTTGCACTCTCGTCTCTCTCTCAATGTTATTCTGGTTGCTACCTTCTCTGCAACAGTTTATTCTGAAACATTTTGATTGTGGAAAAAAAATAGAGGGTTTATTTCAAAGAGCAAAGCTCAAAAGACATTAAAGGATTTTATAATACCCAGAAATATCCTGCACTATGGTCGTTGCTATGCTTCCTTTACGTTTCATAAAACAGAAGAAGTTGCATTGGTTAGTGTCTTTTGATTGTAGATAAAGATAACAACCGATGCATAAGATTAATGTATATTCATGAGCAGAATTATAGCTGTGCATGAAAGCACTACATTAGTGCTTGGTAATCAACATCTACTTTACTTTTTTTTATTTTAAAGTTAGCACAGTCACTAATCAAAGATAATTACACCACTGCCATTTGAAATGTTTATCAGGAGTTCTGTAGGAGGAAGAACAAGAAGTGCAATTTCTTCTCTACAGTGACATGCAGCGCTAACTAAAGCTGGGCCAACACCACCACAATTTGGCTTCGCACAGCTTATTTGTAGAGTTTTGGCATGGAAATAAATTGTAGAGAAGGAATATTTTGTATGTGATTATAGCCTTCTGCCTAAGAATCACAAGGTGATTGTAAATATTAATAAAATATCACTATCTGCAATATGAAGTACAGAAGCACTGAACCCCCCTTAATGGCAAAACTGAGGCACAGAATAGAGTAAGTCTCCAAAGTGGTACAATAAATCAGTGGCAAAATGAAGGACAGCATTCAGATTCCTCGTTTTCACTTTTCAGATTTGGACAACCTTCTGAAACTAAGAATGAAAAGGAAGAATAATTCCCATTCTTTCCAAACCACAGAGGAACTGAGACAGCAAGGTTTTAATTTTGGATGACAACATATTAATTATATAAGCAAGCTCTAAAGCTGACAGCTAAACAATACTTCATTTTAAAATACAAAATGCACAAATTCTATGGAGGAGATGGTGATTAAAACTATTTTCTAAATTTGGATTTGGTTTAGATAACATTTATATCTGCGCAGATTATACAAGTAATTTCTTTACAAACCTGCTCTTTCTCATCTTTCTTCACCTATCTCACAAACCTCACAACTCTCTGTGCAGACCACCACTCAAAAACCTCACAAAATTTCACATCTTTATTTTTTTACTAGACTACCAGTCCTCCTTTCTATTCTTCCATCCATCATTAACCTGTTATATTCTCTGATTCTTTGAGAGGGAAGATAGAGAGAAAGTAAGACTCAACCTTTTTGCTCCCATCTTTTCTCCTGATATTATGTGAAATGTAAGGAGACCATTTTTGTTGTGGTAGACCTAGGATATGAAGGCAGAACTGGGGTCATGCTTCTTGTACGCAATAAGATATCCAATAATACTGACTTCAGGATGGTGCAAGGAGTATTTACAAAGTCCTAAACCACCTTCTTCCTGAGTCTTGTGGCGTTGGGGGTGAGGGAGGAGGTGGGGAAGAGAAGAGACTGTTTGAGAGGAGAGGACAGAAGTCAAACACATTTACATTCTTGGTTCCCCAAAGCTACAAAATACTGTGATTTATTCAAGCACCTCAAGACCTCATCAATAATTTGCCTGTTATTCATAAGCAAAGGTTAAAGTTTTTTGACTACCATAAAAGTATTGCGAAATAACTATTGCTTAATCCTAGAGTCGGGTACGAAAGTTACTGGTTTCTTGGGTCACAAGAAGGCACACAAAGATGATGATTCTACTGGTTCTTTGCTACATCTCTTTTTAAAATCACATTTTCCCAAAAATCCCAGAAATCTGTTCATTCTAATTGGAAAACAAATTACACTTGAAGACTAATTTTCAGACATACTGAGCACCACTGGACTATCATTAACTGAGTGGGAATGACTGGTACATGACAGTAAATAAAATCAGAATTGTCCAGTGTTAACCGTTGTCTCTCATCTTCATATTCAAGGCAGTCATTGTTTGCTAAATAGTTTTATAAAGTCCTGAGTTCATTTCAGGTGTCGTGAGATAATATTGGAGTATCACTCTGAGAACAGAACTACCAGAATCATAACAATTACATTGTAGAGGCCAGTCACAGCAACATCACATCCTTTTGTTCTTTCAAAGGTTTTCACGTATTGTAAAGGTGGATATGTGTTTGCTCGTGTATGTTTGGCTTACAAAATGATCCAAACTTTCTTGTACTTTTTTTTAGCTGTTTAAACTAAGAGTGCAATGATTTTCCATTTGCGTGTGTAGAGAATCCTGGAATGGGAATGTGTAATCATAATAGGTGAAAATGGTAAACTTTTAATATTGCCTAGTGTACCTGGAAATCTTAAACTTACACAAGCATTGAGATGGGATATACTGCTTTTAAAGAGCTCCCATCCCACCTGTTAACACTGAAACAGCTTTGTTCCCCTAAAACCATCAGACCGGGAGCTATTCATGAGAGGTGTACAGTACTGAAGAATAGCGTTACGGCTTTGTTGGCACAGCCCTGAGGCTTGCATCACCTGGGCCCCTGCAAAATTCTGCTTCAAGCCCTGGCAGAGCTGCCTCCGTCCTTTAGCCTTCTGGAGCAGTAAAATAAGTTCCGTGCAATTTACTCGGGAAGGATCGTTCAGAATCAGTCTCTAAAACCAAGATGCTATCAACAATCTGTGAATGGTAATGATCTTCTGGTACTTTTCAGATCAGTCCTGTTTGAACATCTAGCAATAAAATTCATTTGTGAGAACTGTGCTCCAGCTCCGGTGCCTGACTTCGCTTCCCATTCTGTGATTCTTCTTTTACTAGCAATTCAAACTCCAATAAAATCCCAATGAAAGCCACAGCATGAAGTTTCTTCTAAAACGTAATGTGCTGCTTAGGTTTCCTTTCAGATTTCTCAGTTGCAGACCTTAGCTCTTTTTGTTTTGGTCATTAACAAAGAAGTGCAGGGTTAATACATCACCTCGGAAATCAATGGCTACAGCTAGTAAAAGCTCAAGGTCTGTTCACGGGCACAATGTGCTCCATGATCTGCCTGACAGCCATCCAGACGGGTGCCTGAGGAACAGCCTGCGCCCTACCTGCTCTGATGGCAGAGGCAAGCGGCTGCCTCGCCTGCCAGGGGCACGGACCCCACTCTGCCATCCACAGAGGGTTACACTACCAGAGGGGCTCTGCTCTGGGGGGTCCCTGGCTCTCCAAACAGCAGTTTGGACCTAAGAGCAGCCCTCACAAATCAAGATTAAGCATCCTTTGGAGTCAATGTTTTTAAGCAAATTTTCAATATGTGCTAACGTGGAGGATTGACAGAGGAGTCCGCCATCCTATTGCAGCACGGACTGAGGCATCTGTGCATCAACCAGTTGCCATATGGTAGCGATGGAGCTAGGCCAGGTTCTTCTGCCAATGCCAGCAGAGATCTCTCTGCAACAGAAAGACTCTAGCAGAAGGCAATGTAGCATTGCAGCAATTACAAAGCCCTGCGCACCCGAGGCCTGCACAGAACCCATGCTGGCTCAAAAGTGGCTAATGCTTACTGGGAAATGAACGCATATGATGCATCAAATAGTTGGGAAAATAGTGAAGGGTTACAAGGGAGAGAGCATAATCCCTCTTCTCTGTGCCTCACCACATTATTTTTTAGGATTAGTATCTTCTCTATCACATTTATGAGAACATTTATCAGACATCCAGGGATATGACTGCAGTATTTCCCAAGGAACGTGCAATTAAAACATAATCAAGAATCACTATCTGAAACAGAATAATCCTTAAAAATGCTTAATATGAAGTTCAAATTCCATGATACAGCCCTCATATTAAGGTCTGAAAGACTGTGACTGCTTGAAGAATTAGTAACAGAGAAAGTTTGTTGATATCAACAATTCCCCAGGTATCAGCTTCTTTGGGTCTTAGATAGGGCCTCAGTTTTGTTCATCTATAGCTACTGAGGTGGTGATAAGCACTGCAAAAAGATATGAGAAACAGCCCTGAACTCAACTGCAGAGTAATAAACACATCAACATGCCACTTATAAGCAGAAAATACTGCAATCTCAGTGCTTGAAAATTAATGATGGGGGCAGATGACACATGCACAGCATTCACTGAAAGTAGTGTAGGATTTTTATTGGCAGTATCCACCCATTTATGCTGGAAGTTCATATCCCTCATATGCATGATAATTAGAGTCCATTAACTGGGAGGGGGACAGAAGAAGAAGAATTTTCATGAATTGTGACAGCACACTGAAGAGGAAGAAGGGGGGAAATACGCCATTTATTTGTTTTCCAAGAACAAAATCTCCCATTTCCATGAAAATGGGCTTAATCTAAAAAAAAAAAAAAATCTCTGTGTTCAGAATCACACTATTCAGGATTTAATAGTACAGCTGCTCTGTGAATCTTCATGTCTCAAAAAAGACTAATGCAGCTGCCTGTAAAAACCGGGGTGGAGACCCACAGATGGGACCACGCTGTTGACAGCCTCTGAGCGGTCTGGTTAACCTCACGGGGAGCCCTGAGATGGTGATAGACCATGGAAAGCTGTATTCCTCGGTGTTGCTTAACCTCAGAGTGACATATAAAGCTACAGGAGATGCTGTGTGGCGTCCTGTTGGGAAGGGGAAGGAGAATGGTATGTAGCATCTCAGGAATATGGGACTGAGAACCAGCAGGTCCTGATTTCTGGGTACACTTTAACTTGATTAAGTCAATGCCCCAGCTTTTCCAGTTTCATACTGGGAGTAGGAAAAATAATTAAGTGATTAATTACACACTTAATTGTGTTAATTAATGCTGCGTTATACATTGAAAATACACTCCAAAGACTGACACTTCAAGATGAGCCAGTCTAACTGGCTCATGGTAAGCACACCGCTAAGTTTCAGTTTGCAAACTTCTGCATGGTTCCTAATTAATTAGTCACAGCAGCAAAGCTTTTGTGTCTTCTCTGTCTTTCTAGTTGGGCAGGAGAGAAGTGAATTTGATGGGCTGGAGGAAGCTCTGGTCAATCATGCGGATTTTCTCACATCAATTGTGTATATGGTTAGGCCTCTGTTAAAAATAAGGTATCTGAGTCCAATCACTGTTGAGATTCTAAAAAAACAGCCTGGAAGTGCAGGATCACATGCACACAGATAAAAGCAGTTGTGAGTCAGAGAACAAAATGCAGAACCAATCCAATTTGCTTATAAACTGAAAGACTTTTTGCCAGATCTAATATGCTATTTATGATGATACAGTGATACAACTCTCACGTAATAATTAGTGCTAATTTTATGCACCTCCTGGAGTAATTTAGGTTGCACCATTATCAAACATTTCCAAATTTTCCAGTCTCGTAGAAACTACACTCGCTGATAAATTTCTGGTTAGCTTAGTATGCATTTCAAAGTGCAGTGAGCTGTTTCCATTTAGCCATTTTAATTATGCAAGGCTATAAGCTGCTTTATGAATTACTTTATAAAAAGCATTTTCATTCTTATATTGCAATTACACAGTGAATGTGAAATCAAATGAGAATGCTGGGGTTTGAAGTCAGATTAGCAGAAACACATACATCTTAAGAGAGATACCATCACCAGGGCCAAAGGCTGCAAGCAGTTGCAACTCCTTGGAGTTGACTTAATGCCAGTGGGAAATTCAGCCTCTGTTTGAAAAGGTATTTACTTGCTTTGTATCTGATAGGCAAAGGTTTGTGGCTGCCTGTATGGCTGCTTCCTTACTCACGCCACCAAGGATCCTTCATTCACAATCTCTTTCACACATAGACTAAACAAAATCACATTCCAGTTCTCTCCTGAACTAAAAAGTTTGCTGCCTTTTGTGTGACATCTTCTTCTGATCAACTGGGGTGAGGAAAGAGCAGAGGTGAGGAGTGAGCAGAATTACCAAAGTAACGTTCTCGTCACTGAAAGGAGGGGGGCTCTCATGCTACTCGTCAGAGAAGCGGTGCAGGGAGGACAAGGGTATCATTCTGAATGCAGAACAGCAGTAATGACAAGATCTATTAAAGCTCCTCCTTGGGACAGGAAAACCTTACAGAGAATCCTTAACAGTTTCGCACAAGTGAGGCGTGACATCTTCACTACTCTGAATAAAATGCTTAATTTTTCTTATTGTAAAAGTCTTACATTTTCTGAGAATAATTCTCCACACCTGTCATCCTAGCTTCTGGCATCAAAGTCAAAGATTCTCAGAATAATACATCGGAACATATTAAAGGAAAGAAATAATATTAAGAAAATGTCCAGCAATAGCAGTGTCTGAAAATGGCAATTAAAAAGAAAGTCAGTGCGAAACAGAAATGTGCAGTGGTGCGTTTTGATTCTCATGCCAAATACCTGGAGTTAGGTTGCAGCCACCTACCAGGAAGACTGTGCCTAAAAATTCGTAACGTGGCAGTTATTTACAGAATTACAAAGATTCAAGGTGAGTAAAACCTGAGGATGAATTCCTAAATTCTTAGTGGCAAAAGCAAGGCAGAAGATCTTCCCCCACCATCACAATACCGGCATATCCCTCAGAAGTGAGAACAACGGCAGAATAGAGCTGTTTGGCCAAAACGGGAAGAGGAGATGGGAGAGGAAGAAGAAATAAGTCTTTTTTGAGGGCCATTACCCTTCTTTTGGTAATTAAGACTCTCTCTAATCCTTCTTCTATATACATTAATCTCTTAAAGATATTTTAAGGAAGCAGCTTACGTAGATGCTGGAAATGAACAGGCATGTTGGCCCTGTTGCAGAACAGGACAGACCCACTGATATGAAGGAATATAGCCCATGGAGTTTCTGCGACTTAACAGTTACAGAGATGGGCAGGATCATGCCTAAGGATTTCTTTCCATTCTTCCTTCTTAGTTTACTTTGTGGAAGCACAAAATAATGATCTTCTTATACGGAAGGACAAAAGAAAAATGAAGACAGTTCTCTATTCCAACACACCAACCTCCCTCCTTAAGCAGGTGCTATGTTAATCGATTCCCTTTGGCTTTGACCTTTCTGGGGGAAATAGTCTTATTTTGCTACAACATTTATCACTGAGCCAAAATGTCAGCACCGTAGATGGTGTTTTTTAAAAGCACTTGTTACAATGGTTTGCATGTAATTCTGGAAATGGAGCTTCTGACATGCTGGTAGATATGGTATCTGCTCCAGAAGGGGCACAAACAAAATGGAATATCACAATCACTTTTCCCCAGTATAAAGCCTCACAACTTGATTAGAAAAAAAGGTCAGGGAAGATTATTATTGCTAAATATATTATGTCTATGAAGGCAATAAAGGTGGCAGCAAGAAAGCCCAAATAGGTTTTCTTTACCAGCACTGTGACTCTGACAGTTTCCCTGCCTTTTGGTTTTTTTACACTTTGTACTGATTTGTTCAATAATCTGAATAGCTGCATTCATCTGAACCATGGTGCATTATTAAGCCTGCCATCTTCCTTTCTTGAGTACCCCTTCATAATGCCACTTTTCAATCATTTTCAAAAGTCAATACCACAATGAATCAATATATTGGGTGTTCTGACAACAAGGATCTCATCAACCAAAAGAGGCATTTTCCCATGTTAGCAGTCATCTTGCATACCACTTAACGAGACACAAATATTATCTAGACCGACAAAACACTTATCTGTTCTAATTTAGCTGTAAGAGACTGCTTTCTATATATACTGTTTTGTGGGTTTGTTAGGTGTGTTTTGTGGGTTTGTTACCATCAGTAGCCTTGCCAATATACTGGTCATGTGTGGCGTTTCACTTAAAAGTCGATAGCAAAGAATATGAAGCAAAAAGTGCTGCAAAGATTTAAAGTACATCACAGTGATTTGTCTTCCTGGAAATACACAAGGAAAGAGGTACAGAAGCTGGAGACAGTGAAGGAGAGAGATAACCAGAATGTTGCTTTCCCCACGTGAATTAATGACAGTGGTTATGCCTGTTCTTAAAAGATTTGACATGAATTTGGTGGATTACTGTAAATTTATAATCCTGTAATGGATTACGTTCAAGTGCAATATTGGAGTTCACATCTGCTAACTTGACACTAGTTTGACCTAAGTGACTCTCGTTGGAGTCAGGTAAGTCAGATTTAACAGTTTTCAGTCAGTTCCTCATGGCTGAAGTTAGGCCAAACCCAACGGTTTACAGACCCACTGCCAGGCTCGCTATCTGCAGTCATGTCTTTTCAACATTAAGTATAATGATGACTATGCTAAAAGATAAAAGTTCTATAAACTTAAGTCCTGCAAGACTAAGGCTATTTTTACATCTCCTGAATCTCCCCTCTTCCCTGGGTAAAGCATTCATTCTTCAGCGTACAGAGTCCTCTAAAGTTTAAAATCTACTTTCAGGCTATCAGATGCCTGGTGACTGGCTAAGGAAAAAAAGAATGAAAATAGTTAAAGTTTGTATCACAGTTTGTCACTTCCCCACTCCCAGAGTATCAATAAAGAAATTAAAGTTATTTAAACACCTTTGCCTGTGTAAGGATAATCTTCATTTCGCTATTGTCTACAGGTTACACTCTCAGCAGGAACACGCTTGAATGGATAAAAGCTCAGAGTCACCAGGTAGGATGATAATAAGATTCTGCAGCATCTGCTTTTCTCAAGGTCCACGAGCATATTAAGGAAAGCTGCTCTGCATCCACAGACTCTCTCTGCTCCCCATCCCCACACCCTCTGGTGCCGCTATGACTTTATAAGGATGCCAACAAAATCTTACGGCTAGCAAGGTGTTCAAAGCAGGGCTGGAGCTTCTTTGCAGAAGTTAATAGTTCAGATCATGCACGCTAATGGTTCCTAGTAAATTGATATGTTATTATTGCTTAATTTTGGTAAACATTCTTACTGGAAAGTAGTCTCTCAATTGCAGCCCATCTAAAATAAGCTCATTTATGCTAATGTTTTTCTCCTTGACACTCAGTAAATTCTTCCTAATGCATTAATTATGACTCCAGATAGACCAATGATTATTTCATATATGCTAATTAGGAATCATTTTATTCAGTCTGCCACACACATCAGTAAACAAGTGGAATGAATTCCCCACAGAGAGGATAAAAAGACAATGATTTTCCTTCCAATGCAGCTTAGAGAATTTACCCCACAATCAAGATGTAATTAGAGAAGAAATGAGGAGTTAGAAAATACACTTATAGGTCTGAGAGCCACCAAGAACGTGTTCTTTCTCAATGATAGAATAAAAGATAATTCATCCTTAGCTTAAAAACTCATTCTTAGCTATTGAGTTTTTACTATATATGATTAGGAAGTGCAATCTCCTTCTACAAAGTAAATAAAAATTACAATCAAATTATTTCCATTGGTGGTAGAGCAAATTGATATGAAAAAGAAGTGTAATTTCAGCCCTGGGTTTGAAAAAGATACAAGGTTGAAGAAGATCGTGCGATACATTACTCTCATTTCTACTCATTGAATGCCAAGGTTAAAACATTGCAGAGAAAACTTTTTGCTCCTAATATTTATGATCCTTAGTGCTACTAAAGCCCACAGTTGTGAAATTGGATCATGTACACCTATTGTTCATGACTTCTGTATAGGTACTAAAGATATCTCCATAAAAACATAATTTCAGGCTTGGAACCAACCAAAAAGAAATGTAAAGTGAATGTTAAAAAAAAACATCACAGGGATATATATTGTTATGCACAAACTCTTGGATCCTCATGACATAAATGATGATATATCACAGCAGAAAAGCTGACAATATTTATGTGCAGGTCAGGCCCCTATATATACATTTAGGTTTGTAACTAGAGAAAAATTTATTGTGTGTGGATATGTTAATTTGTACTTTATTTATTTCTTCACGTCTTAAATTAAGTTCACTCATTTTATACGTTTACACACTCAGGACCTAGAGTCCTGCTGGGTACGTTCTGAAAACATGAATAAATAATACAGAAGACTCTGCAATCTGAATTCAACTATCAATTTTGATGTGTGAACCAATCTACAAACTAATTTGGTCTTCCAAAATTAGATATTTCTGCGTTTGAAGGTTCACTGGCTAAAACAGATGAACCAATCCAATATAGTAAATTAGAAAAATAGCATGAAGTCCTTACTGAAAGAACAGGCCAAATATGGTTCAGAATCAGAGAATTACTCTGAATGCATATACTCTTAGGGATATGCCATTTTTGTATAAGCTCTCTTTCAATTGTAATTATAGGCTTATTTTTTTTTTTAAAAAAAAAGGCAACTGTCTGCAAGAAATTTGCACCTAATACTATTGTGACGCCTATCACCAGAAAATTTGGATGAATGGCTGCAGGCATACCCTTGTACCTGCACTGTCCTGAAAGAGACACATACTGTTGCCTGCATGGAAATAAAGTGTGAATTTTTACCTGAATTATTCTAGTGTCCAAGAGTATTAGGATGAAATCTGAGCCAATTTCTGGAATCTAATGAAGTGAATTTCATCCTAAAAAAAGATCCCAAGGAATATCAGTCTTATAACTAACTAATGTCAGACGTACTTTTCTGTGTTACTTAGGCTGAAGAAAATGAAACTACCTTTCTTTAGGCAGATGAACATAAACTTATAGTGACTACAAATGAATGCAGTTCCTGTCCTTAAGAACATGTTGGTTCTGGATCTCGTGTTTCACATCAGTGACCAGTCTACAAAAGCTTTCAAGTTTACCTTGCATATAAACTGTAGCGTACAATTTGTTCATTTTTCTTTTTTTTTTTTTTTTTAATTTAACTTTGGGAATTTGAAGGACACTTTTGATCAACTGGGACACAGATAATACAGTACTGAAGATATACCATTAAAAGCAAAAGTCCTTGTGTGAAATCATCCCTCTCCGTTTACCCTACCATCATCATATCTTTTTTTCAAGTGAGGCAACTCCTTACCCTAAGGGTCAAGAGGTACTCAGATTTATTCCTAATGGAGGAAAAAAAAAGCTGAACTCTGCTAACGACTCTCTGAAACATTAAGGGAAAAGAGTCTAGGATTATTAAAATTAACATCAGTCAGCTTAGACAGAAAATCCTTAACAATCCAGTTAGATTACTCAGCCATTCAAACTCCTTGGAGATAAGGGCTGCTTACAGGCTTTTTAACTACACTACAGTTCTAAAGAGTGCAGGATAGATAAGTTTGGAAAGCAAGCACCTTGAAAAAAAAGACTAGAAAATGTAAATTTTAATTTAACTCATGTACTTCTGTGTATGGGGGCTGATATTTGCTTGAGTGGTTGTTAGAGTTTATGAAAAAGGTAATGAAAGATCAGATGGCTACTGTTCAAGAGCATTAGCCATAATGACCACATTGTAAGCTATTAGCAGTATTAAATATATAAATATATAGCTGCTAATGGGATATGTGTTTATGACACCATAGCAAGATTATTTTGCCACTAATGATTTTTTAAAGGGAAGAAACTGAAATCCCAAGTTATCTGCATACTGCACTATTTAAAAGGGAGGCCATTCCCTTAATGTTAATTTAAACAAAGTTATGAAGAGCCAAGTTAAACTAACTCACATACAACATATTGAAAACTGATTAAACAATAACGATGGTCCCTTGCTGGTAGTACAGCAGTAGCATGCTTCACTTGTATTTCAATGCACTATCTTAATATTCAGATATATCTATCTCACAAAACATCAAATGAAGCCATGTGGAAATCAAAATTCCTACTGAGTTTTAGCATACAGAAGTAGGGAAAATTTCAATGAACTGATTTTTTTTTTTGTCCTTCATGGAAACCAAAAGCTACCGGAAACCTTCATAATTCTATTTACAGCTTTAACATCCATCTTCTCACTAGCAAATGGTTTCCATGGTTTTGTTCATTTTCTAAATTTTTATTGATTTTTGAAACAAAGACATTAAAGCAAATAACTGAAGGCAGGTAATCAACCTTAACACCTATTTAATGCTACACATGTGAGTTACTGACTTCAAGGAAGGTTGGACTGTCCCAATAGGCTTCTTCATAATACTGTATGGACATGAAATTTTCACCCACACAGTTAGTACAGCAAGCACTATGGCATCTGCTTGGAGGAAGAGTAAGAGTACAGCAGATGGGAATACTTTGCTACTAACTCCACTATCCTCTGCAGAATTTCACATCTTTGGGTGTTTCGTTATTCACTCAAGTTTGGGTTCCATGTTTCCAATACACCATGATTAAATCAGCACAATGCCAGAGCAGGTGGGTTGGAGAAAGGTGGGTCTCCTCAGTTAGGTAAGGAATACAGAGATAGCATATTAATAAAACCAGTTAGCAAACGCCTTTTGAGTGCTAGTCCTCTGAAAAGTCAATGTGAATGCAGGTTCCAACCCCAGATGGCATTTCTAAAACACTGACAGAACAGTGTCATCTCAATGTCTCACAGCTCAATGCTACACACATAAGACTAAATTTGCTATCAATGTTTTTCTATTTGCAACTGGTATTGAGCACCTTTCTACTTTGGATATGTTTCATATGGATACAAACAAAGAAGAAATTGATTTCTTGGTCAAAAGTTGCATTTATGTTCTGACATTCAACCTAGTTTCTTTCATTTGTTTATGTAAATTCTTGTTCACCACTGCTACAGTTTTCAAGAAAATTATATCATTGTGCTCTTTATAATATTACACAGGGATAGGATCTGGGAAGCATGATCTGAAAATGCATTTCTATATTTCAAGTTATGTTCGTTTAAAAGCACAGAATTTATTTTCAAGCCACTTTGGATTTGGATACTTGCTTGGGGGGGTTGGGAAGAAGCGGTGAGGGAAGAAGATGATGCAGTAAAAGCCAGGCACTTAATTTTCAAATCTGGGAATAATATTCTCCATTGGAGACAAAACCTACTCTCTGAACAGGACTGATATCAATTATGTGAGAATTTTTAGAGCATTCAATGTAATGGATGATAGTTTTAATCACTTAAATACATAATTGCCTGACAACTAATCCCAATCATGATTGTGGTTTGGGTTTTTTGTTGCAGGTTTTTTTTTTTATCAGCACCAGACACTTACAAAATGAACATTCAACTATAATTGTTTATTTTTAAAAAAACAACAACTAGGGTCTATTGGTAATTGCACTGTGTGCTGTTTATTGAGAGTTTTAAAATTACAAAAGAGCTTAAAAGACATGAATGTAATGGGGATTTGGCATGCTGAGAGTATCATAACTTATCAAGTTTATGGCATTAACTAAATCTGCTCCTTACAGCAGTGCCCAGCTAAAAAAAGTCAAAACAATAGTAAGGCTGCATGAAATTTAAACTGAAAAGAGAAGAATCTCTCTTTTTTTAGCTGTGGATTTTAGCTGTGACAGGGAATCCTTGCTATTCTTCATCCTTTTCACCTTAAGTCAGTATTGCTGAAGCTGGTGCTTCTTCACGGCATTTCAGAGGTTATGAAATCCTAAATTATGACGCTGTAATATCAAAAAAGATCTCACAGTTGATTCACAAAATGTCTGAGTACTTGAAATGCAAATAGAAGTAAAAAGGACAGTGGAAGTAACAATGGCAAACTTCATGCCAAACTCCACACATTCAGTTCCACATACCCAGTACATAGAATATCTGATGTTGGGATCCAGTATGTGTTCTACATGGCATAGATAACACAGTTACCCTGCACCCAGAGGATTACTTGAGTTATTAATAATACATTCACTCAGTTACTCTGCCTGAAATTGCACATTGTTCAGTAAAGGCTAAACATTTTTTCACAAGTTCCACATGTTAAAGACTGGAAGGGTTCCTGATGACTCAGGAAAAAAGAAAAGAAAAAAAAAGGCAAAGGTTATGCTAACATTTCAAAAAGGCAAGAAGGAAGATCAAGTGAACCACGGGCTTGTCAGACAAGAAGGTAACTGGGGACAGCCAGCATGGATTTACTAAGGGCAACTTGTGCGTGATCAATCTGATTGCCTTCTGTGATGAAACGACTTGCTTTGTGAGTGGGAAGAGAACAGTGGATGATGTTTACCTTGACTGGAGGAACAGATTGACAAGAATATTATGAAATGAAATAATGAAAAGTACAAGGAAAACATTGTCCAATTAGGACTGTATATTGTCCAAGTGTCCCAGTACAATCAAAATGTCCAACAGAAGGCCGTGAGGATGGTTAGGCAGCTGGAGCGCGTGAGGTACAATGAGAGAGCTGGGTTTGCTTGACCTTGAGAAGAAAAGGCTGAGAGGGTACCTAATGGCAGTCCTACTGTGAGAAGGAGGATTATAGAGAGAAGGCATGTCAGACTCTTCTGAGAGGCATGCAGTGAACAGACAAGAGGCAACACCCACAGGTTATAGCACAGGGCATCCAACTAGATATAAGGCAAAATATTTTCACAGAGTGGTGAAGAGTTGGTTGCCCACTCTGCCACTGGAAATATTTAAAATTTGACAAGGACATGACCCTGAGCAACCTGCTCTAATATCTAAGTTGGTCCTGATTTGATCAAGAGGTTGGACTAGACCACTCTCAGAGGTCCCCTCCAGCCTAAGTTATTTAATGATCAATAAGGATATAAACATTTATGAAATGTTGCTATGCATAAATGATGCAGTATGGGGGCAAAGAACACACACACAAAAAAAAGCAAGATAATTTCTCTTTTGCACCTAGGCTCCACTAAATTCTGGGAAAGACAGGAATACCAGAGCTGGTATTTGTGTATCTAGCCATAAGTTTAGACTATGGAAGAAAAGATTGGCAGGGTGGAGATGATGTTGGAGGACCAATGGAGCTCAGTACAGTTTAGCCAACTAAACTCACTCCCAACATACCTCCTATACTGAGGAGAGAGAGGGTCCTGCACTAAAGCATCTTTCTGGCACCTTCCTCAGACAGCTCCTGGTAGAATCCAAGCCTCTCTTCAGCTATAATCTTTGGCATTGCATGAATAGCACAAACACTCTTTGATCTAAAATAAAAGCTTGACTCATGTAAAAATGTCAGATGATCTGTTAAGAATACTTCTCTATGGAAGAAGCATGGATTTTGAGAAATATCTAGAAGTCAAAGTCATATACCACAATTCTGTTATGCTAGGAGCTGTGCAAATGTAAAATCAAAAGATTGTTGGTATTCTAAAAATAAATTAGAAATATACATGGATAACACTACAGAAAATGCACTTTAGTAGATTGTTTAGTAAGATGTTTATAATGTATAGCTTTATGAGTAAAACATTTTAGTTTAAGTCAAAAAGAGATATCAGGGGATGGAGAACACAAAGAAAGCCTATGTGAAGGATTGTAGGAAGAATGAACTCTCTACCTCTACACTTAGAGCTGACTGGTTTAGGAAACCACCCAATAGAAGGGTTAAACTAAACTGCTTAGAAACAGCCAGGAAAAAGTAAATACAGCCATTATTACATCCATTTACTGTAGCTGAAATAAAATGCCTTATACTGGTGATCACATAATCAGAGATGCACTCTGCCCCAGAGCAAGGTTCCTCTAACACTGAACTCATATCCATGCTGAGGGTCCAATCTGCAGGTGCAATGACACCCTCCTCTTCTTTCGGTTTACCACTTGGCCAACCACATACTAGTGTGTCTCAGTCTCTTAAAATATTCAGCATTAGGACTCTCCCATTCCATTAAATTTATGAAATTATATCTCTTACATGTTTCTTTAACACAATATCTACTGACATTACTTTGTTATATTTTATGATCAGTTTAGTAAAGTGGCTTTTTAAAAATCTCTTCTTTGGAATATATTTTTTTCCCTAGGAACTGGTTTCCCCACTTATATTTAGGAGTCAAGAAGTTATTGCTAGACCAGAAAAGTTGACCTTTTTTTGATGAACAGTTTCACTGGAAAAGAAAAAGAAATCGAAACAAAACTGGCATGATTATTAACCAAAATGAGTGAGAATTGAGTTCTACGATATCCACGTATGACAGTGACAACATGCAGCACTCATACAGAAAAAAGAAAAAAGTAAAGTAAATGTTCAGCAAAATATTATATACCATGTAGAGCAAAATCAAAAGCACACTGATTAGAAAGAGACTTTGCAGCCAAGTGTAATCAAAGTTTTGATTTGGATTTTTTTGCTTCTTTGGCTGTTTCAAAGGTTTCTTCATTCTCCAACATAATATTAGAAAATTTAACAAAAGGAAGCTGAATCGGCATGAGGAATTTTGGAGTTGCTCTTTACCTTCTCTATCGTTACAGTTCCTAGAATGTCAGGGAAATGTATCCAGCTTGAATACATCTTCAAATTGCTTGGCTGAAATGCTGTGTGTCTACAAATCACCAAAATGTACTTCTGTGAACAGAATATCATTGGAAAAAAAAGAGAAGTATAAATCCTCCTACTTCTATACAGATTTGAAAACCCAAAAGAAAATAAACACAACCTACAGAACTAATTCTAGTCATTCATGTCTTTCACGCATGTTAGTTGAGCATTCCCATTGCTCCACACCTGCCTTTATAATCACCACAAAGTATGACTGGAACATCAGACTCTGTTCTTCTGTGATTAGAAGGTAACTAGTTTGAATTTGTTGTTATTGTTAAAAGAACCAGCGCTGGGGGTTTGTTTAAAACTCCAAATCTTTTTTACTGTGATTTCTAGTAAGCCCCATTTTTTATGATGATATAAGACTACTATGCCTGATTACATTACCCCTTCTTGTTCATACGGGCATTAATCTTTCACGGATAATGTGGCCTGTTTCTAATGAAAGCCTTAAGCCTTAGACTAAAAGCACTCAATTTAAGTTCTTTAGAAACGATGTCTCATTGAAACTGCATAGGACGTTGGTTAAATACCTTGCTGTCCAAATGACTTACGAAAATTAATGGACCAAATTGAAGTAAAAACCTCTATGTTCTTTTCTTGTAACAAAATAAGTACAACCTAAATGTAAAAAATTGCCAAGCAGATTATATAAGCAATCAGCTGCTAACAGTGCTTTTCTAAGTGAGCCAATATATCATTATTCAGAATTCAGGCTTTATACAAGCATCATTGGGAAGAGCAATTATACCAGAGAAAAACAGTAGAAATTTTTCTCTTGTTGATTAAAGAGCAGCAGTAGATTTTTGGAGGTTATTTTAAGGCTAGTGAGATATTAAGATTAGGTGTTTTCAGAACCAGAAATGAAAAACCAGGAAAATGTAGATCCATCGCTTCTTCATATCTCACACATCTTGGTTCTGGTTGTTGGTTTCCAGAACGGTGGAGCAGTATCAGCATCAGTGACTGAATTCTGTTCTGCATGTTAAGCTGTGTCTAAATATGTCTGTAGGGAGATCGTCCCACTGCAGTTCACATTGCTTTCCAGACAGAAAAGGCACCCATCACCTTACTGAAAGGTCACTGGAAAAACCCATCAGGGCAGCAATCTAGGCTTACCTGACTTCTTTATGTAGACTTCTTTATGTAGACTTCTTTTACACTACATATTTGGGGGAGCAAAATGTGCCTTTGTATTTATTCAGTATCGGATGCAATGGAGCTCCTGCTGAGATCCATTGATGCCACTGGACTACTAATAATAACTAAAAATCTTCATGCTACTGGACTACAAATAATAACTAAAAACCTTCAAACAGAACTGTCACTGAGGGTGGCTGCTTACAGAGAAAAGACTTAATTTAATTTGGAAGCATGTTTGTGAACATCTTGGTCTGTGCTCTTACATGCCTACACTCGCAGAACAAATTGGTAGTGCTGACAGTCAAAAAATGAAGCAATTAAAAGAATAGATTTTAAATTGCTATCAGTACTGCACAAAACTGTGGTAGAAGAGTCTGAAGTTTAAAAAAAAAATAAAGAAAGAGAAAAGTAACAGCAACGTGCTTTGAATCAGGCATTTAAATGAGCGGCCAAATAAAGGCACTGACGGCGCACAGCAAAACACAGGACATAAGGACGTTTTGTAGAAGATACACGTGGAAGATACACTGAAAGACTTGTTAGAATATCCACCTATTTAGTAACAGAAGACAGCTTTAGGCAAAAGAATACAACAAGTTGACTCTATGTGGTTACGAATAGGAGATCTCCACAAACAGATTAAGAGTGCATAGCTTGAAACCTCAAAGCCCTAGGTCCCGGGGGTCAGCAAAGCAATGCAAGAGCAATCTGGACAGAGAAATCAGTCGACTGGCTTTTGTACAAAGAATTGTTAGGCAGAGGAAGTGCACAGAAGAGTACGCTATTGTGGAGTCGCTTTGCAAAGTAGAGTAATCTCTACAACTGCCTCCTCACTTACTTCTTACATTATCCACTTCGGCCCACTGCTAAAATTAAAAACCAGGCTCCTGCTTCCACAGCTGAATAGGCTGCTGTGTTTAAATGACATCTATTAATTTCAGGATTTCTGTCTGCAGAAGACTCCACAAAAGAGCTTGTTTCAACTTTCCAAATTTTGTAAGGAAACCAAGAATTTTATCCTTGAGTTTTCCTGTATTGAAATGCGTTGGTAGAAAATGTAACTTAAAGTAACCTAACACTGTGTCAAGTAAAAATTCCGCAATTTCTTTCCTTCCTTGAATGAAAGCAGTGCTACGTTTAAAATGTTATATTTTCTCCAACAGCCCATCTCTAATGTGGAAATTAATGTGCCCTGTCTGAGAACCTCTGCGAAAATACTGAATGCATTAAAAATTGCTGCTTCTATTTGATACTGATTAGTTGGCTTTTAAAGCTATAAAATGGCCATCCACAATTGCATTTTATTGATTTACATTTTTAATTACATTTTGCGTAACATAAAATTAATTTCCAAATGATTATCTAGTCAGCAAATATTTTAGCTAATTATAAGTTTTGAAAAATCTTTCATATGAAGTAAGATAGGAAAAAGTGATGAAAGGACTTCAAAACTGTGTAGTTTTGTGTTAGCTGCCAGAACCATTTCAGTAGTGTGGCAATACTGATGATTGAGTCTAAAAGCCCCATGATACTATGCACCAAAACATAATAAAATAACCACACAAATCTCTGCTTTTTATCACAATTATTTGATTAAGAAAAATAATATTTTGGCTAAAAATAATGACAGCCTTTATGGTTTTTCAAGAGGAAGCGAAAGAAATACTCTAACCACCTTATCTTGATTTGATTCTTCTTTTTTTTTTTGATACAAAAAATAAGAAAAAATACCCGTGAAAAAATCACTAGCTAGAAGGTGTTGGGGAGAAGGGCAGATCTCTCTCCAATGATTTCTATTATCCTGGCATTATTTTTGATACAATCAAATTGGAAAAGAAATAATTTAAAAATAAGAATTTTGCAGCTTCAAATACATTTCCTTATTCCTTGCAAGCAAAAAAGGAAGTGAAATAAAATGTGAAATTGTGCGGACCTAGGGTCTGCAAGTCTTCTCTCATTTGTTGGAACTAATTAGTACTGAAACTTAGACTGACGAAATAAATTTTCCAGAGGCATTCCCAGTTTTTATTTTGCCTTGTACTACCAATTTTTACAGCCCTCTATGGCCTGCATGCCTGTGACCTACATAATATTCCACCACAAGCTCCAACCTCACAGATCCTTTCCTTGATGCTGGGGGCAGCAATCCCCAAGGGGCAGCAGCTCTGTGGTCAAGCAGCCACCAGTACAAAGGCCAGACTGTGCACATCTTCTCCCCTGGGCAGGGGATTTCCAGCACCAGCCAGCATGGTTGAGCCAAGCCCTTCAAAAATTGTGTAGTACCGACACTGAGGTCTTACTGCATTTCAACTCATCTCGGTAGAAATCCAGCTTCTTCCTTCATCTGAGATGACAGTTTGTGACAAGAAAAGGGGAATTGTATATTATTATGCTAACTGCCTCCTTGTATAGATTTCTATCTAGACTGGTACCTTTACATGACTACTCTGGAGATGTAGTTATCATTCAACCCAGTCTCTAGGAAAGTTACAGGGGCTTCTGTTCAGCTCTAACATTAAACTAAACCCAACATTGCATATCTCTACCAAGCACCAGCTGGCTGAAGAAGTTCTTCACTGTATCTTGTCAACCAACCCTTTTGTTAAATGTTTCATCGTTGTCTTTAAAACTAAGGAAAAATAAACAGTAAAATAAGATTAATTCCTTTAGAATTACTTCTAAAAGAAAACTTCATGCTGGCATGAAGATTTGGGAAAAGTACCAGGAACTATTTTGCAGTTTTTAAAATATTGAGCAGGCTCAATAGCTAAGCAACATGATGACCTCAGCCAGGTGAGCTCAGCAAGGAACCAGCAGAAGATATGCCTGTTGCATGCTGCCTCTGAGGGGTAGTGAAGAGATCCACATTGTCTACACATGTGGGCTGCTGAGCGTGCTGCTTCTACCTTCATATTTTGTCTGGCTTCCAGAGGCACAGAGGTGCCTTTAACCACTGCTGCTGCTAAGGTGGGCCATGCCATGTGCTAATGTCTGCGTGTGCACAGACCGAGGTGCTAAAGGACTGCGCACACCCTTAGTCGTGCTTTGTTTGTCCACTTTGTTGGCAAAAGGATACCTCACATTTCCCTGTTTTATCATCCGCATACTATGCTGGCGGATGATGGGGCCTAACTTACTACCCCAACACTGATCATCGAATGTTGCTACCAAAGTGTAACAGACATTTAGTGGAGAACTCAGCCAGTCCTGTTCAGCCCTTCTACACTCTGAAGACCTTCATTTAGGGCTCTTAGTGTATTCCTCTCCTGGGCCCTCAAGGTCTCCTCAGGTCTGCTGCTGAGCACAGGTTTAGGGTCGAGCAGCATGGATGCACACTGAATCTACAGAATGGCTTCGGGCTTGAACACAGGCTCAGGATGGCATTCAAGTATAAACCACACCAGGCTTCAGAGGCGTAAATGAACTCTTCAGCAGTATGTGGAGGAGAAGCAATCAAGCTGAATGTTCAGCAGCCATTCACAGAATCGAATATCCAGAGAGGGTTTGAAGTACAACATCTGAGAAGGTTTTGTAAATGAGGAGAGCACAACATCTACTTGCAAACACCAGTAAATCATTCCCATCCCTTTGATTACATCAGATACTCTAGGAATGTTTCAAGTCCGAAGCTCACAGTAGATCTTCTTTTTATGAGAACAAGAGAAATAATCTCAGTGTTATTTTTTTTCTATGTTGTACCAAATAATTACAAAATGGCATAGCAATTTTTCATGCTTAATTTTGTCTAAATTTTCCTTCGCTTTTGTTTATTTTAGCAAAATCACTTCTGTGATAATACTGTGCCTTTTTTTTTCGCTTTTATAAAACCAGTTTTAATATACTCATTTACTTCAGAGCCTTACAAAGTAAATTACTAAACAAATTAAATCTCTTTCTCAGTATCTGATCTCCTTTGGAGTTGTCCATGGTATGACATTAACTGAAGTGACCTACTTGAGAGATAACTCCTCATTAGCTGGTTATGAAGGAGAACAGCCTCCCCACAGAATAAGAACAGTATAGTCTTTGGAGGGTTTGCCTTTCTGTTTGATGATTCAATTTGCACTATACTCATCCATGAGACACACTGAGGTTTTAAGGGGCATGCCCTACTGCTCAGAGTGCCACAGGAAATTGCTCACAGGTGCAGACTAATATCGGACTCAATACTTTCTTGGGATATTCTGGAATAATATGTCTGATTTCTTCTGGCACATGTGAGGAACAGCAGATTATGTACAAAGAGTATAGTTCCTTCACTGCTCAAGCATGCCACGCAAAAGCCCAGGGGATAGTTTGACAAGAAACTACATGGTATTAGTCCATTTTGTAAGATGGGAAACTAGTACTCAAATTCAGATTGCCCAATTTGTGTCTGACTCCATGTGCTTTGTGTTTATTACTGACACTGTCTCTTCAACAAATGTCATAAGGCATAGAAATAAGGAGGCATTCAGGCCACCTGGATTTGGATTAGACAATAAGCATAACAGAGGAACTCTAAATTGCTTTTGTAAGATACAGGAGACCCACAATACTGGGCTCAGGCAATGAGCTCACTTCCCAGCAGCAGAATTCAAATGGCACTACAAATGTGAACCACTATCCTCCCTTATCCACCCACAAAGTACCAGGAGAGCAGGGTTGGTACTAAACTAATCCAGAGTCTGACAGCCAGGAAAAGCTCCCACCTGGCATCACCGAGGGACTTCAATACACTGTCCCAAGAACATAATCAACAAAGCTTCATGATGCATGAACTTAAACCCGATAAAGACCCTGCTTCCAAGGAGAAGTAAACCTGTTGCAGTAGTGTGGCAGAATGACTGAAGAGACAGATTGCAAGACATTATGAAGATGAAGGTAGCCTGACAGAGCTCACCACAGAAGATATCACAGGCTATTAGACACCAAGGCCACAGGTGAACAGGTGCATTGCCCATCCATCAAACAGATTCACAAAGCAGTAGCCAAAGACAGGAGCACTAAGCACAGCAGGGCACTGTGTGGCCAGAGGCAGGTGTAGAACACCAGTTCAGAGACAACAGCTGAGTGACCATCACGCCCAGGGAGCTGCAAGTACCAATCATAACTGCACGCTGCCGCCAAGGGACAAACAACTAACACACGGACAGAAACACAACAAGCAAGCTTACAAAAACCCTAGCCATCAAGTGAGTCAGTACAACAACAACAACAAAAAAAACAAAACCCAAAACCCAAACCAAACAGATAAGCTCATGTAAAAGAACCTGTGGAGTTCCATCGTTCATATTTGTGGGTAGGCTAAATAACGATTACATGTCAGGGCCTGTTTTTTATTATTACCTACTCACTTGTAAAGGACCCTGGCTCATAGACAGGGAGGGTGCCAGGTCTGGATGATGAGGGGATTAGCACTGCAGGGCACATGGCAATGTAGATGCAACTAGAAAGAACAAATGAGAAGCCTCACAAAGAAGAAATACAGTCATAGCACTGAGAAAATCGTTCATCACATTTGAGAGTACAGATTAGAAGCTGGACGCTTTCTCAAAAGCTGGAAGGACAACAATGCCAGAGAGGATACAGTGGTCCAGCGGCAGACTAAGCCTGTGCAGTCTCTTGCAATAGAATCCTCTGGGTAAAGCAATCAAGCAAATATGCAACTGTGCTTGTATTTAAAACAAAGAGGTCACAAACAGAGTGGAATTTGGAGGGAGTTGCAAAGTAACAAAGAGTTTGGAATAGGCACCATGAAGTCCATCTGCTGCCCTTTGGTTTGACTGCTAGCTGCTGTTGACTAATTCATAAAAAGTTTCATCATTAAGCAGCTAGTTTAGATTTAGATACATGCAGTCCTCTCAGTTTATTATCTCATGTGAAATACACAGAGCAGCAGACACAAACAGAAATGTTATGTTCCCTACAGCTCACAAAATCAAATGCCTTTCAGTTCCAGGCTTTAATCTACAGTCTTTCTTCCAGGTGGTGGCAAGGCACAGATCCAAGATACAGTATGGCTTGCACCAGATGTTGGCACTCATGCAAGCCTAATTTTGGCAAGCAGGGGAAGAGGCAGGGCATGAGACGCTGTGGCAGACGTTCTGGTGTTGGCTTCGTGCCTTGAGAGCATGGCAGCATTTCATGTGTGTGTCAGGCCTGGATACTTCTCCCAGTTATTGTATGTTCTTCAAAGCAAAGGAAGTCTCCAGCTGTTATGGTGTGGTGATGTAAACTTTAAACAATAATGAGTGTAGCTGTTACAGAAATATGCAGAAATGCTTGAATTTGCAGAGTCTGAAGCTATATCTCTGCATACCTACGCATCATGCACTTCAGCTTGCATTCATTCAGATGGGCAGTGATTTAGATGACAACGATGGTATTGTAATTACAAGTATTTCTAATTTTGGCTTCTATTCAGAGTAGCATTGAGTCAAGATATAACTTGAACATTTGTACAACAAAATTGAGTTAAGTAATTCTATAAACTCCAAATAGCTGGCCTATCAAAAAACCATGAAACGCAGCTTAAGTAGTGCCGATGTTTGAATTAGCAGCATCATGCAAAAGCAGCTACAGATTACAAGCTGAAGTGAGCAAATTCAATTGCTAAGCATAGATCACGTGCTGTTTTATTATTTGGCTATTCTCTCTTGAGCAGTCTGGATTGAATAGAGCAACTTCAATTCAGCAGCTGCTGACATGAAGCCAAATAGTATTCCACTGCTTACAAAAGCATGTGAAAAAGCAAGTAAAGAATCATAAAATGAAGACTTAAACTAATGTTCCTCCAAGTCAGAGCTGAGAGCGTGGAGGGTAAGAAATGAAGGACTACCTGCTGTGCAGGGAAAGGACAGGGAATTAAATAAAGGCATTTTTGTTGACATATGGCAAGGACAGTTGACAAGGCATACCTGAAGCCTGGGTAAACATCCAGGTGGTATGGTAATAAGGCAGGAAGACATAGTTTGCTGGTGTCTCAAATTTTGGTACTATAATCCTCACTGAAACTTTGTTAAGTCTCATTGGTAGATATGCCTTATAACTCTAATAGTAATAGGATTATGTGGGGATTGGCTCTCTAGAAAAAATGTGGAAGGGAATTAGGATACTTCCGAGAGAAATTCTCACCTAATGTATCCTAGTCAGAAGAACAGACATATCCTCTTACAGACATGCTAAAAGGCCTTATCCTGGGACTGATATAGCAGTGATTGAGGAACAAAGACAGATCTTTTCATATTACTGGACATGCCTTGCATTTTAATCACTTGACAGAGGAAAGAGACTGGGGTCTGAAGACAGGAGGAGGCATGGAGTGGGTTGGGGTTTTATTTGGCTCACTAGTCATGGATTAGCTACGTGAGGTGAAAAAAGCTTTAAATAGGAGATCATGGAACGTTGCTAACACCAGTTCTATTTCCAGGTGCACCAGAATATAGCCTCAAATTAAGTGAGTAATGTAGCTCCATATTTACCCTGGTCTAATTTGCAGCAGAAACTTGTATCACTGGCTTTGTTACCAGGGAAACTGACTGCTAGAAGAGCGTTGGGGTTTAGGATGAATATTCTCTGCTGTGGACAATACAGGAACATAAAAATATTTAATACTGGAATAGTGTGCACCAGTTGACATTGGCCAATACCTTTTTCTTTGGGAAAAAAACAAACTGAATTCAACTCCCTGTTTGGAGATTACTGAGATAATGATATGAACTCTCTAGCTAAGAGTCACCTATAAGCAACTGTTGTACAAAGATACATGACTTTACAAAAGACCTTAAAAAACACCAGTACCAGAAATTGTAGCGTTTTATCTGCAGTGAGCATTACTGTTGGATGCTTAACTTAAAGTATCTTAGCTAACAATTCTAAGAATAATTTTGAGTACTTTCTATCAATTGAAGAGTATGTCAGAGTTGAATACTTTTCCTACAACAAATCATTGTTTATCCAGCATACTGGAGATTTGTTAACAGGTCTCTGTGCACTTAGCTGTCTTTTTCTTAAGATTTTTACCTTAACGAACCTAAGGAATCCTTTTAAGTAGAGTTTTGCCTGCAGTAACTCTGCTAATGATGCTCCTCATCAGAACGATTTCAAATGAGATGATGGTGGCAGGTTGAGAGCAGCACACATTCTTTTCATAACTTCCTCTGCTTTTTCACTGTTGTTGACTTCTCTGATAGGCACACTATTACCTTGTATATACTTTCACCTTGTATACAATACACTGAACCAGATGACCCAAAACACTTGACCCGAACAGTCTTGCTTAGTGATGGTAATGAAAGCACATCTGCTGGTGAGAGACTCAGAAAAATCAGAAGCTTAAAGACAGTGCTCAAATAACCTCTAAGTAAACAACAGAAACCTATGGATATTTTAAATCCTAGCTTGAAAGTCCGTGAAGATAAACTTGATTTTCAACCTAAGCTTATCAAGACCATCAGTTTCAGAGATGCAGGCACTGCCTTTTAGGAACAAGTATTATGTGAGCAAGGATTTTTGCAGGAGACTGAGGGACTTAGGAACCCTGTATATTTGGCTATTAGGTCACCAAGAGCATTTAAAAACACTACAATTTGTAGCAGAGTTAAAGTCATACTTGTTAAAATTGTTTATATTTTATGCTTGCAAACTGTAGATGCATAGAATGAAATCAGGTTTTGAAACTGTCATTTCAACAGTCTGCACTGGTTGTTTTTTTTAAAAATGTGTTAAAAAGGAGTCTATAAAGCAGAGAGATCCATTAAAATGTTTAGCATCTCTCTATGAACAGGAAAGACAAAAACACCTGTATAATTTTATCCTCAAAACACTTTAAGGAAAGCAACAGGAAAGAACAAAATCCATGCCTGTGTGCTGGGTATAGGGGTACATCTGTACGTGTGTGTGTGCAAACACACACTGTGAAGGACCAACTTGATCTTATTAGATGGATGTCTGTACTAGCAAATTATTTTAACCAGTGAAAACTACAGAAGCATTTAATCTGTAGCTCCAAGCAAAGAGGAAACAAATTAATTGCCAAGCCAGGCATTTTCCACACAAGGAAAATGTGCTTTCCACAAATGCTACGATGAGGTCCACCATTTCAAAAGGGAATATACACAGGTTGCAGGAGGGAGAACTATGAAGAGCGCTCCTCAGAAGGCAGTTTGAGAATGGATGGCTTGAGTGGTGCTTGCAGCCTACCCAAAAGCAATGGACACCTCCCATGTGATTTATTTTTATATGAATCTGGCAAGAATTAGCCTTACCGCATCTTCTAGAAATCAGTTCTCTCAGGGGAAAAATCCAGGCCTCCACTTTGCCTTTACTGAGCTGAAAGTCATATCTAGAGCTTTTAATTCTTATGTTCACAAGGTCAAATCTCTTTAAAAACATGAATGTGGCCACAGCGCATCAGAACAAAGGATCCTCTAGCCCAGGATCCTGTCTGTACCAGGTGCCAAAGGAGGATGCTAGGGAAGGATTTCAGAACAAGGCGATCACACTGCATTATATTCCAGGTACTTGGACTATTTCCAGATCAAGAGATCATCTCTACATAGGTAGAAACCTTCAGTGGATTTCTCTTCCTTGAACCTCTCTAGCTTCCTCTTGATCCCATAGGAAGTTTTAGCATCCCCAAACCAATGAGCTTGCCAGCTACCTTCCTCTGATGGCATCAGTATAGGCACAGAATAATTTATACCGACACTGCTAGTGAAAAGGATTGACAAATGGCAGCTCTTCAGCTGCTGAAACAAGAATATGAAAAGAGGTTGATTTAAACAGATTTCTATCACACGCAATTGTGAAGCCACCAAAGGCTCTGAACAACAACAACTACTACTCTTTTAAAATAATGATTAAAAGTCAGGCTCAGCTTTAGCTGTCTAAAAGTTACATGTCTAATCTAAATTATTATTATTTCTTTATGCTCTATCTATATATAGGAAGGAACGTACTCCAGAAGACAACTCAAACCCACCCTATGATAAGTGGTTTCTGGAAGTGCCTAGGAAATTAACAGGAGCACATCTGTTCTTAGAGCCACTATTTTATTATTTGCTTCAATTAATTAAAAAAAAAATTCTTGATTACCTAAAATAATTCTGTTTAGAACAAAATATCAAAATTGTTTTGTACTAAAACATTCCTTAAAATATTCGTGGAGGAGTTTTAAAAAAGCTGTAGGATAAACGACTGCTACAACAGAAGGGTGAAGTTCAGACAAGAACACCTAATTAGTATTCATTTTGTTGCTAAAATAAATGTCTGACATCAGAGTTTTTCTTTAAAAGAAAGATTACCCTCGGTTACTAAAGGAGAGATTATATCACCAGAAGCCCACTGCTGGAGTAATGCTTATGATGCCTTCACACTGAAATGTCTTTCCTTGAGCAATGCTACAGAGCAGCTGACTTTCCAGAGATATGATATAATCTTTTGCTATTTAACTGAGTACCTGATCTTGGTGGAACATTCAGGAGAGGGTGTTCAGGTGCAGCTTATCTGGACTCCAGGGTCTACATTTTCATACACTTCATTGGATTTTCCTAAACAGGCTTTTATGTCTTAAATCATCCCTTCTCCTTGACAAATATTTGCAACTCTTATTACAGCAATTTTGCAACAGGCCACATCACAGTTGACTGTAAATCATTGCACAAAATCAGAATTCTGGATATTTCATACCAGAAAAACTATTTAATTTTGCTCAGCAGTTAGGCTAATACATTATAATTCTCACCACTTTGTGTTTTTTTTTTTTCATCTCTCAGAACTACAGCTATGAAAGAAAATGTCTGAAAAATAAATCTTTTCTTTGGTGCATATGGTCATTTCATCAGACAGTGACAAATGTGTCAAAGTGTGCAACGTATGAATCACCTCAATATGCGGGAGACTCAAGGTCCTTTTGCTTTGTTTTTATTCTTACGTGAAATTCACCAAAGAGCTTTCAGAGGAACATGTACCTTAAAAATTGCTTTATGCTTTCTATCCACTCATATATTTGTGGCAACACAATCACTGCCATGTACATCTTAAAAAGCAATTTGTTGCTTAACACTGAAAAGCACAGAAGTTGGAATGATGGTCTGTACGTATTCTTATTTTAAACATTCTGTTATTAAACAGTGTTTATGTTGAAAACAGACTACCTTATGAGACAGCAGTAAAGCCACCACCGCTAGGAAATTAAATAAAAGACTATATTGTAAGCGATATTATATACACTTACTATAATAAATAAGTAAACAAACACTTATATGTCTGTATGGAAAAAACCTCACTTATATTCATCACAGCAGTGGATGAGATTCAATTTGTAGTTAAACAATTTTGAATTAGGATTTAGTTTACTGAAGACAGTGTAATTCTACTATCAAACTGACATGAGACAGGAATTCAGCTGCCCCCTCAACCAGTCTGCATCCCTTTGTACTGTTGGCCTGTTTTTCCTTTAATGCACTGGTCCCATGGACCAGATTTTATGTGTGCATGTCAGTTAGTTCCCAGGTGCCAAATGGGAGCAAAGAAATCAGCATACAGGGGACATGGGGATGTGGCAATTCCTGGGTGAAGATGGCCTCAGGCTCTTTCCTTTCCCCATAACAGGTCTTCAGCAGCTGCCCCTCAGGGGCAAAGCTGGAGAGAAAAAACTGGTTCTTCAAGCAAGTCTAGTCCTATGCCCCTCTTTGCTCACCTAGTTGTATGAACCAGACATCTCCTGCAGCTGTCATCCTCCAGGGCAGCAGAAATGTGGATGGGTGACTTCAGGCCCTCACCTCTCCTTCCGGATTGGGAAGGTTGGGTAACACCAGCTGGCTCCTGCGCCACTGCGGCTGGACCTCCTCTCCTCCCACCTGGCCAGTAATGTGCACCAAGCTCTACATTAGGATCTCATGAGAGGTTCTTACAGTACCAAACAGGTTTACAGGATGGGGTGTTTTTTTTTCAGGAATGAATTGGGAAGATATTTTTAGTGCATTTATATAACCCTAACCAAGTGCTGAACTCAAAGCGACAGACTGTTTGAGGCTTTTCTTGGCTGTGCTTTCAGCACCCACACCAGATCAGATCCCTCTTTCTCCCTCATCTTCTTACACCTTGGATTTCTCAATTCTGCTCTTCTTCCCCACCAGACTCACTAACTTCTCTTTCCTGATTCAAAACAGATCTGCAGAGAGAACTACCTACTCCATCCATCAGCTGGTCCCCTAACTCCTCTCCTTTTCCATATTGGTGCTTTTTCTTCTGAAACTAATGAGAATTATTACCTGAAGACAGATTTCTTAACCTCTTTGCCCCAGAAATCATTCAATTTTTAAAATGAAGTCAGACATCCTCCTCATCATAATCCATATTTTCTGAGATACTGAGAGAGATTTCAGCAAAACCAAAAGACATTTTAGGGAACAGAAAAAAAGGGAGATATGAAATATATTAGGATGCTTTCAATCAGAATATTATTGATATGTAAAGAACTTCAGAAAGCTGAAACACAAAAATACCTGCAAAACAATATTTTGCTTTAAAACTGTCAATGTCTGTTTTATTTTCATATCCTACTGTAGGCCAGGTCTGGAAACTTTTGTTTATAGTTACATAACAAATATTCCCCAAGATACTCATTAAGGATATATTATTTGGTCGTGCGATAATAAAAATGACTTAGGAATTATCATGACAACAAAGAGAATGCACTAGGCTTTGGAAAAAGGAAGTGTATACCCATAATGATCCTAGTTATATATCATTTAAGATATATCACCACCTAAGCAGGTACTAAGCAAGCACTGTTTCCTGTGATTCGGCCAAACAGATGTCAGTATCAGGTTAATCTTTCTATTAATAACGCTAAGCGTTTTTCCAATCTTAGAATACATACTGCACGCAACCCTTGTAGAAATCAAACATATATGCACAGGAAACGTTCAAAGGTAATGTCTGTTTATAGAGCAAAATAAATTCAGTTAAATCTTAAAGGCTGCTTAAAGTTACGTGAAGTCACTCAAGAAGAATTGGTTTATTTTGTATCTTCTGGAAAGTGTTTATTTTTTGGTAAAAATATTGAAAACCAAGAGTTTTATGAGAAAACTGTGAATTTTGATTCAAAAAATACTTTATGTGAGAGACAATTGAGCAATTATATCTCCATTTTCAGGCAAATGTGTTCCCTACCGTTCTCTTTTACTGAGCCATGAAAAACGACAGATCCTAACCACACTGTATCAAAAGAGATGTAGTCTAGGATCCCACACGGAAGATAAGAAAAGAAGCAATCTTATCTCTGATGACCACTGGCACTTTTTTTAAGGCATACAAACAACTATAAATATAAATTATTACTTGCTCTGATTCATCACACCCAACATCGTGAAGAACACCAGAGATTCATCATATTGCACCTCTGCTTTCAGGCAGTGGGGAAATGAAGCCTTTGAGCAATGCCTATGACACCTGGAAAGGTGGGGCAGGAAAGATTTTTCCCTGAAGTGAAAATCAGAAAGCCATCTGAAGTTTTAAAACTTAATATCACAGCTGTAAAAACGTTAAGTAAGATGCTTAGGAATTTACTACATGGGGTGTGACTAGTACCCGATTTAGAAGTCATTCACGTACACCTCTGCGACAATACCAACGTTCCCAGTCCTGTAAAAAGCATGCAGTTATATGGCTTCAGCCTCAAATTGAATAATTCTTTTAGTTAATGAGAACCCCATACTGTTACCTTGGGGAATTGTAAAAGTCAACACTAAACGATCCATTTTATCTGTAATTCTGAAAGTACCAGTCAGGATTAAACTGTAATCATGACTTGTTGTTAGATCAGTATATTTCTGACTAACGCTTGGCTGCAGGAGGATTTATCACAAGTTCAGTTACATCTAATGCTTTCCCACTTGGATTGCTCCCTGCAGAGCTAATCGGATCTCAATGGAAGTTTATGGGAAATTCAGCTACTAAAGTGACAGATGTACAAGTCTCATCTGTCCCTTCTTTCTGACCTATATCTTCTCCTTTTTGGCTTTTCCTCAAAATAATCCTTTTTTTCAGGTTTACTTCTGCACCAGTTTTGGTTTGTATTAATTTTCCTTTCTTTCCTGCTCTCCTCTTTTTTTTTCCTTCTTCTTTTCGTCTTTCATCGTTTCATTTTCTCAGCTAGCTAGCTCATTGTAGCACAAAGTTGAGCACAAAGTTACACCACACACCAGAAGAACATTCCCTCCTTTTTTTCAGGTGTCCACATAATTTCCTCAGGAGATAGCCGTTATAATGACTCAAAGCAAAGAAACTGAGATGCATTGGGAGAGGGCCATCCTTCCAGGGACAATGATACACACGCACTCCCACAGAGGCTCAGAACAGGAACCAGGAGCTGCTGGTTTCTAAATTTATGGACAGTGCAAGCAACTGTCAGAAAACATCTGTGAAAGACTAGGCAGGATATAGCCTTGAAAAATATGTATCCTTATTGCACCTATATGGTCATCCTTGCGTGTTTTGAGTGACTATAGTTGAATAAATGAATGAGCAGGCAGCTGGGACAATTTTCTCTGATACTGCAGTCTGTATGATCCTGAATTTTTATAGATTCTGCACATTCAAGGAGGCCTGAAAAAATATAGGCATTCAGTTATGAAAGCCTCAGTATTCAAAATACATTTGAAATATATAGCTACACTTCTGCCTGCTGTAAATCAGTGCCTCTCTGTTGTTTGACATTAAGCTATATTTCATCCAGCTGAAGATGAAAATTAATCAGGTTATAGACTCTCCCAACACACTGGCTAGCAAGGGTGCTACTATTATAGTGATCTAGGTCTGAAAAGACAAATTATTAGGACCCAGAGTCACTCTGAGGCCTAATATTCAAGAATACTCTTTCCTGATGCCCAGCAGTACAATGAAGTTACAAGCAGGTACCGTAGCATATATGAATTTATCCTATTCCTTGTGAGATTAACTTGCTGTTGATGTTCTATATGGAGATACCCACACTCTCCTATGAATCCTTAAATATCAGGGATTAAGTTTTATCAACTAGGTTTAATAGGTGTGGTACCTTCCCACTCCAACACTAACAGATCAAATATATAAAAGTATGAAACAGAAAAAGAGCAAAACAGAAGCAGTGGGCTGCCAAAATTAAATCACAGAGAACTAGCATTTAAAAGATTATAGGAGATGTATTTTTTTGGTTTTGCTTTTTTGTAAAGATGGAAAAGACTGGAAGTGTTGATAGGTGGAGCAGATAGGTTGAGATAAGGTATTTTTCTACTAATGAAGTGATAAAAACTCCATCTCAGAAAAAAAAAAAAAGCTACCTTTAAAAGTAAGAGCTAGCTTTAAAAAGGAGAGCTCTGTAAAAATTAGATAGTTACAATAAAAATAAACAGGTAAAAGGGTAAAATACCTGTAAGCAGCATGGAGTTTGTTATGGGGTTTCATCAGCTTACAGTGATGTATATCTCATTTCAGAAACGAGTAAAACAAGATCAAAAATAAGGTAAAACACTTAAACTGGAAAATTAAAGAGCATTTCAATCATTAAAAATAAGTAATGCTAAAATGAGAAAAAACAGAAGAAAAGGTTAACTCTGATTAATTCAAAATGGAACCAAATATGTCAGACTGAAAAAATATGCTGAGCAGCAAAGCACAAAATGGCACAAAGCACAAGCAGCTGCATCCCCTTTACTTTACACCCACCTTCTCTCACAACACTTCAGAAAAAAGAAGTCTCCCAGGCGGGGCTATTCAAAGATGAATGCATAAAAGGAGCACTCAAATACAATGTAACAGCGGAAAAGCTAAATTAATTTATTGCACTAGTGTTCACTATAGGCATCAGTGAGATTCCTCTATCACAGACTTCAAAGATACTTTAGTAAAAGAGCTGCCTTAAAAAGGAATTATGCGTAGAAGTGGTTTAAGATCAAATCAACAAAATGAACAATAAAAAAAAAAAATCCCCTGGACTACTACACGCTCTTCATCTTAGGAACCTGAATATGAAACTTCCAAGCAACAACCTGTGGTATGTAAGTCATCACTTAAATGACCTTCAGTTTCAGAAGAATAGAAAGTAATAAGTAAAATTGTATTTGATACATGGATAGACATGATATAACAGGAAAGAATGAACACAGCTTTTGTAAAATAAAGTTATTTCCTACAAATCTCTTGATGTTTGAAGGAGTTAATAGTCATATTAATTAGAGGAGTAGATTGCAATAGAATACTTTGAATGCCAAACACTTTTTGAGAAGTTTTATTATGAAATGCTGTTTAAGTGGACAATGGATAAGAGAGGGCTTTTTCATACACACTAAACAGCCACTAGGGTCAAAATTAATCAAAAAATCAAATGAATAAATCAATAGTTTTCACAAAACGAGTTCGCCAAGAAACCAAGATTTTGGGGTGCATCTCTTGAAAAAACTTTGAAAGGAGTGAATATTGCAGTGGTAAAGTTTACTAATGACAGAAAATTACTGCAGATAATCAAATCTAAAAGCTGAGCGTGAAGAGTCACAGAAGGGTCTCATGATACTTGAATGGCTAATAATAAACTGGCAGATGAAATTGCTCATGCTCATCAGTAAATTTGGATTAGTAAATATGGGAAAAAATGATCAGAGGCTAACTACATATATAGAATGATGCTCTAAATTATTTCTTGTGGAAAAGAATTCTTGAAGATCTTCTGCATGTATCTCTACATATGCAATCTGAATGCTCAGAAGTCAAAATTGCAAAGATAATATAATTTTTTAGGAAAGGAATAGAGAACAAAACAGAACATACTATTAATGCTACCTTATAAGTAGATGCACGTATTTCCTTTACATTGAACGTAGTCTTACTCAAACTTTTCTAGTTGTAACACATTCTTTGAAATATATATCATAAAAGGGCAACAGAAATGGCCAAAAGTATGGAATCGCTTTTCTGAGGAACAATTAAATTGATTTTTCAGACTGCTGAGATCTATATAATCATGAATGATCTGGAAAAGCTGACTGAGGTATGCTTATTTGCCTTTTTTCACAGTACATAATTCACTAGTACCTGATTATCAGGAAGCAGCCTTGAAACTAAACGATGTTTTCTTCCACAGAACACATAAATGAATTGGGGCACTGCCATGAGCCATCATGAAACCAGAAAATATAAATGTGCTCAAAAAAAATCGATGAGACAAATTCATGACAGTTAGGTCCAATTAAACGTCACAGCCCAAGATGACATTTCTGGCTCAGGAATTTGTTGAACTGCTGGGTGCTGAAATTTGAGCAGCTGTACGAGGCATGATCACTATAAATTTGTTCTGGTTTTTCAATGCTTTCCCTAAGCATCTGCTTTGCTCTGACCCATTAAGGTGCTTTCTCACACGCACCAACATCCTTGTAGCAACTCACACATCTGAGAACGTACAAAGCCCTGAGGATCAAGTGTGACACCACAGAATGTGATTAGAAAGCTCTCGTGCAGGAAAGAAAGAATACAAAAACACTCTCAAGAACCAAAGGCATCAGTCAGGTTTTGCTTCCCAACAAAATCAGTTGGCACCTGTGTGCCAAATATATGCCGCTGTCTACGTGTTACCGTCAGTCCATCTGCTGCACGAGCCATATGTCAGTCGCTTTATTTAGGGTGCTAGGGAGAGAAGGAGATATCCTGAAAGGCAAATGAATTCTAATTGCTGTGAATCTTAAAAACTCTTAGAAAACTAAAATTGCCAAGTAATATTATTTATTAAAATGATGCGCGTACTAAGAAGCAGAAATTTGCACAAGAATTGTATCAATTATGCAGTGGTATGGAAACAGGGCTGTAAAATTTCACATCTGTCAATACGAACAGAACTTCTGAATTGCTGCCAATCGCTTCACGCATACAGCTCACCTTTCCACTGTGTCTTTGGCTTTTATCTTAGGTGTCTTCCAGGTTTCTCTTATTCCATTTTGCCAGGGCTTATAGCTTAATGCTGCTTCAGAAAATTCTTCCAAAAAGCCATTTCTAATCCACTCTTCCCGAAGGAAAGCCTCCAAGTTTTTCCTGGTTAGCCCTAAGTTTGATGCTATTCAAGCATGCAATTTTTGTATTTTCTTTTTTCCACATTTCATTCCCCGATTGAATTCTCATTTAGACAGGAATACTTTGAAAAAGATCTCACCTTCCTTACTGTTTGCAAGTTGTGTAGCAAATTTTTGAGATTATCAAAAGAACAAATGAATATTCTTTATGATGCATTTATGCTTTTTTCTTCTGAGTCCAAAGCCACCTACAAATCTGAGAATTTAAAAATCATCCAAAGGCAATATTATTTTTGCAGTATAGATCTGTATTTCCAGATGAATTCAAAGCCATCTTTAATCTATCTTTTGGGTTTTTTTTAGCTACCTGTCTTGGAACTAGCAGGCTTGAAGCACACTTTTGTCAACCGTGTTTAAGATCTATTCCAGTAGAAATAAATCCTTAATATTTCAGAACAACCTGGCTATTTCTCCATTTCCTTCCATAGCCATCACCTAGCAATCAAGAAGTGAACTGACATAGTAACTCCACAGCACAAACACCCCCTCCCCACATACACACCTTCATCATGCAGGAAATTATGAAGCAGTTAATTCTGTTTGAGTTCCATCATCTTTTTGTAGAAGGACAGAGCAGAGGAAACATCATACATCCTATAATCTTGGGGGTTGTGAGTTACATATATCTCAGGAGTCAGTTCCTAGCACTAAAATAAAAGGGCCTGATCCTTAGCTAAGTTAACATGGTTTTCCTAAAGCCCTATTTGCTTCAGCTAGAAGGGTATCGCTTCCAAATTGGTCACAGATTGAATACTGCCATTGCTCTAGAGAGTCCAAATATTTTCTGATGCAAATAGATCAAATCCTACTAATTCCTCACCTAAAAATATGTGGCAAAATGATTAACATAAGATGCATGAGAAAATCATTCAAGAGGTTGCTATCCTATTTGCATGAAAATACTTGTCAGTTATGAATAGCATAAAGCTAAATGTTCAAAAGTCACAATTATTTTAAAATCAGGGCAAAGTATGAGACTTAGTCACCTGCACAGAGTTCATTACTAAAGTTGTTGTTTACTTATACGAGATCAGATTCTTGCTTGCACTTTCTAGATGCTTTGTACTATCCAAATGGTGCAAAGCAGTGGAACATAGACTCATCTCACCAGGTAGGAAGGTGCTCCATTCTAAGATGGCATAAAATTACGTGAACAATCCGTAGACCAACTCCTAGATATAAAGCCTTCAGCTTGATGATAAGGGCAAATCAGCAGCAGAGCAAATAAAAATTCTGTGAGTTCTCAACAGCTTGAAATGACTTAGCATAAATTAGAGAAGCCCGAAAGCCACCGAGTTCAGTAACTCAATATGTCTCCTGCCACAAGCACCTTGTGACACAGATCAAGATGTGGATTAGCTACTTCACAATGGTATCTCTAGATCTACAATAGTATTTATGAAGAAGCTTAATGAGTGTTGTCTTTCTAATGACTTTATTGTAGCAAGACAAGTGTCCAAACTGGGAAACCAGGAGAGCACTAGCAGTGACTGAAATCCCTGCTGACAGCCTCAACAGAAAAGCTGCGATTAGCTCAGGTCCCCCAGGACAGATTAAGGTGTATTAGCAGAACAACATGAGGGAAACCAGCACTGCTGCTGCTGACCTTACTGATTTCACGGAGAGTGAATTTCAGTCTCGAGATCTTTCAGCTTCAGCATTTTTAAGCAATGGTAAACAGTCTCGCTTCCAAAATAACTGCAACTTTAGAATGGAAGAAATAAACAGATAATTCCTTGGCTAGTTTTTAATGAGTATTTCCATCTTCCCCCCCTTTCTCTTCATAGAATCACCAGCACATGGGCATTTATGCAATTAACAAGCAGAAGCATATCATAGCACAGAATTAAGATTAACAAAATATACAAATAAAGAAACATTAGACAAAATATGTAGTAGTTTCATCAGTTCTGCTATTTTAAAAGAAAATAAATGGAAAAATCCCTGAAAAGACTATTCTCTCTTTAGCATATTACATTTGCATATGTAGTGATCCATTGCAGAGTTGAACCATCAAACCCTAGGAGGCTAATTTATCTAATAGAATGTTATAATCAACCATATCGAATACTCAGATCCTTAGAGGCTGCAGGAGTTAAGAAAAAGGTATTTATACAAATGTTTCCCTCATACATCCTTATAAAAAAAAAAAAACACACAAAGAAAAAAAAAGGATTTAATAAAATAAAACAGAGAAAGGCAGAAAATACTGGTCAACACAAGTGTGATGTGACTCTCTCCTACAGCTGGATTCTTCCAGAGCAAACTACTCTGAGTCCTTTGTTTAAGCCATTATTTTTCATTAGATGAGGCACTGGTGTTATCCAAAAGCTAATAGCAGGAATACGTCCATGTGACAAAACAAATACAGCTTGAATCCTATAGCGGCTAATATCAGACACAGTTTGCAATAGAGTTCATGCCTGACATACACAAATCACAAAATGGTATAGAAATGTGTTACTGTGCTCTTCTATTAATACAACAAAACCTCTGTTATCTGGCACTGCCTCTATATCTCCAGATTAGATTTTAGTAAACAAATGGAAGTTTCAGAAGAGCTATTAAAAAAAAAAAACCAACAAAAAACCACAAAAAACCCCAACCAAACCAACATCCCCTCAACCCAACAACCTGTAGCCTGCTCTGACTGGTGTAGGCAATCATATTGCTGCTGTTTAAATTGCCCCTTAACATCAGGCATATGCTAATAGTCTATTTAAAAAGTCTTATACCTTGGCAGGCTCCTTTTTTTTTAGGCAGCATGCATGGTTTAAATAGAACTCTAGACAGCCGACAGACACCAGAAACCAGGTGTTACAAGAATGTTTCTGTAAACAACAGCTCTAAGCCCCACTAACAGTCGTGGACATCCGCTGATAGAGCTGACCCAGATTTTTGTCCCTACCTTGCATCACCTCCAAAATGGTGCTGTCATTTCTTTGCGTTCTGTGCCACAGGGACACGATTTCTAACTCCAACAAACCGAAACTTCTGAGTGGTGATGCATTTAATGGGAGTTTTCTTCTTTTTGCTCTTAGGAGGTAAGTCATTTCTAACAGCTTACACTTCTTCATACAGTGATGCTAACCAGCAATCTCCTTAAGCAGCACTAACTCTGGCTCAGGCAAGATTGTTACTTTGAAAGTTATATTAAAATTTATTATTATATCCGTTTAACTGATTGTATGTCCTGACAAAAAATAAATAAAAAAAACCCAAATAAACAAAAAAAACACACCACAAAACCAAAAAAACCCCAGAAGCCCCAAACAAACCAAAATCAAAAACCCCACTATAAACAAACAAACCCACCAAAAAGTTTTTGCTTTGTGTTACTTGCAGGATGCTCTTAAGATACAATACTCTTCCTAGGTAGGGGGTTCAAATGCTGGGAACTCTTGACTTTCATGGATTGTCTTTCAATGCATCGTGAAATCGTGCTTTGGCAGCCCAGTAACAGCTATAGAGCAGTTGCTCATTACACATGTCAGTGTGCATATGTATATATAACATTTACATACTGTTTTCAAGCATTTCTTCCTCTCTAAAAGCCAATTCTTCCAACAGATTTAAACTGCACCATTCCCTCAGCAAAGATTCATGAAAGAACTTCAGTTTACCTGATATAAAAACAATCTCACACCAGCCTGCCTGCCAATGCAATTGCAGAAAAATTTTAGGAAAAAATTAGAGAGTAGTTCTCATTTGTGGGGAAACGGAGGAAGCATTAAACACTGCAAGGCTTATTTGTGAGCTGTTGGAAGTGCCTTAGAGGGTTACAGTGTTTCAGAAGTTATCAGCAGAGATATATTAGTGAACAGAGAACAGCTGACCTATTGAAAGATGCATGGCAGTTACTTTTATCACATAGCTTTTGTTTTATTATAGAACTCAACTCTCATAAGGATTCAGTATTCTCCCTTGTAAATATTTCAGCTCGTAGACAGTAGATGGCCCATATTTGCAAGCAGAGCAAGCATCCCAGAAGACTGTTATGGTAAAGCTACAGAACTTAAAAAACTAAAAGCAATTAAAGACAAGAAATTATGTGAACTTTAAAAAGGCCAAAGGAGGAGAACAGGATGAACATAGACTGCTGGAGAGAGAAAGCAAGTGCACCTCCATGTGTCCTGAGAAGTTTTTAGCTAAAAAAAAAAACCCAACAAACCCCAAAACTAAAACCAAGGCACCAAAAAAAAAAAAAAGGCTGTTAAGCTCTTAATTTGGCATGAAGATCTAGTATATCTTTCAGTCACATTGTCATGTTTGCCACAAAATTGATTCTGGAAAGAAACCATTGGAATATGCTACGGTGCGGAATATAGCGTTTTCAATTTATTCTCAAATAACATCCTGTGATACAACACTAATTTTTGGCCATATGGAGTGACTAATAAGGTCATATATATTTCGTATTGCATACTGCTGTATGCATACGCAGTGTACTGGGCTGTCCATAACTATCTTGTAAATTAAAAGTACTAGGATTTAAAGGTAATTTGTAGAGCTTTTATGAAAGCAGCAACGCTTTTCTGTTGAAAAAAATCAATTTTGGATTTTGTCATCTAGTGTTTCTCATTAGCTTATGATCACGCTGTGATAGAAGTGCAAGAGTTATTAAGGAAAAAAGAAGAAACATCCATCCTCTCACTCATTACGCATTATATGTGTTCTGTGGTGCCCAAAGGTGCTAGTCAAGATTGAAACCTAATTGTGCTTGGAGCTGTAAAAACACGCAATGAGATAGCATTACCGACAATAACCTCAACAGGAGATTACGTCTGGGTCTGCTTTGGGGTAGTTGCCAGAACTGAATCTTGAGGAGATTAAATGAGACGAATGTCAGAGACTAGTGCAATAAGACAGCAAATTATTTCCTCATATAAGGCATACATGGCAAAGGAATAAAGGATGAAAAAGTTCAAGGTGAAAACTGATCAAGCGGTTCTGGGCCTCCACACTGAGGGATAAGGAATATGAACCTGGCAATAAGTCTACTATCAAGCAGGACTCACCTGAAAGAAGCCAGTGAAGCAATTTGGAGGCAGAAGTGTCAACATAGATAAAGAAAATTATTTTAGGAGCCGAGTGACATGTATTTCAAGAGGATTACAAACACATAATGGACGGGGCAAAATATAACCCACCCTAGCTAGACAATAGCTTTGCTTCTGACAAGCAAGCTCACTCTCAGTCTGGCTTTTTATGCATGGCTACTATCCAGATATGCAGACAAGGCCTATGCCTTCTACTCTGTTATAACTCGGTACCTAGTAATTGGCCACAGAATTTAGAGAGCAGTTGCTTAAAAACCTTAGTCTGGTTCTTTAGAATAGAGAAAGTCACTGGCAGCATCACCCTTAAGCATCAGGCTTGGCTGATCTCTTTAATTAAAGTTAAGTACCTTACAGTGTTAGTCCAGGACAAAATTAGTAAAGAGAATTTAACAGAAGGGAAGTCTGTTATCTAAGATTCTTGAGTAATGGAGGGGCAATTACAGCAATTAAAATCCACTGAAACTTTACTGTCATGAGCATACAGTTATTACATTTATGAACATGAATGTGATCATTCAAACAATATGGACAAAAACCTCTACCAAAACTCTATTTAATTGACATTTATTGATTATTCTTATAAGATTTTAAAGACTTCCTGTGAAATTTGCACACCGTTAGTTTTCACTGAAGTGGTTTAGATTAACACAATAATCAGAAAAGATTTTTTTTTTTGGAGAAGATTGTCTTCCTTCGTATTTTAATGTTACTCAGTTCCAGGTGAATCATAGCCAGATATATCTTTCATAAGTCTGGATATGGAGCCAAAACCAGACAGCAAGGAAAGGAGTTTACATGAGATTTGACACTTGTAAGGAAGGATCAGTGTTGGACTATGCTGACCTTAAGCTTCATTATGAAACCTTATTCAACTCCTATCAGCCTTCCTGTAATACTATAAATCCCCAAGTTTTACCCTAAGCCTTTTGGTCTCTCAAGGCTGTAATTTATGAATTTTATTTAATTTTTAGACAGGAGGTCAAGCATTGAAACAGCTTCTTCCCTCACCCATCCTTTCCTGAAGCATGCTTGCATTGTACATCTCACACACAGGGATGGTACAGAACGATCCCAGTCTCCTGCTTCCATCTTCCAAGCCTACACAGCCTCTGAAGGGGAAAGCAGCAAATTGTGGATCACTCCTCCTGCTTTGCACGGGCTGGCCTTGCTTGGATCTCACTTGCTGGCTTTGGGCCAAAACCAAAATCTGTATAGGGGACTACTGCATTACCTGGCATGGAAACCTTGAGGGTGACCTCAGGTTTGACCCTGAATATTAGCATTGACTTGCCCTGTATTCTAGACACTAAATTAATTTGTTTTACTCGGTTTTCTGTTGCGTGTGGCAGTGCTTGTTGATGTTTGTAGAAGTGTAATACGAGGGCAGTACAGTTTGCAGAGCTTGTTTCAAAGCCATGTGTTACAAATAGGTAAGAAGCAATGGATGTTGTAAGTGAGCCTTTTGGCATCAAACCCCTCTGACTGTCAGCCACTGAACTTCTCTGAAAGGACACAACTGGCCTTTGCAAAAAGGTTTACAAGGCCAAGAAGCCAGCAATAAAGGTATTTAACAGACAGAGCAGTGCAGCTGGCTTGCAGGTAAGGGGTAGTTTCCTTTTGCCTTTTACCTTAACCATAGGGAGGAAAAAAAGTTTAACAGGGAAGAAAAGCACAAGAGCTAATAAGAGTACAGCTTTTTCTGTAGAAACTGAGGACAGGAAGGACCTTGAGGTTTTGTTGATCAAAAAAGTCAGATGGTCCTTCATGTAACATATCCAGGAAAAAAAGGAATCTCAGTATGCATCTGCCAAGGGATAGCGAGCAACAACCGCTACTCTAATAATTATTGATATGTACTGCTCAGATTGTGGAAGATTAACACTTGTGCCTCTGCAGTGAAACAATTGCTCAGTGAACTAGATTACATTATAAATCTCATTTTTATTTGCTTGTGGCTAGTAACTTAAAACAAAAACATATGTTTATGAAGCCTGAAGTCAAATGTTTAGAGCATGGTAGATTTTTAAAAGGGGACAAAAATGAGGACCTTAAATTTGAAATTCCCTGATGTTTCTTTAAATAGTCTAGCCTTAAAATACAACTATGCAAAGCTACAAATGCATAAAATTAATTGAAGCCACTAGTGTTCAGCTAACAGAAAATTTGGCTTAGTCATGCTTACTAGGAACATAAATCTATAAGACATAGTAAAAGACAACAATTAATTTAATCAAAGACATAATGTTAAATTAAGCATCGGGCTGCTTATTTTTAATTTAAAGAGAATAAATTTTGAAAAATGCCTCGGCTTACTTTGGATTTGCTTTTTAAGCATAAAGCCCTACAAGTAACAGTCTAGCAGGTCTCAGCACCTCAGCTCCAGATGGGAAAAAAATAAGTTCTTTTCTGCACTAAGTGCTTTATGTATAATTATGTCATAAAGGAAAAGTTCTCCAAGTATGGATCTTTCTTAAATTGCACGTTAATAAGAAACCGCTAGTGTAAAACAGCAGTGATGTATTGCATAGCACAGAATTACTCAGAAAAGGTGAGTCTGTAGAGTGAGGTACACAGCACAGACACAACCCATTAAGAAGAGTTGTGGCAGTAATTCCACTAGTTTCAGCTGAGCGGAGTCTACTTAATTTCAGTGATACCTTTGAGAAAAACGGAAAGAATAGAAGTCTGGACTTTTCTGTTAGTCCTCAACAAGGGGAAAGAGGTAGAAAACCCAAGGAACAGTGAAGGAAGTTTAAACCAAAAAGTTTTATGAAGACTAAACTACCAGAGTTACCTGAGCATTTCTCTCTCAACTTGTTAACTTGGACAAAGTGAAGCAACAGATAGAGACCACATATTTCTCAAATAAACTCGTGCTTCTATTTATGCCATGTATTCCTTAAAACTATCTCTGAGATACAGATAAAATACTGAAATTTGATCACAGACTTACCAATTAACAGTTAGAGTTACAAATCAAACAAATACCATTTTGAGTCACCTGGTTACCATCACCAAAAACCTGCACTTAATTGCTGCTAACTCACAAGAGAAAAGCATTTATTTTAATAGTAATACACAAGATCTATTATTAAAGAGAACAATCCTGCCTCCCAAACCCCTATTGTATAGATACTGGAGCTCAAAATGGGGGCATCAATTGTTACCAAGTGCTACCATCTCCTAATACAAACTCCGTAACCTCAGAAGATGTAATTTACCAAGCATATCACTGCAGCTCTGTGTGGATTAGTCAAATGTCAGCAAAGTGCTCTCTGCTGTACCTGTATTAATTAAAGATGGGCAATAGTTTAAAAAAAAGAAAGTAGCACTTAAACATGCATATATTCATTAATGATATAAGGCTATTATTAATTATCTAAAGGTTCAAATTAGGTAGTCTACATGCTTCAGCACTGGAAACACGGGAAAAAATGAACCCTATCATTTCACTCACTGAGATGCTATATGAGCTTTACTGAAATAGTCTGGCAATTTGCAAAGTGCTTCTTCCAGTGAATGCAACTATTTTCACAGCTATTGCGGTCAAAGTCTGCTTGTATGGGTAATTTTCTTAAATGAATTAGTATTTTCTTTGGACATAATGTAAAAAAGAGAACCCAGAAGAAGCTAGCAGCAGCGTGGCGCAACAAAGCGAAATAAAAAAAAAAACATCTGAAGCCTCCAAGAAAAGGAACAGAATTTAGAATACATCATGAAAGATTTACCCAAAGTAGCCACAAAAGTATCAGCAGCTGACATTTACTCAAGCTTAATACTGTACAATATTACTATTCAAAGAAAGGAGGAGATTGGTGGATAAATCTTGCTTATGTGAATAGCCCTACTTAGATCGGGCAGGGCTCTTTTCAGTAAGATGAGTAGCTTTTGTCTAAGTATACTAACACTCTTAAAGGACCAGTATGTGAAATTTTGCTACACTAAATTATTCCAATGAAATACAAAAAGTCTTCCCATGGTGTTCCCACAGATCATTTACCCTCCACATACTAACACTTACTTACTTACCATTCCCCTCTATTAATCAGTGTTTCATTCATGATTTGCCTACTCCATATTGTCTGCTCACCGCTAACGTCAGTTTTGAGTCTTGTGTGCTACTAAATGGTCAAACACAAGTCAGGAAACCTTATAAATACATGGAATTAATAGTCCCATGACCCTGTCTTAAATGGAGAAGAAATAACATATACCATTGCAAAGTTATTTTGACACAATCAGTCATCCAGGATGTCTAATTCCAATGCCAGGAGCAGACCACGTACTTCAGAAGCATCACAGCAAAATTAAGAACACTAAGAAGTTGTTCAGAAATGGAAATTCAGATGAGTGGAAGGCAGAGGTCAACTTCTGACACTACCCAGACCCAAATGACTCCAAAAGACTCCTCTTTTTTTCTGATCCTGACCAAGATACACAGTGAGAAAAGTCTTTAAAAGAAACCTTAGAGTGGACGATACTTGTCCATCTGCAGCTGATGTGAACAGAAACACCCTGCAAAGCAGACCTGCTATGTGCTCTTCGATGCTTCTGTGCCAAGAGGATTCCTGGGCTGGCCCCAAAATTCATAGGTTCAAGCATAGCACAAGAAGTACTGCCCACATCTGCCCACTGCTTAGGAAGCTAAGGGTCAAAGAGAGGGGAATTTCCTGGTTTATATGAAATGCATTCATTGTTAAGGAAATGATTATATTCCTGCAAGCAGGTTCAGTTTCAGTTAAAGGCATATAATATATTCCTGCTGCCTGCTCCCCTCTTCTGCCAAGATCCCCTGGTAAAGCCTACTCCCCAACCAGGTGTTAAAACCAACTTACAAGCATGAGGAGGAATAAAGAAAACCAGCATGGTTGGTGTCATAGGATTAGCTTTACCATTATCGGTGATTATGGAGTCATTCATCTTACAAGCATGACTATCTGTAAATAACCTGCAATTTGTGAATGGGTTGCATGAATCCACTTGCTTTTCTTTATACCCTTACTGTCAGTGTTTGCATTTTACTGGACTCATCAGTTTGACTTCATTCTAACTGCTTCAGTCACCAGGTACCAGTGGTCTCTTTTCTAGGGGGTCTTCCAACCTCCTAGATCCTTTGGGCATGAATAAAAGTCACTGTGAACATAAATTAAGGAAGTCATTGGCAGTAAAACATCCAAACTTCAATTGTTAGCCACTCTCTTCTGTTCTTTCAAGGGAAACTTGTGCTGCTTTTGCAAGGAGAAGGGTTAGTGGCAGTCTGTGGCTATCAATCACTCTCTGCTTACTTCAGCATTTCATCAAAGTTCTCCCGATTTTTCTGTAATCCTGGAAGGCAATGCTTGTAAATTTTTCATGGAGAAGGAATCTTGGTCAGTCTATCAAAGTACCTGGTAGGTCCATTTCTGCAAACCATTAGACCTTTCTCCCCTCTAATAATCTGTTCTGTCCTCGGGCTCCTAAAAACTTCCTCTGTATACATCACTGGCATAGCAAGCCTTGCCTGAAACATCACAACTTCTCGCCATTCTGAAACTTTTGGTAACTTTCTGTCTTCTCTGGAACGTGCAGCCTGAAAACAAAGACAGACCTTGTTCTTCAAAACAGAGAAGAAAAAATATGACCAAGCTAACTGCTCCTGGTCAACCATCATTATGAACTAGTTCCCGTTCCACAAGAGTCAGTGTAAGCACAAGTTCATCCAGCTTCTTGCCCAGCCCACAAATGACATAAGATTTTGTATAATGCCAGCCCACTTATGCTCCCTGTATGCTCACAGAAAATATAACAGAGAAAGACATTATGGCAGGTAACACTAGTCATCCTTAAGGAAAATGTTGTTTTTCTTCTGGATTTTCAGGTGGGGTTTTTTGGCATCTTGACTCAATGGACTTAAGCGTACTTGTTTGTACTGCTTTACATTTGTACGGTAACACACTCTGAAAATGTAATGGTTAGTTGTTGTGTCATTGCTTTCCTGCTGTTTCCCTTAAAGAGATTCCTCTATATAATGAACTTCTGGGTGAAAATTTTTACTAGAACTGATGATAAGGAAACAAGTAGATACATTGTAAGCATAATTTCCTTTACTCAGCACAAATCAGAATTTCATCATGGACAATTTACTTACTCGAAATTGCAGCTGCTCTCCCTTTTCAGCCTTTTTACTATGTATAAAAACTAAATGACAAGTGAAAGACAGGAGAAAAGTATCTCATGCTTTCTTACAGGTGCTATTAAACCAGAGCGATACTTCCAAAAGCAAGAACAGTATTTCCACTTGCTTAAAAAATCAGCAATTTGGGGGAGTATTTTACTATATTACAGAAATTATAAATTTTGTGAGGAGGAATATATTCACAGGAAATTAAAATCTGTAAACTTAGTTGTTCACAGAACCCAACACTTGTACAAGTCTGCAATCAGGATATAACCCTATAATACACGCAAAAAAGCAAGTATCAAATATTCATAAAAGACCCTTTTCAAACAGATCAAGAATTATTCAAATATTGTGAGCAGTAATTTCATATAATGAAATCATCCCTGTCTCTGGGCAATTCATAAGCAGTGGAAAAAAAGCAAAATTCATTAATGTTGCTATTCATGTTATATTTGGCATCATGTACTGTTTAGCCTTTATTTTAAAAATAAAAATAATGGTGCTTCATTGTAAGGAATTAAACCAGCTATACTCAACAGAAACTTGCACAGAGTTGCAAGACAGTGAGTTCCTCTGGACTCACTGACTTCACTTGCACTGCTATAAATTAAATAGACTTCAAAGCACTGTAAAACAGTCCTTCCTTCTCCCCTTTGTATTCCCGTAGAATAGTAGTTGGTACGCCAGACACATTTGTCACTGGTGCAGTAAGAACATAAGGACAAGCAAAAGCTATAAAAATCAAGTTAATAACTTTTTTCCTATGACAGGTCCATCAGATTTGGAATCCATTTCATTCACATTTTAGTGATGATTAAACTTTTTATTCCATTGAATTTCTCATGTAATCTGTCAAGAATTTTGCAGACACTAATAACCTATCATCGCAAAGGTGCAGTAATTAAAGGCCTTGTTTGGACAGAATTGTTACAATCCTGGCACCCTGCAACAAAAGTGAGAAAAGCAATTTACTTGCAAACTACAACCTAAATACCTTCACACTAAGACTAGAAAATACACCGCTATATATTGAGAGGTGTAATTTTACACATTTCTATAATGGCAACACACAATACAGTTAATTTCTTTTCAGACAGTAGGAGAAGAAAAAAAAACTATAGCCCTTTCCTGTCTGGACTAAAACTTTGCCATTCAGAGTAAATAGATGCTGTTACAGATTTAGTGATTTATTCATCAGCATTACACAGCGAGGGCAGATTGCATTAATACAGACAAAACAAGCAAGACTGCCAGCATTGCTATTTTGCTGAAGAAATAGATAAGAAAAAAAAGCTTTACATTTTATTCACTTGTTCTGGTTTTGGGGGAGAATATGAGCATATTACTATCCAGCAAGGTTTTGAGAATTCTAATATGAAGTGAGTATACGAACTCCCTGCAGACGAGTATGCAAGTTATTAAAGTAACACAGAATAAATGCTTTTTCCATACGAGGAATTCTTGTAACTGCTAGACAGTGAACTCGGAAACAAATTCTAATTTCTGAGGTTATATTGTTCTATCTGTCTGGTAGTAATTTTCTGCATTTTATTTACACTTTAAGGATTTACCTCAGCTCAGCTATGAGAAGTGAACTGAAGAGCATCATAAGACCTTATGTATTTCAAGCTACTGTCCAAAATTGTAGACTGGATCGCAAAGGACTATCTGAAACTTGTTCACTGAGTTTGCTTTATTTCCAGTCAACGTACAATCCAGCAGACACAATAAAACATAATAAGGAACAAGGCTGAAGAATCACATCAAGATACAGTTTCATGAAAGATTAAGAGGCTATGAATGAAGATGCAGTGTTTATTAAGGACTTGGGATAATAAACAGAATTATTCACAAATAAAAACAATCCATCAAAAGTGAGTTAAGATTGAAACTGCCTTTCAGTGGAGCCCAGCTCTTCTGTGTAATGCCGATGAATATACATCAATATATTCGATCTTGATTACAGCAGGAAAAAAAAGCCATAAACTATGCTACAAGTGGGGCTCAGCATCTTGTAAAACTGCACCTGTCATTTTTTTGCACAACCTTATTACAGAATAGACTTTAGTTAGCAGGTTCACTCCCAGACAGATTATGTTTTGCCTTGCTTGGACGTGATTAAAAACCTTGTTGCAAAACAAAACCCAGTGATGCAGTAACTGCCTGACACAAGCGCTGTCCAAGGATTTAGCTTGACTACATGACCCAGGAGCTGCATGGTTAGTGTAGGCACATCCTCTGTGTGCCCCTGGGATCAATGTTTTCACCAGAAGAGCAACTATATTCCTCACACAGTGTTCCTGAGAATACTACTAGATTTTCATTACACATTCCCCTCTCTCTCTCTGACATCCTTGGTGCATGGCTGGCAAGGGAGCCCCATTAAATCAATGCTCTTAAAATAGCAAGACCATCTACAAAGAAAGAACAAGAAACTCGGTTAAATGTACACATTTGCAAACAGCCTAATGCCTGCTGCAGTGAGATGGCCATATTTTAGTAATTAATACACATTAAGAAAGTTGGATATATATCCAAGTCTGGTTCATACTGAAACCCTGTTTAAAATTTTTGTTCTATTTTCAATTATTTAAGTGTGGTTTGGTGTACTAGGCTATTTAAATCTATAATGTCTTTACTCTAGTAGCCCAAGCAGCAGCTGACACCATTCCCTCATCATATGCAATGCACTGAGCACGTGGAAGTCGGATATTCTCTGTGCATTGTGGTTAATCTGAATGGATGAGGTTAAAACCTATTGCTTTCTTCTCTGTAAAGCACTTCTGTTGCTAGTGCCACTTGAGGTTCCAGGGAATGATGACAGGGGAGAGCCACCAAAGTTAAATGATCCTGCAAAGTCTTCTGTGTCTAGGGTTCTGTCTGCTTTAATGGGAAATCTGCAGATTGGGGACTTTTTGAGAAGGTCACAAGGGTGACTCAGGCATTTTGGTGAACTGTCTAGATACCATTTCTCAGCAACTCTGTTAAAGTTCCTCCACGTTAACAAGATTGTGTCTGCAAGGAGGATAAAATTAATAAGCCCCAAGAGCTTAATAAATGAGTTCTAGAGGGATACGCCAGCATTGTGCAGACCCAGATCCTCCAGCCTGCTTTCTTTTTGCTCAAGCTTTATTCACTCAAATTCCCAGGGGCAAACTCCTGAGCAGAAACTCATGTGTCTGTCACATTGCACTTGACAGTCCTTGACTTAACCACTTCCACTGGCTTCTGTTGGAAACCTAATACAACGATGGGGACTGTTAACAAAAGAACCAGAGCGCCGTACAAGCTGTAACGCTCCTGACAGTTTGGTGAACTTTTATTCTCTAAAGTGGAGAATTTGTGAAAGGATAAAACAGAAAGGAAGATATTCTAAGTTGGAAGAATTCTGTGGCTAGTACAAATAATAGAGAGTTTGTTACAAATATAACTTGGATTGGAAGAAAGTGTCCTCTTAGGCCAGTATAGCACCTGATAGTACAAGGAAAATTTACAACTGCTTCTAGATAAAGTATTGCTTTTAACTTCTGGAAAAAAGTACCACATTTTCAATACCTTTGGTACACTTCCTCAAAAAAGTCCTAACTTTTCTTAAATTGATTTTTTTCCCCATTGTTTCTGCTTATAAACCATCCATCAAGACAATTTCTACTTATTACTACATCTGCAGCCATCACAACAGGGAGATGTGCTGGCTAACAGGAAGTGAACACAGTGGAAATATTTAGTTAAGACCTCCTGTAAAACAGTGTATTTCACTTTCCCATCACACCTTCTGTATCTGCTTTTTTATTTTCTTGTAATAAAATTATTTAATTGTATTTGCTAGTGGGAAGTTAAGCTATATTGTTATGATAATCGTGGATTTTTTGCATTTTAATGCTAGCAAATAGAATTACTGATAGCAATGCAGATCGAAGATTTTGTAGGTAGGGAAATGCTGAGCCAACTAATCTTAGTTTAGTCGAGTGAGGTCTGACACTACATTATGCCTCTCTGTGGTTTCATTATCAGTAATAAATTGCTGGGACTGTGTAAATAGCATTTGTCAATAGGGTTGGGGGTCCTTGGTAAATCTGAAGGATTTGAGCTATGCAATTTCATGTTAGTCATTTTTGCTAGTGTGGTATTCGTAAATCTTTGTGAAAGCTTGGGAAAAAGTTTCATAGTAAGCAAGCTGTATTTTATTTACTTATTTTCAGTAGCATTGTGCTTGAGAAAAGCATAATTCTTCTGACATGGCACAAAAGTAGCATTATAAATAAAGACAGTCGAAGTAGCCCTTTTACTCTACACAACACTGATGAGGCCTCGCCTGAAGTCCTGGGTCAAGACTGGGACATCTCACTTTAAAAGATGTGGGAATCTGTTTAAGAAAATACATGGAGGAGCACCAAAAATAATCAAAATTCTGGAAAAGATGGAACATACACTAGGGAAAACAGGAAAAGCCCTCAGTCTAGTCTAGACTATAGACGACTGAGGAGTCAGCACCAACTGTTAAAAGGCTGCCACAAAGAGGAAGGGAATAAACTGTTCTCCGTATTCAGCTGGACAAGGTCAAAAAGTGATGGACACAAATTGATGAAGACACTTGGATTACATGCTAAAATAAAGTCTTCCTAACCATAAACAGAGCTAAAAGTTCAAATATTTCACTGAGAAGGGAGATGGATTCCACCACTAGAAGTTTTGAAAAAAAACATACTAGAGAAACATAGCACCATGAATAGTTTATGTACAGCTGAGTAAGGACTAGCTAGCTTCCTGTAGTCCTTTTCTCAGTCACTTTTTCTTTCTTTTATTATGATCCAGTAACAGGAACTTTTAAAATGAGATTAGTCAGTGAAGGTGGTCTTGGGACACCAGCTATGCAACTCTGCCTTCCTCGAACAGAAGAAAGGACTAACACAGAAACAAGAAAAGATTAGGACAACAGCACAAAGGTGAAGGGACAGCAGTTTCTGTTTTTTTCACTACAAAGCAGATCCTTTCTGTCACCAAGAAATTATTTACTAAGTTACTTCTTTGGATTAACTGGTATGTCTACTACCCAAAAATGTTGACAGTAGTCCCCCCTTAATAGAAAAATTGCCCTCATAAGCAGAAATAACTAACACTGATTCTGGGCCCTATACGTGTCCAAAGTGGCAGTGACAAGTGACATAACCTTCCTCTCCAGAAGAAGGAGGCCAGAAACTAGAGTTATTTTCTTCTTCCACCATTCCCAAGCCAGGGTAGAAGCAGAAAGCGGCTCTAACCTCCTTGCTTTGTGGGTTTCACAGCAGCAGACTTCAAAATAACAATTGATTTTCTAAGACAGAGGAGTCATAAAACTTTTGAAGTCCAAATAGATTTAATCTACTGCATTTCTTAGAAAATCAGTTAGCATACTTAAAGCCGTTTGATTATTCAGACACAATCTATCTTTGGCAAATCCTTGGTTCATTTTCTACCCTTTTTTTCTTTATCTCTGTTTCTTTAATTACAACTTGTCTGGTGCATATCCTTCAACCACAGCAATGATAACAAGCCTATAACGGCTTTCATTATCTCTTCCTTCAAGATCTCTTTTAAATTCTTGCATTCTGATGAGGTCAGACTAATGACACTACAGTTGTCCAGATCACTATTTTACAGTGCCACACAAGGTTGGACATAATATGGATTAGAAATCGAACTAAAAGTAAACGTGAGGAAATACAGTGAGCAGAGTTGAAAGGGGAACATCTGGCTGCAATTGCAGTCCTTAAGTACTGGATTTGTAGGACTGTAAATTTATATTCTTGGTCCTGAAACAAGACGTAGGAACGTCCTAACAGAATTTGCAGAAAACAAGCAGTTTCACATATTGCCAATCTTCAAGAGAATTAACGTATCATGCTGTAAAACTCTGAAACAGAAATTAAGTTCAAACATACAATGTGCAAGATCAACTTCTGGGCAAAAACGCCAAGCTGCTTTTATAAGCTGGGAACTCATCAATCAGAAATGCCTAAGGAAGAGAATGAGTGTTAAACAATCAAAAGTTACCAAGAAATGCAAAAGTGTCTGTAAAGACTGAACATAAAGTACTGTCCTTTTAGAATAGCATGTTCTACTTATTACTTTTATAACACTGGTACTCCTACAGTAAAGAAAAGATACTGTACAATAGAACTGTAAACATTAGTACAACTCAAGCACTGTTGAGATTTCACCTAGAATCCTGTTTTACAAATAAACTGAACTGAAACAAGTATAAGGGCTGGCTTAGACTGGGAGGGTAACTGAGAGCCTGTTTGGGAGCAGGCCCTAAAAAAGACTGATCTGATTAGTCAATAGAAATGGAGGCTGAGGGGTAATATCTTTACTTGCTTAAATATATTTCTATCAGTACAAATGTAAATAGGTACAGAACATTCATAATAAAATTCAACAAGAAATTAGAATAAGTTTCTTGATTTTTGGTGTAGTAAGATTATGACACAGCCTTCCATCAGAGAGAGGGTATGGGAGACCCTGAGAACATATTGCTTTTAAAAAGAAAGAAAATAGGAATCTAATTTAAAGGTATGGCAGTCAGCAGGGTAGGAGTAAACTCAAGTGCAGATTTAGCACCACGATCTTCTGTCCCTGGAGGGAAATTGGTAGCCTCGGTGGAATGACTAGATCACTCACTTTGAGGGCAAAAAATATGGTCCGGCAAGGAAGTCAGCAGGAAATCCAAAGGAGGGAGAAAAGAAAGTTAACCCAAATACTTTACACTTATGTAGAAACTTTTCAGATCCACATTAAATAAGAATATGTTGGTAACTCCTTGTAATTTAAGCATGTTTCCCCAATGTAAAAGTAATGAAAGTTAGGCTACTCAGATATTAGTTTCACTGAAAGAACTGTCAAGATATTGTGTTTCTTTTACCTACAGCACTACAATGAAATATTTTTTAATTTGCACTTAAGGAAGTAGAGATTGCCTGCTAAGACTAATTCATTGCATTTTCTCTTTTCTCTCCATAAAAGCATAATATACTAGAGAGGAAGAATAGGGAGATAATGAAACTGCATAATAACTTGATAAGACTGAGTTTTAAACAACTGGCAAACACATAAGACAGTATTCTCCTGCTCACAGCCTCTAAAATGGATGAATCCTATGTTTATCAAAGGTGCTGAGGAGAGAGAGGAATGAGGAAAATTATGAAGAAAACATGGAAACACAACACAAAGACTTCTGAGCAAACTTCATATGAATGAAGTTTTCCCCAGATGACATGCACATGCTGATGCAAGTGATTAAGAGACTGGGGAGGGACAGTTTTGAGTGCCCCTGAACAAAAGCATGTGTTAGACACAGCGCGTTGAGAGACTTGAGTATGAACTGTACAGCAAAAACTCTCTGTGCATCTTAAAATAATCTGGAATAACGCTGTCACAATCTGACACGAGCTCCTTCCTGTAGCTTTTCTAGCATTTTATGTAGTAGACAACTACAATATTGATAATTATTATTTCTATGGTACATGTACCATAGCACCATAGAACATGTTCTATGGTGCTATGTACCATAGTACATAGCCCTTGGCAAAGGGGCAACCTGTAATAGCAAATGGCATTTGATTTTACTTTCAGAATCCTGCTTGTACAATGCAAGTTACAAGCTTCCCTTCCCTTGGTGATCTTCTGCCCCAGATAATAACACAGATACTTGTGTAAATCTGGTGAAACTGACAGATTGCACTGGAATGGAAAAGAAATAAAATACATAATATTTTCTTCAAATGGCTTGGACATTGAAGTTGCCAACTCAAGTATCATTATAAAGGGAAATGATGGAAAAAATTATTAATGTTTAAGAAGTAAAAATATTATTTGCCAATTCATACTGCTGTTTGTTATGATTCATGCCTGAATGTGAATTTTGGACAAAACATTCAAATGTGTATGAGGTAGAGCACATGTTTAAATCCCGTTCACAGTAGGGATGAATTCATCATTTATTTCAGTGCTGTTCACAATACGAATCCAATACTAAATTATCACATACAAATCTGTATAAACACAGGAGTGCTAATAGAAGAATGTCAGCTTTTACACAAGCAAAGAAGCCAAGACTTCACTCTGTAAATTTTTCAAGGACATTTCCAAAGATAAGATTCATGGAGTAGACAGCGATCATAGACATCATGCATGTTGTTGTCAGATTAGTTTTCCCCTTGTTTTGCTGGGAGAACAAATGTAAAAATATTAACATATTTTGTTAATGTTTTCACGGTAGAGTTAAACTATTTTTGTAAAGTAAGACTTCATGTTACATGTATTTAAAGGTGTCATGCAAGAATGCATTTTCCTAGACAATTCAACATTCTTACTGGAATTGCAGTAAATTCACAAATAATTGAGCCTTAGGATAATATTAACTTTATAACATTCATTCTCTGCTCTTTTAATAAATATGCAGATTTCTTTGTTGAGTGAACACATTTGGTTTTCAGGATTTCTTTGTCTAGGAATTGTACACACATTCCTCAGTCTGTAATTCAGAGAACACCCCATACATACAGAAATAAAGTTGTCTTGCTGATTATAGAATCATACACACTTAATAGGAAAACTCTTTTCAATTTAGCTTCTGTGTACAAATATGAGTAATCATTTCAGATATACTAAGTACATATTTAGAAAAAAGCTTTATGTATGGAAGAAAAATTGCATTTTCTAATTATGGAAATGTACACACTTTAAGAGGTAATAGACCAACAAATGTTGTGTGTGAATCTGTTGAACCCGATTACATACGTCATTTATAAAGTGGGAATATAGCTAAGAGCATCATTTGCAGAGGCAGTATAAATAGTCATTAAGGACAGTTTAGATATTTGCCTGCTTTCCTATAATCTTCCCTTACATATGTCAAGAAAACAGGAGGAGAGGACCCAGGACCCTGCAACAAAACCTACGCATGAAGTTTCATTCATACAAGGTGCACGCTTCTGAAGGAAGCTCAGAGCTCTGCCCAGAAAGATTCAACTGCATAACCAGGTCCTTAGGGAACACGTTTCCAAGCAAAATCTAGGAGCAACAAAACAGCTATTCACCCTTCAGCACTATGCCAATTGCGTACATAGCGCTAACGCTGTCACCTTTCCAATGAGAAAGAAACACGAATTCCTAACAAATTCGGACATTAAGAATGTCTCTGCACTCTGCCCGGTAATGTGACAGCTAGCATCAGCCTGCCTCAACACTGCCAGGCAGTTTATTCATCAAAAACTAAACAATCTTAATGGGCAAACTTCCATTTTCTGGTCTGGAGCACAGCAGGATGTTTAAAAGCTACTGCCTTCAACTCCACTGCTGTGATAAGCAAAAAGAGTATGACAGGCAGAGACCCTTCATATTTAACCGATGCCTTCTTGAAATACTATAAAATCTATATGATTATTAGGATAGTCCTGAAATCTTCTATACCTGGAAGAATGCAGGAATTGAATGTTCGTATTAGACCTCTCCTATAAGTGCTGTTATGAATCTCACTTGGGCTCTCTCAAGGAATATCAATTTGCAGTAAATGGAAAAGCTCCAAGACAGATAAAAACATAAAAGTATCAAAAAAGCCAAATTCAAGTCCAACTTGAATGGGACTTTGACTTGGATATCTGACATCGCAGGTGAATGTCTTTACCACTAGATATTCTTCCCATCTCGTTTCTCACAGAGACGCTTTGAAAAGCCTTTTTATCCCACTGTGGCACAGAATCACTTCTGAAATCTCAAGAAAAAAGTGCCAGATGTGGAAAACAGTTGCTATGCACAACTTTGTAAGATGCTAGATTGAATGCTGCATTTGCACATGCTGCAGCTCTGACTCTGCATATTTTCCTGTGCTTGGTAGCTGTGTGCATCTGAGCCCCGAGCACCTCGGGGGGCAATCCAGATGCAGTTACTTCTGCATAACGGGAAAGCATTTGAACACAAAGCTTGTGGTGCTGCTTCACCTTTGTGCCTTTCCAAGGCTATTAGGAGTAAATTCTCAGGAAGTTCCCTACACTTATAACTGGGTCCCCACCTCTCCTGTGGTTTGATTGGGCCCACAAACCACATAGCAGCTACACCTACAAGGCATCCTATAGAGCAAAAATGCTTGTTGCTGTCTAAATGTTGCTGTGATAGTTTTAAACTTCCCTCATTGATGTTTATGTCTTTAACTGAACTGTTTAACCTGCACTGAAGGGTAAAGAATAATCTTCCCTAGGAATGAAACACAGACAATAGAATAATTTAAGGAAACATAATTGGCCAGGGTGGTGGGGATGGGGGAAACATTCAAGCCTTGTGGGAGAAACCACTGTGCAAGAAATTAAGCAGAACTCTTTGCATCCATCTAATTGAGAGGGAAGTTCTGCAGGTATGTAAAAACAACGTGTGCATGTAGTATGGGGTTAATCAGATGAAGAACCATCACTTTGTACTTGGCATGGCAGCATGTGCTAACTTGATTATAAATCCTTATTTATCTTTTCTTTTTCAGAGACACATGAATCCTGCCTATGTGTCACCACTGTCTGCCAATACATGTCCCTCTGAGGAAAATGCATTTTGTGCAAGTCTTTCCTCGGATCCGAATACCAATTCAGCCACGAGATAAAAAGTCTAAGATCCCCTTTGGAAAAAAGCCTGACAACATTTAAAATGTAATTGCTTTTGCAAACTGACAACTAATTATCCAAAAGCAAAATGCACGTTAGGCATTTAAACAATGAAATGTCAGTCAGTATAATAGAAATGCCACTATACTTTTTGCTTTCGGAAATTATTTTAGTCTTTAAATTAATCTATCTACATATACAAAGGCACATGTATTTTGCAATTATGCTTATTCACATAACATAAAATCTTACTGAATTGTATTACTTCTACCTACAGACTGCTTGCTTATGTCCTTCTACTACCACTGTTATTTGTAAAGGTACAAATACCACTAATACTACAAGCTGTTTCATGCCCGCGTTTGTTTTTAAGTGCTCTCCGCACTATCTTGCTGCTTGCCAAGGGAATTTTCTATCCACTGCTGATCACTAGAACATACTTACTTTACTGCGTTATGAATCTGTAAGTCAAACATCATTACACAGAAATGAGCCATGTTAACATTAGGATTGTGAGGTCTGCAAAAATGGCCCACCATGAAGCTGCAAGAACAACTTATCTGAAGGATGTGCTCCATTTCCCTAACTAATCACAATCAGATTTTGTACGAGGCAAGATTAAAGAATAAAAGAATATTTGTTTGCTTAAAACATAAGTTTTTTTAACAGTGGAGAAGTGACAAACAAGCGCACAGTTAAGACCCTATTCAGCAGTATCTTCCCTAGACACATCATTCCTAGTTCTTCACATCAGGTTCTTCAACATCCCGTCTCAGCTCTGAGGCTAACTCACGCCTGCACCATCCGTCAGGTGGAGCCTGCCTTATGGAGGGGAGCATCTTCCAGTTACACGCCCCTTGCTCCAGCTGCTGAACACAGCCAGGGAACCACTGCAAGCAGCTGCTCAAGCCTTCCTCCTCCTTGCCCCTTCAGGGCAGAAAGGCTGCTGCTTACCCCTGTACTTCTCTTTACAGACTCACTCCCTGTGGCAGGGCACGGCTATGTCATATGGCAAGGCACAAGACTTAATTTCTTCCACTTTAAATTATCAAAAAAGATATCAAACAAGGCAGTGCAAATAGTGAAACTGAGAATGCATTCCTTTGATGAGCATGACATTTGTACCCCAGTACAACTGCCTGTTTTAGAGAGCCCCAAGTATGTCACATACACGTGGGAATAAATACGTGTATGCTGTAGATTCACACGTACTGTCTGTGTATATTCAGGTACATGTAGACATATTAAAACAATGAAAATTATTTCTAAAACATTTATGTATCTTTTATACTTATGAATGTACATACATTCACCTACACATACGCATATTCACCGCGAGGGTGCAGGCACAGGTGAGTGTGTACACACTTACATATAGGTACATTAGGATTGAAGTTCTCTGAAAAAACAAACCCACAAGACAGAAGCTGCACTCTCACAGAGAGACAGAATGATTTGTGCAGAGAACTACATTGGACTTGACATCCAACCGCATTGGAAATAAAATTCTAGAGCAACAGACCAGGATTCAGTGCGAGCAAAAGAAAGACTTCCCTCATGAATATTTATGTGGAACTGTTCAACACGAGCAAAAATGATAAGGATGTGCCACTGGTACTCATGCTGTAATACCATATTTTAACAAAACAATTTGGAAGTATGAAATAAAATATACAGTTTTTTAATAGATCCAGAAATGCAGCCCTGTTCCAAACACATCCATCATTTCACCTGTAAGAGTCATTCTGTTTAAGCAGTGGCCCTACTTAGGTATAGCGCTATAAGTGGGCATGAAAATATATCCTCTGTAAATTTGCTATAATAGAGTAACAGTAGTTACTGTAACTGAGGTTGCCAAATTGTTTCCTCTAAATACTCACTGCGTGGTCCAAAATTTTCTATTTCCTGTCTCTGTTCAAGAATGGTTTCTATTCAATAATTTACCATTATCTGTTCTGTAGCTTCAGTAAGAGAGTTCACTCATCTTTGTTGTGATGAGAATAAAAATTATACTTTCTCCATTATAAGGAAAAAAAGCAGAGTTTTTCTGGGCAACATTTTAACCTAAATAACTGAAAATTTAAAGAGTTCCAATTTGTCACCACAGCAGTCCCTACTGAGAAACAGGCATAGCATTATGTAAAAATGGCCTTGATTTGACTAAATTATGAGCTTTTGGGAAATGGTGTTCAGAGTTTTTCTTAAACTTACCAAGTGGGCAATGCACTGCACACACATTTGTAGCTTTACAGTACACTGCCTTACTGAGACACTCTAATTTAGTCACATATGGTACAGGAAATCCAAGATCAGAAATAGACAGTTTAACTTCTTTCACTCCTCTTATTCATTTTTCATTAGAATACCTCTTCAGTCAATTACAAATCAAGAATTATGAACTGCTCCATCTCCATGTATATTCGAATTATTGAACATCTTCATTTGGTATATATAGCTCTAATTTAATGAGGCCCAAATGAGACTCTAGCCTGATTCATAACTTGCAAGAATAAAAGACAAATTGCCCTGTAGTTGTGAAAATTGATGCCATGGGTTCACTCATGACGTACCCTGCAGATGCAGGCACCATCTCTTAATCATCCACATCAAGATATCTGTGAGACTTCATCGAGGCACTCTCCCTCCCTGAGTGCCACATTCAATTCAAAGGGAAACCAGATGGCACAGGGAGGTCCCGACTGCATCTTGCAGTGTAAGTATGGGTAGGTGCCCATCTGAGGACCAGAACTATAATCGCACAATGCATACAGTTTATAGGTCATAGGTGTAGAAACGTGTCATTTTTATGTTCTCACAAGGACAAACTTTGGAGTTGCCTTCAACTTTAATATTTCCCAACTTGTTTTGGTGCTTAAACATACTCTTCCTCCTTTGATGGCCATTGGGTAGATAAATCACACAGTTATGTTTTTGTTTCATTAATGGAAGCTTCACAGTTATTTCGAGAAAATATTTGCATAAGAAAATGTAATATTAATAAATATTAATAATGAAGGCTTTAAAACTATTTTGATGAGCATTTGTGCCTGTAATATGCAGCAAGGCAAATGTCTGTTACAGATAACACAAGGAAGGCAGAAGTATGATGATTCAGTTTGTAAGTCAGGGACTTTAGTAGCTGATTTTTGAGCTATTCACCAAGGTGGTTTTTTGCAATAGAATTTGAACAAGATCAAGAGTGTCTGGATAAACATCCTTCTCTGCTGCTTCTGTAAAGAAGAGACACAGCTAGCTCACACATTTTAAATATCCATGGAGCCAGTCATTGTGAAGATCCTATGCTTTGATGCCAGGTTGATAACACTGTGATTATTGGAGTCATTTGCAGTGGAAAGGAAAGAGCAAGGAACACTGTCTTATATTATTTCATGTGCAAATGGGGAGACGGAGCAGACGTGAAGCAGATATTCTTGCTGCACTGTTTCACCTTCCCCCTCACCTTCCCACACACTTTCCCAAGATTCAGGGTATGTAATAGTGCTATTTTGGAGATGAGTGAGCTGTGACTAGTTCATAGCAGGCTTTTTCAGTAAACCAATTTTAATTTTTAGTAATACTAAGCAGAGCAATCATAAACAGAAAGAATCATTTTGTGATGACAGTGATGAATTTCTTGCAATTTCCTCTATCACAGTAAGAAAATGGGAAATATAGCCAAATATCATTTCCTTCTGCAGATTTATCATCAACAGATCGTATTTTATTGCTATTATACGAACATTGTATTTAGATACTTGCACTCAGAGAAAACCTCCTCATTTTCGGCAATTTTCCTTTTTATAACTCTTGAATTCCAGCTAATTTCTGCCTCATTACTTTAATATTATTTCTCACTGATGAGAATTTTAGGAGAAGGGACATGCTTTACAACATCAGTGCCTCTTCATGAAAAGAGAATGTAAAAATAAGTATGAAAGCAATCAAGTCCAGCAGAAAAAGGACAGGCATTAGAGCCTCAGTCCAGATTTATTTTTTTAAAAAACAATTTCCCCCCTCATGTCACTGATGATTTAAAAGAAACAAAAAAGCAACTTCATATATCAGGAAAAAAATCTAATAAGGGAAGAACATATTATGAGATTGATTTTGATTTGTTTACTAGAACCACCAGTTCCTCCTAAGAATAAAAGACCAAGACCTAAGATATATGTTAAAACTAACCTGATAAAAGAGACTTCGAAGATTAGCCACAGATAACCATAGTACTAGTTTCAGACTTGAGAAAACATTTTTAAGTGGCATCACCACCCCAAAGTAAACCCCAGGTGAAAAAATTAACATCTCTGCATCCTAACAGCCAAGCAGAAACCATTTTTGAACACCATAGTCCTTCCTCATTCACAATATGCAATTAATCCTCTCCTGCTATTTATATCCCTAACATCATCTCATATCGAGCATCCTTGGCACTAGAAGTCACTTAGAAAGAATCAATGACCATTCAACTATCTGTTTCTCAAGAGACTGCATGCTTCGTATGTTTTTATACTCATCAGGAGTAGATGCCAGATCCACCTTTCAGTAGCTTAACAAGCACCTAGATCTTCTTTCCAGGTTCAGTAGCTGCTCACAGCAAGGCTGCTTTCAATCCAGCCAGGGGGTTGAACTCTTGCCTCTTTCCTACCTGTAGCCTTGGGAAATATCTCAGCTGGACATCAGTCACTACGACCTAAATTTTTATCTCTGCCTTTAAGTAATGGATTTTGTGGAAGGCTTTGCAGTAATTCCTGAAAGTGATTTTGCATTTTACCTCACAACACATGGGAAACGCATGGTCTCTAACTGCTCAGTTAGTTGAGGAATGCCAGGGGTCATCTAATAATGGCACAGTCAACAGCTTCAGCACTATCACCCCACAACTAACACGATACTTCTTCGGACATGAACTGAATGGAAGTACTGTCATGGCTAAACACTTTTATGGATCAGGGAAAAGGGGAGGGAGTAGGAAGGCAAGCGATCACAAGTTTCACAGTACCTTTCATGACAGTCATTCTCATGGCAATGCACCACTAAGTACTCAATGCTGGATGAATCCTAGCAAAGGTAAGAAAAGAACTGGGTCTTCTCACCCAAATTACTGGGAAAGAAACACCCAGCCAGATGAATTCTGCTGATTATAGACAAAAGTAAATGCAATTACAGCAGGCTGCACTGCCTGTTCAAAAATTCTGCTCACATGCAGTGACCCTGTGGGGTTTTGGCCCTGCTAGTAAATGTCATCCTCAGAAGCCTGTAAGAAAGAACATGTGGATCCCCTAGTGAGCACCTTCCTAACATAACCACCACAAAGAAATCACTCCAGGTCTCACAATAAAGTGTAATTGCTGAACTTACACTAATAGTATTCCTTCCCCAGGGCTCTGTGAGCTGCATGTCCCCATAGTCCAACAGCTGATCTCAGAGCAATAAGAAGAGAAAAAAAGAAAAAGAGGAGCCAGAAAGATATGTAATCAAGTCTCTAGTTCACCACCACAAACAAACTGTTTGTAACACTACATGTATTCAAAGAGGCCAGCAGCTGAGCTGACACCTACAGCCTATGGAAAATAGGCCTTTAATTTGTACACCCTTCCACACCATTTTCAGCGTAGACACTGACCCATGGATATAGGCAATAGTAGCGGTGGGTTTTCCTCTTGGAAATGCTACTGCTAAAATAAAGCTGCTGAGGTCTCCTGTTACAGGCCAGCTTGTTTCTTGTATAAAACACTGCCATAAAGTAAATGCTGCCACAGGAGCAGACAGCATGCCAAGCAGACTCTGCTGATCTGAAATGTATCCAAAATATCTAAACCTCTCGAGTCTGTAAATTCTGGTTGGAAATTCCATGACAACGAACTTTCCAGCACTGGCACTCTGGGATCTGGAAATTCATCTCTTCTCTTGGTCTTGTTAATTCCTGGATTTATGCTCACTTCTGTGTGCAGCCCAAATTAAGTCAGATTCTACTCAATTATACTCTGAACTAGAGAATATTTCCCCACCCAGTTGCAAGGTGTTCCATCATAGTGAAATAAAAAAAAGGGTACAGAGATGCAGCACAGAAGACAATTTTTTTTTTGGAGGACCTAAGCTTGCTTTGCTTTTTTTTAATTACTCCTCCATTTTTCTAGGAACATACTTATATTGTTTGTATTTGAACAGGAAAATACTACCAGCTACATGCCCGTCTGTGATAACTTATTACTTATTATAAAGAAGAAATACACCAGATTAACACATGAATAAAACACATATCTGCAGAAATAAATTCCACCAATGAACCTGTTCTGACACCGGTATAGCAGGGAGCAAAATTTTCCAAACAAAACATGACTAGAACATAGCTAATCTTTCATACTGAAATAAACTTACATTAGTTGGCCTGGGAAAACTTTAGTAGTATTGTAGTAAAGGAAAGTCATTCTGATAGAGAAGTGAAATTAATTCTGTATTCATATGTTAAAATTCTTGGACTGATTCCTCAATATTTGCCATTTAGAATTTACTCCTAATTGATAGGCTTCTAAAAGAAGCTGAGGAACAGTCCCAAGTTCATTCATGGGTTCAATTCTTTCTTCAGAAGAATAGCATCATTTCCTCTGTCCTTATCTAGCTTTTCCCCATTATTATTTTCAATTTGGAGATCAGTTACAACAGTAGATATCTCAAGAGTGCAGACATTCACAGACATACCAGTGAAAGACCTGACAGTCACAAGAAAATCAAGCTTTTTTACTGAATCCAGAAAGCATGAATGTCTTCCTTGGGCTTAAAGAGGGAAGATATTAATTTATTTTGCCAGCAGAGCTGACGTCCCACTTCTTGGTGGATTATCAATAGGAGTCCTGGTTAAAAGCAAAACAACTATTCCTTCTACATTCCTTTTTAACCTTATGCAAGGTTAAGAAAGAACTGAGCTTTCACACTGAAATAAGAGATTTTTGTCAAATTTTATACAGCGTGGTTTTTTTGTTTTTTTTTTTTTTACAGTAAAAGTTTAGAATGCCATGGTAAGAAATTGATTTGATCTGCTCTTAATCAGCCTTGTGAAGCTGCAGTAATTTAGGATCATTGACATTTAACTCTTACTTGTTTATAATTTTAATAAAATCTTGGAACTTGAGCCTGTTACCTCGGGGCAAAGGCAATTTCACTGAGGAATCTGAGAAATGTGGCTCAGTTTCTGAAGTCAACCCTTTGTCCATAACAATGCAAACAGATCAATTTTTATGAAAACTACAGGACTAGAGGGTGAAAAATCACCTTGACCAGATGGCCATTCCAAATTCCCATTTATTGCTGGAGGATGATGGATGGGTTTGACGCTGAATTTTTACACTGTAAAATTCCACCCTTCAAAGCCCCATGTGAAGCCTGTCTTGCCATATGACAGGAGAAGGAACGCAGCCCATCAGTGCAGGATCCCATTAGCGAGTGTGTTCTCCCCCACAGGCTTACATGATGTTGCTGTGGTCCCCTCACTCCCAAGCCACTCTCATCTATTTAGCTACAGCCAAACTAGTGACCTAGAGCAGAAAGGAGGTCACAGTGGCATTCTGAAGTATACGTGAGCTAAACATCATGCTACGGAAAAAAACAAACCCACGTAGATAGAATATGAACATACATGTAAGAATTGACACACTTGTCCATACAGCTTCCATTCAAAGCTAGCATTTCAATCAACTCCTTTTGAGTTGTATCACTTTGAGTTTTTTCATCCATTTAGAACATGAGAAAGATACTTTATGACACTGTGACAACTTTGTTATTTTCAGTTTTCCTCCAGATCTGCATCTCTTCACAGGCTGGGAGAAAGAGAGATGTTCATTTTGAAAACTTACCTGCACAGCAGGTGCTTCACAAGTGCAGACTGAACAATTGGATCTCTCCATAAGCTCTTTATTTTGTTTTTTTGGAGTGTCATATTCAGATGAGATAATGCTTCCCTAGAGAATAAGACAGCAATTGTAAGGGAATCAATATCATACATAACTTTTTATTTCAGTGGTAATATAATATTTTCCTTTTTTTTTTTTTTAATTGGACTATTTTTCAGGTCAGCTAAGGCAATGAAAAGTATACTAGAGTCCCATATGCTCTCTCAAACACACAAGCTCTTAGAAGTTTACACAGCATACTTCTCCAACCAAATAATAAGCAATAGATAAAGCTTTATCTAAAATACTGGGCCACATTCTCTGGTAAGTGTATATTTATGTAGTCCACTGTATGCTGCAGAGACCCAGCAGGAGGGGAGGCAGGGAACAGGCATCTCCCTGCAGCCACAGGCATCTCAAAATACCTTCTGGTGGCATCAACTGGTATTCCCCCAGGGCTCTGCTAAACAGCTAGTAGAAACTCTCCTCACCTCTTTAAAAAGCTCAACATGTTCTTTTGCTGCAGGAAAGGGAAAATGCATATGTTGCCTATTAAGTTCCCCAATAAGTCTAGTTCAGCTTTTGCTGTGAGCCACGTTTGGTCCATTGGCAGAAAACAACTCCGTACAGTGGACCTTTTTGGGAACACATGCCTTTGGTGGGTGGGGAGAGGGTGAACCATGGCAGAATTAGACTTGATCATCTGACCTTTCAACCTTCATAAGCCAGGAGAAGCATCAAAATCTCACATCTGCACATTGCCTGGCAATTAGGCCTAAGTTTGGTAACATGGCATTCAGATGCCTATTTTAAAAGGCATCGATTCAGTTGTGGTAAACAGCACTACTGCAGTCTGGGCAGTTTTAAACTGCTCGCTGCTCAGAGAGGGGTAGTAGTCCACTACAGGGCTCACATCAGGCAACCAGAGAGTTTACCTGTGTTTCAAACCCTACATAGCTGCAGCTATCCCACTGTGCTGGTCAGAGCCACGCTTAGTGTGTCCATAGACCAAAATGTTATCCTTCAGAATGCAACTTCAATGTGAGTCTCAGGAGAGCTTTCCTTCTGGGTTAAATACAATTAGAAGTCACAAAGTGCTCAATATCACTAATTACGGTCCCCCGGCAAAGTCTCCTGATTGCACACAAGCTGAGATCCAAACCTAGGCTACCACCCAGCTATCTACATTTAGATTCCACCACCTCGGTATAGTAGCACTGTACATTTTCTTTACTATCTTAGAAATGTATATCGTGCTTATTAGATGGTATCAGAAAGAAAGAAAAAATCCCCCCCCCCAACTCAGAATGTGCATTCCCATGCCCCTCCAAATCATAGAATCTTTCAAATTTGCAAAGACCCTTAAGATCATCGAGTTCACATATTTGCTTGTCACTGGTAGAAGTGTGCCCCTGCATTACCTCTAAATCTAAAATGGAAAGTGTTCATATTAATTTCTTCAGTATAAGAAGTGGCAAAAAATAAGCTAAGTTATTCCACCCCTAAACTTAATTACCTATGGGGAATATAGACTAGAAGCAGAGATGGGATGCAATCTTTAATTTATTAATTATTTAGCATAGTCTGATTACTTGTTTAGAGACAAAAGCATTTGAATTAGTGCCAGGAACCTTGCCTCACCTCTAGTTTGATTCTACTTTTCCCTCTGCCATACAAACGTTTTTATTTCAAACCAGATTGTAATTTGTTCAAAGACAGCAAACCTGATATGTCAAAAACTTGTTCGACTGAGCAGCTCAATCTTAAGAGCACTTGCACATGTAAATGCTTCACATCATATAACAACAGGCAATATTTTACTTATACACCGATAGTTAAAGTTTTGTTAAACTTCTATTCTACCTAACACGCTTACAGAGCATTACCAGAAAAGAAGGTTCATTTCGTCTACATACACAAATGCATGTGATGAAGGACATGCTGGAGCATTTTGACTGATCACAGCAAAGAAGTTCCTACGACCATTTTCAGATGTATCTAGATAGAACTCACAATAGTTTTGGGGTTTTGGTTTGTTGTGGTTTTTGCTAAATTTAAAACCAACACACAAAGTTCAGTCATTTGAGAAAGTCACCCTAGAGTAATTGCCACACCAACACTATTTAGTGTGCTCCTTTCCCTTTCTTTCCCTTATTGAAATATATACATCAATAATTATATGCCATTAAATGTATTCTTTCCAACACTCTTGCTTTGTTTCTTTTTTTTCGTTTCACTACAATTACTGCGAATTTCCTTTTACTAATCAACTTGCACTTTTCAAACAATTTTGCCTGCATTTTATGCATCAAAAGGGACAATACCAAATTTTGCTGCTCCTTGAGAACAATCACCTCTGTCATCACACTTTATAACATAAACAAACCAGCCACAAAGCTATTTCCATATCAATCTTTCAACTCTTCTGTTTATTCTAAACATAACTTGGGTAAGGGCCTTTCGAAAGGGGGGTATCTTTGTAGCCTGCCCTGATGGAGGGCTGTTGCACATTCCAAATTTGTTATGATCCTCATCAAGGGTCTCATAATAGGATCTACACAGCAGAAAGAATGAACTGAAGAATTTTTTTCTTTTATTGCATGTTAGCATTTACATGAATCATTAACTACAAAAAGGAACTTTATAAGCTACAGTGTTGTAAAACAAATAGTTTGTTCACTTGAAATAGGGATATAAGACGAGAAAAATACATCGCATTCTCCAAAAGAATGCATTCCATCTCTGCTACATTGAATTATCTAGTTTTTAGGCTCTTTGAGGCAAGGACTGCCTTTTAATATGTTATGTGGTATACAGCCTGAGAGGGTCTTAAGAGCTAGGATACATAGGTAATACCGCAATGCAAATAATAAACACACATAAGTCAACATTGATAGACAAAAAGGACAGGAACTCTGTCCTTTATCAGATCATAATTGTTGGTATCTTCCTAGTCCCAAATGTTTTTGGAACACAAATCCCTTCCAGCTCCCATTAAATAACACATTATTGACTTCTCTCTATACCAAAGACAGTAGAAATGTGCTACAGCCTCAACTAAAGTAGTTATAACAACTCCCATTTCTAATTTTCAGAGGTCATCTGTCCAACTACTGTTAAGTAAAACAGAATAGTAGCTGTTACACCAACTGAAATACACACAGAGATCAACAGAACTGCTAACAAACCTTTTCTTTATGGCTTCTTTCAGACATTATCACGTTTGTTACTGGTCCTTTTTGCAAACCAGTTGCCACGAAAAGTATATTGGGAAACCACAGAGCTGGAAGAAATCCACTCCTCCATATACCTCCATGTTCTTAGCAAAAAACAATGCTGTTCAATTTTCCTTAAGTACATTATGGTATGATAACAATGCACTTCAAGACTCTATTCCTGCTTGATGCTTAACAGGCAAACTATTCAAATAGACAAATTTGCTTAATATCAGCAGTCCTGACCCATACTAACCACAACCAAACATACCTGAGGAACAAGATGACTCTCCTAAAGCTTGCTTATCTTGCAGCTTCATGAGCTACTGCTCCATCCAGAGTGCTGCATCCAACAGTTGCATTGCAGCAATTGAAGCTCCCCTGTCTGATCTTCTGCTGAAATGAAAGGAGAGATTGTTAGCAGAGGCTCTAACTAGACAGAAGGTGGCATTAGAATCACCTGGGATCTCTGGTAGTTAGTAGCTCTCACACCTGAGAGCTCACGCTTCTCAGGTGTTTTTCACTTGTTTTGTTGTAAATCTAATTTTTTTACCAGTCTGGGAAGAGGAGTATTCTTGAGCCATTTTCAGCTGAGAAACAGCCACTAGTCCCACATTATAGAAAACCAAATGTTATTATCTACATGTGGGATGTGCCTTTGATTGTATCATAATTCTCAACAAAAAAATTAAACATGAGGAGGGAAGCTGGGGCATGGTCCTGAGTTCAGGCTTGAGTTGGTGTGAATATATCCTCAGGGAAGCCACTGAAGTATGGCAACTGGTCACACCTAGTCCACTAAAACAAAGGCGCTCTGTTCCTCCATCCTCAGGCATATATGATCCAGAAAACCAACTATTTCACCTGTTTGTCTCAGGATGGTCCTTGCTTGGAGTCAATCCAGTAATGACAATATAGGTGGTCAGAAGCAAGAAGACATTATGAAAAAAAAAAAAAATCAATAAACTAATAGTTTTGTTTTATATAAACTCCTGTGTACTGGCAACTTAATTGAGATGTGTCTTCTTTTGCACAGAGATATGCTAGCAGCATGTATTATTTGGAGTTAGAGTTAGCCAGAGTTTAGAAAACTATATCTTCAGCAGATGAGATAATATTTAGATTCTACATGTGCCACAAAATAAGGAAAATGGATGATGTTAACAGATTCAAAGTTCTTTTGCCCTGTACTTCCCTGGTTATTTTAAGGTTGGAATTTCAGTCTGCTGAAGGTAAAGTCTTAGAGATGAAAGACAACAGTCAATCTTAATAGCTTGATTTTTCAAAACCTGGAAAATTAGAAAGCGGTCTCATCAACAATTACTAATAACTTTTTTATTTTTCTGATTGTCTGGATCTTTTGCCTATATTTAAAGTTAAAATCAAGGCAGTGGTTAAAATTCAGGACTTCAGCAGTGTAAACAATGATTAGATGCTACAGGCTGAAACACTAGGAAGAAGGCAGGTGTAACTTTCAGTACCTCATTTTCTATTTCACTGTTTATTTTGGTCTGTTTAAATTTGGCATAGAATAGGAGTGAAGGAAAAACTTGGATAAGACAAAGCTTTTGTTCTGCACACAGTTAATAAATTAGGAAGAAGCCTGGTGTTAATGCACTGTGATTTTTCTTTTATTTTTCTCTGAGTATTAAACCATCTATTTTAGTCTAAGTATTGGTTCTCTATCTGAAGTTAAAATCATAGCTTGCGTTATCCATAACACTGTCCAAAAGTTATACTAAATAATAGATGGATCCTGAAAATTCAGCAGAGTTAAACAGGCTATTGGAGTCAAAAGGGTCCAATATCTTACTTTCCATTTTAACCTAAAGAATAATATCCTTGTGGTATTTCAGGTGAAAATTAAGGTCAGGATAACGATTAGAATTTGAAAAAGTAAAATGTCAGAAGTCCTCTACATGACTGGAATCGGCTTAATCCACAACGCTATAAAGAGGTCATAGAGGTGATGTCAGCAGTAACCAATTCCTAATGTTATTGTCTGCTGTAGGGATCAGTCTCACGGGTATAAGAAGTCATAGGAACCTAAATGCTCGAGTCAAGTTTATGTTTGTGTTCTTCAAAACTGAAACTTTTAGGAATTATAAATAATGCTTGACTTGTTCATTTTAATCAGGGAATCGCATTGAGTTGTAATTCTGGTCAGGGTTAAGGTTTGGAAAACTGAACAGATCTTAAAAGCAAAACTTTGGTCAACTTCTACGTGCTTACACAGTTAAGAAGAAGAATGACATCAGCACTGGCTAGTGCCCTGTCTTGTATTTTATTTTGGGATTGGTCACAGGCTACAGCTGTTGTTAGCATTGAGACTGAGGATAGAGCTAGAGTTCATGACCAAAACCTCACCTCTTTCTAGCTGGATTCCGGCACATCCACAGATTTGGAGGTGGTTTTGTTTTGGAAGGGTATAAAAGCATTTTCCTGAGTTTGGCACACATAAAGACACACTACCTTTCTATGCAGCGTATGCTGTGGGTGCACATCAAGTCCTAGAGGTCTTTGTGGGCTGTACTTTGGCTCCTAAGGTCTTTTTACCTCAAGTCCAACAGATATATATGGGCCTGGCCAACTGGCTGCCTCTCACTGTTGCCTCCACAATTGCTGCCTCTGTGACCGCTGCCTCCAATTCCTCCCAGTCTTTCACTCAGAAAGGGTTTAACTCAGAACAATTACTCTCACCTTGTATTTTGCTTTGAAAATTTATGCTTCTATTTTGCATCTGAAAAAGTCATCAGTAACACTAACGGGCATAGGAAAATATATTATTTTTCCCCCACGAACCTACAATACCGTTAAACAGCTTTATGAGGAAAAGTTTAATTTGCCTTTCAGACATTAGGCATTGGCCAGTGTTCAAGGAAGCATATCCACCCAGATGAACAACTGGCTTGTTTCAGTACTGAGCAGCCAAATTCATCCCTGGATAACACCAATTAATATTTGTAAGGGATATATGGCAGACATGAATTTAGGCCATTGGAAGAGGCAAAAGTGGTGTATCTTAAGTATTCTGGCAGGACATACCAGTAGATTATTTTCTACAGAAAACAGGTATATGTAAATCTGAGATACACAGGTTTTAACATTCATTAAAAAAGCAATTGTGTCAGACACAGAGCTATTAAGTGTAAATCTCCTCAAAACAAAATTGCCAAAGTGCCCGCATTCAGCATCTTTCCTCACCTCATTTCAGACAGCATATGGATGGATACACGACACAAATATCTTTATATGTAATTTAGAAAAAAAAGCGTTGAGCCTGACTGCCTTGCTTCAGAAGTCTATTTTAGACCACTCATCCCCCACCAATATCAGTGCAGAAGCAAATACTGAAGATTGAATCTCTGCCACTAAAGGCTGGATTCTTTATGGACCCTTCTGATGACTTGTGGTTGCCCCTCGGACAATGAAAAACACTGGGAAATCCATATGCTAGAGATCACTGTCTCCCACGTGGGGGAAAATTATCGTATTTGGAAAAGAAAATTGCAGTGAAGGAACATGCCATGAAAAGGGAAATGTAATTGTCACAGGACTTGCATCAAGGGACTATTCCAGCCACTGTAACTCACACCATCCCTGAAATTGTGCTCTCTGGTTGACTTATCCTGAGAAGGATCGTTAAATTTTACTATTTGGGCTTTTAGGGATACTTGATCACAACCTTAATGGCATAAACTGTGTTTTCATACTTACTGGGGAAGACAATAAGCAAATTACTGCTTCCTTTCTCTTGCAATGGTGAAAATGAATTTCAAAAACTGAAGACTGAAATTACATGCCCCAAAGACCACCGAATTTGTATTGTACTTCAGAAATTGGGAAGCAGTGAGGCACAGAGAATTTCTGCATCTGACTGACAATCACCCACAATATCTTGGAGTCACAGGGATAGAACTTTCAGTTATGTTTGCTATCTGGAAAATATCAATAAAAAAGAGAGCTTAGGTAATATCATTCAGAAGCCAGCTGGCACTAAGTAGGACACCCATATACACCCTTAGGATTTCAATGCAAACTCTTAAACTCTGACCCTGTCTCTAGCAGGAAGGCATCTGCTTGTCTGATATGAGAGCCCATATATGAGATTCCCAGGCATCAAAATTATAAAGCTTTAATAGTGATAAGTGGCATATTATACCTGCTTCAATTACGTAGCTTTCATTATTGCTGACTACTGGAGCAGAAAGTATCACACAGGAAGCACCTGCATTATTGAAGTATCAAAAAAAATGAGGTATAATAGATACATTTTGCTATAAAATATGACATCTAGATCTTTTAAGCATATGCCTCATTTTTGGTTGTAACAAAGATTTTCTGAATTGCTGGTGTTGAACACAGGCAGCGTATCATGGAACAAGTCCTTTGGAGCACATTTCTGGGCACATCAAGGTGAAGAAGGTGATCAGGAACAGTCAGCACGGGGTGAAAAATGCCTGACCAACCTGATTGCCCTCTATGATAAAATGCCTAGATTTGTGGACAAGGGGAGAGCTCTGGTTGTCATTTACCTTGACTTTATCAAGAGTTTTGACACTCTCTCCCACTACACTCTTGTAGCCCTGTTAGGACATTATGGTCTGCATAGGTGAACAATTAGATGAGTAAAAAAAGTGGCTGTATGGAGGGGTTCAGAGAGTACTGGTTAACGGTCATTCCCCACCTGGATGGAGTAGACCACCTGATAGGGGTCTATATGCCAAAGTGGTGCCTCAGGGAACTGTACTGGGACCTCTCCTGTTTAATATCTTCATCAATGTTCACTCACCTCCTCTGATGAGGAGGAAGAGATGATGGAGCTCAGCAAATTTGCAGATGACTATAAATGAGGGACCAGCTGATACTCAATGGCAGGGTGGGCAGGGCTGCCATTTGGAAGGACCCATACATGCTGGAAGAACAGGCCAACAGGAATATCATGAAACTGAGCAAGGATAAATGCAAAGTCCTACACCTGAGAAGAAATAACACCTTGCAACAACAAAAGAGGCTGGTTACTGACTGGGGAGCATGTCTGCCAAAAAGGACCTGGGCCTGCACATAAACAGCAAGCTGAGCATGTGTCGAAAGGTGCTCTCGCAGCAAAGAAAGCCAACAGCATCCTAGGCTGTATCAACAGAAGCAAAACTGGTAGATCCAAGGAAGTGATTATCCCCCTTCACTTGGAACATTTTAGACTGCATCTAACCCTATCCAGTTTTTGGCCTCCCAATTCAGGAAAGACATCAACAAACTGAAGAAAATCCAGTAGAGGGCCATGAGGATAGTCAGGACACTGAAGCATGGGCCCTGCAAGGACAGACACAGGAGCAGGGCTTGTTCAGCCTGGAAAAGAGCCAACTTTTGGAGGACTCAACAGCAGCTTTCCAATACCTGTGAAGAAGTCCTCAAGAAGACAGAGCCAGGCTGTTTGCAGTGCTGCATGGCAGTAGGATGAAAGGAAATATGTAGCTGTCTCTAATGATATTAATTCTATAATATGTGCTTCTGCAGGAAACATGAAAGGAATTAATCCTCAGGTTTTATTGAATGGGTGAGAAACCTTTGCATGGCTTTACAACGTGACATGCATTTCAAAATGCTGTACTCAAGAAAATCCTGACAGAACCCCACAGGCTGAAGATGTCCCAAGGATTAAGAAATTTTTTAAGTATCTTGGACATGCCTTTTTTCTTCCTTGTCCCCTAATCTGCAGTGCATAAAGTTTGTCTCTAGGAGAGAATATGATCCACAGTTATTACATATATCTTACAGTGGTATAAACTACCAATTTTTAGCAAAATAATTGCTCTCCACAGTCATGCCGTATTTCCTCTGTACAGTATTTGCAAAAACATGTTTTAGGAATCATTTATCAACACACTTTCTCAGCAGAGGTTTTCATAAATAGTCTGATTTCTTATAACTATTTCTGTTTGGGGGGAAATAAGTTCTGAGGTCTCCAGGATTAGCATGCAAATTATTATTTTCACTTTCAGGTTTGGGTCCTTGCTTGCTCATGTTACACTGTTCTCCAACTATGAAGGCGAATTTCCTTCACTAGCCACCAAGCCGAGAGAATTAAGATGCAAACTGTAACATTTGAGAAGAAAGCAGAATAATTTCAAAGCTCAGAGACTCTCTGACCCTTTCTCTCACATCTTGAGTTTGGCAGGAAAAATGTAGACTTATTTTCCATTTGTTTGTTAAGCTAGGGTCGTGTCTGCTAAGTCCAAAGAACCACTTATCTGAGGATCAAGTCACAGTGGAATCAGCACCAGCAGAAGGAAAACACAAGTAGAGACTTTTCATTATTTGGAATTTAACAACAGTAATGCAATAGCAAAAGGAGAGGCCAGGGAAAAACAAATCTAGTGATTTTTTACTTGCCTTCTACGATTGCATCCAGACCAATTGGGTGAAGTAAATGTTTAAATAAAGGACTGTAAATAGGCATTGTATCTCTTAGATTTCACAATTCTGAAACAACAGGCTTCTTCAATCAGATGTCTGAAATCCACTCTTCTTTGCAGACAGGAAGCGCAAATGGGGCTTAAGTGGAACAGCGCATTAACTCTCTGCAGAGGAGGGGGTTTTATCAAAGGCCAGCATCTCTTAAACAGGTGTCCAAAACACTGCTGGGGATTTTTTTTTTTTTTGTATAATACTATTCTTTCTGTATGCTATATGCATATTATAATTGGTAGGTACTCCATAATTAATGTAAGTCCATAATTATAAGGTTGCATCAATGCAGTACTGGAAACTTAAAGCAAGGTGAGGGGAAAAAAAAACCAACACAGACCATTATAAAGCAAAAGGCTCCTTTTGAAATTTTTTCCTTTCAAAAAAACAGTTGGTTTGGGATTTTTTTCTTTTGATCTTCAAAGGAGACAATTGTTTTTCAGTCATGACCTTTGGATGCTTACAAGAAGCTGCGCTGTTCTACTCCTGGTTAGAATCTCGTAGCTACTCTTGCCTCATCTACGCTACTAAATAAATAATAAATAAAATGGACAAGAACCTATCTGGCACAGTATGTCTCATGTATGTATAGTTAATTTCTCTTACCTTCCAACAGAAAAGTTGCCACTAAAATACCCATTGTAGATAGTCCCTAAGTCATGCTCATCCTCAGACTGAGTCTGGGAATTGTCTGGGAGACTCCTCATTGTCACGAGACAAGACTACGCGAAGAACTGTGCTTATAACTAAGCAACTGTGGGAAACGATCTAAGACCATGCCTTGGCACTATTTTGCTTATCACTAAGATGCAGCCAATGATCTTATAGTGCATAAAGGCACAATAACAAAAGGAACATGCACCATTTTCTTAATCTTTCTCGAGAAAAAAACATTAACAAATATGGTGACCTACATTTATCAGGACAGGCCTGTGAACCTCTCACTGAACTGGTGGGTATGGGCTGAGGGGGTCAAACATCATCATATCTTATTTTGAACTGAACTATGTTGATATAATTTCAATTCTTTCAGAAAAGTTATTCTTACTCTGCTCTGATAATATAAAGAAAATATTCCTATCCAGTTATCCAGCCTTTTATAGAGAACAACATCTAATTTCTTCCCTTGCTATATTGATATTCAGTTTTGTCTTTTCCTCTGTTAATATGCCGCCTCTGATCTGTTATCAATGGATACTGTGAAACTTGGTTCTCCTTTAACTGATTTCTATCACAACTTTGTTACACATATCTGACAAACTTTCCAGAATGCCAAGCATATTGTGTTATAAATTTCCAGCTGAGAAACACAAAATATGTTTATAGAGTACCAAATAGCATCTTCCTTAAGCTATAAATATCAAATACGTTAAGCCATTTCTAAGCAACTATTTTGTCACCTACATGACAACAGCAGCAGAAATTCACTCCCTATGAGATTTCACAAAATCTAGAAAATTCTGCATTTTCAGTCAAGCCGTTGCACATCACGTAACGTAGAAGCTGTGCACAAGGTACCTCCGGGAAGCTATTAGCTCACACACTCTTGAGCTGCTTTGTCTAAAAATTATTCTTGAACGTGCCTGAAGAATTCTGCTCCATTGAGCTGATGCACGTTGAACATCCAAAACAATGAAATTCTTATGCCTTCATACTGAACAAATCATTTAAGTACTTTTTGTCTGAAACACCTTAGTTGGATCAGCTGCTGTCCAACAATTTCACTGTAGATTTCCCAGGTTTACACCAGTAGAAGTGCAAAAGGGATTTATCTGGCTCTATAGACTAAATTTTCTTCTATGGTCAATGAAACATGGAACAGTAGATGTTGCTGAAAACTTTAACCTGGAGTACTTCAAAATAGAATTCATTATCTTATTGATAAAGTCGTATCTATATTTATAGATCATAATCATTGTTATGGAATCAAGTGCTAAATTGGAGGAATATCTTTAACGCAGAGCACAGTCCGACTACAAAGCGCAAACCAGCTGCAGACCCATTAAAACAAACTGATTCATGCTCTTCTAATTGGAGTCCAGCCCTGCTGCTTCCTCCATTCCTTGTTCCCTACAGCAGCTGGGACTTGGATCAAGTGACTCCTCCAAACCCAGGTGGGCTTTATTAAATCTCTTACTATAATCCATCAGGCACTTCTAATCATATTAGTGATTTCCCATCATATAATATCAGTAATCATATTATCAGACTTAGGGATTTTTCCCAATCCGATATAAAACTACCTCTGCCTATTAATAACTTTCCCATCATGAGACTTTAATGAAGCAGAATATCAGTGAGATGTGACGGGGTGGAAAACTGCTAGTGATATAAAAGATGTTCACATTCTAGAATAGACATGTCGTTCTGCTCTATTAGAAGAGGTTTTCCTATAATGAGCAAAGGTCTCTCTCCCCTTTTTCTTCTTTCATTTCCCTCAATGTGGGACAACTGTAAAACTTTATTTACAATTCATATGGACAATGATTAAATAGCTTTCATTCTCTGTGTGTTGAACAGCAAGGCAAATCACAAAGGCATTCACTTGGTAAGAAGAAATTACAGTGATATTGTCTCATCCTCAGCATTATTTGTTACTTTAAAAACATAAGAAAGTATGTAAAATTGTGGCAGACGCAGTAGCTTTATGTAAAATAAACTTATTAAAGACGACAGATTTTTTATTAACAAGTCAGAAACCAAATGATTAAACAGCTTTCTCTCTCTCTGAATATCAAACAGGAATCAATGTACATTACACAGCAGTGGCAGCTGAGATTGCAGAAGATCCAAGGACAGCATAAAGACTGTGATTTACTGAAAATATTTCACCAGGGCAACAGCCATAAGATGAAGTGTAGTTGGCCTACAGAATACATTCGCTTGCTCTTTTCAATATGAATTTAGAAAACTGACTTGCATAGACTGTAAAAAGGTGGTATCCCTGCTACGAATCCACAGCTGTTGAGCTGAAAATAATTGTTTCTACATCCTAAGCAGGTGCTCTAGAAAGCCTTTTGGAACTTTATGCATTGCTGCTCAATGGCAATGTTAACAGTTTTTTTTATTGCTGGTTGTGACAATTACTGCAACAGAAAACTTAACTGCGGAACACTGTGTTTCTATAACCTCCTTGTGACACTCAAGGGACAACACCATAAAAAGTTTATGTTCACACAGTTTTCATAGTGATTCACAACACGTCAGCTTCGTGTAGGTCTTCATGGATTGAGCATACAGATAATCCGGATCTACCCATCCAAATGCTTAAAGGATGATTTCCATGTAGCATTACTATCAAAGGACCTATAACATAAAGCAGCACACATGACAGCTACAGTACTTCAATAAAGCATGCAGGTTTTTTGGTTTCCTATAGCTGTCTTTGTCGCAAAGATGCCAAACTACACACAGGAATTAATTTTCCCAAAACAAAAATAGGATATTTGTACACAGTTTCACAAGTTATCCTTGGTCTGCTTTTTCATTTACTGGATTCCATTTGCAGCAAACCTGGTAGAACTGAAACAAACAGAAGAATGCAGGACAGTGGCTGAAATTTAAAAAGTAAAGAACGAAATGGCGATATGTCACAGAAATAAAAAGATTCTGGATGACACATACTAATCACCATTAAATAAATAAAAAAAAATTCAACAAATTATTAGACATCATATTCATTCTACTACTTCAACTTTAGTGATATAACTGGAAATTATTTAGCAGTATTTTTTAGCGTACTGCCTGACCAACATAAAACTATCACAGAGAAACCAGTGCTTTCCTGAGTGGTTTAGGGAAAAGATTCATGTATATCATACAGCTAATATACCTTCCACTAGGCAGTACCCATATTTGTGAGCCTAACTAAAGTAAATATAGAGAAGCCCTGGATAAAATAATTGTATTGTAGTTGACAATCAGATAGGAAATATTACAGCTGTACACAGACATAAAGACAAGTTCCATCCTGATTTATATTATCTAAAATTGTACTGGCTACAGTGAAGAACACTTACAATAAGTCAATGCAGTTTATAGGTGATGCAAAGCAGAACAAATGCTTGCTAGGTCGAAGTGACAGATTTTATTGAGGAAAAAATGCAAATGCAGAGAGTACACAAACACTCAAGAAAACACATTTAAGCTGCAATTATTTATCATGTGTGTCTCTGTTTAGCCCACACCCAGGGCTAAACAATAACCAGTTGTTCTATCACCCCATCTCCCCTCCCCAACCAAGAAAGGGAATTGGGAAAAGGTGGGACACTTATGGGTTGAGATTTAAACAGATTCAATAAAATAAGAAAACCAATATCAATACTAATACAAAAGACACAAAGTTATACTCACCCATAGAGTGATGGCAAGTCCATGCAGGGATCACAACCATTGAGGAAAAGGAGAAAGAAGTAGAGCAGAGCAAACAGCCCCCCCTCACCAGCAGCTTTCCCATTTATAGTGAACCTGACATTAACGTTACAGAACACACCTGTGGGCCAGCCTGGGGCAGCTGCCCTGGCTTTCACTGCTCATGGCCTTGATCACCAAACCACAGCTGGCCACACACTGAAGCAACATGTAACAGAAAAGTGATTCTATAAATTTTATCCCCACAAAACCAGGACAGTGAGCAAAGATAAAAAGTTTACTAGGTATGTCCCTCTCTCTTTCTCAACTCTTTTAAAACAACATATTCACCATCTGAAGTCAGGTGAATACTTCCAGGCTGTGTCTGCACTAGTTTACAGAAACAGGTGAGGGATTACCCTCTGGCTCTGGGGTGACCCATTACAGCATGGTTCGTGTCCACACAGCTGAACTGCCTTATTGCCCAAACCAGGGTGATCACATCTAAACCACGTACTGTGAAAAGGCCTTGGCTGGCGGCGGAGCATTTTTTGGGACAGTGCTACTTGGTTTAAGCAACCTCTGCTAGGAAACACACTTTAATGGTATGGATGATTTTGGGGCAGTTCCCTTAGCAGGGTGGATGACACCTTACAGCGCAGTTTGTTGTAAGTCTGTATCGCACACTATAACCAGTCAGAGTGGGGAAAAGTAAATTTGGTTTTAAACCAAAAGTGTATTTCAGGCAGCACGTAGACTTTACAGCTTTTACTTGCATCTAAGATCTAGCTACCTATTTTCCTCAAAAGTTTAGTGAGGTTCTTATGGTATATCAGAGTTTATGCTACCCTTTCAGACCTTATAGATATATTGAAGCACAGGTATAATATAATATCATAAATGGGCATACCAGGTCTTATCCTGCCGTGGCAGCCCACAGTAATTCCCAGTGATGGTCATGGAAATTGCATTCATACCTTGCAGTGGGAGAAGAGGGTTTTGCAATGGCAAATGATAGCAGAATTCTTAGTAACTTAGGATATCCTCTCTAATTGTCAAAGGCTATAACAATTTATTTTATTACAGTGAATAGCCAAATAATTTTAAAAGGTTGGCCCCCCTCCTGTAAATTATAGTCATAATTTCTCTAATGCTCCTTTTGTTTCTAAGTGCCTCATTCTATTAATGTCCAGGTAATAAAATCTTGTTCTGTATTTTTAATAGTTAATCTACTCTACATACTCTACACTATGTCCAAAACTTGAAGATAGTTAATCATAATAATAAAAAAGTCTGATATGTTTCTAATGAAAATTTCAAACAAAAATGTGAGCCTGGAAGAAATGGGATTATTTGGTGATAATTGTTTGGTTTGCACTGTATACATTACCTTTGCTCTACAAAAGCACAGGAGAAGCAATTAGAGGAGAGGCCAGACATCTGATTCATTCCTAGAGGAATATGCATGAGGAGGACCTCATTATTTCATTCGATATTTGACTAGATAGGACTGTCACTGGCTAGAATTTCTCCCAAGGCAGACGATGACTCATGGAGACATCATTCACATTATTAGATGAATGTTTAACAGTATTTTAGGATTAGGAATAGTGACGATTTATTCTCTTAAACTTTGCCAGAGAACTCTCTTTGAAGTCACAGCAACAATGTAACTGTTTAGATCAAAATGCTTGTGCTACCTAGAACATCATTTTAATATTTTTATATATAGACACATAAGAACATAGTTAACAGACAACTACAGATAAAATATAATGAGGACACACAGAAAGTGGCTTTATGTTGTAATAATTATTAATGCCTACATATTCCAGGTAAAATAAAAATCCCCTAAAAAAACTTTTGCTGAGCAAGTCAAACAAAACAAAAATTCACAGTCTGAAAAAGACAAGACAGGTAGAACGTGCATAGGAAAATGAGACAAAATAAAACACTTATCAGGAACACACTGCAAGCCAGATGTGTGCAACAAGCTTACACAATGAAGCCAGTGTTAGCTGTTACTCAGGATGCCTAGAAACTGTATTAGAGAAATATAAAAAAAAAAATGAATGGGAGCTGTATGATTTCAGAATTTGGAGAATGTAGTAAATGTGCCTGGCTTAAGGACTCTGTGTACTGATGGGAGAAATTTGAGAGAGGGTGACTGCAGACATGGAAGGCACAACTGAATGAAATAACATTTTTAACAAGTTAAAAAGAATTTCCTTTAGAGTTTGCCACATTCCAGTGTTCGATCTCAATACATGAAAAGCACTATTGAACTGGAGAATGTTAGCACAACAGGAATATATACAGCTAAGAGGACTGAACTGTAAAGGGGAACTGAGAGAAATTAGTGTATAAAGCACGGCTAAGTGGTGACTGAAAGATGTGAGAAAATGTGGTAAGAACTGATTAGAGCAGACCATCGATCTATAAAATCCTGAACCAGTAAAGGAGAAAAAAATAGTTTAATATTGAACAAAAAATCAGGTGCAAAATGAAGTCTATTACACTAAAATATAAGCCAGTTAACTAAAACTAAAGAAAGTACTTGAGGAAATCCTGATGGGTTTCAGTACATAGTCTGACATGTCCAGTAATGTGTTCCTTGCAGGAAAAAGCCACTGTTGTATGTCGACTGATAGAGTGTGTTACAGACTGCTTTTCTTGCCTATATGAACATCATAGAGCAGGGAACAAGTCTCTCTAACTCTTTTTTCCAAATCATTTAGTATGATCTCATTTAGTATGTCTGGTACGACCACAGCAGCGTTAGTGGGATGGAAACACAAGGTATGTCTCTACCAACAAGGAAGTGCAGGCTTGAGCGCACACTGCTAGCTCACTAGCAATTCAAACTGGGTTGCTTTCCACATGTTCTGCGATTGGAGTGAGAAGGCGAGTTTTCTCTGATGCAGCAGCCTTCAAGGGCCAAACATACAAAAGAAAACAGCGATGAGACTGGGAAACTTGTATGTGTATTTAGAGTGTAAAGCAAAGAACAATCAAGAAAAACATCAACACAAAATAGAAGGCAATTCAAATTTCCAATTCTTTTTGTGCTTTTCTCTTCCTATAAGTAGTCTAATGTTAAGATCCAAACATACTCCCAGTAAAGTTTGACAGTTTCTCTCTGAGCTGAACCTAGGATTCCCCAGGTAACCACTCAGTGTGACTTTTATGACTTATTTCCATTCAAAAAATGATGTTAAAAGGCTTTGAACAATTATTCAGCAGTGTCTAATATCCATTATGGATTCCTTGCAAATATCTATAAAGCCTCTTTTCTGGTACCCACAAAGGGGAAAAATGTTGCAACTAGAGAAAGCAAGTCAATTAAAATAGTTACCTAAGCTGGAAGTTAAAACTTGTTGGAACTCCTTTTTCTATATACTTTAGGGACATAATAAAAAACACCAAAACCCTTTTGAAACACCAGTGATGTGAAAGAGGCTTTCAGGTGAATCCTGATTATCTGTTCTGCTTTCTAAAAGCAAAAAAATAAGGAAAATATTTTCCCATGCTCATCTCCTGTCATATGTGGACACAGTTCTCATTTTTATAGGCTTTAATCACAATAATATATACATTCTGGAAATATAGTTATGGACGGGACCATACAGAAGGACCAGGTCACTGCAACTAATTGTCAAAAAAAAGTATGTCTTACTGTTGATCTGTCTTCACAGTTTGTCCTGTTTCTACTGGGGATTCACAAAAGGAAATGAGAAATTTCAGTAACAGTTAAATAATTAAGAACAAAGTTTCTACGTTTGTAAGACTTTAGGCAAGAAAGAAAATAATGCTATCTAGCTCTTAACATATCTTAATATTTAATATACTGCCCTTTTGGTTTGTTCAATCAACAAAAATTCATACTAATGAACGACGTTAGGTACAATGATGTAACACTTAAATACCATGATAATCTTAATGGATCCAGGAACCTATAGGAATAAAAATAGTTGCTGTTCATGGCTATAGTCCTTGCATTTTTTCTTGGATCAAAATAAGCTTCAAGGGTTACATACAATCACTTTTTCATTGTTGCATTGATCATTTAATACAAATGATTCTTCTGAAAATTGGGCCATTTTCCAGGCATTGTAAATTAATCTTCCAGCTCCACAATTAAAGACACCATGCTGATGAATGAGGTAGTGATGCTGATTTACATTCAGCTGTTATATGACTCAAAGTTATGATGTACAATATCTTTGCCTCCTCAGCAGAAGCAGCAGGCAGCCTCTGAAAACCATTGTCTGCCAGGATTCTTTGTTATCACTCTCACTGAAAAATCTGTAATGCTTCAGATAGCAGGGAATTTGCTAATACTAGGAATAGTTTCCTTCTTTATTACCTGTTGTAAAAGCAAATGAAATGCTTATTGATGACATCAAACTGATGGTCTTAAAGATAGATAATTTCTTTTACTCAGACAATTGTCACACCAAAGGCAGAACTGGACCACTTTTCTTTCTGGCTACAACAAATCAGCCTTGGCCAGAAACAACTATTGTGAAAAAGATGGAACATATTCTTCTTCAGCCCTATTCATTTCTGGATCTCTCTATAGAAACTGCCAACAAACATGTTAATTATAGACAGTCTTATTCTGTAGATGCTGCTGCCATTGGAACAGAGGCCTTAGAATTTGTCTGAACTTGACAAGTGTTTATCATTTGAAATAAAATGGTGGAAATGCTCCAAGAACGGGCACGTGAGAACCTCTAATGAATGTGTAAGGGCTTTCAGCTGTGACTTCTCCTTTTAGGGTAAGTCTCTCTACCACTTAGAGTGGAGATCTACTGCTCTTTAAAAATTATCTAGCAGCTTCCAGAATTGAATCAGAGTAGGTGGTAGGAAGCAGGATGAAGAGGAGACTCCTACATCCTCTAGGTCAGAGTGGGGATTTACCCAAGCCTAGCTGTGGGAGGATTTTGGAGAGATAGGAAAATGAGGCAGATGTCAAAACAAGTTGTGGACAGGGATTTTTTCCTGTTTCCCCTCACGTGGGGCCAAGACATTCCAGATCCAAGCCTGTCTGAGTAGAAGGAGAAGAAACTCTTGCCAAGCTGGGCTGATCCTGGAAGAACAGGCAGCAGAATTGGGGAGAGAGGTGCAAGTGAGTCAATTTTTCACAACCAGCTATGCTTTTAACAGCTGGTTCAAACAAAGGCACTGCAAATGCTTATACTGAGGAGAAAACTGCAAACCAAACCAGATATCTGCTAGTCTGAGCAACCTGATCTAGTTGAAGATGTCCCTCCTCCTTGCAGGTGGGTCGGACTAGCTGACCTTTAAAGGTCCATTCCAACCCAAACCATTCTATGATTCTGCTGTATTAATCACTTTAAAAGTACGTGGTGCGTGGTTTAGCTACATAGAATTCACACGATGACTGCTCACGTACTCTTTATGTCAGATATTCAGCATTTCTTTCTTGATAGCTATGTTATATGATTCATCATCTAAATCTATGGTCTTTATAAACTTCCAGATTAAATAATCAGCCTTTCTTGAAACTAGGGAAGAGCAAAGAATAAATTCATGGATTAGTGATTATGTATGGTAGAACATGTGGAACTTCAAAGCATTACAAACATTTTTAATGAATTCCTCACAGTTATGAAAAGTCCATAAGTAAAATGAGAACTCCCAGTGAATGAACAGTATGCTTTCACTTGGGAAAAAAAAAACCCACACAGCTGCCAAAAAACACAGTTAGAAACACGCTGTGTTGACACCAGGCTTTAGTAGTTCCTGCCACATGCAGTACATCTTCCCTTGTGCTTTTAATCTCCTTCATCAAAAAATTGAAGGAAATAATAGGGAATATTTAAGGACTGTAGGCATTATAATACTGTCATCATATTCAGATGATTAAACCTCTTCTTCACTGAGGTTTAAGATCCTGCTCAATAGCTCATCACTTGTCTGTAGTTAATACAGAAAGGTGCACTTTGACATAATTTTAGAAAGGATAAATGAAACTGTCATAGAGGGTTTTGGTGCTTAAGAACAAGTATTAGCATAATTGCTCTGAAAATATTTAAAAGAGATGAAGGTCACTTGCTGACCCTTCATGTCTAAGAATATACTGCAGTTGGCCTCTGTCTCTTGACAATAAACTGATCAAGACTGTTGCAATCTCCAGATATAACGCTGTCCGCCAATGCGGCTGAAGTTACGGATTTATCACAGGATTTTCCTTATCATTCCTTGGTTTGGATTTATAACTCCATTAATCATCCTTTAATATTAATGCAGCAAATTTGCCATCATGTAAAATGGGATTTAATTACTACATTTTTTTTCCATTTGTGGAAGGGACAAGTCAGATTATTTTCAATTTTGAGGAAACTCCTGCTTTTAGATTAGACATACAAACCTTTGTAGATGTCTAACACTCAGCATTGCCCATCATTCTGCTTTCTTATGTACATGGAATACAAAAGAAAATCACAATCAAGCAGCTATTTTAGTTCTGCACAGTCTTGTGTACCTCCTAAGAAGCACTGACAAGCCAAAAGATATCTCACATACCCTAATTTCTGTTTCACACGAGATAAATTCGGAGCCTATGCAAAGCTGTCTATGTCCCTTACACCTCAAAGGGTCCTGGATTTAGAAGTTTTGAAAAGCAGCCACTGTTCCCACTAAGATCATTAAGAGATCTTGGCATTTGGTACTTTAGAAAATCAGGAACTTTAATGCGGGGCTTTTGTGAGGCCAAAGTGCTACAGGGATTCTTGAACAGCACCTTTGAACTGGTTATAGGTAATTCTTCTAGGGGTGAATTTCGCTCTCAGTGTGTAGTAATTAGATTCTTAATGCTAGCATGCATATAAAAATATATTGCAGATCAATGCACGGGGATGAATTTCACTCCCTACGCATGATGAATCTTAATTGCATTCTCCTCTGAGTCTTAGACCTCCCCCTAGGAGAGCTGCGATCACTCATTCAGACTGGAGAAAGGAGCACTTTTCTGAATGGGTTTCATAGCAACAAAATCCTTTTAGATCCAGTCAATAATGCTGCCACACACTGGCCTAATGAAATACAATTTTGGGTAAACAAGACGACACATTTTAGATAATATGTAATATTCAGTCATAAGGGAACACAGGTCACGGTATGTGGCAGTTACTCTTTGCTTTGCATCTTCAAAGTACTTCAGAAGTAAACTAATTAATCCTCCAAGTAATTAATACTAATTATTTAGTAGATGATAATTATGGTAGTCTATTGCTTTAAACTAATTAGCTGTAAATGTTTTCATGATATAATGTTTTATATGCAACTGTTATAGTCTGCTGGGTTATAATGTGTATATTACGATGTTTATTCCAAAACGTTTCGCTGTGCTTTATACGACAGGTCACGACTTTGAACGGATGATCAGGTGAAAGCATACACAAGCTGAAGGACGAGGTTCACTCCAGGACTCTGGTGCTGGGATTGCCATTACACTAACTGGAATCCAGAGCAAAGAATAAAATATTTAGTCCTCCTTACACCATGCATGGCAACAGTGAGGACTTCAAAATTAGGGCCTTGAGCTAAGTGTGATAATACACACTTGGGGCACAATGCACCTCAGCAGCTGTGCAAGGACAACCGAAAAAAGACAACTGCAGATCTGTACGTGCTGTTGACAAATGCTGTGAAGGGTATAAATCAGCTTTAGGACTTCAGGACATAAATTCATGTGAGCTTTCTTCCTTTTTCTTAAATCCAGGAAGGGGAATTAACTCAGGTTAATCCATAAGTAAAGAAAGAGAGACTCACAAGCCAGTAATAGATATGAACTGTCATCTGAGACTGAGAAGCAACCAGAACATCCTGTGCTGCAAGAGCGAAGGCACTCTCTTGGGTGGCTGGAGATACAGGCTACAACCCATTTTGGCAAAGGAGAATCAAACCATCTCCCACACGCAGCGGAATGCTCCTACCCCTATCCCTTCCAGGCATGCTTCCAGCAGAGCTTTTCCAACAGATGTCATCAAGCATGTTCTATGGCCGAGGCGGGCACTGAAACGCCTGGCTTGTGTAACCCAGCGAGGCTTAGGGATGAGGAAGGCACTGAGCTGCTCATCAGTGCCAGGGCTGAAGAATGTCTAAGCACATGCTGAGACACTGGCTTCTTTTATTCCCTTGGACTATTGCTCTGACAGTAAACAGCTTAGCATCATTTGAATGGCAGCAGGACTTCAACAGCACAACAAAGCAAAGTTTTAGCTTTAAAACCTGTTTCAAGTAAGAAAAGCACTGTGTCAGAAGTTACTTTATAGGGCTCTGTGTTTTGTTCTACCCCCAGTGACTCTACAGCAAAGCTGACAGGCTTGCAAAACAAATGATTTTTCTAAATGTCATCCCTAGCATACAGAATCCCCAAGATCTGAAAGTCAGCCTGTGCTCATTGTACTTCTTGCACCACTACAAATAATAACTTTGCAGCCCAAATCTGAAATTGCGATTTTTGACAGAATGGAATTTAGCTCAGTTCTCTACAAATCACTGTTTTAGTACCAACCATAATAAAAAGTTAGATTCCCACTGCAAATTAAATACAGTAAGTCAAAGACCACCAGGCTACTTTTCTTTAATGTACACACACTTTGAGCATTCCCCTTCAGACACAGACTTTCACCATTTAACTTACTCCAACATAAAAGAATTGTCATGAAAATAAATTAATACGAGGCTGAAGCCAGAATTGTTGCTTACTAGAAGAGTACAAAGAGGATTGATTCACTGAGTTCACGGTTAGGTTCTGCAATGCTGCTTTTTCACACATTACAGCCTTTTAAGTCTAGAAAACCCCATTTTAACTGTGTACTCTAACCTCCTCTTTAGCACTAGCTGATTTTCATGCACTAATTCCAGCTTCACAGTCCAACAGTTGGGTTTGAACAAGACATTTTCTTTCAGAAGTACGAGTCTTGATTTTACTATTTCCCAGTGATGAAAAAAACGCATCAGAACTCTTTGTAAACTGCTCCCATTTTTAATTATCCTCACCTTTTAAAATATACACACAATAACAGTCTCAAAATTCTCTCTCTTCACTTTTAGCCTTTTGGTCTTCCTGGACTTTTCTGCCTGACTAAAAAGATTTTTCTTACAAAATTTTGTACTTTAATTATATTACTGTCCTTTAAGTCTTCATAAATAGAGTCCTGTATCAATCCATCCATTATTTTGCCAGAGATCACGTTGTGAGATGGCTGGTTTTAACTTAAACAAACAAAACTGGCATGGTACTAGCTTGATTCTAATCCTTGAAATGTCTGTGTTTTTCCAATATGTATAGAAAAATCAATATTAACAATCCAGAAAGCTCTTTTGCTTGCTGTTTTAAAACTCATTTGATGAAGGTTACATTTTAAGATGTTTAATTTATGTAGTTATTCTTGTAAGGGAAAGCATGTCATCACTATTTTAACATATAAATACATCTATATAAATATATATCAATGTATAATATTACATATCTATATAATCTGTAACAACATTTTAGAATGTGTACCATGGAGACCAATGGGACTTTTACAGCCACAGCTCTACCATAAACTGAGTATAGATGTTCAAGTGACACATGGATATTACCTAGAAACAATGCTTTTGGGTTTTTTTTTATTATTTTATTGTTTTTCCAAAATGTCCTCTTCAATATTTTTTAACACTTATCAGCATGTCTACAATACTGTACGTTACCTGGAGCTATATCAGTGGACTCTGTCAACTGAACATTTTCAGAGAAAAAGTTTTAGATCACTCTAGTAGCTTTTAGGAGGCCCTGCAAGTTACAGTTCTAGTCATATGATAACACTAAATCTGAGGTAGACAGTACCATCAGATGTCTCCTGGTAATTACTTGCCTAAGCTCACAAACATTGGCAGGATTAGCTTTCCTGAGTACCCTTTGGCAATCTGGAAAAGTTATCTTTGCCTACCTACTTTAAACTAAGTTAATTGAACTGTGTTTTAAGTGAAATGTAAAGTGAAATTCAAATGTGATTTCAGTGGGCTTCTGTAAGTATTCATTCAGCCAAAAATTTGGATCTTACTCATCCTCTAGATGTGTTCTGTGAAGGAGCATAAAGCATACTGTTATGTTGACTGTGTTGGCCTGAATATTTAGTTCTCCAGTGAGCTGCTGCACTCTGAGGAGAAATGAGCGTTCAAAGACTGTCTCAGATTATCTCCTTGTTAGAGGAGTGTAGAGAATAGACTGTGCATTTTAAATTTCTCTACTGAAGAAATACATTATAGAGAAACTTGTTTTTCCCCCAGATCTTGACTGACATTTGAACAAAGTGGTCATCAATGAGATGACCAAACCACATGAAAACAGGTGAAAAAGCCTGTAAAATAAGCAAAGAATTTGCTTTTAAATCAACAAAAATTATTTTCCCAGACACGAGAAAACTTTGAGTAAGAGCGAATTATGCAGTTCATATTCTCATATTAAGGAAGAGATCTTTTTCTTCAAGGTATCCTTGTGGAAAAAAATCTACTGAACCTAATACTGATGAATCCAGTTGGATGACACACATTTTTAATAGTGTTCTATAGTCATTCCTCAAAAAAACCCCTTATATTTTATACAGAACAATGAGTTTTCACACAAGCTTTATTCTTGTTATTTTAGGGTTTCTCTCTGATTATTTCACTTCTGTTGGATGCTCAGATAGCAGTGGGAAGCCAAGAGAACATTTTCTCTCTTATCTAGTAAGAAAATTGAGACTGCCTTTCCAAAACAATCACCTTTATAATAAACCATATTTTCTTTGTCACAACAGGATTAAAGCTATTGTGTTAATTCTACATAATATATAGGAGAGTTTTTCAGCAGGCAATTTCTTCTTTAGGCACAGTGAAATTTTGTCCTTGAATTTTACTTCCCACACAGGCACTGTTTCTATCAAATAATCATTTTAATTTTTTTCCTCCTCAGCAGTGCTAAAAGTAGTTTCTTCCTCTTCTTCCATGGACACATTCTATAATCTAGCTTCATCCTCTTGTACCTAAAATGCTGGAGCCTCTTGCATTTGCTACTTATTTTCCTTATTTTGTTCAAATTGCAGCTCTTCTATTCCCATCGAATCATGCTTTCACCTTGACATCTGAATGTCTTCAAGGCTTTCTGACACTTCCCATATCTGTATCAAACTCCTCATATTTATCTGAAAAGCTATACACAGACCTAGTGACTGAAACATCTCAGCTTTCATGTCTTACTGCCATCCTCCATATTCTTTATCTCCATAGTCCTTTTTCCCCCTCTGCCATTCTTATTACTAGCTTCCTTACACTTGAACTATCAACCTTTCTCCTAGAAAAAGAAAAGTACTTTCCTCTTTGTTCTTCCAAGATCCTCATCAAATACACTTTTTAGAACTTCCTAGCACAGAAATTCCCTCAACAGATAGTGAGAAGTACCTACCTATTCCTGTGCCTCACCATAAAAGATGTAAAACAAACTTCATGCTCTCTTTTCACTGGAAAGATTATCTTCTTTTAAGACTAGTTCTCTCTTCATGATCTGTTCCCACTATGTTCTATTGCCATTCTCTATGTAATAAGTTTATAAACGAGCCTAACATTCTTAAATATATGTGCAAACCACTTTTTTTTATTACCTCAAAATTTGTCCTGAGAAGTATGGTTTTTCCTGAACAAAAGACCAGCTGTGTGTCAGGATTATTTGGCTCTCTCAAATTTCAAGTTTCTATTATAATTCATTGAGGTATTAGACCTCTTCAAAATAAGCAAAAAGAATTTTATAATAGAAAGTACAGAGAAATTATATATAAGTTTTCTCCGATTTCTTATAATAAAGTTTCTTGAGCTTCACTATTACCTTGCAAAGAGGAAGAATACCTGAAACACAAGCTGAATTTTGCAGAAATTCATACAATTTTAACAATATCAATAATAGTGATTTGTTTACATTCCATAAGTGAAGCTTTCATTCTTTGCTTTCCAAGGGAAAGTTGCAATTCTTTATAAATCTGAAAAGAATTTATTTCAACAGCGCAACAAAAAGAATGCTGACAACAAATTGAAACTGCTCGATATAGCTGCTGTTTTATAGTAAATATTATGTCACAATTACCTTACATCCAACCCACAGAAACCTCAGCTGAGCCTTGAGCTGGTATAGAAAAACACTAAAAAAGAAAAAAAAAAATCCCCCAAAATCTTGAATTATTTTCATTATGAAAGCTTCCACTTCACATACTTGGGGTATGACCTTGCAAGGTCAAGGAAGTACCTTGCAGGTGTGGGCTGTAAATGCACAGATTATATATGGCTTTACCTGCAGCAATGGATTTCTATGATAACTCTAATAACTGCAGTAGAAATAGCCCATATTTCCAATATTCTGTAGTGTGGCTAGTGGAATTTCTTCATTAAAAATATTATCTCTTGTAAAAGCTTACTGCTTCAGCAATTCAGCTGAGCTGACCACATCATCATGGTCCTCTACATTGAATATCACAATTTGTAAGAAATTAGTTGGACGAGTAAACACCTTTCGAGTAGGTTACTAAAATGGACAAATTGAAATTAGATCAATTTTCTTACATGCAGATAGCTTCTTCCCTAGTCTAGACTGCCTTAATCAATCTGCTCCTTCCAGTCTTCATAATCACACTTATTAAAACTCAGCCTCACTCCGAAAAGCTAGGCCAGTAAAACACAATGTATTTTTGGAAACCTGGCTCTATAGCTGGCTGCTTTTCACCCTCTTTTTCCCATGTGCAGAAATACATTGCAAATCACTGTCTCTCTTTGCCACCTAGTGGGAAGCCTGATTTTACAAGTGTCTCTGAGCTACTTCCCTGGGAAAACATGATCATGGCACCCTACATCAACATAAAACTTGAAAAGTATCTCTGGTGGGCCTTGTGGAAACATGGCCAACGTATGAAGTATGCCTATGGTCTAAATTACAGGGAAAGTTACACAAAGAAGGTTTCGAGGTATTGCATTGCTGCTCCAAGGATAAATGTAGCTTTTGAAATAAATCAGAGCGTTTTTCAAACCCTTACATATCACGTAGTATGAAAGTGTGATTCATTTCTGAAAGAACCAGAAAGTCCTGGCATACTTACTTGCATTATTAGTATATGTTTGCTTGTAGATTCCCCTGTTCTGAAGTTATGTTGGAATATTTTCAAGTCTGTCCTTCCTCAAATCATATTTGCATGCAAAAATTGATATGGCTAAACATGAGAAAAATTGTTCGAATTTGATTAGCATTTCTTGGCCTTATTACGGAAATTATGATGCTTGCTGATCTATGCATTTAAAGAAAACAAAACCTAATTCAGGTCTTTCCATGGATCTGTTAAAGTCTTTCGCTTTGCAACTGGGCCAACACTAGAGATCAAATCCTGGCAATTGTCACCAGTGCTGTGAGGACGCAAACAGCAAGAACTCAAGTCCTGAGCAGTTACATCTCCTGCCTGGGCTTTGCTGAGGCACAAGTTAGTCAAAGCCAATGGCCATTTTCATTTTTCACATGCCTGGAATTAAACTGATTGCAAATGGACCAACATCACATCAACTGAATCTATGCTGTCAGTGTTGCAGACAATTTTTCTTTTTTTAAATAATTTCATACATATTTGATCTTTAAGATGTTATCAAATCATTGCAGAGCTAAAAATACCAATTGTTAACAGCTGAGTATTCTCTGCTTCTGGATGGGCTCAATGTACAACAGGAGATAAGGTAAAGACACCGATTTGTGAAGCTTGGCTGTGGAGGCTGGCCTGGCAGCATGACTCTCAAGGTTGGCCTCAATTACTTCAAGACATATCTGTGCAGACTTGGCCAGTACAGAAGCGTGAATGCAGTGGAACACCAGAACGTTGTTCCTTATGAGATACACGTTCAAAACTATGATGATCAAAAGAGTCCTAAGATCTTTTTTGGGGTCAGAATATATAGCTACTAGAAGAGATTGACTTCAGGGATTAAAAAAAAATATTAATCAGGAATTTGTACTATTATTTGCAACTAGTATTTGAACCCGTAGTATATCAATAAACAGCAGCTTTAAAGATTTACAGAAACTCTCCAGTACACGTAATAAATAAAACTCTGGTTTGTGCAAAAGTTCACAGACACAAGCCAAATAAAAGCAAGCACCTACTGCCAAGTGGTGAATATTCAAGACAGCCTGGATGTCAGAACCTTAGCTATTTCTTTCCAGTTTTCTTAAATCAAGTCAAGAGTCTGGCATATTCTATAAGATGTACTCAAATGTGCTGTGTTATTGCTTGTACTATAACAGGCAAACAGGATAACACGGCGCTCTCATCTGCTAGCTAACATGAAGCATCATGACATTTTTCAGGCTGTTACACAGAAAGAAAATTACCCGTGTCATGTTCCCCTCCCACAGAACAGATTTATTTAAACAGAAATCTCTTCTCCAAATTTCCATCTTGACTTAATATCCTTCTGATGCTGCATTTTCTCTAGAAGAGGGAATCAAGCAGTCATTCTTAATTCTTAAAAGTTGAGATGAAAATGGTAATTCATTACTTTGTCAGCTCTGTATCAGCTCTTGAGTTTGGTACTTTTCCAGTATTCCAGTGAAGTTAAAGACAAGGGAAATTAAAGTCCTTAATCGTGTTCCAGAATATCACAGTTATTCTCAGCTTGGCATTCATTGAAATATTACTGGCATGAATTCATTGCTGAAGATGCAACTTGCAAGTGGAAATGGGTCAAGGAAGACCCACACTTGATTTGCCAAAGAACTGCTTTGATGAAAAGACAGAAAATGCATTTGATTCATCTTTCATTTCCCCAATGTCAATTCAAGTCCATTACACAAGGGTAAGTGATTAGAAAAAAAAAAAAAACTAACAGCTTTCAGTGTTTTTGCTGAGCTCAAGAAATGTCTGTATTCTGCTGAATGGTACTAACTTTTGGAGACTTTCCATCCACCAAAGACTCATTCAAAAGCACTTTGACATTTGTAATAATTTCTCCTTCCCTAGCTTGTTTCCATCCCTCAGGCAGATATCCATATCTAGATTACACATACCATACAATATAATAATCAATGTGATTTTAAAAATGCTGAGCAAATAGTTTTCTTGATCTCTGTAATATTGGCCTATACCATTAATGCAGTTACTGTGATTTATGGTGCAATCATCCAAATTATATCAACTCAGCTATGATACTTAAACATGATGACTATTGTGAGAAGTGTTGGAGTGGCATAACGTGAATAGGTAAGACAAAACAGGCTCAGCCTACATCTACACAACAGGGGCTCCTATTATTGCCCCCAACGTAAATGTAAGTTGGTGGTATTATGAAACTCCAGGGAGTCATCTTCTTTTCCTTCTTCCTTCTTTTTTACATTTCCCCAGTCAAGCAAACTGAGTTTTTTACGTACTTACCTCACTAAATAATTTCACCATACCAATCATAATTTCTATTTTACTTTTTATGGCAATTTCCACATCACACACGGTAACATAATATGCAGCCCTCAGTGAAGAGGTTCCAGATTCTTATGATGAAACGGCAGCTGCAGGGAGTTAGGCTAAGACCTAACAAAATAACAATAAATTGGTGAAGGAAGTCCTGAAGTGATCATGTGCTCCATAGTTCCTTATCAGTGTTCTCCAGAGGGCTAACCCTCAAAGGCTTCCTTGCTTAAACACAGCATATTACAAGTTTCCACAGAAATTAAAATGTTAGCCTCATAGCTGCATCTCTAATCTCTCTCAGCTTAGTTTCTATACTAGGGTTCCTGGAGCTTACTGACAGCTGACTAATGCAATTAGGAGGAAAAAACACAACCTCAGGAGTTTACAATCTTTTTCCTCACCCAGAGAGACCACAGTTTAAAGGACAGCTTTCAGTTTAGTTTACCAAACTATTCAAAGGGCTGGAGTGATAGTCATTGCAATCCATTGCAGCTAAAGCAATAAAAGAACACTTCTTCCAAAATACAACTTTTATACACTTAAGTGTCCTACAGCTATCTGGAATATAACATGGAACTGACAAACTGTTAAACTGATCTTGAAATGCACTACTGGAAGAATATAAAAAATAGTATGAACATAAAGAAAATAGAGATTGAATGAATAAATGTAGATAATAATAAGATGAGCATTAAATCAGATTAAGATGTGCAATTCAATGGCACATCCTTGACCTAGCCATAAAATTCAAATGTATTTTCAAGTATTTATGAATTGTGTTCAGCAGATAATTGATGATAGGTTTGTACACAGAACAATAAAACATTATTAAGAAATCAGCATCAGTGTAGAACATACAACCATAACCCTGAAGAATTTTAGGATTAATGCGAACATGGTCAGAAAAGAATGGTTCTTACCGATGTCAATAACTGAGAAGATATCTAAGCATGAACAGCTAACCTAGAACCTTAAAAAGCTTTAATGCTATAACATCTTGCAACAATTTTTTTTTTAAAAAAAAAGTATTACTTTTATGGTAATTTCTGTATTTTGGAATTAAGCTGCTCCTTTTCCCCTGAATTTCAGCATCTCAGAAGATCTGGTAGGTATTATCACCTATACAAAAAGAATTCTGTATGAAAGTAACATGAGCTATACACCTTACAAAAACTTCCCTGATATACAGCTAGCACTCTGTATAAATAGAGTTCCTATAGTAAATCATAAAGCATCATTTTCTGATATTGGAGAATCTGGGGACCCCAAATGCATAATAATGCATGTACAATTTAGAACAGATCAGACAGAAGCTTTATTAACTGTGATCATAGTGAGAGAACACTCAGACAGCATCTCCCCCTCTGCTCTCTCCCAAGTGACTGGAGGGACCCAACCTATGTACTGTTTCAGAAAAGAAAGAGATGAGGAAAAACAATCATGTCAATGTTAACAAAGCCAAGTATCTATCCCTGGGAGGGATGGACTCCTTAAGTAGATTGCTAACTGCCAAGGAATCAAACAGTAAGTGACATGACAATATGGAGAGATGGCTCTTGCTGGAGTCTACAGTAGTGGCACACCCGGCATTATCTTCGATCAGAAGTGGGGAGCTGGAAACAATCACAGGCTGTTAGCTTTTAGTCAGAAAGGAATGTGCTTTTAGTCAGAAAGGAGTGTTCTTTTAGTAAAGATAACTTCTTAGCCAGACCTCTCAATCTTAAATATTAACAATTTTACCACCATACCTACATAGCCTCCACTTACATTTTCCTGTCTACTCATACAATTGGATAACAAGACATGACATTTCAGACTTCCAAGCTTTATGTCCACAGCAAGCACTAACCCCGAAGGCTGTAAACATGCATGCAAAATTATTGTAAGCATTAGCATACTAAAAGGACAAGCAGAATGGAACCACAAAGAGGTTATATTTCAAGCTAGTATGGTATAATTGAGAAAGAATTATACTTATATAATTATACTCACAAAGGATTAACGACAAAACCACAGATTACTAAATGAGAAGTTAATAAGTACATTATTGGTGATGAAGAACATGGGTAAATTATTGGCCAAGGGAAAAAAATAAAGGGTTACAGCAAACTGACTACTATATTTGCACATAACATTATCAACTGAAACTGTGAGCCATCAGAAGGAAGGAGCAGGCATGGAGAGCAACTGCATTTGGTAATGAGTCTAATAGAGAGAGGAATAGTCAATACAAAGCAGGAGGGTAATAAAATTGGGAATGGCTTAAATTGACTTGAAGCACGGGTACACTAAGCATTTCAGCATTGAGAAGAGGAAGGTAATGAGCCTGTGGGGGGAAAAAAAAAATTTGATGGGAAATTTATTCTTAAAGGCCTTATGTTGCAAAAGTTTGAGCAGAAGTAGAATGTAGCATGGTGGTGGATAAAACTAAATACTCTCGTCACTGGGCTTGAGACTGCTAAAAAGAAAATCAAAAGGATGTAAGATCAAATTTCAGAAGATACTGGAACAAGTTCAGCTCTGGTGCGAGAAGGTGAAACTCCCACAAGGAACAGTTGTCTGGTACAACATGACACACTTTGGCTAAATGCAGGCCAAGAAGACTTAGGCAAAATTTCAGGACATATGAGAGTCTGTAATGTTGCAAAAATTACCAGCATGTGTCTATATGAAGATTGCTATTTTCTCCATTTTGCTCATGATTCATCAACATTTCATGAGAAATTCTTGGCCTGGACTGTGCAATTCATTAATTCACAGGTCATATAACTTATGCATAGGCTTCCATTCTCTGAGCAGTTTTTTTCAAGAGAATTCTTTGAGCAAGCTTTTAATGTGCTCTGTGTAATTCCAAAATTGTTCCCATGATTATTCATACCACTGGGCTTACTCACTACAACACTTAATGAAAGCAATTAAAAAAAAAAAGCTGGGGGGACAGTCTGTTCTGGTTTTCACATATAGACCATTTCTCTTCCCTACTATAAATTCTGCAATGTCTGAAGATGGAATAGGTGGTTTAGGGAAGCACAAGCTTTATCCTTTCTTTCATTTTCTCCTCCAGCGCTTGAGAAAACTCCATTCCCATACAGTATTTTTTTAAAATGCTGGGTGCCATATTGTACATCTAGCTCAGATGTCCTCCATCTGATTTGACCTGGTCTACTTCTGTTCACGTCATTTCTCCATGGTTGCAGCTACACGGCTGTAAGTGTCAGTCTACAAGTGTTCAAAGGACAAAACAGGCTTCTGTTGCTTCTTTTATCACTATTTGGTCGCAATTTGGGCCATGATCTTTAAAATATTCAATGTCTGTTACTATTTTGGCTACTGAGAGATGAAGGAAAGAAAAGGAAATAGGGATTTCTTACAATCAGTAAGGCAGTGGAACTGCCACAGCATTTCCATGAGACAAGACAACGGTGGTGCTTTATTTCTGAGGTACTATCCCTATAATTATCAGAGAGCCACCATAAATAAAGGTAACATCAGAGCTTCCAAACAGATTACAGCATTCTATCAACTTCAATATTTTATATCTTATGTGTTCATATTTCCTTTCACTGATATGAGCACATTGCCAAAAGTAATTAGACTTTTATCTACCACCAGCTCCGTATAATGCTCCTATTTAATTTAATGGAGCCTATGGCCATTAAAGGTGTACAGAACTCTCTTGGCCTTGTTCTGCATTTTCCTCAGTTTGATTATCTTGTTAATATCTGAATACAAAGACATTAAACTGAGAATACAACAAAAAAAAAAAAAAAAAAAATCAGAGTTCTCATTGCTGATTGTTTCCAAGCCTTGTTGTCACTTTGTTTAATTTCCATCCTGTTTTAGGTAAAAAGATCTTGTACTGGACTATTTGTAAATATTGGTATAAAGTAACATCAAAGAAACAGTTCTAAGTTTTCCTACACTTTAAGTAATAACAACACTACACATTGGCACAATGCATCATACTTTGGAGCACTCTGAGTGTCTCAGAGCAATAAAGGGTATTATATATTTTCTCATGAGGAATGGCATGCACCAAGTTGATAATGTAATAGCATTTACTGAACCCAGAAATAAATCCCAATATACAAGCCCTCAAGACAAAGTGGTATCTTTTTCACGTGTCCATATACTGAATAATATAAAATGTGGTACTATAATTTAAATAATAATTAATACAGACAAAAGACAAACCCTTTTTTTGAGACATCTTTTCTATTATTCAAATAGGGATTACAGAAGTCCAAAATTCAAAGATATTAGCCTGATAAAATCAGGATAAATGCCTGTGCTCTTTGCACTTCTCCATATTAAGAATTATATCATAAGGCAAACAATATATTTTTTTAAAGTTTCATACAACAAACACGATATGACAATTTCTATTAGGAACTGTGGACACTGGAAGTGTTCCACTGAAATATTGTGGGTTGTAGACTTAGCTATTTTGATGTTTTCAGAGATTACTGAAATAGAAATACATTAAAATTAAAAACTTTCAGCTTACAACAACCTGAATGAAGCTCAAAGTAATTATTAACTTTGACTAGAACTAACCAGATGGAAAATACTTAAAACTTACTGCTTGTATAGATGGTGTTTAGTTATCGATCAGAAATAAACAATCATTGCCAAGAGAACTAAAGTTTAGAGAGAGCTCATCTCTTTGGGTAAATTAGCACTACAGACTTTCAGCTGATGAAACTTTTTCCTATCTCACCTACATTTTTGTCACACATTTAATCCAAACTGCTTTTTGTACATAAGTAGTACTCTGTTCACCTCAACGAACCACATAGGAGATTTAAAGAGTTACCCATTCAGCATATTTCATCTTAACCTTATCGTGCTCATTTTAAACCTCTATACAGCTTTTTCTAATGTTAATGCATGGGTATTCTCCAATTCACCCACCTATTTTACCAGATTATTTTATTAATGAAAAGTGGTGTTTTTTTCCCTGCTACTTCTCATTCTTACAGTAATTTAAATGTACTGGAAGTGAGCAAGTCAGATTCCTCAGAAACCTTCTGTTTCATTATTAAGATTAGCTACATTTTAACTCATTATCAGACATGTTTCCTTAAGTTCTCTTTTATATCCACATGCAACTTCCTTATTTTTCCCCCATTTTCATTCCTTATGTTGCTTCTCCTTAATATGCCCTTCATTCTTCCCTAAGCTTATGGTAATTCAGAGCCACAATTCAGTTTTATACATCTGCCACGACTGTGCTAATTGCAACTATATAGGAAAACAGACTTGTGATTTCTTTGGATATTATTGAATGGGATTACTTGCAAATACTAGTCGTGTTCTCTGCTTTTTTTTTTTTTTTTTAATATATATACAGCACCACATTTGTTTTCATTGATTGGTTGGTACAGTGCATTGACATACCATAAACATCTATTCAAAATAACCCTGGAGTAAATATAATCTTTTGCTGATTAAGAAGGCTGCAGATGTACTTTGAGGTGAAGGATGCATTAAACTAGATTTATCACTCTTTTAAATCGTGGTGATTTGGTAAATGTATGATGCAATCATTTGTTATTAACAATAAAAAAATACAGAATATTTTGGGCTACTCACATTCTTTCTGAAGACAGAAAGCTGCTGCTCAAAGCTACAGCATTTTGCTCAATAAACTTTTTTTTTGTAGGAAGCTCTTCTGTCTCAAGGTGTTCAGACCCATGGCTTCAAAATGCTTCCCTCAAGCCTTGGGTGCAATCTGAAGTGCTTTTGCACTACCTTTTAGCAACAATTGGCACCAACAGATTCACTTTAAGACAATGAAAACTACCTGTGTACGGTACTTACCAAAACCGTAGGTCCCTAAGGTTGAACACTTGCATCTCCAAATGTGACCCGATAAAGGACTATATGCAAAAATATGTCTGCTTTTTAACTTTACCAGTTAGTCTGATGAAAACGCTCTCTGTTTTTAAATATTTTGCCATTCTAAATCAGCTTATGTTGCCTAAGGTAATGACCGTATAAGAAAGAGACCTTGAGCACCAAAATGAAAGCCTCTACCACTAAACCTAAAGAGACAGTAGCTTTTTCTGCGCTGGCAGTACACCGTACTGCACTAATACCCTTTCAGTGGTGAGAAACATCTAACACATGGAGCACCTCTGCATTAGCATTTTAGTGTACATCAGGAGAGCAGATTTGATGTCACTCTGTTAAACATCCCCACTTACTGCTCTTTCATTCTCACTGCAGTGTGGTTTGGTCCTTCTTCAGGTGGATATAAATCCAAAGGTGCACTCCAGGAGGAGACCCAGCAATACTGAACCATCTACGTGCATTCCTTCCACGGGACCCAGAATTAGACTACTGTACAGTAAAACCTCCCAAAATTAATTCATCATGGACGTTAGCTCCTCCATTCCACAGAGCCACTGCCTGCAGTCTGCATCACTTGCTGACATTGGTATAGCCATAGCAAAGAGGTGGCTTTTCTTAATATCTCCAAAAATCTGTTAATCCTACAACTCCCTTGTTAGGTACCCAGAAACAGAAGACATCTAAAAATTTTGTCTTAAATAACTTGGCTTAAATGTCTGCAGACAAGCTGAAATAAATCTGTACAATCATCATACCCAGAACAGAACTCTAACCATTGGGTAGCATCTCCTTTTTTACTTGAAGATAGCAAAAATGAATTGCTAATGCCAAATTTCGAGAAAAATATATCTGTTCTTTGACAGCTTTATCAACAGAGAAAATCACTACTATAAACGAAGGAGCAAGCAAAACAAGTTCTGTTTCCTGAAACAAAGCAACATCAGTAGGTCATAGTGAAAGAAGCAACAAAGTCAATGTCCCAACCCTTATTCCAGGCATTGTTTGTGAATTACTGTTACAGAATATACTCTAGGTAATAGCCCCAGTTCAAGATAATTAAAAACCATTCAGTTTCTTCCCTCAAATTAATTTTAATCAAGCCAAAGCATGATGGAGTAGAATTGGCTAAATATACATAATCATTACATTTTTAAATACTTTGTTAAGCAGGAGGCATTCAATCTATTAATTAGTGTATTGTCCCAGGCAATTGGAAAGCACAGGTCTTAATCCAAATACAGTAATTTACAAATGGAGAAATACTGGATTATCATTTGCACAGACATTTTGATGCTGACTTACAGCATTGTTTCCTAAATTCAATGATGTATGGGAAGAAATTAATATTTGAAAATATTTCATCATAATGTGATACAGATACTTCATTTTACAGAGACGTTATCGGTAATGGCCTCGAGCCAAAATCTGGCTGTTATCTTATTTGTACAAGGCTGCACTTGAAAATCAGGAACAATAGCTGAGAATGCATTATTTTATTCAGTTCAATCATTTTGGTTCCTTCTCCAACATTAGATTTGTGCAGTAGATGCTCAATATATTTACTGGAAAATTCACAAGGTCTATACAACAACTTAAATCCCATTAAAGCTTTGCATTGGGACTTCAGTGGTGCATCAGCCCTTTACACATGGGTGACTTTCACCATAAATAATGACCCTTTTGGAGAAAGGTTTTCAAGTCTAATAAGAAAACATTTTTGTTAGTTTCCAAGTGGAAAGCTTCCTGGTGTCCCAGTGGTGCATCCTTTTCTCTGCCCAGGACCGCAGTGGCTCTGAAACATACGTGCCTGCCTTCAGCCACAATGTACAGATGGATTGGGCTATAATCCATAGCAAATTTTAAGGTCTTCACTCAAAAGAAATGCACGTAGTTTATATTTGCAGGGGAAATAGTCTTTTAATTTTATATTTTTTTCTTTTCCAGGCAGGATTCATTGTAAACTGTGGAAATTTTTATGATGCTGGTTGATTTCTCAGCATCTGTTTTCTGTGCTTCAGCCATTCTTAATGGCTTTCTCCCCATATTTACTTTTCAGGCTGGTGTTATGCTCATTCTCTCCCACTTCAAATCTACTGGCAAGAATAAGGACATATTTTAAGAAATTTTAAGCTTTACACAATTCCCTGAGTCAGATCAGCCTTTCACTTACACAGTCTAAATGAATTCTGTATAAGCCTTTCCTAGCAAAGCTACAATACCCTTTTCCAGCCATCCCATCCTCTTTCTGTACCATCCACTCACCAAGTGCTGCAAATGTAGTGGAGTAGCTAATTATATTGGAAATTAAAACTAGTAAATTTAAATTCAGAAATTCAGTCCAAGAAAGGGTATAAGCACGTATACGTGTATACAGCAGCTGAATTAGCAAGGTACTAGAAGTCATGTCAAAATGAGCACAGTCAATTCTTGCCTTTCTGACTCAAATTCAGACTGCAAAACTGTAAATGAACAAGAGTAGGAATAATTTTATATTAGGAGCCCAGTTTCTCCAGTTGAGGAACAGGTAGTTGTCTGTAAATAGAAAGAACGATAACGGCATTATGTAATATACCTATAAATGAAGGGAAGGGTATATTCTTATGAGAAAACTTCCACTTTGAGTCATTACTAAATTTCCTCAGTATTGTGAAATTCAGATATACAGTCTTTGACTCTGGAGAAATTTTTAGAAAGCTGGAATAGCAGCTAACCACTGTTTATTTTCTGTAAGGATTTTTATTCCCACAGACTTTTGAAATTATTGGTACTATTGCCAGACTTTATGCTTGTCCCAGCTTGTTTGGAGTTGGTGTTTGGGCTCTCTCTATGAGTAATAACTCTGTATTTCTAGATGAATTATTTAATAAGCAGAATATTTTACACGAGAACACCATACACTGTAAAGATGTTCTCTTTGCACTTGACCCTTAACTGCCAGCAAGCTAGAGCTAAGTTTAGCCTTTATCTCTCCTCTGCTTTTGTTCTGTATAGTTTAATACATTAATTGTCTTAAGGGGAAATTTAAAAAAGCAAGATCCACATATACGAGGCAGATGAAATTCAGTGCTTTTGTTTTTGAACACTTTTCATTTAAGTCTATTTTTTAAATAAGCCTTTCAAACTGTCCAGGGTTACATGATATACATGAAGGAAACTGAGATGTTCACTGAGAAAGAGGGTAGAGAGTCGGGGGAGCAGAATCAGCCTAAAGAATCTACTGTTCTCATGAAAAAAAAAAAAAAAAGACACAATTACTCTATTACAATGAAAAAAGCTACAAGATTTCACTCTAAAATAAGGAGAGATTGTTGCCATGGTACCAGCAAAATTTCCTCTTCACTTATATGCACACATACGAACCTTTCTCGACAGAATAAAATTACAAATGTGCAAGGTAAAATATTTTCTATTACACTTCTTCACAGTATTTTAAATAGATATTTGCATTATATTTAGATGAAATCATACAGGTAATCATCTCCAGCAGATCTCTTCCAAAGCAAAGCAACAACATTGTATTGACATTGAAATTCATGTCCTCAGAAGGCACTAGGTAACTCAAGGCATGTAGAAGGGTATATATTGACATCTGAGCTATTCTCCAGCAAAGATGGATTTCTCAGCAACTGGAAACTCTTAACCTGGACAAAGTCATATTCAACAAATATGCAACTGGCTTAAAGTTTTTATCTGGGATGACTGAATGACTCAAAAGTCATGTTCCTGGGGCTCTGTTCCTCATGTTCCTACTGGTATTATTGCTCTGTGGCCTAAAACAGTATAATCTTATGTTCCAGTCTATTTGTCTTTATAACACGTATGACATTTTGTACCAATTTCCCCAAGTGCTCTGAGCACTTAACAGGAAAACTTTTTTTCGAGAGTTCTTAGACACACAATCAGGTAGCTGTTCAGTAGCCTAATGTGAAAAGGCACTGCTAGATTTTCATTGCACTTTAAGTAGGTAGGTGTCCATTTCATGCACAAAGATTTCACACCAGTGCTTAATGTCAGTACAAGCATTGATTTTATATGATGATATTATACCATCTTGCACCTACAATTGGTCCTTGCAGATATAGTAAAATTAATGACAGACATTTTGAAGACAAGAGGGACCACCTACTAGCACTCAAATAATCCGTGTTCTTGCATAATGCATGACACATAACTGTCCCTTATGCCAATTTCTAGATAAGGAAGAAATGTGTATTTTCAAAAATATCCTGGTCCACTGAAGATCACAAATCACTAGAAAAATCACCAATCTTTGAATAAGGTCTTAAAATAGCTTTTTTAAGTTTATAAACTCATTTACAAACGTGAGCATAATTTCTGCCTGAGTTTTGTCTGACATCAACTTCTAGTCATTAGATTATGCTGCACTTGCAATCAGCTACAGTCTTTCCCCATGTAACACACAGATGTGATCAAGCTACCTTTTAAAGTTCTCTTTGATAGACTGGGCTTTTATAAGTTTCACTGAAGCAACTTTTGCATCCTTCTGGACAACAGAACTGGACATAATAGCCCAACAGTAATTTCACTAATGCCATACACACAGGTAATATAATTTCCTAATTCCCAAAGGAAAGTTCCTTCTTCATAAACCCTCTCAACGTGTGTTCTCATAGCTAGAGCTTCGCATAGGGAGTTCATAGTTGGTTGATTATCCAGTATGACCTGAAAGTTTTTTTCAGAGGCAATACTGTCTTGAACACAGTCCCTCAGGCTGGCAATTTGACCTACATTCACTGTTCCTAGATGCATAATATTGCATTTGGTTATGTTGAAGTTGAACTTATTTGAAAAGGAAAGCAAGCTATTCAGATCATGCTGTACAACTGGCTTGTCCCTGAGTGGACAAAATTCAAAACTTTACATCCCCTCCACAGGATCTGTAGTCTTTTTCTGTAAAGGAGAGACTTCATCCTCCAGTGCTCCCTGCTTCGCAATTTTCACACCAGCCTGACACTCTTAGAAAGAGCAATGAGAGGGGAGAAAGATTGCCACTTCGTATAGTCATATATTTAACCCTTTATTTTGTCAGTTATCAATCCACGCCCCACCATTTCATCTCCCCAGTGCTAAAGCCACTCACTTTGGATGGATGAACGCAGGTCTAGAACATACCTTCACTGCAGCGCCCCATCACTCTTCCCTTCTTTCCTTCAGTACACAGGCAACAGTGAAAACAGAAGCAGTGTTGTACTTTGCTGCTTTCTAACATGCTGCGTGCTACAGACTGACAAGAAAGATTATAAATAGAACACAGCTTCTTTCTCATTACAGTGATTTTAATGAGAATGATAAATGGGTTCAAATAAAACCATTCAGGTTCTAGTGATAAGATAGCTACCTCTTCCAGTGCTGTATCTAACCCAATTTCATTATGTCATTATCTTCCCTGAAATGTAATGGAATTTATGGCAATTTAAAGGACCAATCTTAGTATATTTTCTATATGCTGTGATTTCTCTGGCACAGGAAAACTCCCCTCACTTGATCTTCATTACGACTATACTTTCAGGTATTTCTGCTCACAAATGACAAAATAGCTAGCTACAGATTAACACATACATTGATCTGTGCACACATAAGATGCCTCTCGGTTGTTGTTTACTCCTAAAAGATCAGAGATCTTCTGTTATGACTTGTACTGAGATGAATAATGTAATTAAACAACACCCAAGAGAGAGAGGAATAAAAAATGCCTGAAGAACAAACTAATTTGTTTTTCAGATTTTTTTTTTTTAAGACTGCCAAACTTTAAGAAGGCTGCCAAAGACTACCTCAGAAGGACCACAACAATCATCAACACAAAGCTTACAAGTGAAAAATAGATAAATAATCCTGAAATTTTATCATTAAAATTCTTCTATCAGAAGGCTAGAGAGAACTGGAAGTTCACTAGTTACATTATCAGCACAAAGAAGGCACAAGTCAAGGTGAAGGAACAGCAGGCTAAAACTTCAGCGATGACAAGGTCAAGGCAAGGATTTTTGCCACAATAAAATTAGAATCTATTGTTCCCTTTCATCATTCTCCTAGAAATTGTCTGTGTTGCTTTATGTTTTTCCTGGTCCCATGTAAGAAAAAAGAGGTAGAGCAGAGCTGCAAGGCTATGTTGTCACCTTCTAACAACCAGAGTACTCATACAGCTTTGTGAATTCTTGAGATTATCGACTGTTTTGATACATCTGATGTTTTCACTCACAGTTCCTTGTGCAAATGTTTATCTGAGAACATAACAAGAGTCTGAAAAGTCACAAAATACATATTTTTTCATGCCTTTTCTTGAGACCCTGGTTTATGATTCTTTCTGAAAGAGGTGGGATATGCGACATTGCTACCAGAATGCTGTTTCACTGAGGGCTTTGTACGATACCCTTGCTCTCTTGGTAAATGCCAGAAACTGTTCCAAAAGTAAAGAGAGCCTTACAGATTTTCATTGAAACTAGCAATGAATAAATGCTAGTGCCATCAACAGTCATCTGAGTATTTCACCTAGAGTGTTCTGTGTCATCGCTAAACCCTAGCAAGGGAGCTAGAATGTCTCTTTCTCCCTCTCCTCCTCTCTTCCTCTGCTTGATTTTCAGGCTTACACTTTCCTGCCGAAAATATAACTGGTTTAAGGCGATGGCAAGTATATTGTTGCTTGTTGTATACAAGGAAGACTGGAGGAGAAATGACCTTTCCAGACCTAACAGTGTATCTGCAGCTGTCTATTAGTAGAGAAAAGGAGACTCAATAGCATAGTTGTCCCTTTAGTCGTGTGTTCTTATGGCTCTCAGACCTTAACTGTTGGGTCTTAATTCTTATGTGCTAGTAAAGTTTTCCAGCAGTAGAACAGCTCTGTGTACTTAACACTTGTCATGGTTTTTTGGCAAAGTAAATTTTGTTCTTCTCCCTTCTTCTTCCTGCTAGGTTTGTCAGTCTTGTTAGCCAAAACACACAAAAAGATATACAGTTAACACATAGCCATTTTTGCTGACCTTGTGGGCTAAATACTAGTTGAGTTTTTATGGAAACATAAACCTGAATGTTTATTGCAACATTTACCCAGCCCTTTGTTCTCTGCAGAATGAAGAAGTCTCTATTGTGCATTGATATTTGGATGAGATTCCCCCCTGCTGACTTATCTAAATATAAAATAAGAAAATAAACAACATTAACAAAAACCTTCTGCTTTGAGCCCCATTTAAGCACCTGGTTTTCAAAAGCACTCCCTTTAAGTAAAAAATGTCACAGCCTTTTTTATTAGGGCTGAAATTGTGGAATTAAAATATCTCCTCTTCTCTGCGCTCCAGGAAGGCCCTCAAATACCTCTTCATTCCAGAGATGGCTAATAATTCCTGCATGTATCGTGTGTACACAGGACAATGCTTCAGGATGAAAAGTGCTATATAAATGTAAGCTGCTATTAATTATGGCACCCGAAGGAACATTCAGATAGCTTAGTTTTTCAAACCGAACCTACATTAACATTGCTGTATGTTCTAAATTTCATTTTCTCCACACCTTTTAATTTGCCACTCTGTCATCAACGAAATACAAATTCACTATTCTAGCACACATCTAAACCTATATATACTCTCCCTGCTGATGCAACTGCATCAATTGACTAATATATATTATTCCTAGAGCTCAGCTGAGGCTGATGTGAGGCAAAGACTCAGACAGATAGATGAGGAAAAAAATGAGTTTCTTTTATATGTACATATAAATATATATATTTTACAACATGGGAGCAAGAGTCCTGAGCAGAGGGATCAAGAGTGAAGCTGCTACACACAGATTTCCCTCAGATTTCCAAGAGATGTAGCAATTAAAAGGGAGGAGGAAGATGATAAGGATTATAATCACATTTCTTCTTCTAGAATATCTTCAAGTCAGCGTTCTCAAATCATTTCATTAAAGAATCAAATCTTATATGACATAAGTTTACTAAGGAATTAAGATATTTTCACCCATCACCAGGATGACCACCTCTTGTTTAACCATCAGTTAATACTACCTAAAAGCAGAATTAGGCTTTCTGAATGCAGGAGGGTATACAGCTCTTTAGTTTCTATGATCCACAGCAGAGAAGTGTTCTTGACTCCCAGATGTTTTTTGATGATCATAACATAGCAGTAACCTCATCATTTGATGGTCTGCATCTCTCTTCAGCACTGCAAGTTCTCTCTTTGCATGTAACCCTTATCACTCATCAAAATTAGCTTGCTGGAATATATTTAGTGTTGGGCTATCCTTTAAACATTTTATAGATAAATCTGAAGAATTCCATTTGTTAACTTGAGCATCTTGCTAGAACCATGTGACTGCTATAAACTTTTGTATGACCTACAGTCATACTGAGATGTACATGCTCCATGCCAAATTTCCATTTGCTAGGAAAGCTGCTCAATCTGGACCTCTACCAGTGGGCTGCTGGTAGAATGCTTTTCTACAAAGTCTTGTTCTATTTTTGATCTGGGCCAAGTGGAAATTATATCAGGTTAGACAGCTTTCAGACTGAATAGATATTTTTTTACATGTTGAGACAAGAGGCAATTCTGTGCATGGTCGAATGATTGATTACATTAATGCTTCAGAGATTTAAACTGCATTGTTACCGTGCATCACAGTACTAGGAACCCAGGCTGAGGAAATTGTCTTTTACCTACAGGCAGGATAAGAAACTGTTTCACCCAATGTTCATCTCAGAGAGGTAAGAAAGAGAGAAGGAAAACATCACCCACTGAATTAACAGCAATTACCCAGCTACTGGTAGTTCCTGCTGTCATCACTCTGACTAAGGAAGCAATTTGACTTTCTCATGTAGAAAGATATGACAGGTTTCCAAAAGAAGGCACTATAGTTGAAGTCTCACAGAATCTCTGTCGACAGCATGACTCTTCCACATCATATGCTGGGGAAGATGCCCTCAGTATGCAAAACCTCTAGATTTATATGTGTGTGTTAAAGGACACCCAAATACCCCGATGAAGAAAACAGAATGAGCAAATGAGCAGTCACAGTCTACCTGTAAAATTATCTATGGAGACTGGAAATGTCAAAACACGGCATGCCACATGATGCCTGTCTACCAGGTAATAGTAGGATATTGAGTTTCCTCACCTCTGATCCTTAAAAAAATAAAATAGTAAGGGCTGTGTCACAGCAATCCAGGGTTGTGCTTTCATAGAGTGGGTATGAAGGTGAGTGTAAAATGCTCTGACAAGACAAAAAGACACAGAGATATGCTGAAGAACTGCTGGGACAGCACTGGGGGACTGCAGAGGGTAGAAAGTGCATACATTCCCTCTTGTGCATAACTACCTTCAGGAAGGTAGACCCTAAAATGAACTACCCCAAGAACATCCCACTTCCATCTCAGAGGGTTGATTTGTCTGGGAACAAGAGGCAATTTACACAGTTTGGACTAAGAGCAAACCGGGATCCACATTATTGACACTGGAAATACTCAAAATCTGTAACTGGGCAGGATCAGTAAGAGCACTGGGCTTCCCTAGCACAGCGAAAAGGACTAGAGGTGGGCAGGACAGACCACCACGGAGCAGCTCCAGACTTCTCTTTGAAGAGTCACTGCTTCTTTAAAACGGAAGGTATCACCTTGCCCCTTTTACACTTCTCTTTGGGAGGGCAGCTCATGCAACTGCAGGGTTTCCTTCCTGATACATATCCAGACAACACAAGAGTAAAAAATGGAAAAGCATTTCATATCTCACACCAGCTCAGTGGAATCTCATTGTCTTGCTTAGTGTGGCTGCTATAGTGACTTAACTGTTTCTGTGTTATTTTTCATCTGCTATCTTAGAAATTACACTTTGGTTTTAGACTGATGGCTATTTCATTGTAAGAAAGAAAGTAATTTAGAATTGGAGATCTGAAACCAAATGCTGACGGTGCCATTCAAGTCAAACTTCAGGACCAAACCCTGCCCAACAGTCACAACTCTGCCTCGCTGTTATCTCCCCACAAGTCATGCCTGCCCAAGCCTCTGACAGCACCTGCCTGCTCTTTAAGCATGCAGCATCAGAATTGCAGGGTACAGAAGAAACAAAAAAAAAAATCCATCACTCATGCTTTACTAAATGCCTAATTTAAGGGGTTTTTAAATTCTTGTCCTCCAATATTTTCCAAATTAATGAAGCAAATGAAAAATGGATCTTACTTATTGGCCTCCAAATTTTCTGTTTTGAATTAATATAAGATGCAGAGACAAGATTATTGACTCATGATTATTCCTTAATGGGGTGAAAACCAGTGGATTTCTCAAAGTATGAGCCAAGGTTCAGAAAATTCTTTCCCTCAACAATTCTGTTAAGAATAAATTACTTCTCTTCAGGTTTGTGTAGCAAAAGAAAGAATTTATTACTATTGTCAATTATCACTCATCCAGAACTACTTACGAGGATAATTCATTCTGCAGCCCAAACTAGCAGAACTTTTAATTCACTGGGTAGCAGTCTATGCTTTTACAGATAGAGAACGCACTTCATTTCTTCCCTTTTGGCCAATACTGATGAAGTGAAAAAATCACCTCGTTATCTGTGTTAATCTCCTCTCACACAAAATTACAATTCAGACATCTACAACATTCTCTAGATAAAAAGCTTCTGCAATTCAGGATGTTGTCTGTCAGTCTCAAAGTCAGAGAACGAGGTGTTCTCATTCAGCCTAAATACCATGGATGATTCAGATTCAGTTCTGATTAGAGCTGTGGATTGGAAGCTGCAGATAAAGACTAACAGATTGAGTTTTACTATGTGCTTAGTTTGGATGGGCACAGCTGTGTTAAATAACTCAGCAAAAGTCTGACAGTGAGTGAGGAGCACCTGTAGTCCAGAAGAAGCCCCATAAAAACAGTTTTCTACTACAATTGTTAAGCAAGTTTTACCTAAAGCTGAACTACTCCACTCAAAGTGGTGACCTTTTGTTATTCTACCAGTAACTGCTGCATTAAAGGGTATAAATTTCATCATACTACCATCCCCTGCTTTAATTTGCACAGGATTAGGTTTTTTTCTTCTTAAACTCTCTAAGATTTTATGGGGCTTTGTTGAGTAACTAAAAAGGATCCAGACTTGCTAAGCCTCTGACAGATGTTCTTTAATAATATCATCATTCTTGGTTTTTTCAGAGACTAGACAACGGGGATTATATTTTGTGGTGTGGCATACGATCATTATTACAATTTAACTATTTCATTAGCTTGCCTTATGAAGACACTGTGTTAATGGTTGCTATTCCAACTTAATTGTTGCTGATTATGTTTTTCATTTTTACAAGCATAGCCACACTGTGTGTATCCAGTATATCACCTGTGTGTACTTTTTAAGGAGATAACAAGGCTTACAAACAGTGTCATTCTGGAGATGAAATGGTGTCACCCACCAGGTTTTTATTGCTGTATACACTTTGATAACATCATGCCTTTCTTTTGGATATATCAATTATCTTCACCTCTTCTTCCTTTACACTAGTATGCTGTTGTCTGTTCAGAAATAGGAATAATCTCCTTTTCTGATAGTGCAAGCGTCACATTCAGTTGTATCTCACAAAAATGTGTCTATAAGTTTGGGGAGGAAGTGTGGCAGACACACAGGATAAGAGAAACATGATAAAGCCAAGCATACCAAGGTGGCAAAGATGAAAAGACAAGTAGCTAGACATCCTGCTCTAATATTTTTACTAGAACCCTGAATTTCTTCTCCCAAGGAAAAAAACCTTCTCTTCTTCCTTCCTGGCAGAGCAGCCAAACATTCTGGCCACAGTTACAGTATCTCACATAAATCACACAGCCCTCCAAAAGGGACAGAAAATTGATCCTTGAGCTTCAGCCAAAAAGCACACTTCAGATATTAGCACCAGCTATCTATGTGTTGACTTTATCAGCGCCTACAACCAACAGCATTATGGAATATTTCCATGCAACTTATCTATAGCCAGTAGAGTAAAGATATCTACTAGAAAAATGTTCTATAATGCTATTGCCTTAAGTAGCCCATCGTTTACCTGTCTCCCCAGATTCCTCAGCAGTTGCCTGGTAAAGCTCCCTTTCTGGAAGCATCCTTGCACTAACAGAACAAACCTCTCACAGATTTCCTTCTCAGTAGTCCCACTGCTTTTTTCATTCCTTCTGAAGAGTGGAAAACAAATTCTCTAATGACATTTAAGAGAGGTATTTTAAAAAAAATTATTCTTCTTTATTTATTTACCTTAATAAAGTTTAAAGAGCCATAAATCCATAATTACTTATAAACATGGCTCATTTAGCATATTTTTGTTTTACTAGTATAGCATGCTGCCTAGTTGGGGGGTGTGGTGGTGCCACTTTATTTATTTACTTACTTAAGCTCAGTGCTAACTCTCTAGCCTGCTTTTGCAATAATTACAGCTGACTCCAAGCTATTCCTTATGAGGTTCACCAGGAGGATACTTCCTATCCCATAATCCAGTCAGGTTTACTCATTAATCAAAGTACTTGAGAGCTGAATGTTTCCTGTCCCCTAATCACATCTGTGAATGCTGCATTAGGAAATCTTTTTCACCAGCTTTAAAGACTTGTCCTTTTGAAGTGGACTGAAAACATTATATTTAGCCATGTCTATTTTACAGGACTTAAAATCCATTTAATGGAAAGAGGGAATAATTTTCCTATTTCTCTATTTCTCTCTCCGTGTTGTGTGAGGTGGTCATATAGCCATGTCTTTACCTACCCCAGTCAGCAGCGCTTTTTTGTCCACCTAAGTGCTATCTGTTTCCTGTTTCCATATTTTGCTGCTATCTTTTATTTTCTTTCTTTCCACCTCCCCAGGTTTCTTCAACAGAGATAGGGGAGAAGAGGGTCAAAGCTCAGCATGAGGCTATGTCTGCATTTACAAGTTGTGAAACACAACAGGAACATATCTGTAGAGCAAAACAATTCTTGCTGGAGAACTGACATCCATGCTATACAAGTTGCACGAGTTTTACTTCCGAGGAACTCTAACCTGAATACCCGTTAATGACTAGAGTATGTTAGGTGTAATTATTTAATACGCCTACCACTTTAATTTCATCAGAAAGGAAACCAGTCTGTGTGTTCAGAGATTACCCCATGATACAAAACACAGCATGGTAAAAGGAGAGATTATTGGGGGATTTGCTTTTAAAACAGGCTTCTGAGCTAAGTTGTTCATGTAGACATACTCTGTCACTGAATCCGAAGAAATCCAAATCCTAAAGTTACAATTTTCATGCATTCAACTTCATCAAAAAACACACTTAAAGGATGCTGGACTGCAGTTGCTGAATGATGACATAAAGCATTTATCCAGGAGACAAGAAATCTGAGTACACTTACCACTTCAACAGGAGGGACTTCAGTCAACACCTTACTGCCACACAGAGTACATAATCACTGGCTACGGCAGTAAGAAGGAAAAAAGCATACTTGATCCCTTCTGTGGAAGGTGAACTACTGTGAGGCCACAAATTCAAGCTTCAGAGGATCAAAAGAAATGTAGACTAGAAGACAGGTCAGCCAGCTAGGAAGAAAATCAAAAGGCTTGCATTTTGTTCCCACAATAGCTTGTGTATTTTAAATTGCCCAGTCACCAGCTAAAGAAAATAGAAATGATACTGTGAGCAAGCTTCACATTCAGGTAAAGTATACAATTCCCCGTCTGACAGAAACTAGTAAATTGTGTATCAATCCTGAAGCAAACCTTGTACCTGAAGGACACTCACGCATGCCACTCAGAGACTTCAGACAGAACTGGGGAACCTCTGCACCTTGCTTTGGACCTCAGCAGAGCACGGCGGGTGTTCCAGGTACCCACCTCTCTCTTTGATTTCTGCAAACATGTTACTGCTTATGTTCAAAAATCTCAAGAATGCTACACTTCAGAAAGTAGCTATTTCTAGGATTTTAAGAGTACTGGAAAATACTTCCTAGCCCTGGGCATCTAAACAAACAAAAAAAAAGTATTGTTGGCTTCTCCCCTGTGACATTTTTGGGGTGATCTGCACTTGCTTAATTCAACAACTTGCTCGGCTCAGTAGGGACTGAGTGATAAGCATCATCACTGCTGAGACATCATCCTTTACATTCCTCCCTCCTCCCTGTTTTTCTTACTTACACTGAGAAACCATCAGTTTCTCACATTCCTTGCTTTCTGCTTTCTTTACAGCTAAAAGGCACTGTCACTTGAAGGCTTTTAATGTCTGTCTCATTCTGAGTCCTAATGGTGAAAAGTAAATTGTAGAGAAGCTAGCAAAAAAAGAGAGGTCTTGATATTAGCTTCAATTTTAAAAGAACTCATTCTTCTACTAATGGGGCTTATTAATTAGCAAGGATCCTTAAAAACATGAGGAAGTAAAATTTTTATGAATACTCTTATTAATGGCAAATATTTTTTTGAGGGTAAAATACTGGACTGGAGCATTTCATTACTGTATGAAAGCAGAATTTCATACAGTAAAACAAACACAAATATGAACTTAGGAGGAATTCATTGTCAGGCATATTTGAAAAGGATTGCAGGCACCCAGGGAATGTTTCTGTTTGTTGGTTTAAAGGCCGCCTAATCCGCATCCAATTTCCTCCTAAATCTTAAAGCATTTCAGCGCAGTCTTCACACAATGTAGGTGCATGCCTTGCACAAAATTTTACCCTGGCTCAGACTTTGAACTACCTGCTAGTGGTAATGGAATATGGAGCTGTCATGTGTTCTGCTATTTCAAACTCAAACTAGGAGATGAGAGACTGAAAATAGTTACTCCTTCGACTCTCTGTGTTCTGTGTCACTGGAGTTTGAGTTTCTGCTTTAATATCAGGGAAAATCCTGTGAAGTATCACCATCTGCCCTGTCTTCATGCTCTCCTCTGGACACCCACTGTTGGCTACTGTCAGAGATAAGGTACCTCACTGGATGGATCTGACAATGGCTGCTGTTACTTTTTTTTATGCTTTTTCTGAAGTTTTAGTAGGTCATAACTACCTCACATTGCCACAGATACCCTTAAATTATACCTTTGGTTCATCTCAGTAGAAAGGCCAAAGCCTGATATTCTTCCCATCATAAGCAATGCAATTGGTCTTGTTGCCTTCAGTGAAAGTTGCATTACGTTTTAACATATAAAATTGTAGAACAAAGAACCTAAAGTGCTTTCTCCTTCTCCAAGGTTATCTTTTCGATCAAATTGAGGCTTTTCAGAGTGAAATAATTTCCTTCTGTGTTCAACTACCCAAGAGGAACAGAATAATACTGGTGCTACTCTCATGAGCAATGAGTTCTCCTGTACCAACATCATTCCTGAGAGGCTGGCACAGGGACCAGCACACACCTTCTGCGCCAGCTGTGCTACTGTAAGATGTGGGCAGCCAAAAAATCCCGCAGGAATATATATTTTGTGTAAGAAGAAAACACCATTAACCAAAGCTTATCCCTAGGTCTATATATAGAAGTTATTGCTATCAGTGAGACATACATATAGATCCAAGGGCAGAATAAAGATGCTAGCTAGCATTTCACTGTAGAGGTATAATTATTCATATTGTTTTTCTCTAAATAATTTTAGATTAACATACTGTAAAACTGTGTAGTTAGTAGGGTAAATTCTACTTTCCAGATGGAACAATTCCAGACTAAGATGCTTCCTGATGAACACATAAACTAGTTCTGCAGTCAATGAAACTATGACATGACACTGAAATATCAATCCAGAGACTTTTGGACAGCACGCAGAAGCATTGCAATGGGTTATTTACTTGGTGTTCAATATTCTTTTGTTATGGAGGTCATTTTGTATTTCTTTCCAATTAGAGGGAAAGGTTCACACAAAGTCCAATCTGTGTTTAAATTACATTATCTACATGTTCACAGGCTTTTTTTGCCATTTATGATGTTAACTGCAGGTGTCAAGGATCCAAGGCTCTGGCATTCATCATGAGTCAGCACACAAGAGACCAGTTTCTGAACTCAGCTGTACAATACAAATCCAAAGACATACTATTACCTGTCACAAAAACAAAACTTTCCCATAATAAGGAATCAACAGCCTTTGTTCACCAGTCTTTGCCAAAATCTCTTAATATGGCACTCAAAATGATCAGCTGGCAGAAAATAGAATAACTCCAGTGGCGAACACAACATATCAGCTGGGGCTTAGGGCAAATCTTGGCCCTAATGAAGTTAATGGCAGGATTCCCACTGATCGCAAAGAGACCTGACACAGAATGCGACAGCTGCATATAAACCAGAGCAGACTGGTAACAGCCTTTCAGCTCATTGTACTTCCTTGGAAACACACAGAGGCTTTCACAAGTCCTTTTGTCCACTCCAGCAACTCAAAGGAGATTTAAAATTACCTCGAGGCTAATGCTGAGCTGTGCAGATACAACTAATTTTTAGTTCTCTGCTGTATAAGAAAAATAAAAATGAAATGTTGTTTCAAGACTCTCTCAGATGAATATTTCATGAACTTTCCAGACAATTAAAATTCTAAAAATTACTAGCCAGGCCAAAATCTGTTCAATTTAAAATGTTTTGCAATGCAGTTTAAAAATAAAGAAAAACATTCTGAACATCAGTTAAACAAAACCAGTAATTTTGAATTTAAAATCTACTAAAATATTTTTAATAACATTTTGTAACATTCATTTTTGACATGAGCTAACTGGAATAATGCTTATAAAAGTTGTTGAAACTTTATTTCCTCAAAAATAGTTTTGGTCAAAAAAATCCTAGCTCATTTTTTGAAGATGTGAGGGTGGCAAAACAGGTCACAAGCTGCTTCTGGACTCCTTCCCAAAACAAGTGGCTTGTGGTGATCTAAAAGCATCTTGAGACAAAAGAGAAGTGGGTTTAGTAACCCTAGGTGACAGTATTGTTCCTCCTGTCATGCAGCTACTGCACCCTAAATGGAGGGGCAGTTCAGGACTCCTGGGACAAAACAGAGATTGAAAATGGATTTGTCTTCATCCAGGCTTGTTAAGTGCTTACCCATATATTGCACTTGCATAGAGCAATGTTCAGACTTTCCTCCTTGTCCTTTGATTTTTCTGCTAGCAAAGTAGCTTAGTACTGCTACACTGAGTCCCACCATTCTGTACGGTTACCTAATCATGCCTATGAAGAATGAATTTTACCTTCTTTTCCTACTCCTTCTTTGCCTTTATAGCCCATATCACAGGTGTTTATTCAGCAGAAAGAATAAGGTCAGGGTCTTTTATTTTTCTTTGAAGAGGGTAACACAAAGCTTTCCTGGTTTTTCTTAATTTAATTACCGATTCTGTGAGGAAAGCTCTCATACAGGTTCTATTACTGTCATTTTGCTCCAGTTGTTACTTGGGGCCATTGTACTGTCTGTTTCAGATATGCCTCCAGGCAGTTTTGGCCTGCTGAGATCTTTTTTTGACACCCTGAGAACTACTGATGAGTTTTCTTACCCCTGCGGCAATGCAACCTGTCTCCTTGGCAGATAAAAATGACGCTGCACTGGTTGGACTGCTCTCCAGCATGGTTCATGTATTCTTTTCTTGGCACATGATTTTCAACAGGTGTAATCATGCTCTAAGAGGCCCATGGTAGCAGCCTGTAATACAGTAATTGCTTAAAGGAGCTGCTCTTTTAGAAGAAGTGACGCTTGCATTGTCATGCAGGCTGCTATCATTGCCTGGCACCTCTGCCCTCAAGGCAAGAGTCCAAACAACTTGTGAGAAGGCGTTTTGCCATCTCAGCAGATGGACACGAGCATAAGCAGCTTAGGGACTATGTCTGCATATCAAGCATAGGCATTGAGGGCATGATTCCTAGCCAAGAATGCTGCAACTGCTGTTTATCTTCTGCTTACCAATCAAGAGTTGTTTATCTTCTGCTTACCAACCAAGAGTTCAGGGAATAAGTCATTGCTAATTAAGACCTGGGCTGGACTCCGTTTCAAAAGTATAAAATACGACTGTGCAAAACAAGTGTCTGTCTGCCTTGAATTGAGCAGCGAGTCCTAAGAGGGGCCAAGGGAGTTATCGGGATGAAATCTGCACCGGGGCTGACCAAAATGCAGGAAATGATGCCCCAAAATGCTGCCATTTCATCATATTCAGGAAAGAGTAAGGGAAGGGTGAACCGTGAAATCACTGTTAATATATGAGTGGATTTATATTTATTCAAAAGAAAAAGTAAAACTTGTCATAATAGACTTATGTAGTTGAAATGGGAAAAAATTTAGGCCCAATATGAGAAAAAATCCTGATCGTAAATTGCATGAATTTACAGAAGAATCTCAGAAAGAAAGGCTTGGAGACATTTTTGTTTGGCTATTGTAATACCTGAAAGAAAAATGAGAAAGACAATTCTGTATTCACTGTGAGAAAACCCAGGTGACCTAAGGGATCTTTTCCTCTCTTAGTTCCATGAATCAGGTAAGATTGTGCTACCTGAGGTACAGTGGTACTACAAGTCCTACAATGCTTTTGAAAGCCTGAACTAGAATTAAGTGGTCCAGAGGCCTTGTCCTTCTACAGAAAAGAAATTAGGCAGAGGATCAGGCAATATATTATTTAAAGCATGACGTGACATGCTTCTGCTTATTGGAGACAACTGCAATATCAGATGACAGGATCAAGAACATGCTGAAAATATATTGGAGATATGTTAAAACTGGATGTTGATCTTGTCATTGTTATCTGAGTTTTAGGCCAAATATTCGTGAAGTATCATAAAATCTGCCACCCCCCTTTACAATTTTAATATCAAAAATGGTTAGTAATTAGGGTAAGAAAAGAGGTCAAGCATTTGCTTTTCTGATAAAAAAGAAATCATAAATAGATAGAAGGAAAGCAAGTGAATAAAAACACAAAACTAAAACTGAAAGGGATTCACAGCGTAATACTGCACTGAATACGTGAAATACAGCACCCTAAAAGGAAAAGCTGGCCCAAAAGGTAAAAAGCTTGACACAAAAACCATGAACCAGGCACAGTATATTTCAGAGCTGATGTTCTCTCATTCAGGTCATTATCCACACACTATGAGTAATAGGAGCACGTATTTTACATGATTTTATTTATTGTATTTTTATTTGCACACATGAAGCTATCTTCATCAAGTCAACTTTGAAAGATATTACGCCTGTATGGAAACGGGGATACAAGAAACTCAACTGTTCTTCAAATCTTTACAAATGCATATCTTCAGACAAAAAAAGTTTCTGTATATTGTATGTTTCCTTTACCGTACACTGATACTAAGAAATGTGTAGCTTCCTTTCCCACTGTCCTTCCTCTTTCCTGACCTCCAACACAAGAGGAAGAACCTACAAGGGAGCAAAACTGAAAGACAAGCACAGCTCACACAAACGGATGCAGCATGTTCCAACACCCTCTCTAATGATACGACTAGATAAATTATATCAATTCAGACTGTTCTCCAGCCCTATGCATAAAGACAGGCAGGATCCGATTGTCATCACCAGAATGTCCTTCCACAGTTCTACCAGCTTTCAAAAGCAGTGTAGTCCTGACAGCTACTTTCATTATCACTACGTTTGTATCTATATCAATATTTGTATTTATATATTTACACTTCTGTCAGAGGGCCTTCATATATAAGAAGAAAATTTATGAGAAAACATCTTTGGTAGTATCATAAAAATGTTGCAAGCCCATCACATCCCCTTGCACTGTTTCATGTGATAATGCAAATATTTTGGGTTAAAAAGTAAATTAGAAGAAATGAGCAGTTTTGCCCTTCACTGTCTGTTACTGTGCACTTTTTCCTACTGTAACTATTTAAAGTCTAACTCAAAGCACAGTGAATTTAGAATTTGCTCAATGAAATAACCTTATTTATCACACTTCAAGTCACTCAGTTTTCATTTGAATATCCTCATGACCTACCCAGTCACACATGAATGTCAGTTGAACTATTACAACTCATTTTCTCATACTGCTTATACTGCTTTGCATGCAGCCAGAGCTCCCCAACACACCAACAAAGTCAATTAAATGGACATTCTTTGCTTACTTACAAGAGGCAAGTCAGCTATCGGGTTGAAAAGGATGTGTTAGCCTTACCCTCTCTGTTAGTTGGCAGAGTATCTAATTTGGGGAGGATTGGTTTGGAAAAGTAGAAAAGATTGCTCTCCTTCACAGCTCACAAGTACGGGGTACAGTGACTGGGTTTTGTAAGGCTGGATGATGAGCGCTGGGCAGCGCCTGAGGGGTATTAGGGAAAACAAAAACCCGAAGAAAGTAGTCAGTAGTTGAACAGCAACCAGCACTAGATGGCACACAATGACATGTGCTACTAAAGGAGTCCTGTTTTCTTCTGCTTTACCTTTTTTTTTCCTCTTCCACAGCATCAAAGCCAAGGCAAACAAGAAGAGTAAGCCCTTGCAAGTCAGGCACTCCACAGTCAAACCTGTGCTTGCAAGTGTCCAGCTCTCCGAAAGGTCTCTAGATACCTGCCCAAGGTGCCACTGCTCCACAAGCAGCGCACAAGGAGGGTGAAGTTTCTCACAACGGGCATCCAAAGAAGCTTAAACTGCATGTGTGGTACTAAAGCTAGACACTAGTATTATGCTTGTTCTCAAGATATTTCAGTCCTTGTTGTCTCCAGCTTCTTGTTTTCTGTGTCCACTCTCACAAATTCACACACTTCCCCTCTGAGGCTTGCTCCAGCTATTCACCTCATTTTCCATTTCACCAGCCCTTCTCTAGCAGAACCATCCGGACTGTCTACTTCTATCCTGCATAAAAATTCTTGTACTCCCAAGCTCCAGCAAAACAGGTCTCGCACACCAGACTCTTATTGCCTACCTGGAGAGCAAGAGACCTAAACTCCTGCCAAACTTGCATTCATATGGCCTTCCATCACTAACCTCAGGCCTTCTGTCCCCATTAACACAGAGATTTCTTGGGAAATTGCCTTTTTCTTGTGTAAAGTGTTTTCTCACAGTCCAGCTTCATTGCTACCTCACCCCAATGGGTAAGCAGAGACCTGCCAGTGGTGGTGGTACAGCCAGCTCACAGCCAGGCAGGCTGGAGAGGGGCAGGAGAGACTGACCATCCTCACCCAGCTGCTGCCACACTGAGCATGCTGGAGCCTTGGGTCTTCCTCCTGTCTTCTTCCTCCAGAAGGATTAGCCCACAGTAACCAGTGTACACTTTTCACATGGTTACCAAGGAGAAAGATAGAGGAAAAAGGGAAAGGTAGTGTCCATGATCTTTCCCTGGGCCTCCTCACGCTCCTGAGAAATGTATTTCAAGAATTCATTCTGTGCTGTGGGGGAAGGCAGGGGAGGAGGTGCTTTTTGAAAGCAGCTGTTTTAGGAAACACTAAGCCCAAGGATGCGTTTGAAATGTGACCCTGACCTACTCTGTGCTTCACATTGTGCAGGAAAATGCTTTTATCTACTGCAGATCCACAGCTTTTAGCCCTTTCCTGAAAGAAGGGGTCTGTGACCTGTCTTCGAAATAGCTAAGGAGGGACTATTCTTTTCCTTTTAAAACACAGTTGAAAGGGGAGATGATGAAACAGCATTGAATAAAATATGAACCCTTGGAGCAGAACTCAAGCTATCCGTCTATCATGTAGTGCCCTACCCATGAAGCTATGTTCGTACTCCTGTTATCCTACTGGCCCAGTGAATCTTCAGGTCATTCCTATGCAACAACCCAGATTCAACAGGATGGCTGAAGAGCACTGCCCTCGTATATACCCCATGAGCCACAGACACCTAAACTAGGCAAGCAAATGGGGCATGTGGGTCTCAAGTCTGTAAGATAAGAAAGAAGGGGAACGTAATTCTTTTGCAATTACATGCTACTACATATAAGGGAAACGGTAGGGTGAGACTAGCTTCATTCTAAAAGAAAATAACATCTCCTACTGATTTTTGTCCAATCTTTCCAGTTCATAAAGCACTTAACTAGGTGGAATCCTGTTTGAGATTTAATCACAGGATTACCTAATTACTGGATCTTGAATGTGAAGCCTGTTAAACCCAAGTTATGAATTCATTGTTGCTTTAGCTTGGTATCTGGACAAGGCTGAGTAAATCTGAACTCAGGCAGAAGAGGGAAAAGGAACGTTCTGAAGTATAATCGGTTGCAGCTACTCTCTGAAAGCCAACAGCAATCAAAGGGCCAGCGTGTGTGGCCTGACACACACAAGAAAAAGCATGAGTTCATGGCATATTTAAGCTCACAAAAAAAAGAGAACTAAAAAGGAAAATATATAATAAAAATGTCATGAGCAGTACAACTTTTTAGATTTCTTATTAAGTAAGTGTCGTCCAGCAAAGCAAGTATAGTCTGAAGTGCAGGTTCACTAGTTAATATGTTAAGTAAATTCTTGGTTCAAAATTCCACTGGGAATAATAGTCATTAGGCACTGTCACCTACTGTAGATGGTTATGAAGGATCTTAACAGAGGAAGAAGCTATTAAACATTTCATCCTAATAATTTCTACCTGCTGTCTCATGGTCTACAAAAAGAGACACAAGAATTTTCCATGATAAATTTATCTCACAGAAAAGGAAGAACTGCTACTTGCTACAGATTTTTGGCTGATTTTTTTTTCCACTTGTCTTTTTTGGCATTTCCATCCATACGCTCTGGAAGTATTTGCTGCTGGAGAGGAAAAATGTATTATTTACTGAACCAAACTAACAGTTCATGTAGTTTTATGCCCTGTCCTTGGTGGTGGTCAATATGAATTACCTGACACAGAAAAGGATGGAAGAGCTACAAGAAATTCTAACTAAAAATTCTGAATAGTAGGCTCAATAAGAAGATTCTGGCTTAGGCTCAGGATGAATATGCCCTGAAACATACTGATTTATAATATTTTAAATATTGTACCCCATTGATATTTGTCAGTTCTTTGCAATTTTAGTTCTGGTAGTATGATAATACTGAGACGGTTTCAACTCATATATTCCTAAACGATATTTCACTCCTGTACTGCATTCTCCTAGTTCACCAGCACATGAGTTAAATTGATTGAGAAACAGGCTGCTTTCCATCTGCTACCAACAAATGTGATCTAATACATTAATTATATTAAACCCCTATCTTTGAAGAGTTTATTAATAAAGTGTTAGAGAACCATTACCACCCATTTTTCCAGTTAAACTTATTTTGGCTCATAGTCTGGTCTAATATTCCAAACCACCCTAACTACAGCCTGCGTCTGAAGAGCAAGCCATTAGCTTTCTGTTTAACAGCTGTCTGTCTGTTTCGGTTTACATTGCCAAAGTCAGATGCAAATCCCTCACGTTGCCTCCCTTCCTCTTGACTGCTCTGCTCAGATAAATTTCCCCATGACCACCACCGTTATGTTTCCTAAACCAGAAATGAAGCATGGATTTGTAACATAAGCAGTAGGTCTTCATACTGGTTAGCCCAACACAGGCAGTCACACAAATGTTTTTTGCATCCTGTTCGACATGAGCATGTGGGAGAAGTGATTTCTCCCCACACTTACTTCCATTCTTCTGGAATTGTGAAAAATCAGTGGCTTTAATTAGGTATTTAGTCAAATAGGTTTTGATGAGATGCATAGCTGGAAGGATATTTGACTAGTTCTGCATCTGTGCTCTCCAGCAGAAACAGCTCATCAGCTTAGCTCATATATTTCAGCAGAAAGAGCAGGATGAAATGTCATGAGGCTGTAGTGGATTATATGCAAGGTTCCCTGACCTAATTCACTTTAATTTTTCCTCCTTTTTTTCCCTCCAGTACAGTATGCTTCAGTAAACCTAATATCTGACTTTCATAACTTATTTTGAAAATTATAAATACCTCTTCTATGAAGCACTACAAAAAGTCATTGCATCACAAGCCTTACAAAGAGATGCTGAAAAAAATCTTTCATTAAAAGTGCATTAGGTGCTAAATGAATCTACAAAACCATACTCAGAGACCCATACATTGCCCGTATGGGGAATAAGATATATCAAGTTTGTGGCTGGCAATCTGTTATTTAAATGGAACATTAATGTAATAGAAAGTATCTGCTTGTATCAGCAAGACTACCGTCATAAACTTCACAGAGCAATCTCTTGCTGTTAATAGCACTTCACAGGAATCACCACAGGAAATATCCACAGTAGCAATATACAGCAATATCCAATGGACAGTCCTTTCTCTTCAATGAATTTAATGCAAAATTCGAGAGGGCATTATTTTAAAAGTTCAACACTTGAATTTGATTCTGGATCTCAGATCCCCGAAATACAAGGGTAGGGTACCAATCTGATCCAGATTTTCCATTTTTTCTACAAAAAATTGACAACCCGCCAACACTGAAATCTGGTACTAAGTATATAAGGAAGGAAGAAACGTTCTCAGGTGTGGAGTGGGGTTTCTCCCCTTTGTGTTAATGATATGGAACTTAATGGATTAAGATGTGTAAATTCAATTGAACTTTCCAACCCAAATCCTTCACTGGTGTAACTCAGTTATAGTTCAGACTTAAATAACACCAAATTAACAATATGAATGACCAGTGAGTAAAACCAATCACAGTAACAAGGAACAAATTACTTGACTATGTCATTTCACTGACTACATAAAATATCAGGTTTCAGTAACTTTAGCAATAGCAAGGCTTCAAGCAGCAGTTAGCAAGATGTTTATGAAAAAAATATATTTCTTATTCTCTTGGTGTCTGAAATAATTGAAGATTTTTTTGTCTTGATGTTTTGTTTCATCTTCCATCACTGCAACACCTAAACAGAAAAATACGTGATGTCTAAAGGTCAGGCTTCATTTAGATTTCATAAATGAATGGTGGGTAGGGGCTTTTCTGACCACCCTGAGGTTGGAATTCCTTCATATTTTCCTGTCTTCATATTCCAGTAGAATTCTGTGGTATTTCACACTTAAAAAACACTGTGATTCACAACACAGACATTCTCCTTCCTTTCTCACCAACAGGACCTAAATGATATGTTCTGAGCATGTTCAACCCAATGAAAGAGAGGAGAGGAACTCTCCATAAAGCCATTAGAGTAGTTATTTGGGTACCGGATAATCCATATCAAAAAGCTTCATCACATTACAAAACTTGGATCTATCAACCCTTCCAGCAGGACAGAATCCCACTGGAAATCATAAGACAAGTGGTTCTCAGTCTTTCCTCGTGAAGCTTTTCTTCTTTGCATAGAAAAATTAAAAGCATTTGTCATTAGTTTGAGATAGACTCTTGGAATTCACATGGGATAAAAGCAAAATGAATTAAAGTCCTTGAGGAGATTAATATTTGTTTCTTAAAAGTAGAGGGAAGCTGAGGAGGGCCATGAGAGACAGGGAGCTCCCCAAAGGCACAGACATCTGACTCGTCGCCTCTGCTGCCCTTTCCCCATCACCCAGCTGTTTTGCCATTTCTGCATGCTGACTTTTATAAATCCCTTTTTTAGGTAAATATTAGATCCAAGTATTAGGTAACAGAATTTATAAACTTATCTCTGGGTTGTGAACTCATCTAGCCCTCTGGGTATGAAAAGTTAGGAATTATGCAGGTTAGTACTGCAGCAACAGAAATCCCCTCGAGAATCTGCCCTCAGTGTCTCAGTTCTGTGTTGCCTGAAGAAGGGTTAGGTTATTCTACAGAACAAAACATAATAAAAACAATCACATTTTTTTGCCATGTAAATCACCACTGCCTGAGACAAGAAGCAAATAGTAATCTCGAATTGCAGGTTGTCAGAATAAAGTATTTTTCCCAGTTCAGTACAACAGGGAACAATAATGACAAACTGATCCCACATTTAAAAATATGACTTACTGCCTCCTTTTTCTGACTTTGAAAAGACTGAAAAGCCTTTGTCTTATTAATAGGGCATACTTTTTTTAGAAGTACAAGTACATATTTGTCCAGAATATTTCTAGAGTAGATTTCAGGACAGCCATAAATCTACATTAGAAAATACCTTGGCAAGCAGCTGAGGTTTGATTGCACAAAATGCTTCCGAGTAATACTTAGCAGATTATAATGCAAATTTTTAAAGGCTAAAATGAAGTCTAATATTATCAAAAACGATTCAACTGAACTTCCTGGAGGAAAGGATAGGCAGGTGGTCCATTTACACGACATCTTTTTCTAGTATTTTCAGAAATATGGACATAACGTAGAGACGCTCACACTCCAAAGCCGCTGAGCGCTTGGAAAAGCCATTTATACTAAAATTTTAATAAGCACAATGATGACTTAGGAACCTAAATTCCCTTTTTGAAAGCGAGGTAGGCACTGACAAGCTTAACTCTTCTAAAAATATAAATGAGTCAACACCATAATTCCCCAATTCTCATGCACATAACCAATGTGAATTACACTTTTTATCTTTTAAGGAACAGAATTATAGCAGATGGCAACTATTTTTCTACTGATATTCAAGCAAATAAAGAGACTATGTACACTTTCTACAGACTCTGCTTTTACGTCCGAATTTGAAATTATTTCATCTTGGAGTTGGTTAAAGGTAATTTTTTTCATCTTGCAATTTGAGCAAGATCACTTCCATAGCTGTGGGCAGTTTGTAGTAGACTTCTCAAAGAGCATCAAAATCGAACCAGAAAATACAAATGCCTATTATGAAAATGTTTATATTTAGAATGGGGGAAATATTTTAAATAATTATTTCCACTGGAAGGGATTGCCAGAAAAGGAAGAAGGTAGCAATATATGTGTTTGCACCTCTTGCTAGCTGGGAAAAAGAAAGGTAATTTTAGTTTCCTTCTACAGATCCATTCTTGATAGTCTGCCAAAATCTTAGTGCAGAAGCCCCGCTCCCCTTCTGCCAGGTAAGGGGGCTGCAAGGGAAGCAGTGTACCCAAAATCATATTTCTTTCCCTTGCCATGCTGTGGGATAAACAGTCCACCTCGCTGCTTCCTCAACCCCAACGTGGAGCTGCCTGTTGGGGATTTGCCTTTCAATTTGGCTTTTTCCTTGCATCCAGGAGTATCTTCAGTGCCTTAATTTGTCAAGAGGATTCTCCATCAGCTAAATATTTAAAAAAAAATCCCCAGATATTTTCTAACATTCAGCAATTTGCTGAGCTTTGGAGCAGATGATTACTGATTTGAGCACAGACTTTCCTTTTTCTTCATTTTTGTACAGCGCTTTGCACCATAGGGGCCTAATCATATTAATGGTCCTTTGCCTCTAAAGTCTGTAACTTGAAAGGGTCCTTTCAGAGACTGGGGCATTTCCATCTGTGTCAAGCCTCTAACAACCTGTTATTCTGAAAAAAATCCCCTAAAGCACAACAACATTTAAGGATCTAGCAGGTTACTAAGGATCTAGTTGAGACAATAATATAAATATATCTACTCACAGAAATTAATCTGGTTCTATGAATTCACATTTTGTTTCCAGACAGTATTAGATTCCTTGTCTAAATGAACTGCACTCATCTAACCTGTTGATGATAATCTTTTCCCATGTCATATAGCACATACATTGTGATAAACTAATACCAGTATTCATAACTGAATTTGGAAGATACAAACTTAGGACACAATGTTTGCAAACTCAACAGGATCACTCAAAGCACTAAGGTACTCAGGCGTAAAAATACACAGTAAGGGATCCTAAACTTGTAAATAAATGTTACTGAAGAACAATTCTGAGAGCAAGTGTGAAAAAAAATCATTGTCAATAGTATATTTTAAATCAATGAGCTGCTGTAGTATTGGAATTTAGTGATGCTTGTGCCCTTTCTGACATTACAGTGCTTGCCACGCTTGCTTTGTCTGATCGCAGCCTGTAATCTTTGCTGTTGCTATATTTCAAGCTGCTGATGAAACAGCCTGAGGAAGACTGGAAATACCTCTTTGAAATGCACAGCAGGATTTCTCAAAAATGAATGAAGAAAACTTGGAGAAAACTCTGCTGCAGAACCAAAAGCAAGAGAAAACTATGAGCATTACAAGCATAAAGATGTTTTGACATCTGGGAAACGCTCAGATAGGATCCAAATGGATTATTAAAAAAATAATAAAGTATGGACAAGAGTCTATACACAGATGTGAAATTCTTCCAACTAAAAGTAAATATTTGCCCTTTATTGTTTTTCCCCCCCGTCATGTTTATCCAGCTTCTACAATGGCAGAAGAACATCTAACCCTGATTCTTTGCCGTGGTCTACATTGGGAGATATAGGGGTCACTCTAAATTTCAGTTGCAGAAAATCACTTGGTGAAAGTAAACAGCAAAATTTTTCTGTCTCAGATGAAAGGCTGGAAGTTGGGGGAACAGAAATTGATGATGATCTCAAACTAATGATTTCATGGTAAGGAGACTAATGGGAAGCCTTCTGTAACATCATGCTACCAGAAAATCAGGACATTCCTTCTCACAAGGTTTTGCTGGTATTTTATTATTGGTGACATTTCTGTGAGTACCCTGTGTGTAAAAGATAGAGCATCACACTACAAAGCCTGTCACGAAAAGCAATCCCAACCAATGCTGATTTCATTTAAAGGTAACAACATCGGAAAAAAATTGAGCAGAAACCCACCACTCTCCTTTGCTATATTCAGAGTTTTCACTATGGAACTTTCTTGCCAAGAATAGTTCTCCAGAAAATTTTTTTTTCTCTTTCTGTTTTTCCTACACCTGTAAAGGAGACAACTGCAGCATGCAGCAATTGGTACTACTTTGTAACACAGATGATAAACCCTTGTGATAGAAGATAGCTAGAACCAACTATGTAGGGACTTTCCTCCAGCCCTGCATTCCAACAGGTGGTCACAAGGTATTCAAAAAGGAAGCCTTAATATGTGTTACCTATTTTTATATTTACTTAAACAGAAGTAGTTTAAAGTTTCAAGCCTTGTGAGCCCTATCAAGAAAGACTTCAATGAAACAGGAAAATAACTTGTATATCCTGGATGGTGTGTACATCACTAGTAGGTAAATTACAACTTAGCACCTCAGAGTAGTATTGAGCAACGGCAATATACTGTCAATGCCACCTATAGACAAACTGAATTACAAAGCACCTGGGAGTGTCCCCACACCGCCCTTCTCTCCAACAGCCGGTTGTTACCAAGGGACAAGGGACGTAGCCCCGCTTGGCACACACTCGTGAGCTCTCTGCAGCAGAGACCACCTCGTTCTTTTGTGTATTTTCATTAAGCAACACTGAGCAGAAGGCAGTCTCACTTCACGACTGAGGGTCTGGGATTCTCTGGTGCACACAGAAATAAACCAGCCCACTAAACAGCGCTGCTCACAGCTGTGACGTTTTTCATAGCCTCTTCTGGGGGGATTGGACTAGATGATCTTTCGAGGTCCCTTCCAATCCCTAACATTCTGTGATTCTGGAAATAGAACCCACTCTGTCTATCATAGAATCGTAGAACGGTTTGGGTTGGAAGGGACCTTAAAGATCATCTAGTTCCAACCCCCCTGCCACAAGCAGGGACACCTTTCCACTAGACCACGTTGCTCAAAGCCTCATCCAATCTGGTCTTAAACACTTCCAGGGAGGGGGCAGCCACAACACCTCTGAGCAACCTGTTCCAGTGTCTCACTACCCTCACAGTCAAGAATTTCTTCCTAATATCTAATCTAAATCTACCCTCTTTCAGTTTAAAACCATTCCCCCTCACCCTATTACTCCATGCCCTTGTAAGAAGCCCCTCTCCCACTTTCCTGTAGGCCCCATTCAGATACTGGAAGACTTCTATGAGGTCTTCCCGGAGCCTTCTCTTCTCCAGGCTGAAGAGCCCCAACTCTCTCAGCCTGTCTTCATAGCAGAGGTGCTCCAGGCCTCTGATCACCTTTGTGGCCTCCTCTGGACTCGCTCCAACAGCTCCGTGTCCTTCTTATGTTGGGGGCCCCAGAGCTGAACACAGTACTCCAGGTGGGGTATCACGAGAGCAGAGTAAAGGGGCAGGGACTACGATGGTCAGCGTTCATTCTTTGTAACCATTTCCCTTCTCAGCCTGAGCAAAGTGCCAAGAATAGAGGGTTTTGATTAGAATCAGAATTATTCATCACCCTTGAGCCACCTCAGGCCTGTAAAACATTTTAAAACAAACGGGAGGGTTTCGTTTCACCCTGCAAAGCGTGAGCCTTACGGGCACTATGCTAACAACCAATCTGAACAGTCACCCCCAGCCCAACGCTGGCCACGGAGGGGTCCCGTTAACCCCCCCCGGCCCAGCGGGGAGCGCCGCTCCACCGCAGCCTGCCAGCGCCCCCTGCCGGCCCCGCGCCGCCACAGCCGCGCAGCCGCCGCGGGCGCGGAGGTGACCGGCTGCTCGGCGTGAATAAAAACCCCCCGCCAAACCACTCTCCCTAAGTCCCTCTCACTAAGGTTTACCTACCCTAAAGAGTGCTAACCTCACCTATGTGCATTTTGAAATACGCGCATTCTCACTCCGCATACGCGCAGTCTCTCACGTTTGTGCCCGCTCGGCCGTGTCCAAAGAGCCGCTCACTAAAACAGCTCGCCTGGCACCGGGAGCGCGACAACAGATGCCCGTGCTAACCGTGACAGATAACCTGGGAGAGACAGCGACCTTCACTCGTACTTGAGCGGTCCGGGTTCGCATCCAGCTCTGCCCGTGCTCTGCAGACAGTTTTCTGGCTCGGCTTTCCCTGCCTGCGAGGAGAGGATTTTAGTAACACCCGCTTTATCCGCACGGCTACGCTCGGGGGACACGATGGGGACCCCGCAAGATCTGGAGGGCCTGGCAGGGGGGCACCGGGGCAGCCCCAGCCCTGGGCATCGGGCACCATCCTGGGGATGGGCTGGGCCATCACAGGCTCATCTCGGTGGGACCCACGGCCAAGCAGGGCAGGGCTGTGGGGAGGTGGGCAGGGGCAGGCAGGGCTGGTGGTGCCCTCCGGGCCCTGACAAGATTGTCTTGTGTCTGCTGGGTCCTCCTGCTCCAACATTCCTCCCAGCTCTCGGGTTTCTCTTCTTTCCTGCATTTATAAAGGCAAAGGAAAGGAAGGGCGCTGGTCTGGCAAGGCAGGGGAGGCGGCTCCCACACTACGCAGAGGGCAGGGCCGCGTCGCAGTGAGTGCAGGGTCGGTTCCTGAGTATTAAAGCTGATGGATAAAGACCATTAGGTCTCCTTGCCTGCCTAGTATGCAAATTAAATACTTTCCTACACCACAAAGAGCTTAAACAAACCCTGAAGTGGATTAAGCAGCTACGAAAAGGAAAGTTTCCTAAATTTAGCAGGATGGAACAAACGAAATAATTTTTAAAAATAGGAAAAAGAATCTCAACGCGGCCACGTAGGTCCTTAACTGCACCATCTCTAGGCTGCTCTGGTGCCCAAACAAAGCCCAGAAATTAATATCTGGTAAGAAACTTTTAGCACTTCTTATCTCATGTCACAAATTTATATTAAAATATTTTAGTAGTCATGCTTAAAGCTGCCATTTTGTTTTCACTGCAGATATAATTTTTTTTTTTAATATGAAAAAACAAAAGCATGATTATATGGAGTAAGGATGCAATTGGGACTTTGAAAATAGCCCCTTAATTAGTTTCCTTAGGACAATATCAAGCACCTAAGAAATAACACAACAAAATAGAAATTTAAGTCACTGGAAGGTCTGAGTTCTGGCAGGACTGCTTTCGCTTATTATAAAAAGAACAGAACAAATTTCCCAAAATGTTTAATGTCAGTACTTGCAGTTCTCCTTTCACAACAGCAGGAGGAAAAAAAAATTGTCTAATGCCCAAAAATGACATCTGTGAAAAAAATCTGTGCTGAAAAGGATGAAAAGAACATCTAGTACAATTTATACACAGAAATGCCCTTAACAGACTCAATTCACACCATAAAACCCCTTTTCTGCCCAGTTTGTATAATAAAGAAAATTACATTATTGATACTAGTGTTAAACCAGCTTTGTGTGTTATAGTAAATCAGAGCCATGCTATGCTAAGCAGATGGACACATTTCTGCTACGTGCTAGGGACCGTATCAGTTAGCCATCTGAAAGTCTTATCAGCACATTCATCCCTGTCATCTAACTTTCATTTAAGGGCATCACTAAAATCAGTAGCTGATATTTAAAAGGTTGAGAAAGCAACCAGATCACCAGAACACTCTTGTGTTACACGGCCCATCTCAGATAGCCCTTGCCACAGGTTTGAAACTGGTGCTGCAGGCAGAGAGCAACAGAGTGAATTAAAGAAGCAGCCATCTTCCCAGAACAGCGTTTGAAATTTCACTGGAGGAGGCACACTGTAGAGCCAACCAAATTAACATTTTCACCATTATTGACACTACAAGATTTATTACTCCCTGTTCAATTTAAAAAGATTCCCTGGGGAAATTTTTAAGGGGTGCTTGCTTTATTAGTTGTTATTGAGTTGGACCATTTGACAGCTTGTGGGGAATGTCTGAATAACAAAATTCTTGCTAGAAAGAGATCAAGAGACCCCTGGTGACTGATACGGATGACATTGATTTGATTTTAGCATGATGCATTTAGTTTCCATTGTTAAAAGAATATAGCAGATTAATTTATAGAATGAATAGTGACTATATGAACTGTATACATGAAGGAGTCTCACTAGGGCTGTGATGGAGCCCTACAGTGCATGCAGGTCTCACTCCCCCCAGTAAGTAATAAATTTCAGCAAGATTGCTACATAGAGCTGGATTACTGTGGGGAGGAAGCACTGGGCTGAACCCTACAACTTCGGCACTTGATATTCACAGAATCACTCCATTAATGTATTACAGTGGCTGTGAGGTAGGGAGGGAAGGAAAGATGTGAGAGGAAGATTTCTATCACCTTAAAGCTCATGAATAACTTTCTTCCAGCATAAATATAAAGAAACCATGAAACATTCTTGTATAAGCAGGATGTTGAAATAATAGAAGTGCTCCGGCAAATACAAACACAGGGTGAATTAGAGTCACGCAGGCACGCAGTTCAAGAGGTATTCCTGGTATTAAAATACAAAACACAAGGCTAGCTAACGAGTAACAAAACACAAGGTTAAGCACTGATAAGACTGGAACTATTTTTTCTGAGGGATTATGAGAAGAACAGAGAGAGTCTAAGAAAGCGGAGACAGGAAAGACCATAAGTTTAACGAATTGACCCAGACACTAGAGCATTTATAGAACTATGCACAAAGACACCAGCTTCCTCCGATATGCTGATAAGAAAAACTTTTAGAAAAGCAAGAGTGTATCAAGTTTGCATGATTACATCACTAGCATCGTTTGCTAATTGTCATAACCCCTAAGTCCCTCATTTTAGATTTAGTCAGCACTCCAAAGTTGTATTGCTGCTGTCAAATGGCTTTCACTTTCCAAAGAAAGGGTTGGTGAACATTCCTGTTACACCAAGAAACAGTAGGTAGTAGAGGGACATAATGGACTCAGAAATGGTTGAAATCAGCATATCTGAAGCTTAAACTAAAAGCTGAAGATTTTTTAAAAGGACTTAAAATATGTCCTTAAAAAAATGCCTCAAAGTCTGAAGGTTTCAATTTCAGATGAAGTCTCTGCTGGATGGGCAGCTACTATACATATTCTAGACTGAGAACTGCACTAAGATACCTTTCTACCATGGTTCCAGAAATTCCTTAGCCTCATGTATTTATTTTCCACCCCGTAGTCCCCCAGAAAATGTATAATCGTGGCGACCTGGTTGATCATCCCTACAATTCCAACCTGCAACCACTGAGAGTCTGAAAAATTACCATGGGAAGGAAGCAAAGGGGTTTTATTCAGTCTGTGAGCATTTGGAGGCCTATCAGGTCTGAATTGTCTAATCCTAGAGTTCATCTGAGGTTTAATATGAATTGATCATTAACCCCACATCTGTGCTACACACTGGGCTTTGGCAAAATAAATGTGTCAGGCAAATATTCTGATGATACAAACCAAAGGCAGCCTGGAATCTGTTTCTCCAAACACACCAAGATTACTCAGCAGGAACAGCATTTGTCCCACTGTTTTTCTACCCATCTATGCTTTGCTGTGTACAGCTACTGTAATTATACTTAACTCTCTCTGTGTTACATATGCTAATGCAATTTTCTGTACTGTGTTTGAGTCATCCATAATTCACTCTTGTCTTCCTAACAGAAAGCTTTATGCCTGTGGGCCTGGAACACACAGTTGGTTTTCCAATATGTCAGATGAACGCCCAAATCAGTGGATTACAGTCAGTTTCCTTAACTTTGACTTGTCAACAAGTCTATAGAACAAAACAGTTTTAAATAGCAAGAGATTCCATAGGGTAGGAGATATTCACAAGCAATGGCTCTAACTCACCATGTCTGGTGATCTGGCATTTCTCCATTGCCAGATTAATACCCTTGTCATTGACCTACACAATTCTCTTATGCTAATTTTCTCTTGTTTTGATCAGAATGAAAGAAATCCTTTTTACAGAACAAAGAGTCTCAAGAAAGTAAACTTCTTACTAAAAGAATCAACTTCAAGTGATTAACATTAGCTCTTGAAAATCAACGTTGGACTCTCAGTTTGAATATGTCTGTTGTTCCAGGTCTGAGACCAAAAAAGTCAGTGACTATGAATCTCTAAGTGGTGGCTAAAATAGACAGAAACATTATTGCCAGGTGTTCCCCAAATGAGAGCTTTGCACATCTTCCTAACTAGTCTGCTTACAGGCAGAGCACTTCAGGGGAGCTCCGTGAGGTACTGCAGTGCAATTCCATTCCTTACACACTGCTGTAGGCTTTGAACACCAGAAACAGGGCACAAATACTTCTTGAAAAGCATTTAACAATGAAGGAAAGGAAGAACACACTTCTTCACATTAAACCAAAATACCATGCTTAAGAACGTACCCACAGATGACTAAACCTAGCAAATTGGATGATCATATTATGGTGAGCTACAGCCATGGGTATCATAGAGCAAGAAGTATCCTGCAATCAAGGAGCAGCACTGTCCTGGTTTGGCCCAAACCAGGCCAATTAGTCTTAGAGAAACCAAGGTCACTGCTAAATTCCTCACTGCTTATGAGTGAAGAGCCGAAGGGGGGTCGCACCTGCAGGGAGGAGCAGACAGGGCAGGTGACCCAAGATTGACCAGCGAGGTATTCCATCCCATACACGTCATTCTCACTTTCCTATTTATCACTAACCCACTGCCTCCTGGAGGTGGGGCCCAGGAGGGAGGGGCCCTCCTGTCTCCCACTGATTGGTACCAGCTTTGCCAGTTCTCCAGTTAAAAGCCTGCAGGTGTGATGGTGGGGGGAGCTACTGCATTTTCCCCTCTGCCCGTGCTGGGGGGAGCAACTCTGCCTGAGGAGGATTTCCAAGCTCTCGATCTTGGTTTTGTATATATTTGTATATATTTGATTATTTCTATTATTCTTATTATACTCTGTTTCATTACTATAGTTTATTAAAACTGTTTTAATTTTCCAACCCGTAAGTCTCTCTCTCTTTTCCCTTTCCCTTAGGGTGGGCAGGGGGAGAGGGTTAACAGAGAGCGTCTGCCACAGGTTTAATAGCCGGCCCAGCTTTAAACCGTGACAAGCACATAAGATCAGCCTCACTGAAAGAATGATTGAGTGCAAGCAAAGGAGAAAGCAATTACATAGGATAGCTTTTTCTGGGGACAGTATTCTTCTTTGTGCTCTTTAAACTCAACACAAGGCCTCTGGGAATGTAAGACACTAATTTAAAAGAAATGAAAATGATTTCTAACTTGTCATATCAAACCCTTATATAAAAGCATTTCCATTCACTGTGTAATGCTGTAATGCCTAAAGATCTTCTCAATTATATTTGTTTTCCGGTTGATTCTCCTCATCTAAGAGAGAGATACATTGCTATCTAAAAATGAATGCTTCTGACAAGCTTTTTCTCTTTTTCAATGACATTATAACAGTAACAAAATATCTCGAGCCATTAACTTCAGTGCAAATTTTGTCTGAAAATAGAGAAACTAAACATTTCAGGATTAGGTCCATAGAATTACACCATCATTAGATTCAAATAGATAAATATTTATTCACCGTGAATTATATCATAACATTTCCAAAGGGACCACACTGGGAACAAAGGACGACAGTATCAGCAACAGCCCACAGCAGTCTGATGCTGAAACATTTTATATATTCAAATGTTAAGTGTCAAATACTTGCAGACAAAGAGACAGGGATGCACTCAAAGGTGACATAAAATACTTGCTGCTCCCCAAGGGTAACTGCTGGACACCAGGAGACTACACTGACAGCACCTATCCCCTGAATCAGCAATCTCTGTTTCAGACAGCAGGAGATCCAGTTTTGCTGGGAAGGAAAAGGGACAATATGTGGCTGGTGCAGGAAAAGCAGGTGGCCAACCATGGAAGCAGCAAAAATCCTTTGCTGTTGCCCTACCATTATTTCCTTCTTAAGGGAAAAGCATTGAAACTCCGATAAGAGGAAAAGATATTCTGAGCTGGCTGGGAAGAGAATGATGAATGAACCTGAGGGTAGGAGGGAAGGCTGACTAGGGAAGGAACAGAAGAAAGGGGGATATCAGAATCAAGTGGAAAGGGAAGTGATCTGAAGGTGGGTAACAAGAGCTAGGTAGCACGACTGGGATGAGAAGAGAGGTGGAGAATGCAAAGGCTTTGGGAAGTTTAGTTACATGCCAGAGGAATCCTTGGTAAAAAATAGTTTGGGAATCACTGACATAAAACACTGTACATGATACGGCAGTAAACCTACACGGATTAGTATTCAGATTACACATAATTTTCACTCTGTGTAGAAGTGTGAGATTGTAACAGGAAAAGAACAAAATAAGAGCTGTGAAGTGTAAAAGAAAGGGAGGGGAGAACTTGTTTTTCTCAGGTTACGTTTTTTACATACAGAGAAGAAAATGTTTTCATTCTGAAATATTAAGAAAAACAAAAAATATGAAGTCTCTATTAAAAAAGAGTACCCTCTGGATCAATATCTTGTTCTGTGATTTGTCTTACCTGGTACTTTTCCTTCTCCCAACTACATTTTCATTATCTAAATCTGTATTTCAGATGTATATGCCTAATGATCCCTAGCTATTGAGCATACCTGTCACGTGTAAGAATCACCACCCTGCCAACTCTGGTATATAAGTCTCACTCAGGCTCTGTACTGGGAGATACCTATATATGCCTTTTGACATCAGAAAAAGGCCTTACTTTAGTCATGTCCACAACACAGCAGGCCAACTGGAAGGTGGTCTGGAAGTAAAGCTCCTAAAGGACAAGGCTGACTAAACCACATCAAAGCAATGCCTTTTGAATTCACATGAGTGAAAAATTAGAAAAGAATCAGCAGGAAAATAGGTTAGATTTGTATACCTAGGAGCCATTAAATTGTACGTGAGGTAGTTCAAGTTTTAGGATAACCTAGATAGGCATGAGGTGGGAGAAATCAAGGTACAAACTTGGGTAGGAGAGAAAAACTAAGCTAAAGTCAGGTTACTCTGGCAGGAGTTAAATACAACACTATTATGGACCATAACACTAAGGCAATTGTGAATCCCCCACCTGCTCGTGATTCCTGCTGGTTACTTTGCATTTTGAAACAGCAAAACAGGGCTCCAGCCAAGCAGTTTGTTTGGATTTGGCTCAGATATGTCTACGCCCCGCTGAACCAATGGATTTCACTCGCAAATTGGTAGTAGCTTGAAACCTATCACTGGAAATTATTTGTTGCACACAGACAGGCTCACTTGGCCAAGTTCACAACAGGTATAATAAAACTAAGGAAAGTCTCTGGCACATTTTTCATACAACTCCCCCAGGACCCTATTTCCTGACATACCCCTTATCTGCTAGCTAAGCAACTTCTGAGATGTATAGTGTAAAAACATGGAGCAATGTTCCTGTTAACAATTTTATCATTCAAACTTGAGTTGATAGATTGTCACTGGGCTGTTTCGATCAAAAATACTGATGAATAGTAACAAGGAGAACTGTTCTGGAAGAGCAGTTGATGACAGTGCTTATGCCATCACTGTCTGGGCCTGGTTTTAAATCTGAATTAAAAATCAGTGGTGAAAGTGATAGGAATCCACATAAGGAAAGTTTCAGATCTAGCTTCTTATACAGTATGCAGTCATGGTGATTGCACTGGATGCACCACATAATCACAGTGAGGAACATAACTGTGTTTCAGAGTTTCTTGTGAGAGAAAAGCAATAGAAAGAATCACATCATTCCATGTCCCAGCTCTAGAAACAATGAATGACACCAACAAGAAAAAATCAGTGAAAGCTTATGGGAGACACGTGAAACAGGTTTCTCAAAACGTAAAAGAAGAGCTCATGAAGCAGCGTGGGATGCTGACTGTATTTCAGGAAAGGATTGTATAAAACTCACTGGTCTGTGGAGGAGGAAGCTCTCTTGTATGATTTAGTAAGATGTACCGTAGTAAAACAATACTAACAATCAATTCTGCACTGACAACACTGCTAAAAAGAATTGTGTTAAGAAAGGTTGATTAAAACAAGTGCTGCAACTGCTGTTGACCCTGACAACATATGCAATTGTGCTGAATTAGAGAATACGAGCCCCAATCTAGCAGCAATGCATGATCTGGAAAATGAATTCAGAACAAAGATTATCAGATGTCTGGTTAAAAAGCATTGTAACAGAAGAAGAAGAAGAGATTTTAAACATGAGGTCCGGGGGATGCAGATAGAAAAACAATGATGGACTCTTAGACCATCAGCATTTCTTAAGGGCTGTGGTATGGAGATACTAAACCATAAGCAGAGACGCAGAAATATTATTTGAAAATAGCATGGATGCTCAGAAGTGCAAAGTAAAGAGCTGCCTGTTTCAGCTTTCATTTGAGCATGACAGGAAATGTGTGGGGAGGATATCAATTTTACAAACAGAAATGGAGGGATGAAGCTTAATAACTTCATTACTTTGTGAAAGTACAAAGGAAATTAGGAAATAAGCTGCAGCAGGCCAAGGCAAAGTTAGTTGATACAGATGGTGCCTCATTGGCTAATGATTGATAAGAGCTGGGATTACTGAGAGCTTTAAAAAATGTCATTCTATTTTAATTCTCAGTATGTCAGACCAGAAAAATTAAATCACATCAGAAGCCTCAGACCTATTACTGAAAGGCCAATTTTTATGAAACATTTCCTCAATAATTTTGAGAAAAAGATTAACTAAAGCCTACTCCATTAACTTGAGTCAGACAAGTTTTAGGAGAACATCAGGCCAAAATGGACTAAGAACTGTTGTACTTACAGATACTGCACAAGGATTTGCTTCTATTTCCAAAGATGGCTTGGAAATCAGAGTAAATGACCTTGATATTCATAGTAGTAATATTATTCAAGACTTCCATCAAAACATGCAGATGTGCTTTGAACTGAAAAATGAATAGCATCACTTGTCTTAATGTAGGGATGGATCAGGAAAGCTGGTGTTACCCCTCCTGTGTCAAGTCACATTCACTCCTCTAATGCACCCATTAGAACTGATGGGGCAGGGTATGAAGCGATTCAGAGTCAGACCACTACATTTGCAAATCCTAACGCTGCAGCTTCTTTAGTAACCCATGGAAGGGCATGAAGGAAAATATTATGATCACTGAGTCCTCGTGCAATTGACTGGTTTTAAAAGCCAGGCCAGAAAGTGCTGTGTGTTTTATACTAGCTCATTTCTTGATTCATGCACAATTTAAAATTGTGAAGCACAGACTATGCCTCTGAGAAGCTGAGTATGATTGTGCTGGTACACTGTGAGAAAACTGAGGACCAATTTGATCCAAGAAAAGGAAAGGTTATTCTAGACTTAAAAGTCTAGTTTGAAAAAAAAAAAACCAACAACAGGAGTTTGTGAAAAATAGACCTACTAATATATATTATGGCTATCAATGAATGTCTGTGTGTTCATCTTTTATGTTTGATGATAAGGATAAGCCCAGTAATTTCAAGCATTTGACAGGTACACTAATACCAGCTATCTTAGCAGACTGACTTACCTGAATACTTTTGGTTGGAAAAGACCTTTAAGATCATCAAGTCCAACTATAAATCTATCACTGTCAAGTCCACCACTAAACAATATCCCTCAGCACCACATCTACACCTCTTTTAAATCCCTCCAGGGATGGTGACTCCACCACTTCCCTGGGCAGCCTGTTCCAATGCCTGACAACCCTTTCAGTAAAGAAATATTTCCTAATATCCAATCTAAACCTCCCCTGGCACAACTTGAGGCCGTTTCCTCTCACCCAATCACTTGTTACTTGGGAGAAGAGGCCGACATCCACCTCGCTACACCCTCCTTTCAGGTAGATGCAGAGAGTGACAAGGTCTCCCCTCAGCCTCCTTTTCTCCAGGTTAAACACCCCCAGTTCCCTCAGCTGCTCCTCACAAGACTTGTGCTCTAGACCCTTCACCAGTTTCGTTGCCCTTCTTTGGACTCTCTCCAGCACCTCAATGTCTGTCTTGTAGTGATGGGCCCAAAACTGAACACAGTATTTGAGGTGCAGCCTCACCAGTGCCGAGTATAGGGGGATGATCCCTGCCCTAGTCCTGCTGGCCACACTACTGCTGATAAAAGCCAGGATGCTGTTGGCTGCCTTGGCCACCTCATACTGCTAGCTCATGTTCAGCTGGCTGTAACTTAAAGGGAATCACCCAAAACTATATATTGTATGCTCATTAACAGGAGAAGTAATGAATTCAACAATCAGGAAAAATCTTCACAATTAATACAGTAAGACTCGAGGATTTCAGAAACAATCCAATTAGCAATTACTGGATAAGTAGCTACCGTGGTAACTTCTTTTCACATTTGAACTGAAGTGTGAAACAGTAGAACTTTTAAAATGACAGAAACAAGAAATGACAAATGAGACCCTTCCTCATACATTATGCACTTGAATGGATAGCTAAGAGGGCATAGTTAGAAAGCACAACTACTTTGTCTTCAGATAAACAATACAATTTACAATTCATAAGAACTATGTTATAGGCATAGCAACAGTCTCAAGAAAAGAGATTTGACTTTTATTAGAGATGGCATAGCTCTTCTTCTGAATTACGAGGAAAGAAGAATTAACGTTCTGAGAAGCAGCCACCTAAAAAGTATTCAAATGGCAGATTTGCTCTACAGAAATTACAGAATTATGTGCTGGCCTGTTTGTGTTACACTTTGGCTTTCCTAGCTAAAGGCAGAGGTAAACAGCAAAAAAAGAAATTATATTGTTGGCACTGGTAGGCCTCTTTGAAACCAGATGAAACAAAGTAGCACCTTGCATTTTGAGTGCTTTTATCTATTCCCCTGAAGTTTTAAATAAACCTCCCAGTCAATTAATATTTTAATTTGATATTACTTTTTTCTTATTTATTGCTTCTATTCTTTTTCACTTTGTTCCTCACAGGCTCTGCTTTTTCCTGCTTAGAATGTGTACATAAATTACTAGATTATATTGATTTCATCCTACTATCCATACTTCCTATCTTACTTTTAAAGTACTGATGTTTAGATACATATTTTCTGCTTAAATTTGCCACTTCCCTTTTTGCCTGATCCTTCCAATTCTGTTTGATGTGGCTGAGGGCGTCCGTGCACCTCACAGCTCCTGCTGCTCTTGGATGCTTATCATGTCCACAGAGCTCACACAACTAATCTGTATGCCCAGCCTGAGCTGAGGCTGGAATGGGCAGGACAGTTGGGGCAGCCCTGACAACTCTGCACGAGGGTTCCCCTGGGTGGGGAGATAAGCACTACATGTTTCAGACAGGATCTGGGACAGGGATCAACTGGGGCTAGAGACTGGGGAAGGGCTGGAAACCATACGGTCACTGTACCTCACACCGTTGCATGGAAAAGCTGTGAAAATGAGAACGAAGCTGAAGGGCTGCAACAACCAAGAGCTACCAGCTCACTTATCAGTTTTATTAGAATTATAAACAAGACTGTATCAAGTAGCACTGAATCAAGGCTGATGTCATCCACTATTTAATTTACCTCTTACGAGAAAGGATCCCTTCCAGCATATATTAGTGTCACTACATCCATCGGGGTACAGGCCAGCAGACTTCCACATCTCCAGACAACAGCCCCTAGAAGCACGCAGCTGGGTTGTGAGATGGTATCAGCCAGTGCACAGCCCCAAGAATCTGGAAAAACCTGTGCCTGCTTGGGTAGGGTTGGTTATTGCAGAAACACCTTAGTCACCTTCCTTTCTGCCTGTGACCATCACAGAGCCTCCCCTAAGGCAGACAGCCCTACACACACCCCCTCATCTTTCTTGCTACTATAAATACTAGTATTCTAACTTTTTCTCCTTCTGTCCGATATTTTCCATCGCCATAGAAAACTGCATATTGTTTCCTTTCCTGGCCCATCTATCTTCTCTTACTTCTGCAGCACTACACCTAGACCACTCTGTAAGACATGAGGCCTTTGCAGCTTCTTCTCTCTGCTTTTGCATGGAAGGAGGAGAATGGGAATGCTGGCAAAGAAGGGCAAAATAGGAAGCTGCATGATCTTGTGAAGGATAGAAACCTTCAGTTGAGGCATTGGAGCTCGCCAGCAGAGCTTACCCAAGGAGAAGGGCTTAAAAGAGATGATGTAGCTTGATCATTTGATGTCAGAGAAGCCAACATGGAAAGGTGCTTCCTTTGTTTAAATTGTATATGGGGTGCTGTATTATGTGCACTGCAATGAATAGAAGCTTTGAAAACTAAATGTAGGGCTACCATATATGTAGAATTTAACAATAATTTATAACAGCAAAAGTGAAACTTCATCTTAAAGCTCACATTGTAACTCTATTATGCTTCATGGAGAATGTTCTAAGTAGCAGAGAGGATCATGGTCATTCAATACTGCCCATAGGATTAGACAATCACTTGTACTATTATTTCTGTTATTCTCACCAGCCTGCCAGCTGATTAACTTGTGCTTGAATATCTTGCACAAAATAGCTTGTGCTTGAATACCTTGAAGGGCTTATATTTTTCTAGAATTTTTGACAAAGCTGCTAATCTCCTGATAAAGTTTTTATACACTTCGTAATATAATATGTAATCAAGAACAGTTAAAAATGTGCATATGAGAGCTGCACAAGTAATTAAAAGGTGTACACAAAAATTTGTGGTTATCACAAATTTATTTGTGGCAATACACAATATTATTTGTGTGTATCTCATATGTAACTGAATTTTTTTTGTTCTGTTATACTTTCATAGTACCTTTATCATTCAGCTCTGCTTTACTGTCCAAGCTGATTAATGCACACCGAACTGAATTTTTAAGTATTTTTGCTAGAGCTACTGAGCTCCCTGAGTCATTTCAGCGCTCTGGCTTTCACACATCAGCCTCATTTACTCACTCCACAACCCTCTGTTGTTTAAAAAATAATATAATTCGATTTTATTTATCCATTTTTCACTCTGGGATAATCGACAGAAATAGGTAAAAAAACCAAAATGAAGCATAAGATGTCAGTGTATCTAGTTTCACAGGAAAAAAAAAAAAGTACTTTTTTCAGAGAAAAAAAAAATCACTATTCCCACCAGAGGGCACTAAACCCTGAGAAACTAAATTGTCTATTAAAGGACAAGAAAGAAAATGGATGATTTCACTAGAAGCACACAGGAATTTACTAAAATGATGCAACTTTTTATCTTAACATTGTCATTTAAGTGTCAGAACTGATGAAGTGGCTTTATCCCAACCCTACCACATTTAATAATCTTTTATGCGAGTGTACCTATCAGTGCACAACTCATCAGAATTAAATACTGATCTTCACTCATGCTGTTTAGGAGCAGTTTAGCAAAATCAATGGGACTATATCCACACAGACACGATGAGAGTGAAGAATCATGCCTCAGACATTGTTAGTGAACAGATTTTGTACATATTCAAGTATCCTTAAGAATGTCTCTACCAGCAGGGAAGAGATGAATTCTCTCTACTCCCCAAAACACACCAAAGCAATTTTTTCTTGTCATCTTTTTTTGTGGCTTCTTTGAATTATTTTTTAAGGCAGCTTTGATGGCAGCTGTAAACCAGGCAATCCAGTTATGGGAGTGTAACTGCAACATGACAGAACTAAAATGCCTGTTTGTGCTTGAAACGGGATACAGGCTCCTGTTAAGATTACCTTGATCTCTACCAGCTCTCTCAAAACCTCTGTTGCTCATGCAGAGGGCACAGAGCTGGTGTCCCCGTCTCAAGCTTTCCGCCTCCAGCAGCCAGCACTGCTGGGACGTGGCTGGGCTTAGCTGGAACCACACCCATGCAGTTTCCTTGCCCTGGGGACAATGCAAACCCGGTAGTTGATTTTAGTTCTACTGTTGTGGATGTGTAGTAACTCTTGCCAAGAAAAAGGTAGATTATAGTCTGTAAAGTCATCTGTTTGTTTAGACATCATAGGTGTTATTCCTCCCTGCACCGCTTTCTGCAAACAGCTGACTAACTGAAAGTGATGGAGTAGGAAAAAAATGTAGTGAGTAATTATGAACTTTTGCATACTATGTAAAACTTTTTACTTCCTTTGAGAAGCATTTGCATTCTGCCACCTTGCACCGCAGCTCTTTATGGCACCCTCTTTTCATTTCCTGACAGCTTTAGGGCTGTGTGGCAGCACTCACAAAAAATGAGCTGCCTCAATACAGGAATTCAAATGCCCATCTCACCAGCAAGCGTTGCTGTAGTTCTTAGTGCCTGACCCTGGGGACTAGTACTCGAGCAGCTGGGTTTAGCCTTAGGGACTATGTATAGCGGGAGGGGAGAATTGGATGTCAAACAGCCTCTGAGTAAAATGCAGAAAGAGTTTAGGGAGCCCAGACTGAATCTCTAGACAGTTACAATCTCCCCTGGGCTTTCTCTTTGGTCAGTGACTAGTATATTCTTTTCTTTACAGTGGCAGCCTTCACAGGAGAGCATGCAGTACTTCCACCATCATCCCTGACTCTTGCCTACCTCCTTGCTCTCTCCCCACACCTACCCTAGCCTGCAGGCTGGTGGGGCAGCCTTACATTGGGAGAGGCTGAACCCCTTCACTCACAGTAATTGGCCTGTGACCTCCCACACTCCAGGCACATGTTGAAACTTTAACTGATGCTATTGCCTGGGATACAGAAACTGTGCTCCCTTTCTGGTGCATTAAAAAAAAACCAAAACACAAAACACACAAAAAACAAAACAAAACAAAAACAAAAAAACAAACACCCCCCATCCCGCCCCAAAACCAAATAAAAAAAAGAGCCTGTGATAACTGAATGGCCATTTTGGGTATCATAATGCTGGATTTGAGCACCTAACTTCCATCTGAATCCCACTTTGCCTTACTGAGCCTGCTTGGCATCTGGCCCTACTGGTCTCTAAAAGATTCATTTCTTTCTAAATAACATTACTACTTATATTCTAAAGGGCTAATTCAAAGACAGGGGAAAAAAATAGGTTAGCTCTTCAACTAGAAGGCCTCAACAGCCTTTATTTGGTTGACAAAAGCACACTCCTGAAGATGTGGGAGGCAGCAACATTTGTTTCTGGGATGCAGCCCGCCTGTGCTGAAATCTCACAGCAAAGCAACCATCCATAGGGTTGTTCAGCCATCAGAGGAGAAAGAGCAGGCTGAAGAGGCTGGGAAGGAGACCGACCACTTCCCTTTTGCTCCTGCATCTGTTTCAAACTCATGTTTCCTTATTTCTAACTTGTGCTCACAGTCTGATTTGAAAACTTACTAAAACTCTGAATATATATATAAAACCTTTTTAAACAAAAGGAGTGTACACAATACACATCTTCAATAGCAGAAAGTTGCTGCACCTTCTGAGACTGTGACATGGATGTATGACACGCATAGCACAGGGAATCCTGAAAGCATACATTTGAACAACTTATAGGTAGGTCCCCAAGTGGGAAATGCAGAAGCTGTATATATCATATTCCTTCACAGAGGACAGAAAATAGAGAAAGAATTTTTTCAGAGCATCAACTGATAGACACAAAAGCTCCATTTTAGGAGCTTTTAGGACTCAGGGTCATATTTTCAAAGATGCTTTAGTGCTGAAAGATTTAGACAGTCCTCTAACAGGATTTTCTAAAGTTGGGATCTCAGGTTGTAAGTTGTGAGTTGTTTTGAACAGGCCTTGGGGTACCTAACCTGAGACAATGAAGGGCACAGAGATATCTTTGAAATCTGACCCTCCAATCCCACCAATTTTGTGTGTTTAAATAATAATTTTTTAAAATATGAAGGCCTGTAAATCAGTTCCGTGCTTTTGAAAAAGCCCAAGGCTTTATAAGGCCTACAAATGATCTGCTCTCCTTTAGCACCAACAAAGGATTACACTTTGCTGCTGAACATCCTAAGTGTAATCACTGCCAGTAATTTTTGGTGATGCTTGCTACCTACACCCACAGTCAGGTTTTATTATTTTTTGGTTTATGTATACACTGTATTAGAAACCACGTTTGAACTCCAGACCACCAAAAGCAGAAATACTCTGGCATACCTCGTTATTGTATTGATATTTCAGCAATAAAATGGTCCTGCCTTTGTGTGGTTCCCCATTTCCTCCTTTGTTTTGGCAGTACCTGTTGCTTGCAGTGATTCATGGAACTGAAAGCCCAGGGGGAAAAAAAAAAAAAAAAAAAATCAGTTTAACAGGTTGACCTGAGTCATTGTATGACCTTATGATCGATCAGCATTGAAAATGCACCATGGGAGGGGAAAAGGTCTGTGCCTTTTGAAGGAAGCATGGTTCTGGATCACTTAGGCATACTGTGAAACCACTGAGCCAGACAACGGCTGCTTGAACTCTGAATATACAAGAAACCTCAACGATGGGTATTGCATGGACCTCCTGTGCGCCTGCCACGGGCACAAGGCCTTCCATAGATAGCTCCTTCTGGGAAAGCAGACTTCTGTCCTGTCCCTAACTGTGTAATTTACACAAATTCAGTGCCTCAACAAACCATGAGCCTATCCAGTTACAGAGATCTGCAAAATCATCTTTGGCATCTTGGATGTGGTACTTAGCTTTAGGCATGGTTGGCTTCGCCGCCGCACATGCTGGGTGGAGCTGGGAAGAGCGAGCCTGTAATTAGAAGGCAAAACCCCAGCAATGGCCGCTGCAATTCTTGCTGTTCCTGGCTCCTGTTGAATACTGGCTCTAATTGCATCTTTTCTGGGCATGAAAGCATTTATCCAAGATACATAATGTTGTGAGGAAATTAAAGGCTTAGAAAATACAGCTTTTAAACTGAACCTTGTGACCTGGTGCGTTGTATGCAGTTACAAGCTGTTTAAAGGTGTCCTTTGGTGTGCCATGCCCATGCTCTTTGTTCCCACCACCACATTAAAAACTAAACTAAACATTTCAGACTCTGGAAAGCAACCAGACACATTTTTAGGTCTTGCTTCTGACTAAAAATATACTTCTTGAAACAGTAATGCTGCACAATACCAATAAAGGCCTAATACTGTACCTAGACCTGAACACAAGCCCAGCACCTGACTCACTTTACTTAAATTATGATTAAGAAATCCTGTCATGAAACCACTGTTGTGTTACAGTAGCCCAAGTAACAAAACTCCCTCTCAATTTGGTGCATAAAAAGGTTACTTAGGCAGTAAAAGCTGAATATACAAAAAGTTCATCTGAAAGAAGGCCTCAAGGTCTGCCCTGAGACTACCTTAATGAACAAAAAATGTGAAATATATGTACTGAACAAACAGTCTGTTGGAAATTACCTCAGATTATTGAGGAAAGCGCTGAGGAGACAGAGCTGGTTGGGACACAGAAAAGGCACCAGCTCCAGGAGAAGGAACAGCAGCAGTAACTGGAGCCTCCCATCCTCCCCAGCACCATCAGGATCTGGTCCCAGGAGATGCCCTCTGTTTCAGAGATCCTAAATTCAGAGAGATGAATTCTCTCTTGATCCAACACCTAGAATGAAAGACATAACATTTCTTCTACCACCTTTTCATGCCACATTTCCCCTTCCTCAGGCTTTAGTCTTATTTCTGTCTCTCTCTTGACTACTACTTAAAAAGAAGCCAGGGTCATTAACCAAAACAATGTTTTTGCTAGCTCTGAATCTGTAATCAGGACAGCAAACAGCATTATCCTTTATTGCCTGACACCAGCATAAGTTTGCCTTGCAGGCAGGAGAACTGTGTTCTGTTCTTAATATCCCTGCAGGAACAAATAAAGTAAATTTATCCTCTATAAAGGAGAATCACTGACTGTACTGGTTTTGGCTGGGTGTCTCCCTTTAGCCCGCCTCTAGGCCTAAACAATAACCAGTTGTTCTATCACCCAGTGACCCCTCCCCAGCCAAGAAAGAGAATTGGGAAAAGGAGACTCCTGGGTTGAAACTGAAACAGATTTAATGAAATAAGAAAACCAATATCAATACTAATACAAAATACACAAAGTTATACTCAGCCCATAGAGTGGTAGTGAGACCCTCCAGGGATGGCAACCACAAAGAGTACAGGAGAAAAAAGAGCAAAGAGAACAAAGAGTAAGGACCCTCTCCAGCAAACTTTCCCATTTATAGTGAACGTGAGGTTTATGGTATAGAATACACCTGTGGGCCAGCCTGGCTCAGCTGCCCTGGCTTTCGCTCCTCAGAGCTTTAGCACCTGGCTAACTCAGAACTGCTAATGGCCTTGATCCCCGTGGAAACCTGCACACCATGGCTGGTTGTGAACTAAACCAAAATGTCACAGCAAATTGATTCTATGATTTTATCCCAGCAAAACCAGGACACTGGGATAGAGTTAAATTTCTTCATAGTAGCTTGCACGGGGCTGTGTTCTGGGTTTGTAATGAAAACAGTGCTGATAACATAGGGATGCTTTAGTTCTTGCTGAGCAGCGCTTACAGCATCCAGGCCTTTTCTGCTCCTCAGGCTGCCCCGCCTGCGAGCAGGCCGGGGGTGTGCAAGAAGCTGTGAAGGGACAGAGCTGGGACAGCTGACCCCAGCTGACCGAAGGGATATCCCATGCCGTGTGACATCATGCTCAGAAATAAAACTGGTGGGTGGTGGAGTTTGGCAGCGGCTGCAGTTGCTCAGGGCACGGTCGGTTGGTGGTGAGCGATTTTCTTTTGCATCACTAGTTTTTCTTGTTTTTTTTCCTGTTATTTTTTCCTTATTTTTTTTTGAATATTAAACTGTGTTTATATTAACACATTAGTTTTCTCAGTTCTACTCTGATTCTCCCCTCCATCCCACTGAGGGGGAGTGAGCTGGGGACTCTGTGGGACTTAGCTGCCAGACAGCATGAAACCACGACATCGACCCACAAAAGGAATATTACTTTACCTCACTTTCTTTCCCCTCTTCTCTCATGAAAGATCGACTGTTATAAAAGATGCAGACAGGCAAAAAAAAAAAGACAAACCCTTTGCTGTCTCTAGACGAGAAAACTCAAAGGGGTTGCACTAGAGGAGCGCGAGATTTCATCACTATCCACGTTTGGGATGTTCTCCCAGTTCGCCTTCGGTCATTTCTATTTACGTAACGGAAAAGCAAACGGTTTTATGGAGATCTCAGTGAGGGAGAGATCTCCCCGCCCCTCAGGGGAACGATGGGCCCAAGACCGGGCGCGGCCCCGGTCGGGGACCGCTCCCGGTCTTGGGCGGGCGCCGGTTTCTCCTCCCTCCCTCCCTCCTCCGGTCCCCGCCTCTGCGGGCAGTGCGCATGTTTGAGCAGCCTCCCCCCCTCTTTTCCAGCCACTGACTCACCCCCTTTTCTCCCATCAGCTCCCAGCGGGCATTCCCGTGCCGCGGGCGCAGAGGAAAGAAAAGGCGGTCACCATGAATCGTTTGGGGAAGAAAGCGAATGAGACCCTTATCGAGATGGCTCAGTCTGCGGATGGTAGGAGATGATGGCGGGGGTGGGGGGGATCGCTGCTTTGTTCCGCCTGCCCCCTCACAGGGAGGGGGGTGCTGCGGGGCGGGCGCGGCCGGGGCTTCCCGCCCGCTGGTGACTCGGGCCCGTGGAAGCGGCAGGGGAGCGGCCCGGCAGCGGACGGGAGCCTGAGGGTGGTGCGGTGCGGTTCCTCCCCGAGGGTCCGCAGGCAGGCGGGTGGGAGCTGGGGCTGGTCCCGGTCCCGGTCCCGGGTGACTCCTGACGCTGTCTTTAATCCTCCAGCTTCCCCTAAAAACCGCGTTTGCACGAGCCTGAGCACAGTTTGATCAGGTCTTTATAAACCCCGCAAAAATGGCTCCTCCATCAGCACACGGCTCAGAACAAACACTGGAGATAGCCCTAGATTTTTATTTTTGAACATACTTCAAAGGCAAAGGTTGCCTTTGCCGCACAGCAAACTTCTAGCCTGTCACAAAGGATTCGGGCTGAGCAATGGTTTGGGTTGGAAGGGACCTTAAAGATCATCTAGTTCCAACCCCCCTGCCACAGGCAGGGACACCTTCCACCAGACCAGGTTGCTCAAAGCCTCATCCAACCTGGCCTTAAACACTGCCAGGGAGGGGGCAGCCACAGCTTCTCTGGGCAACCTGTGCCAGTGTCTCACCACCCTCACACTAAAGAATTTCTCCATAATATCTAATCTAAATCTACCCTCTTTCAGTTTAAAACCGTTCCCCCTCATCCTATCACTACCTGCCCTTGTAAAAAGCCCCTCTCCAGCCTTCCTGTAGGCCCCCTTCAGCTGAGCTGCTGTAGCTGAGATTGTCAGTAGAGGAGGGTCGAGGGGGAGCAGCCCTTCTCCTGCCTCGCTCCCCAGAGCTGTGTGTGAGGCCTCTGCAGTGCAGCTGGTGGGTTTGTCTTGGGGAGCTATTGCTTTTTTTGCGATAGCCGGGTTACAGTTCCCAGTTTGCATCAGTATGTAATCTAATTACTTATAATAAATGTAGTAATAGTATGATTTCATAAAATAACATGACGCAGATGCTAAGTGTATGTTTATCAGCACCTCACCTGGCAACATGAATCAACAGTCAGATGTAAGATAGTACGTTGATATTTTCAGAAAGATTCTAATATATTAAAAAAAAACAAAACAAAACACTGACCTAGAAAAATGTCTTTATGGGAATCATGCTTTGCCATCAGTCCTAGAAATGAAGATCTTAAAGCAGGAAAGAACCACTAAGAGCTTCTGGGTTGGCTGCTTGGGTTGTATGTTTTCCCTCGCAGTTTGGCTACACTTTCTCTTTTAGAAAAACATTTTAAACAGTTCAAGCACTAGTGTAAAATCATAATTTTCACAGCCTTGTTTCAGAGAGATATGACAGCAGCTAATGAGTATGAAAATGATCCAAAAGAAGCTGTTCACAGTGACAGCAAGGAGCGGTGTCCAACTGCGGCGAGGCAGGCGCCCGCAGCGAGTGTCAGACGAGCGCTTGCCCTCTCGGTGACAGCCCGGTGGAGCTGGCAGCCTTGCGCAGGAAGCGAAGCAGATGGGTGTCACAGCCTCTGGGCCAGCGATGCGCTGCCAAAGTCTGGTGGGGAGGCCTGAGTCATTGCCCGTCCCGCTGCCTGTGAGCAATGGAAAGGGCTTGGGACTGAGCTGCTCTAGCCGGTGGTTGTTCTCCTGAAGCAGCTTGAGACTAAAAAATATTTACAAAATATGCAGTAACCATTTAGGGAATGATGTTAGAAGTCAGGTTTGTAAACTTCATTCCGCAGCATTCAGTTTTCCCCTGAGCATCTTGTGGGTTTGTTATAAACATTGAATATAAGGATATTTGAGGGATTTCAGTGGATGAGGATGACTTAGTAGGATTTACCATACAGTAGCACATAACTGCCCATACAAAATCTTGCACCAGTTCAATTCATTCTTTTTCAATCAAACACTTTTCTGAAACAGAAACAAATTGAATATGGGGTAAAGTGAGTAGACTTTTTAAAGTTTATGTTAATATGTTGTCCAAAAATCTCTCAAGGTTAAAAAAAAAAACAAACTTCCTTAAATTATGCTTTAAAAAAGTTAATAGTATGCATATAGTGCCACTGAGACTTCCAGTAGATCTAAACATCTGCTTTGTGCTTTTAAGGAATAGATAGCCTCTTAAGGAGGCCCCAAGCTATAGATGACGTGCACAAGCAGGGTCTGTGTGAGTCAATAGGAACAAGCAGAAGAAAAAACATCTGGTACTTATTTGCCTTAAAGACGTGTTCATATTTGGATAGTACGTGTGTATTTAACTCTGGTTTACTACTGAATTTCATTAAACTTGAATGCTGAGGAACAGGTTGTGGGGGTGAGAAACTACTTACCAGCAGCAGAAAGTTTAGCTTGCAGAGTGTGTGTTTAGAGACCGTGTGCCAAAACTCCTACCTTGAAGGAAGCTTTCTGGCTTCCTGTTGAATTGCGCCCGTGTGAGGTAATAAATTCCATTTTTATGTGCATGATTTTGCTTTCTGTTGGAAGATGTGTGGCATTGACCTCAAATATTAGAAACTACGAAAAGTGAACTTGCAAAATTGGAATGTAAATATCAGAGGAAGAAGATGACACTATGTTGTTAAGAATGTTTCTTTCTACAACACTATCTTTCAGCATTTTTTTTTCCCAGTGTGAAATGTTAATTCTACAGTAGCGGTATTGTGGGATATATCCCCAAGACTGTGGATCTTCTGGAAACTCTTAATTGGCTCCGTGTCGTGATTTGAAATACGCTGCCTTTATACACATGGTTCCTCTTCGAAAACTTCCAGAAGTCTGATTTGAACTCGAAATGCTCTAAGAGTGAACTAAATTCAAATGCTTACTTAGGTTGGTTGTTAACTTGTGTTCCCTCTGAGAAAGGCAGCAAAATAGCGGGCAAAGCCGATGGTGTGACTTGCAAAAGGTGCTTGTGCCAGTGTGTCAGCTTCTCATAATGCCTCAGCTTTCAGGGCCAAATACTGCTGTCATTTAATAGAATGATACTTCACTTATTTAATCAGAATTATTATGATTCATACTAGTAACATGAAATACAGGCCTCTGTTCAAAACTGCATCTGTCTCTAATTACTGGAGCAATGTATGTAGTAATTTCTGATCTATTTGTGGAAATGCTGAATGGGATATCGTGTTCCCACAGGGCTAAAGCGGAGGGTTCGTTAACGTGAAAGCTTTTTTTAAACGTTATTCCTAGGTAATGAAATAAAAGCTCTGAGAAAATTAGACATGGTTCAGAATATAAAAGGCAGGGGAGAAAATACTCCCTTAGAGCAACCAACGTGTAGTTCCCCGCGTGGGATTTCTTTACTGGCTGCGATGCGTCACTGCGGGGGCACAGCGTAAATACAGGTTGGTTTTCGGAAGGTAAACCTCCTTTTAACGGAAAACTCCAGTTTGTAGTGGGAAAGCCTGCTCTTGGGAACTGATCCCAACAGCTTGCATAATATTGCCTTATATATTTTTTTGTGTGCATGCTGGAGTGGTTTTAGTGAGAAAATGAACACGTCAAGCCCATTCCACCGCAGCTGTTATATATGGATTTTACCCAGAGATTGTGTCGGTTAAAAAAAAAAAAAATTGCCCTTGGGCTGGTGACTGAGACTTAAAACGTTTTTCTTTTAGATGAGGACCCTGCGTATGAAGGTAAAGTCACTTTTATACCCTCTCTCTGCAGCCCAGTGAGTGGCAAAGCAGAGCAGCTCCAAAAGAGGGTTTAAGAGTCTCTCGCATGCCTTCTTAACCCAGTGGCAATTATGTGGGAAGTTTAAACCATGCTTCGGAGAGCTGGGCAGCACAGCTCAATTCCCTCAGGTAAAGCACTGAGCGACTGTGCTGCCTGTCGCAGGTGAATGCTGTTCAGCCTATATTTAAAAAAAGGGGGTCTGCAGCTTCACCTTTTTGCTGAGAAAATGAAAAAAAAAATGCTCTGCAGCTGTTTCTCCCTCAGAGGGGTTCCTGGAGGAAGGGCTTGGTTCCAGCTGTGAGCAGAGGTTCAGGGCTGGGAATGCCAAATAAATGTGAAGGAAGCAACTGAAATGCTGCTGCAGGGTAAGGCAGAGAGATGTTCTTTCAGTGTTTCCCTCGCAGGGAGTTTCCAGCTAAGGTACTGTCTGGTGTGGGGTCCCATTCTGGGGCGTTTATAGGACTAATGGAAAGGCAGGTTCCCAGTGCATAGGGCTTGGCTTTTTTTTTTTATTTAACTAAAAATTTGGCTTTGGAGCAGAGTAAAATTCAAAATTTTGAAAGTATACCTACAGCTGGAAACTTTCCAGTCTTTGCTGCTGGTCAATGCAATTGTGCCCTGAGTATGGTGTCTCACCCTGGAAGGTTTTTGTAAGTAATTCTTCTCAGCCCACAAACAAAATTCAAAGTTACTTTGCTTTTCAATCTTTTATTTAAGAGGTGCATTAGCAGCACGTGTTGAGAACTGAAAACTGCGTTGAAATACGAGTTTTTGCACTTTGGAAAAGTCTCTACAGAAATGAGATAACTATTGTAAAATGGAAGGGCACTTTAACAGCTGTGTACAAATGATTAATAATTACTATGATGCAAGGAAAAACTAGGATAAGATACAAGGAACGCTACTCAAAATGTGCTTTTAAAATTATGCTGAGAACTGTTGGCAGGTATTTTATAAAGAAAAAAAAACCCAAACAAAAAAACCCCACCAAAACCAAACACCATTGTTTTCCTATTTAGTGTCTGTAAACTAATTAATGAGTTGTATGTACACATGGAGGAGAACTATAGTCACCTAATGTAAACATGTAATTAAGAAGTTATAGGCGCTATAAAAATGCGGTGAGAGTTGCTGTGTCAGATGTTAAGTGGCAAGGTAAGAATGCAGTGAACTTTTCCACTAATTTTCTATTGTTATCTGGGTGTTGAACCGAAGAGCAATATGGTTGCCAGGTTGTGCTTCATTATCGAGCAGTAATTTCATTATATTTGGTAGTAGCTTTTCACGTGCACTTGTGTATAAATGCATGATGGAGAAGGAAGACTGTTGCGTCATGTTGCTTGGGATAGTCCTTGCAATTATAACAGTTACAGAAGATTTTTGAGGTGTCAGCTATCTGTGGAAAGCTGAATAATACGTCAGGAATTATTTATAGATTAAAAATTGTATGGGGGAGGCGTTGATTCTAGGTTGGGACTTGGTTACTTGGTTTATACTATAGAGACGTGTGTTTTTCTTTGAAGGGCCTCCTGCAAGAACCTACAGCTGTTAAACCTGTGGTGTTCACTGCTTCAGTCCGACGCGTGCCAGGCAAAGGCGTGCTGGCGGGCGAGTTGGCTGCTGCTGATAAAAAGGCGCAGAATAAGGCAGGACACCTGAACCAGTGCTGGAAGCTGCAGGTCTTGTGCTAATGTGCATTGTAAGCACTAATTATCTCTCTTTAGTTAAATTAGACATTGTATTATGTTACATTATCTGGGTAGGTTGAGGGGTGTAACGTGAAAATCCATGTGTGAGTGTAGTTCTCTGTAACAGCTGGGAAAATACCTTAATTCCATACCTGCAATACTCATATCGCCGTAATCCAGTAAAGGCTTCTGAATCTATTTCTGTGCATTCAGGATACATCCAAGCATACATTTGGATCACTCTTTTCACAGCGCATCAAGGCAGAACGAGCACATATTCTCACACATTGTAGGCCTGCCTTCAGTCTCTTTCTGTAGCCCCTGTTTTCATCATTAATTTGTGCTAACGTAGGGTTCCTGCTTTAGTTGTGCCCAAGAAATGAGGAGAGAAATTGTCTTCGGTCCTGTTTGCACAGCTGTAATCTGGAATTTTCAGTAGATCCTATGATTAATGGGTCATGGGATTTAATAATTTTATTTTTTTTGCACTTGTAATATAGTAATATAGTCTGTTACAGAATCACACAGAATCACAGAATGGTTAAGGGTTGGAAGGGACCTCTGGAGATCATCTAGTCCAACCCCCTGCCAAAGCAGGTTCACCTAGAGCAGGTTGCACAGGGTTGCGTCCAGGCAGGTCTTGTGTATCTCCAGAGAAGGAGACTCCACACCCTCCCTGGGCAGCCTGTTCCAGTGCTCTGTCACCCTCAAAGTAAAGAAGTCTTTCCTCATGTTCAGATGGAACTTCCCATGTTTCAGTTTGTGCCCATTGCCCCTTGTCTGAAACGTAACTGAAAAACCTAGTCCCAACCAGGACACTTAATTAGCTTTTTGCAGAAGCGGAGTAATGAAAAAAGAAGCTTAAATCTAGAAGATAAAGTCATTAGACAGATAAAGATGCTTATGTGTATACATATACATGCTTATATGTATACAGATCTGTCCATTAAGAATAAATCAAGAATAGACCAACATTTGATGTTACTTGTGTTAAAAGACTTTGTTCTAGGCTATTGTTTCAAATCAGACTTGTTTTCCCAGTGCCCATGGATAACTCATTTACACATAACAGTGTAATATAAGCACCTCGTTATTTCATCTGGCTTGGTTTGCCTGGGTCTTTTGGTAGTCAGAACCGTTCTCCACTGGTCCTCAGTGAGGAGCAATAGAGGTGGTGAAGTACCAAGTGGTGGCTTTTAGGAAGTGAGAATATCTTTCGGTGAAGTGCAGTTTTATAACTGGAAATCCCAAGTGATCTCCTTCTCTTCCTTAGCAGACTCACAAGGGTAAATGTGAAATTTGAGCCCTTTGGCAAGATAGCAGCACCCCAGCTAGCCATGTGGGTAGGGCTCCTGGTGCAGATGGCTGGCCTTTAATTTTCTGCACTAGCCCTAAATTAGAAAGGGCCCTGTGGTTTCTTACTCAAAGAGGTTTTCTTAACTATCAGGTAGGAAATCAGAGAGCCTATGTCTGCACAATTTATAGTGTGCTAGAAATATACCATGCTAACGCGTAATGACTAGCAGACATGGTTTTGAGGCCATTGGCAAGTTGGATGCCTTTGTGTCCTTAAGTCCTGTTAATCGACTGGTTCTTACATAAAAAAACTCCTAAGTGATGGGAGCCATGGTCCATTTCCCTGCTTGTTTTCTTGATTTATAGGAACTGTTTCTCTCTGGGGTCAGTATATGACTTCCAGAGTTATTCCATTGTCTTTAATTTTAGCAGAAAACGTTAAGTCTTGCAAACTCATACTTCAGAAAATTTTTTTTGGTTGGTATTAGTTTGTAAAAAGTCTTTGTATACTGGTATATTTTTATGTTGTTTAATATGAGAAAATGAAATACTTGTCCTGGTGAATACAGTAGCAAAATTCTCAATGACACATTTCTTTGGAAGCATAATCAAAATAGTATCAAACTAGGTAGAGCGTGAGGACCAGAAGGAACAAAAAATTGTAGATGAACTTGGCCATCTGAAACTAAATGTCCAGGTAGCATGAAACTGAGGAGTGCTGCCAGAGAACAGTAAATTTGAGTAGTAGTTTTTTTATATATTGCTTTCTACTTTCTTAATAAACTTACAAGTCATGTATGTTCCTAGTTTATGCTAAACCTTTCCCCACCCTTTTCACCCTTCCCCTATCGTTGGTTCCCAGTTTGTGTATCGTTTTTATCTTGCAGTATCTATAGAAGATCTCCCATACGAGGATGGGAATGTGCTGTGTGTCCACAGAATGAATAGACTGTGTTGCTTCAGGGTTACATCAGTGATATCAATGGAAGTTGGAGAAATACATTAATGAATAATGCTATAAGATTTTAAGTGTGCTTCTGGGAACAGGGGGAAAGCGAGTCTATAGGTAACACTTTTTGAAGTGCTTGTACTTCCCTCGGGCTGTGATGAAAAGCAATACCATCATTCCCCTTTCTTCATCTTTTCTTGAAGAAGATGTGAGAGCACCTGGCACTTTCATACATGTGTAAGGCCGTTACCTGGGCTGTTTGTCTGCCTCTGCAGTCAGATTGTGCTGATGACATCTGGCCCTGCACCTACAAATAGTCTGCGTGCAAACAAGCACAGCTGTAGTGCTTCATGAGTTGTTGGCAATTCTGCAGTCTGATATTTTACCACTCTGCTCTTCTGAGGTTTATTTGCCACCCTATTGCCCTTACTAACATGCACCTAAATGCTACACAATTTAAAAATACCTGACTTTATCTGGCGATCACTGGTCTGGGCTTTCTTTTTTTAATTGCATTTGAACCTATTAATCAGTTTACATGTGTCATTCTGCAAAATGATGATACCTGAAAGGTGTAAGTGCTAGCTGCAGTGCTCACAGCATGTGTTAAGTCTTGTCTGTGCTGGTACGTACAATACAGTAATGGCTATTGCCTTAACCGCATTAAAGTGCCATTCAAGTTCTGTGTTACAACACTATGCTTGTGGCTTTTTGCTAAAAACAGATTTAAACGACTTTTTTTTTCTTTTTTTTTTTTTTAACCCAGTGCCTTTTAATCAAAAGGGGAGGTTTTATGGTTCTTTAAAAGGAAAGCAGCTGAGGGTGGACCTCAGTTCTGATTTAAAATACCCTTTCACTATACTAGAGATTAGAACTGAGGACTTCTTGTCTTTTCAAAATGCTAAATGAGATTTTCTTGTTGTTAGGAACAGATTTCGCTTCTGTATATTTATGCCTATATAAAATACTGTTTTTTTCCTTTTTATTTCCTATGTGTTGATAAATACCTGTTCTCTGGAATCGCTTGTTTAATAATAAAACACATGCTGAAAATTAATATGTCTGTGAAGCAGACTATACTTGAATGCAATCTTTTTTTTTTTTTTAAGGGAATCATAAAGTTCTTTTAAAATGTTCCCAATAAATTTTCTTGGATTTACTGAGAATGTACTGTTTTCATTGTTAAGGAATAGTTTTAAATTTTTAGGAGCAGCTCTGAGTATGCATAAACTACCACTTCAAATGTAATTTCGAGGTAGAATCTTTGGTTCAGCAGTGCAGTTAATACACTTCAGACAATGCCAGGTGAAGTAATAAGACTTATTTTACTTGCTCAGGAGCCAGCATACTAGGTGGGTCCTCAGTTCCCCGTGGCAACTCAGTCATCCAGCCCTGGGAGGATGTGGCCAATATACACATAAATTTAGTTAATAAGTCATTTTAAAGCCATGTTTTTCTTAGATATGGGAGCACTTGCAATAGTCATTACGAAGCTTGCTTGGAATGAGGGACCTTATTCTGGAGAGGTCTGTGTTTGGTACGTGTTTTTGTTAGTGACTCAGTGCTGAATCAGACTCCTTATCAAAGATGGAAATCGGACGGAGTAGGTCCCGCTACAGCAGGAATCCCGTGGTGATCTTTTGGGAGCAAAGGACACAGTATTGTAAATAGCACATTGATTTATGATAAATAATCATGTTTTAAATGGAATTCTCTTTTCTGTCAGGCTGGTAAGGCTATTGAGTAATGGCAGGCCTTTAGTAAGATAGTGACTTCAAGACATCTAGGAATAAAATTTTCTTTCATTCCTTGGTAAGGATGACTATTAGGAAGTTCCTTTGTAGTGCAAAGTAGCTATCCCATAACAACTGTGAGGTAAGTTTGGTTTTGGGTTTTTTTTTTCATTTTACCTGGACCATCAAAAATTGCTGTAGGGATATGTATGTGTGTAAACTGATATGCCAAAGGCATCAGATGTATGCAGAACAGTGTGACAGGTCTGAAAGTTGTTTTTACCTGCTCGCTTTTATTGACTGAAAGGGATACTGTTACTGTGTCTAAGAAAATCATGGAAATAAATGGAAGCAGTGTTTTGGAAACAATACTGAAAGTAATAGCAGTACCAGTAGTAATTCTGTCTTACTGCTGCTATACAGTAAACAGTTTATCACACCTGGCTGAGAATCCTGGCTCTGCCTTTGCCTTTGGAACAGCTCTGTCAGAGGTCTTAGGTGTGCAAGTGCAGATGATTTTCTAGTTCAAGTAGCAAAATTAAAATTTTAATCCCTAAAACTGTCTATTCAGCTGCCACTTGGCTTTAGAAGCACCTAATATGTTAACATTTTTACTGGTCGAAAGACATCTACCAAGAGCTCTACTTGGTGCAGATGAATCAGAGTGATAGAAGTTGAAAGAAAGGAAAACTTAAATGCCTTCTCTTGCTCTGTTTTCTGACGCAGTGTTGCTCTGACCTGTGCCAGACTGCAGCATCTACACACCAGCTGCTCTGTGCCCAGCTGTATCTGGAGTGCAGCATCATCGGCCAAGCTTTTTCCTTCCCTTCTACCAGCAGACCCCAGCTTCCCTGAGGATGCTGAAGTGACATAGATCATCATCTTCCAGCGAAATTGCTGGTTAGGTACTGTTAAAGATGCTAGAGCATCCTGGGCTGTGCCTGTGCTACTAATTAAAAAAGCCAAGGATTTTTCATTGGCTTAGAGGACAAGTAGCACAGTCCAGCCATGTCCATGTGGCTAAACTCCCTTCTCCCCCAAGCAGGGCAGACTTCTCTGTGCTATTTGGAGGACCAGAACTTGGCCTGTGATGTCCCCCAGGGTATTTTTCCACTCTGTCTGAGAGAGCGCTAGAAGCCAAAAACCATTCCACAAAATGCACTACTAGTTAAGTCGAGTGAGCAGTCCTGTGGTTGTGCCCATGTCCTGGACCTTTTATTTTCCTAGTCGAGGCATAGCTGTTGTGACCAGGATGTGGCCTGTGATGGGCTGCACTTCTCCCAGGGAACCTGCAGCTCACTTTTGGTGCAGAGGGATACATGGCTAGTCTTCTGGCATCACTGAGCCATGCTGCTTGCCTTGTACCAGCTATCAGAAAACGGGAGGCTACGGGAGGCCTTCATTTACAAAGGCATCATTCCTTTTTTGCGTCAGCACTGAATACATTTACTTGTGTTTTATGAGGTTTTATAAATGAAATTAAACAGCACTTGTCAAAATAAACAGAATGTATTTTGCGCTGCTTGTTTTCTTGTGGGTGACTTTTTTAATTTTTGAAAGTCTATATTACCATTGTATAGTCATTGAAGAGAATTGGTAGGTAGGTTGTGTGTGTGGTCTCCAATCTATTTATCTGATTTTAAATACACGACAGCCAGTCATTCTGGGATAGCCTGTGTGCTGATTCTGTACGTTGCAGATACAGTAGCATCTTTGAAAAATGGTGAGCATGTTGGCGTCTAGAGCACTAAGGGGTGTTGTCTTTTATTATGGAATGAATAGGAAGGTTTTGAAGGACAACTTTTTGATTCCTGAAATACAGATCATATTAAAGCACTTCTTTTAACCAGTGAGTCCAAATGTGGAACTAAATTCCTTTTATCTTTTCCTAAAATGTCAGTTATGCCATGGAGAAAAAGAAAGGGATTTCAGGCACTGTGAACAAAGTTAAGCTATTGTGGAACAACTAATCATTTCATTACACAAGAAGCCATTTTTCATGCTTGTTGCAGAAATCATAAGATTGCACTAATAAAAGTACCTTTTTTTCCTGGGGTAAACTGCGTATCTTTTGAGAGGCGAAGTCAGTCTTGATTATATTATCCAGTCTGAATGTTGATTTCTGTGAACTGTTCTGGTTTACTGTTGATCTGATCATTTGGGTATATAATTGAAATAGAAACGGTCTGTAATGCTTGGGGGTGGCATACCAAATGTTTATAAGTAGGGTGCCCTGCGGTAGGGTGTAGTTTGGGACAGCGTATGTTAATACTGCAAAATTACAGGCCACGTGAAGCTCACTTCTTTCCAATAACGTGCAAACTCCCAAGACGTGTTTAAGGAGTTACAAATAGCTGTGTGCAGAACTGTACGGCTGTTGGAGATGACGGTTACGTTGGGAAAGAGGCATTTCTTTCAGTTAGGATACGTGCATGCCCATGAAAGGCCAATGATTTGAATAAATATTGAAATTATATATGTCTGAAGCAATTTTAATGGGTTCTGATAGTTATAGTGGGGTTCTGGGATTAATTTTGAACAGAAAATTTTCAAGGAGTGATTGCAGTTTGTACAAACGAATTTTGTATTGAAGGGCCGTTTATGTTTAGTAGATGTCCTCATTCGTTGTTCTTGCTGTGCAGATGTTTCTAGATCTTTTACGTACAGTAGAGCCTGTAGTGTTGAAGAATAAGGCCATTCCCTTAAATATGATGGTTTTATCAGAGTATTATTGTTTTACTCCCATCTTTAGATACGAAGTTGTAATTTCTTGAAGAATTTTTAAAGGCATTTTCTTGGCTAGCAGAAGCTGTTGGTCCTCCCTGCTGCTGATACGGGAAAGTGGCGTCCTTGTTTGTGTTGCTGAATAAGATGCCTGGACAAAAAGGTGGATGTTGGTGTTTCAAGAGGAATCAGCTCCATTGCTTTCTGTCTAGGTCACAGTCTCTGGTTTCCAGGGCTTGTTCTTTTGTTGGGTATAGTGGCTGCATTGTAAAGGATAAAGGAGAATTATTAAATGGGTTCATGTTGAAAGTGGATTTTGCTTCTGGTTCTTACTGAAGTGTTTTTTCCTTTTAAAGATGACATTGTGATTCTCACCAAGTTCAAGCCATCGCAGTCAGAAGGTATTGTACTAACCAGCGTTACGCCTTCCTCCCTTTTGTGTGTGTCCTCTGTCCTTTTTTTCTGCTGAGAGCCTCTCGGAAATCAAACTTAAGTTTATATGAGTCATTGATATCACATATGAGCCAAGCTTTTTGTCGTGTGATTTTCAAGTCAATTCGTAGCTATCTGTGGGCAGCTCTCTTGGTTAAGAACTAATTGGACATTGTTGCAGTTCTGGGTTGCGGCTCCTTTACACCTTCCTATGTGACTTGTATGTGCATTTCTTGTACTGCTCCTGCTCAGGAACCTGTTCATGTGTTTTTGAAGGAGTGAATGTATTAAGTATGCTGTGCTTCTCAGTTAATATATGTTTTGCATTCTCTTTTTGCCTTCTTGTGTGCTGCTCTGGGGTGATTGAGTTTTATTCCCCTGGATCAGAGATACCAAGAGGTTTTCCTTCCACAGGTTGCATAAGTAATCAGCTACGGTACTGAGAGAGCATTTAAAATGTAGAATTCTGAATTATGCTTGTTCCTGAGGTTAAATTTTCACAACTTCAGAAAGGATAATCCAGAAAAAACAACCACCAAGGCTCTTGTCATAGGCCGTGGAATCAGTTCAAGTCCTGCCAGCAGCACAGGCAAATTGAATGTTACTGCTCCAGGGACAAGGTGCCAGGCTGCTCCTGCCGTGGAGGGTTGTGTGACCCCATGTTTGGGCTTTCTGCTCCTGGGCTCGCTACCCTCGGCCAGAGCTGCAGCAGCCGCCTGCTCCCCAGGGCTGTAGGCAGAGCGGGCAGCAGAGCGCGATGGTGATGCTCCCTTTCCTCCATCAGGCAGCGATCTGCTGTCCTGGGCAGCTGCCAAGGTTGCATGTGCTTGGAGCCAGCCCTGTATGAACGTAGACCCTCTGCTTAGGAATATTCTTGCAGAAGCATTTTCTCAAGTAAGTTAATCTGAATATTTTGATGTTGTTTTTTGAGTCTAGACTTCTGTGTTGTTCTAATAATATTCTCCCTTTATGTGCCATTTGTTTCTCGTACGTGTTGAACGCTTGTGCTGTGTTGGGAGGTGAAGTGAATTCAGTTCTGTGCTGAAGGTGTTCATGTAAACCTTTTCTGTGTTTGGTGGTCTGTCATAGAGTGTAGTCCCTGTAGCATTTATGGTATATTTGGGTAGGAAGGGTGATCCCAAATTATTTACTGCCACACTAACTTTTTAGAGATGATTTAACACTGGTCTCCAAACTTGTATCAGCATATGCAAACATCTTTCTACAGGTGCAAAAATTTCAGTGTTTAAATTATATCAGCTAATACAGATTTTGCAGGCATAACTTGCTTTAGCAAAATAGCATGCAACAACTTTGAACATTTTAGCATTCAGAAACTTCTTCATTATTTTTTATATACTGTTGTGCTGAGAAACGGGGCAATGGTATACATCATATGTACAGTTATAAATTGCAGAGACCATTTTCTGTAAGTGAACTTAGACAAAGAAAAAAAATTATAGGAAACAAAATGCTCTCAAGCTGTATCTAAGTAGCTTATAGATTTTCGAAGAACCAGTTTATATCCTGCATGGATGCAATTTTGACATCAAATATTTGCAGGTTACAAAAAAAAATAGGTTTATTTTATTGGTAGCAATAGTTTAACTGTAGCTGTCTGACAGTGGTCCAGTCTAAGATGTGCTAGTCAGTCTGTCCCGCCTAAGCTATACCCAGCAGTACTTCCATCCTGTTTGATGGAGAAAGGAGTATGAATTATCTTTTTTTTGATTGTTTGGAAGAAAGAGGCAACTTTATTAGATGCCTGCTCTAGGTTGTGATGAGCTGTTTTCAAAGCTGCTTATCTTTTTCCATTGGTGGTGGAGTTATTTAGATGCCTGATTTAGGAGACTGGTCTGTCTGTCTAATCAGCAGAGATGGTTGTTTAAAAAAACTTCTTGGAGCAGGAGCCTAGTTTATGGGCTCTGAATTACTTGCCAGAGGAAATTGGTGACAGAGTGGGTTCAGAGCCACAAACCCAGCCGATGTCTCAGTATGATTAGGGATCTAAAGATACACAGTGTGATTTTTCACTATAATGTTAACATTTAAAGAACAACGTCCTCAGTGGACTGACTATATTTGCAGGGAAGTCATGTCGGGGTTCAGCGCTGTTGTTAAAATGAAGGATTTGTTTTTTTAAACAACAAGAAGCTTGGTAATTTAAGTTGATATTACTATTCTTGATCCTGTCATCATATCTCTATTATGTGGGCATCTGTAATCTTGAAGTTACGCACCATTAATACCTTAGCAATGAAAAAAAAATTCAATTTCTAGCAAGCAACCCAAGAGATAATTGAACTTTCATAACTGAGGCAGCAAAGCTCCAGGTGTGAGACTCTCATAGACAGACACCTATCAGACATTTGAGACAAGAAAGAATTTTATCTCGCCAAATATGTGATGCTGACAGATTTTTGTTTATCACATTTAGAAATGTGTTTCTGTGACTGCAAGGTTACAAGCAGGTAGTACAGATTGTGTATGTTGTCTCTTGCAGCGTTTTTTCCCTTCAAAGAACCATTCTTGAAGATTTTATGTAGCTGAGCATTATTTTCCAGCTTTTGCTTGTTCATAGTTCCATGACTTCGACATTCACTTCATTTTCAATACAATCATATTTTAAAATAAGGAATGTATTTATGTGACTCTTTCTTTCAATGTTCCTTAGGGGAAGAATGCAATGGACCTTCATGTGAAACTATTTCAACTGAAGGATCAGAAATTCCAAGCAGCTCTGAGGTAAGGTCCAGTACAGATGGTGTTAACATACTACTGGTAGGAAGAAAGAGGAACAGTTGCTGTGAAAGAGAGAATTAGTTTTAAAAATATTATTTCTTTTAGATTGTCTTATACCTCCTGTTTTTATCCATGTAAATATTTTTTCCTCTAGTGTTCTGAAGGAGCAAAACCATGAAAGTAACACTGATAATATTATTGAGTCTTAGAAGAGACTTGTGTTAGCAGTACAATACAGTAGTAGTTGAAAACAGTATGGGCTTAACAGTGGTTTCAGTACAGTCTTGAAATGAGAATCACACGATCATTTAATGTTTTGGCAATTGGAAAAACATAATGCTTCTGCACAAGCCCAACGCTTTGTTTTATGCTGTGTATTATGTTGCTGGCTTGATAGGGAAATCAAGGCACTCTTGCATTCCTCTGCTCTAGGAACCTGGACAGTGCAGCGAGATTTATGAGAAAGCAAATGAACATTTGAGTTATAAGAGTACCTCTTCCTTGCAACGTGTGCAAGCCAAATAGCATCAGCTATTCATTTTTTCACAGTACCTCATTGCTTAATAGGTACAGTACACAACAGCTTAAATAGATAGTGGTGTATGTTACTGTTCAGTTAAGAAACAGATTAAAAAAAGAACACTGAAAATATGGATCCTTGAAATTGGTATTTCATTTTAATTTCTATTGTCTGATTTCTTTATTATTATATGAGTAGAGGAAGATAGGAAGAGCTTTAGACAGGAAAAGAAATAGTTGCTCTGTCAAACTAGAGTCTCATACTGGCCATGAGCACTCATCAGAAATTATGTCTATTGAACTGAGCGTTGGAAAACTGTAGCTGTTCTGCTGAACTTCCTAAGAGTGAAACATGTCCTCACCTACCTCTAAGAGGCAAATTTGGAGATGATCCTGTGAAGAAAGAACAGAGGTGCTTTCTAAATCACACAGACCTTTATCTTACTAGTGCATGCAACCATATCATCTAAATGTTTTAATGAATCTGCCAATTCCATCTTAAAAAATCGTTAGTATGTTCACCCTGCTAATTTCTCAGTCTATTGTAAGAGTTGTAGTAATCTTTTTCTCCAGGAAAATTTTCAGTGAACAGCCATATCAAATATTTCACTGAACACTGGGCGGATACTGTCTCAAATTATAGCGTATGAATCATCATACCATGATAAGCATCAGAGTCTCAAGCTGATTCTGAGTTGTCTCTGAGTAGATGGAGATGACATATTTCGCCAAAGCCTGAAAGAATTCACTTGATGACTTAAGACATAGGAAAAGGCAGGAAACATGGGAGAAAGGGTGCAACACACCTTGTCTTATGTATGTAGAGACATGGGATTGGGTGAAAGATTCATGATGGGGTGGGAAAGGAGGCTTTGATCTTCAGCACTTTCTTGTCTGGGAGGTAGTCTCCATATGAAAAATATACGTGGTTACTCTCTCAAAAACCTCTCCTTGGTAACTTCATGCTGCCTTTTTTTTTTTTTTTTCTACTTATGCATGTTCCTTACATAAGAACAAATTATGAAGAAAAATAATTAGATAATACAAAATATTGTCATATTAGCAATACTAGTCCATAGTTGCCTTGATGACTCAGGTTTTTTTTGTTTTGTTTTTTAACTCTCTCCCGCTAAGAAGAGAGGGCTTATTTGGCTTTAGATAGTTTGTTTCTCCAGTCAGCTCATTATCTGATGTTTACTTACATGTAAGTTAGTACTTTTCTGTGCTTTGCGTTATCCTACCCCATGTCCCCTAATACAGGCTCGCTTATTTGATTTTTGCTTTCCATGCATTAGCCAAAGTTACAGCGTTAATCTTCTTGCCCAGTTTCACACTCTTAGCAGCCATGACAGGCTTAGTTCTTGATGATTAATGTCCTAAATATTCAGGTTAATTTAATCCTTAAAGTTTTTCCATAAATTCATTCCAATGGTAAGATAGCCCTGATTTTTTTTCATATAATGCTGATTCTTTATCTTCATGTGTTGTCACAACTTCAGTTTTCTTCTCTATAGAAGAATTTCTTTTCCCTCAGTTCTTTACCAGGCTTGCCTTTTGCCATCCTTGATGCATTCCCATAGGAATTGAGCAGGGTCATCTATCCCGGCTTGAAAGACAAGCCATGGTTTCTCCTGTTTTCACCAAGACCCTTTGAAGCTCAGGTCAACATGCTTTGTGCTTGTTTTGACAGATAGCACATTTCTCTATTTTATAATTTTACTCTGGTGACAGGTTGGTAACTTTCTTGTTACTTAACCATGTACTTAACTTTGTTCCTGTAATTGGAAAATATGAATGCTTGGAAGTCTTAAAACAATTTAAGTCAGGTCATTTTAAAATAGAAATGGAATTCAATCATAAAAAGACCTTTGGGAAAGAGTTAAATGAATTTACATTCAGGTCACAACTTCATTATGCTTGGGCTGTCTTTTCTTTTGGAAGAGAAGAAACGCGACATGCAATAACAGTATGCTTCTGCTCAGCAGCAGGGAGAAAAAGCTACGTCCTTATTGTTGATTTAGCAACGGAGGAGGGGAAAAAAAAAATCTAGATTCAAATATAGAGAGCAGAAAACATTACCTATCCATAATTCAGTGGCATTTTTTTTTTCTTTTGTAATCTGCAAAGGAATATATGGCTTGTACACAGGGAATGATGCAAATAAAACAAAAACAGTCTGTAGTGAAGCCTGCCAGCATATACACAGAAGTCAGATGGAGTCCAAGACTCAAAAAGCAATCGAGTCTCCTGTCAATGGTGCATTTGGTCCTTCCTCATGATTTTGCATTTGTGCTCTAATCCACTGCTTCTTCCCTATTTTACCCTGTTTTTTCCCCCTTTTTAAAATCTGCTTCTTGTTGAGTCTTCTTAGTTTTCTTCTTTTAATCTCCCACAAGGACAAATGAAACAGAATCACTTGGAGTTCAACAGTTTTTCATATTACAAGCCTTATAGCATGCACCTTTTCTAGGTGCTTTGTTGTGCAGGGAGGCAAGATGTTTTCAGCAAATAGCAGAGTGAAGAGGAAAAAAAAAGGATACCATAGGGATATTTTCAAATAGGTGCTGCAATGGGGACTGCTTCAAATTGTGTCATTGTTAAATCAGTAATTCAGACAGCCCCTTCTGTTAGGAGTAGGCAGCTGCCCTAATTGAGTCTCTATGTAGAATCTACCTGAATCAGTCTTTATGGAGTTCCTGTTCCAAGAAATACATAAATGTCTCTGAAAGTCCTTTCAAGCAAATTGGAAAAATGAATGAAATAAAACCTGAGAATCTGTTTTTTTCCTCTGTGCTTTGTATTTATGCAGAGAGCGCACTAGAAAAATATATAATGTCACAATTCTGTTTTGATAGCGCGGTGCATCTCTGTTCAGTGATTATAATTAGTTGTTTGAGTTACAAAGTAAACGAGGATGAGGCCCACTAACAAAATAGTTCCTATTCTTAAGAAGAAAGAAGGTCAGGTAAATAACTCAAGATTGGAAGAAAGGTTAAAAAATGGAATCTGTACCGAATTTCCTGATAGTAAAATTTTAGGCCATTCAAGTGGGATAATTGTAAAATTAGTACAGATTTTGTGACAGATTGAATCACTAGTTTGTAGTTTATCGACATCTGCAAAAGGTGTATACAGAGGACTATTTGTCTGCTATTCCGATTAAGAAGTACAAAGTAACTTAAAATGTTTGCTTTGTATGTATGTAGACCCCAAGTTTCTCACCCTCATAAAAGGCAGATGGCTGCACTACTCTCTGAGTAAAGCTGCAGGATTGTGCCCTATTCTAGCTGTTAGAAGGTAGGAATTAATTGTGCAGTTATATATGAAATTTTCACCTTTCCTATTAATTTCACACCAGTGAAATGCTCACTAAAAATTCCTGTTAATCAGGATTTTCCATATTGTAACTCGATTGTGAGAAAATCTGAGAACAAGCTGTCTTTATTTAAGCCAGGTTAGCAGAAGTAAATTGGCAGAGCTCCATCAAATGTATTAAAGCAATGCACTTTACCAAAATTAGGGGTATGACACACAGATTTATTTTTTTTTTTGAGAGCAGCAGGTGCTGCAGGTGTTCCAAATGAATTGAATATTTTTTTTTTCTGAAGAAACACCATCATAATGTACGTTACTTTTCATACTTGTTCATTTTTCAATTCAGACCGGCGGGTTTTCAAGTAGAGAGAAACATAAAATGCCATTATTGATATCGTGAAGACAGAGCAAATCAGTTTCAAAAACGAGAAGGAAATACAAGAATACTTCTTTCAAGTGTAACTACAAAACTCAATCTGAGAGATGTTTTGGGGAGAGAGAGAGAGAGTGCATTAAAGACTTATGAGAGTGGATTTCAAAGTACTAAGGACCAGCCCAATGTTGCTGCCGCCACTGCCAACCTTCTTTATTCTTGGTTTTCATCTCAATAAGGTTGGACTATTTGAGTGTTTCTGAAAGCACTGGTTGGTTCTTGGCTTGGGGGTCATGTGTTATCAAGATTGAAGCCCCTTTGTGCTGTACATAGACTATGGCTTATAATGAGAAACTGGTGTCTCTCTACAAGAGTTCTTACACTTCAAACGTGCAGGAGAAGGTTTGATCACCAATTTTACAATAGCTAGGCCCCGTGATTTGAGCTGATTAATTTCAGACAGTTGTATTGGGAGCAGGGTAGGTTCCCTAGATCAACAGGAAAGCATTTCACAAAATGCATAGGAATGTACAAAGGACTCTGCCAGCTGCGTGTCTTCATCTCCCAGGTTAGTGTTTCACTAAATGTATTAAAATTTTATCTCAGAGTGAAACAGTGTGGGCAGCATATGAGGACCAGTAGGTGGCTAAAACCTGTATTTACATCTAATCGAGGAGGAGGTGCGGAGCTGTGGGTGGGAGGATTATGGGATGGAGAGGTGGAAGAGAAGCAGATGGAAGGGCACCAGCTTGGACGGGGAGGGGAGCAGGTGTGCAACGGAGAGGTCAGGAGCTGTAGGGCAGCAATGAAAAGCAAGGCTGCACTTTCATTGATGTCAGATTTGTACGGTACTTTACGTGGCAGATATTTTCAGTGTATAATTAGAGAAAAACTTCCCACTTAGGTGTTGTAGCCCTTAGTTCTCTACAAATAGCGCAGGTTTTCAGAGCAGCATCAGTGATGTGAGGATTAGACTTCTAAACCCAGTTCAGACTATCCTAGGATAAGAGCACAGGGCAGCTGTTTATATTGGCACTGTTTCTCACGTGGATGCCTTGCCAAAAATCAGATCCATCGTTCTGTGTTTGACTGAATTCTGAAAAGGACATTTTTATCTTACTTAGATAAGCAAATACCCAGAGATGGCATCATTAAGAAAGAATTTCAAGATGTGTGCATGTATTGCTTGCAATGTAAACAGGAACAAAAATAGCATGCTTGTTTCACAAAATTATAGGAGTGGACCTGTGTGGTTTCACTCAAGTCAAATTGTAATAAAAGTGAAAAATATTAATTTCTAATTTCAAAAATCATAGACAGTACTTTATGAAAACTGGATTTTGGGAAATACGCTTTTGGAGATATTGCAACTCTAAACCAATAAATGATGATAAAATAATGAAATGAGGTTAGTATTCTGCTTCTGTTGAAAGTTAATTTAATTCCATAGAGAACTGTCATGTTTTCACAATACGCCTGCACTGTTTGGTTGCGCTGTTTAAACCTGTCTGTGATTTGTTTTCAGAAGCAAAAGAAGAGCGTGTGAAATTATTGACTAACAGAATTAGATATTGCAAAACAGCTTAGGTATTGCAAACCATTATTCATATCAATGTCAAAGCCTTATGGCAAAATCCTTTGCTCACGCGATCACACAGTTGTGGGCCAGGAGCCCGGATAGCTCCTGGACATGGCTTTGTAGGGTGGCTGTGCCCTGTAGAGTCCTCTGCTGTTGGTATTCCCTGGGTGGAGTCTGACCTGAGGACGTTGCAGCACCCTCCAGGCCGACATACAGGAAAATAATGAGCACCCAGATCTTGGACAATTAAAATCAGAGCAGGGCCTCACCAGGCGTCATCAGAACTGGAAGCTGGGAAGCCCTCACTAACCTCATAAGGCATAACTGCAATTACTGATACCAATTTGTCTTGTCTACGCTGTGAGATTAATGATTTGTCTCCTCGCTTTTGTTTTCCTTCAGTTCACATGGTGTAATTTCAGTTTGTATTGAAAAAATAGCTAAGTGAGGGGTGTCACGTTTGTTCTGAATGCAAGTGCAGCCGTCTGTGCTATGTACATTTTCTGTCTGTGCTATATTAAAATAACAAAAAGTACTGTTAAAAGTTGTACTTTATCAGCTTGTAAATGGAAATCTGTGCCAAGTTGTTTAGACTTTATTTTTGATAATGGAAATGCTGAGGAATACTGTATAGCTTTTATTAGAAGTTATTAACATTTAAAAATCAATATGGGCTATGTAAAAGTCAGTGGTGTAGGCTAGAGACCCAGCTCATCTGAGGAAGTACAGGTTTGCTTAAACTTTGACTATCTAGCCTGAAAATCCAGCTATCACTCAGAATAGCTTTTCAGCAACTTGAACCAGAAGCTACACTGTTTCTTGTGCAATAGCCTTTTATTTTAAAGCATCCTTTGCATCATCGCTAACAACATTATGTTTTTCCCGTGATGCCACTGGCAGGGCCTAAACAGCACTGAGACTACTTTACTCATCCCTGAACGTCAAGTGGTAAGCAGTAAGCAATATTCATGCTTCCTTGCATGAATTTGTGTGGCGTCTTCTAGTACCGTATGCCAAAAAGTCCCTCACCAGAAAATTTTCCAGTTTCAAGGAAGCCATCCTTCCAAAAAGAATTGTTTTTCTAGTGTACAAAAATGAATGGGGTTTTTGAGTTTATTCCTAGTGATGGCTTAAATGATAAATTTAAGCAAATCGAAAGGATAATAGACAAAATTGAAAAGTTAAATATTGGTGGAGTAAACTGGAAAGTTTGCTTTTTTTATCATTGTTTTGGTTTGATGGGATATAGGGTATATTCTGACTATGGTGTTATTAACAAGTGTGGGATTCCTTTTTATCGTAATAATCTGCAGGGCTCTCTCAGTCAGCATGATACTTTAAAATGTTTTAAAGAGCAAGAAACAAACACCGACACCATTTGAAATGCGTTGCCTTTTTTTTTTCTTATTGTAGTAATTAATAAGGAAAGGCTCAAAATATCTTCTTATTGACGTTCACAGACAAGAAGTTTGTATTAATTGTCAAATATATCAGAAGACTTAAAATATCTTATTCTTTTATGGAAAAAAAAATTACAAAAACTCATTTGAAGAAGTACATGCTGAGGTGTATAAAACCTGTCTGCTTGCTTACGTTGGGCTCTGGTGTCTTACATTAACACATACGCTCTCTTAGCATACTTTTTATTTTTCTTTGTTCTATTCTTGTTTAATATGTTCTTTTATCCAGAGAGGCTTTTTCTGCGCATTTACATTTTAGTGCAAATATCTTGGTGTTTAAACTGCTTTGAAATGCATGTTTTCAAGCGTTCAGATTTTTAATGCGGTTTGAAATTGAAACACAAGTGTGGTAAAGGTGCAAAAAGCAGCTTGCAAGTTTTAGCTACAAGAAATATGGGGGGTTTGTGTTTCTTTGAATGGGAAAGGTTGTATATAGTTTTGTATGCAACTTTGTAGCCTGCATGAAGCATAACTGGAGATTGGGGTGTGTGGTGTTTGAGTGTTGTTAATACCCTTCTTTCAAGTGGGTGAGCATTTCAGTTGCGTGGATTCCTCCGAGGAAGAACATTGAAGAGAACTTCACGCAAAGGGGATCTCTGGTATAACGGGAACTGAGTTTACTGTGCGTAAACCAGGAATTTGCCTTTTTGCTTTTCAGCAGAGTGCCTGTGTATTTCCATATGTTGTGGAAATGCATTTCCAGGAGCTTTTTGCTTTTGGAAATAAATTTTATCAAACAGTTTTATTTAGCACAGAGGTGGTTTAATCAGCATGTTTCTCCTATAGCTGTAAGCATGTTTCATTCTGTGAAAAGGGGGGTATAGAAATATTCTGTGTGAACTGGGGATCTAAGTGAGGGTGATCATTTTGTTTTTAAGCCCTTGAATGTTTACTACCCTTGCAATTACAGAAACTTTTCTTGTATTTTGATTCAGCTTTCAGACCCTTATATTTTTGTTCATTTCTGTATTCTGAAAATTTTTCTCCAGTGGATTGTTAATTCATAAATGAACTGATTGCTTTGTAATATAATTATTTTGCTTTGTTACATTGATTGTGATAACAACTAATTTGCCTGTATGTTTATCAAAGATATGCAGTAAATCAAATAAATATTTGGTTTGTAGACTGTATCTTGTAAGTAAACAAAATGTTGCAAATCAATTTTATTTTGTAATTTCAGGCAGTTTTCTTGTCTGGTAATGTAGGACTGTGATGTGCTGTATGATGACTCCTAGATGTGCTGATGGGGATCACATTATGGACGTAACTCCTCAGCATACCTGTTAGTCATAGCCAGAGATTCTTCACTGTGCTGTAACTCTAGTGAAGCTAATGTATTGGGTTCCTCCATCTCAGATTAGTGTTGGTTACTGCTTTGTTACTGAAATTGCTTGTTCTAAACCTTCTTCCTACTCTGAGAAACAAAAAGCAGAAGGTGAAGGACACTGAAGTCCCAGCTCTGCGAGGCTGGACATTTGTGAAACCTTGAACTCTGGTGAATTGAGTTTGAGATGTGCATTGCTGAACGCAGACCCCTTAGAAACTTACAGCTTTCTGGCTGAATATTAATCTGAAAAGTATTGATCTAAGCCAAGTTCCTTTGTCTTTGAAGTACGGACATGGAGACCGCTGGGATATTTAGTAGCAAGGTGTATTTGGAGGAAGCTCCGTTGCCTACAAGCTTAGGTGGATGGCCAGAAATAGAAATCCCTCTGAGTGCTGTGAAAATATACAGGATTAAATCATTCAGGTATAATCTTCAAAATATATTTGCTTTTCAGGGACAGTGATATCGTTAGAGCACCAAGGGCTAGCTGATTGTACTGACCAAGGTCAGCTCTCTGTGTGCTCTGGTGGGTGAGCAGGGCCACGGAGATGTTTACCACAGTCTCTTCAGCTTCAATCCAAAGTCGTTTCTCTGAAGCACTTTGTTAGTGTTTAGCGGTTGATGCCACATCCAGCAGCTCGCTTTCCCTCTCCTCTCCGTGGTTACTGCCTTGTTTGCTTTGGCCCTGGAGAAGCCACTCTGAGCCACCTGTGGGAGCGAGGTGGCCAAGGGGCTGCTTGTTAAGTGTTGCAGGAGAGTGCTGGATTTGAATGGAGCGTGCGACCACCAGCCAGTATTTACATGCTGTACCCAAACCAGTTTGGGCAGAACAGAACATGGGGTGTTACAGCTTTACTTTGTCTTGAGGTGTGGTTGGTTTGTTTGTTTGTTTGTTTGTTTTTTATTTCTGTGCTGACATCTTGGTCTTTCCTGTAACCTGTCTGATTTGAGTCAGGATTTCCTACTGCAGGGCTTTAGTTCGTGTCTAACGTGAGGATTGCAAGTCTAGGTACTTGGAGGGTTGTTTGGTTGAACATGGTCCAATACCCTGACCTCCACTGGATGTCTAGGCAGAAGTTAATGATTGTGGGATAACTAGGAGTATTAATATAATTCTGTATGAATCCAGTAAGTTTGCACTTATGTAGCTACGTGAAAAATTTAGCTCTTTGTGACGGAGCGTTCAGTTAGCAGATGTGTCCGCAGTCTGTGAAGTCGCTTAGTTCTTATAGAGGTAATTAGACTATTAAAACTGGGAAGTTACTACAGGAGAACAGGAGGGCAGTATTTATTTTTGAACAGGTAGTTTCTGTGAACTTACTTTGTAGCTGATGGATCAGTTTTTTGGAAGTGCTGGTAAATGCTGAGCGCTTGCAGTAACACCATTTCATAGAATCGTACAGTGACTTGGATTGGAAGGCACCTCTGGAGGTCTCCTTGACCAACCTCCTACTCAAGGCAAGGCTGACTTCAAACTTGGACCAGGTTGCTCAGTCAGGGCCTTGCTTGGTCAAGCTGTGTGATATCTGAGGATGGAGATTACGCAGTCTCTCTGGGCAACCTGTTGTACTCGTTCCCACTCAACCACACCCTCCCATCCAGTAGGAATTTCACTTGTTGCAACTTGTGTCTGTTGTCTCTTGTTTTCACCATACGCCTCAGGGAAGAGACTGGCTCCATCTCTTCTGTAATTCCTCATTGGGTGTTATTCAATTATTGAGAAGCTTCTGCTTGCTCTCTGTGCTGCGTTGGAAAGTTTTAATTTGGTTACTTGTGTTCCAGAAGGTATGTATCACAGAATATCTGCTCTGCGGAGGTGTAACTTCATTTAAGAACTGCAGGTTGTCTAGGATAATTAATTTGAATACAGTTCTGGAAAGAGCTGTTAAGAAATAAGATGTACTACTCTGTCATGTTTTATGATTCACTGATGCAACCAATGCAAATTACTAACATTTTATATATTTTAAACCTGTAAGTGCACATGTACACACAGAATTGCATGAATATGCAAGACTGATCTTGTTCTTGTGAGATCCAAATGCAGCAAAATGGAAAGGAGTAATTTATGGTTTAATAAGTAGGCCTGTCACTGTCCGTGATGAATAATCCTATGTACAGAAGGAGAGGGAAGTGATAAGTATTCCCCTTCTCAAAGCAGATCCAACGATGGCTGCTGCATCTTCTTAACTTGATGGTCAGACCTTTAATGACTGAGTGGGATTCTGGTACATCTTAGAAAGTGAGCAAACTTCGATGGCACTAAAGATAGAGTCCCATACTTCAGTTGTGTGGAATAATCTAATTATAACTATGCTACCCCAAGATTTGGGACACTCCCTTGGCAGGAGCTTTTTTTGAAGTAAATATTATTTGTTTTTTTATTTGTGTATATGGATTTTGCTAGTTCACTAAGAGAATGTCTGTGCTCGCACAATCTCTGTCTTTTTAAATTAGTGGTTGGGGTGGTCTGTTTTGAGGCTGATTCCCAACATCGTAAGTTGTTAGAATGGACTTTGGGGTTCACTTACTGTAATGCTGAATAATTACAGTACTGTTGATGTTCTGTAGCTGTCAGTGGGGTTCTAGGCGCTATGTCAATTTGATTAAAATGCTATCTAAGCAGTTGCAATTTGCTTGTAGTCACAATTACATTTACAAAAAACCCTATAAGCACAAAACAGAATAGGAAGATGCTGTTTCTTTTCTTCTATTGGATTCCATGATTTTTGTGAGCCTTTTAGTCTTGCATGATTATGTACTGCATTTGGAAGCAAAAGCATTTTCTGAAGTAGCTGTCCTGATTTCAGTCTTACAAAGTAGTCCAGTTTAATTGATCTGCTGTAAGTATTTCTGAAGAAGAAAACCAACAAAAACCCCAGTAGAATTGCCAAAGAGGGAAGGCAAAGAGAGGATTGCAGCATTTTCAGCAAGTAATTTCTTTTAGCTTTTTTTTTGTTACTTTGATTTGCAACACAGTGTTTTGCAGCTCCCTCAGGGCTAGGAGAGCTTCAGAAATACAGGAATTCTCCATAATGCATGGATGGTCCAAGCAGGCTTCTGTCTGGTTTCAACAGTTACCGGGGTGTCTAGTGAAGACGCGTGAAGTTGTGCAACACCATGGAACAATGGGAATTTTTAATTTTTTTTTTAATTAAATTTGAGCCTTTTTGAAGACAAACACACGTCCTGGAGCATGCGGATGTTATTGCTTGTAATTTTGTCAGCTCTGCAATTACGTAGTTGCCGTTCATCTTTTTATGTCCCAGTGGGTCCAACCTAACATGAGCATATCAGAAACACGTGCCCTATTCGTTAGCGAGTGCTTGTTTTGTTACCTTTGCGTTACATTCAAAGAAACTTTCTTATTGTTAGTTTCTTAAATCTGCTTAAATATCCAAATGATGGCAATTAGCATTATAGGAGTCATTATTTTAAAATACCCAAATTTATTATCAAAATGGATGCCAGCACAGCTTTGCCTGCAATGAAAAAGACATTATAGTCATAATGATTGTGGGTGCTTGTGTTTTTCTAATAGTTGGAGGCTTTTCCTGGCTTTTTTAAGGACACTGATTTCTTGCTAACTTTAGTTGGGGGATTATGTGCTCGCAGCAGTTGGTCTGGGTCTTGGAGAGGAACGGTGGGCTTGCTAACTACTTGTTGGTTATTCCGGCAGAGTGGAAGGAGATATAATCTGTTCCTGAAGCGACGTCTCAGGGTAAAACAGTGATGAATGATATTGCAAGGGGCTTGGATGGCTGCAGTAATAACATGCTTCACTGTGTGATGCCTTTTGTTAACTGGGAGCAAGGTTCACAGTTACAAAGTTGTCTGAGAAAGCACAGAATATTTTTCACGTGCATCCCTGCATGGCTTAAGAGGGAGAAGACAGAGATATCCCTCTGAATTGTTCTTTTTTGTTCCTACTCTAATAAAATGAAAACCCAGTTCAGTCCTATATAAATACAATTTTGCTGATGGGTGTGGTTAAAAAAAACAACACCAGCTGTCCCTTAGTGCAGAGTTAAATTTAGACCAGAGTATTAGCTTCTATGGAGAGCCCTTTGCTGTATGAACCTCTAGTCTTGTGAACAATTTAGTAGAGCTGAATATTGATATGATAATAAATAATATTACTTAATATGATGTTAACTTCCCTAGGAGAGTCTTTATTTGCTGAACATTAATTACTGTAGCCTAATCAGTGAAACAGATGAATACTGTTATTACAACATTCTAGCATGCTGATAAATGAACGTATGACCTTTAATAGATAGATTAGAATACTAATTACCCTGTTGCACTGATACATTTTATTAGATTTTTTTTTTTTCCCACACAAGAAAGTAAATACTCAGTTTTGAAGTGTAACCCCTGTATGGTTTGTGTGCATTTTCATATGTAGCCATTGCTGGGACATATTTGTCTGTGGTGGTTGGTTTAGCGAATCTTGTTATGTAGAAGAAAATGCATGGAATTTACTTTTTGCTACCTGCTTCAGGTTGATGAACTGTGCCCTAGCTGGCTTCTGTGTAGAGTGGCGTTCTAACTGCAGGAAAAAATCGTGCTGTCAAATAACACTTGTCTTGATCATTTATGAGACACTGAAAAGACGGTGAAAGAATAAATGGTAGCATTGTTCACAGGTATTGCTACACTAATATGTATTTATTCCTCATACACCAGTTATTTACATGTTGTGTTTGTGGATATAAGCAGTTAATTTTTAAAATATTTTAACTGGATATAGCCCTTGTTAAAACATGTGCAAGCATATCTTCAGCTATGAAGAAACTAAAGAACTGAGGCAATTTTGGGGACCATCTTTGACTTCTGTTATATTTTAGAGCAACAGCAATACTTGGGGTTTTTTAATCATATGCCTGTATCTTCCACAGATTGATAAAAGACATCAAAGCAAAGATTCTATTTTCTTCAGGGATGGTGTCAGGAGAATTGATTTTGTTCTCTCCTATGTGGATGATCTTAATAAGGAATGGGAAAAAAAGTTGGTAAGTTTATCTTTTTGAGGTCCTCTTAATTTTTGTCTATCATAACCTGAATATCAATTACTAAGCCTTTCAAATCACTACACTCAGCTGGAATTGGACTTCGCTAAACATGTGATAGTTGTGTAAAAAAGCATTCCATGTACTGAAATTTCTGTGTAATTTACTGTTGTGCATTAGGACACACTTTTATTAGATTTTTTGGGGCTTTGTTTACTGAATTGATCACTCTCCATTACTTTGGCTGGTCAATGTATTATACAATCAATGCCACGTAATCCAAATGATTTTTGCTTTCTTCATTTAACAGTCTTATATTTAGCTGTGGCTTTGGTGAAACCATATTTGTAAATAGTTAAATGAATCCATGCAGTTTTGCTTTTAAGACTTTTTTATATATATATATACTATGAGCAAAATAAACACAAAGCTCCTCTTGAGCTCTTCCCTGTGCTTGACTTGCTCCCTACACAAGTGTATTCATTCTTCTAGAAGAATATTTAGAGTGGCTTTGATAGGAGACCTCCTATGTAACAGAGCATGAAGTACCGTCTTTCTCTAAAACGCTGGTCAGTGACCATCTCTGAACTTCCCAGCAAGACCCAGTTGCCTGAATGGTATTAGCAGGTTAGACGGAATCAGTAAATGAAATGTGTATTTGTTCCTTGCTGACACTTAAGGTCCAACTTGACTAATTCATAAATTCAAGCTATATTAAAAATTGAGTACTATGAGATGCAGTAAAGATGAACAATAAATTCTACATAAGCATAATGTTTGAAAAATAATAATTGCAGGGATTTTCAATTATTTTGTTTTCTCTTTATTTGCTGCCTTCTTTCTGAGCGAGGGGAGGTTACATTTACAAACTAGTCTTTCCAATATATATCTCTAAAGTTTGTTCTTTAAAGAAAAAAAAGACCAAAAAAGACTTCATTCTTGTGTAATCACATTCTTCTGAAAGATAAGGCTTTCTGAAGAAAACTGATTATATGGAGGCTTATGACAAAATCATGATCAAAGCTAAACGTCTGTGAAGTAAAGGTTTCTCATCCTGTCATATTAAAGTGTTTCATAATTAAAAATTATAATTTCCTTTGAACAAAAACTGCACAATTGAGCTGTTCAAAAAATTGCTTACTCCTTACATTCCTTTATGAAGAAAGTACTGTTTTCATTAAGGACTCTTGCTGCCTATATGCAAATATGATCCAGTGTAGAACAGAGCTCCTGCGTCATATTCTTGTTACCTTAAAAAAAGCAAGGATCTCTGTCATCATCTCCAGTGCTTTCCTGGGCTAGCCACGTTCAGGAGACTTACTTGGGATGCCAGGGTTACGTTATAGCTATGGTACCGTAGGTTTATGTGAAGCGTACTTTTTCAAACCCACACTGACTCCTTGTCAGGCTGTAATCCTAGCTAGATTCCTCCTTCTACCATAAAGCAGAATGAATTTTAAAAAGAAGAAAGAAGAGACCAATCGGTGTAGAGAGAAGAAAAATATATCCATGCAAAATATGTGAAAGCAGCTCTTAAAATAAACTTTTCCATTAGTCATACTCAAATAACATGAGGGCAGAAATGGAGACTATTTAGGTAATGTTGCAAGTGGGAAGGAAAAGGAGCCAGATGCTCAATCTGGTCACTCATTGGTGTTGTGTGCAGCAGTTCCCTTCTCATTGCTCTATGGGTCATTAAGGGGCAGCAGGAAACTTTGCCAGACCAGAGCCATGTACATGGGTGTCATTATTGACTGAAGGATTCACGTGGGGAAGAACCCAAGAGTTAGCTAATATTCAAGTTCCTCTTTGAGGTAAAAATGCACTCAGGAAGAAACATCTCTCTCTTGCAAAAGAGTAGAACATCTGCATCAAGTTTAACGAGATTTAATTCTGTATATGTCTGTTACTTGCAAAAGAGTTTATGGCCCCGTGGAAGAAGGTATTTGGTCTGTGGCCCTGTAGATTAGCTCTGTGGTCGCAGAACAGACAGGTTTGAAGATATCAATGTTACAGCCTATGAATTTTTACACAGTTCTTGGGGAATCTGCTAAGAAAATTAAATTTGCCCTATATTTATGTCTAGGCCTTTATACAATGAGTATGCCCGTAAATTAATGCAGACTTCTTAGCATAGAAGTACTGTGCTGTTGTCTCTGTGGGAACAAGATTTAAATAGCGATGCCCTCCAGCCTTGGGAATTTGTCTGACATACTGTACTTGCTATTGTACAGTTGTCACAGGAAAGAAATGTGAATTTCTCTTACTGTAGTACAATGATACAGCAAAATGTAACAGATAAGAATAGAAATGTTCATGGGAAGAGAATAACAGTTGTGACAAGCGGTTTTTGTTTCCTTGTCTCAAGGAAACAGCTTTATTCTGCATTTCTAAGAAAGGGATGAATAAGGTCTTTGTGTGTTTCAGCGTAGCCCTGATACAGATGTAAGAGACAGTCTGTTCATCTTCTCCTTTAGCTTCATGCAGAACAAATGCATTAACTTCTTTGATGTTCCCCAGAAACTTTACAGCTTAAACTCTGTTTTGAACTTTCCTTATATAAACTACATGAATCAATTCTAACCACAAAGTCTTTCTAAACAAAAATGAGGATTACAGTTTTGTGAGACAATCCTTCATATTTTTCCTCAAAGCCTCTAGCAGATAAGTGGAAATATCTTACCCATGTATGAAATGCATGTGAACATGGAAAAATACTTTTAAAAATTATATTTATCTAACAACTTATTTATGTATGACCAGGACGTGACCTTTATTGTCCGTAAGTGTATTTCTTCACAAGAAACTCCAGAGCATTAGGACTCGGGGATCTCTGTGCAAAGTAACTTGTTGCTATGTTTGCTCGAAGCAAAGTCCCCCTGGCCCCAGTGGGGTGCGGAGATACAGAAAGAAATTTTATCTAGTTCTTTCCCACTTTTCATCATCTCAGACAGAAACTTCTGCTTTCTTACAGGCACCAGATAGCCTAAAGTTAGGGAGTAAGGAGAAGCAAAAAATCAGACGCTTATTGTTCCTGCTGCACCCTGGGAGGCTGCCAGCTGGGAGAAGCCGTGTCCCCAGCTCTGCAGGAGCAGCTGTAAACTGGGCTTGAGCCAAACTGGGCACCTCTCTGTGCTGCCTTACAGCAGCCTGGCTGGTACATGCAGAAGGAAGGTGTTTGGGGTCTCTCACACTTCGGAGGGCACGCAGAGCACCCTCCCGAGCCGTGCGGGCAGCCCCTGCGGTAGGGCCGGTTATCTCATCCCTCTCGTCAGCCTCCTGCTCGCGTGGCTGCAGGCGGGTGAGAGCATGTGGGACCTTTCCTAAACAGGCTCCATCTCACCTGAAATGTTCTTGCCAGGAGGCTGTGTGGGCAGCCTGAGCTCCAACTGAGCCCATCTGTGTTAGTCCTGTGAAGTGAATTGTATTTTCTCAGGGTACAGCTAAGAGAGGAGTTCCTGTACGCTTTACAGTAGCATGTGATTGTTCTAAAGGCCATATTTCTTTCCCAATATCCTACACGTGACTGCAGTTAGAATAAGCCTGTGAGCATCCTGATAGGTAAAAGGCTTTTGTAAGCTTGGCGATCCCTGCCTAAAGGAAGGGGGAAAGCAAGGAAGAGGAGTTTGATTAAGGAATAGTATGTTGGAAACTTAAAATTATTTTATTCTCCTGTTTATTGATTGTTGTTACTAGCAGTAACAGCGTTGTTATCAAGAAACAGGTTTATGACAGTTGTCTATCTTCCTTAGGTACCTAATCATGCAGTGTTGCATCTGCGTTGGGCATATTAGTACTGCTGGACTTTGGATCTTGCTTTGTTAATCTTATCATGATGGTTCAGTGCAGCCAAGAGTACGTTAGATGGTAAAGTGACTCTGTGCAAGTGTGTGGGATATCCACAGCGGTGTTTGGAGAGGTGGATGCTCTGCTGGCCTCTCTCCTCTGTAGGCCACAGTGGTCTCAGAAAATGTGGTTTCAGTCTTTTACAGATGCTTTGGAGAGGCTTAAGAACTCTTACTTACTAAAATGTGGGGAAGGACATTAGCACGCTATCACTGATCTTCACTGATGTGATTACTTATGTTGCTTCCCTCTTCCCCCTGTGACTGCAGAGTGGCATCTATAGCGGAGTCACAACCATATGCACCAGGTCTAGCTTTTTAGGTTTGGGACAGTAAGCTTAAAATACTTACAAGTACCTATAAAGCAAAACAGCACTGGTCCAAGGGTACATTTTGTCCATTTTTAAGCCTTTGATGGCAACGTGGAGAACTCCAGTATTTGGCAAGAAAAGGGGGAACAATGTTGTTTTTGCAGCAGATTGATTGCCTTTTAAAGATGGTTGTTTCCAGTGGCTGGAAAGTACAGTACCTTCGCGTGGGTTTCAGAGAAGGCGGCTTATGGGAAGAGAGCAAGGTGGCAAAAAGAGTGTAATTTCTATTAGAGCACTGCAATTCATCACGGTAAGTGTATAGTAAGGAAAGATAGGTAAGGTGGGGCCAGACCCTATTAAGCTGCACAGCTGGAGGAGGAGCTGGCTGGTGTCTCTGGTGGCAGAGAACCCTCTGAGCTGACTTGCTTGGCTCTCCTCCAGTGTTTGCTGGGGAAAGAACACATGCCAGCGGGCTTGTTTGGAGAAAATGTAATCCAGAATAGCACAGAGCTTTGGATACCAGGCTTGAATGTCAGCTTTTATATAGCACTTTCAAATGTAATCATAAATCACCTTTTAGTTGTATTGTTCTCTATTAGATCAGCAGGTCAGCAAACAAGAGTTCTCAGGTGTGGTTGTACAGGTGCATGGAGGCAGGTTTGTGCGACAGATGAGCTGAAAAATAATGCATGGAATTGCATTTGCCCCCAGCATGTGCTAGAGCTCGGAAATTATCAGTGTCTAATTTAATAACTAATAATATTTGGCAAAATGAGATGTGAGAGATAAAAATGCAAGGCCACTAACACAGGAAAATATATCAATACATATTAACATAGATTTGAGGGCCGTTAAACTATTCTTCAGTCTGTGTTCATTTATCTGAGTAGTTTGTGTGAAGTGAAATGAAAATAGAGCAGCCTGTTCCTCACAGACACACAGGAAAAGGAAATTGGCTGAAAACTCTGGTGTTTTGGTTTTTAAGTGTGTTTGAAAAATGTCATGTAAGACCTTTCACATCACCCAGCACTGCAGGCTTTAGCTAGAAAAAAAATGGTAGTCTAGCTAGTGCTTTCTAAAGAGGCTAGGGCTCAATATTTAGCTTAACTTGGGGTTATTCTGGCAGTTTGTCAGCGAATTTTATATAATGAAAAGGAAATTAATTCAGTCTTCCAATAGGAGCAAAAATTCTACAGAGAAGGAGGGGAAGAAAATGTTCTTGCCTGAAGACACCAGCGAGGAATTACTTGGCAAAATACCGAGTTCAGGAAGGGTTGCAAGCGCACAGGGGTCACGCAGCCATCGTGCACTGCCACAGGCAGGTTTATTTATCTCTGCATGAAGTCCGTGCTGACTCTATGCAAGCCAAGCATATGTAAGCTTATACGTGATGACTTGGTAGTCTTACCTAGTTTTACAGTTTGTGAAGCTACTGTTTGAATTGTCTGTATCAGTACTTGAACTGGATCAGGCATGGTTGCTAAACTGGTCAATGGATGTCACTATAAGCAATGAGCCTTCCACATGCCTCCAGAATTTTTCTTTTCATCTAGTTTTAACTAGATAGTTTTAACTATATATATAAATATAGCTGAACTTGGACAATAACACACCACACACCACCCTCCCGAAGAGTCAGATATGCTCAAGACGCATGACCTCATTTCCTTCTCTGGTTAACAAGATTGCACAGTTTTTGAGCCTGTTCCTAACAAATAGGTTTCCTGTTGCTCATCAAGGCAATTCCTGATGTGTTGCCATCACTCAGAAGTGGCCTGGTATGCATCAGCTGTTTTTTTGTCTGTTGGTCTACTTTCTTTTACTAAAGGTCACATAGCATTCAGGGGTTGTCATCAGGGCAGTTGGGAGGAGTGAAACTCAGTGAAGTCATCAGTAAGTGATCAGTTAGTTGCTAACTTGATCAGTTAATAAAGTGTGTTTATTTCTTTTCAGGAAAGAAGAAAAGAATTTGAGAGCAATCTGCAGAAGGCTGGTTTGGAACTAGAAACAGAAGATAAGAAGGTAAAAAAAAAAGATTTAAAAATCAGGACTGAAGAAATAAACCTGCGAATCACTGATTAATGTATAACACTTTGTTTCTTTGAGATAGATTTTAAATTTTTCTAGCAGATTTCAGTGGAGTAGAACTAATTTCAGTGAAACAAGCTTAATGTGTCTATTTCAGTTATTTTTCCAGATATGTTCATAAGAATTGTGGAAAGTAGTTCTAATTCAGGAGGAAGTGATGGCTTTTGGTTTCATAACAAAAACAAAGCAGTTCCAAAATAGCTGTGACTTCATTTAAACCCATGTAAATGGGAAGTGTGCTCACAGCTAGATTTAATCCCACCTAACAACTAGTAACATGTTTGGAAAGTCAGTGAATAGGTTAGTGTATGCCCACTGGATGTTGTCATTACAACGAGGAAGGACTCTGGTGTGACAACTAGAAGATCTTTGATTAGTGTTACTGTGTTGTTTACTAACTGGAGAAGGTGGGATGCTGAATTCTTCACTCAGCATACTCTTTTTCCTGCCAGGGATTGAGTGAGGCAAAGTAACTCGATGAAGTTTAGACTCTGTAACATCCATAGCTGGGGATTCACTGAGCAACATATTAAAAATACCTGCGTCTGCAGACGAACCCTAGAAGAACATATACTGTGGGGTGAGGCCTGTGATAAGATTATTCCTTATCATGGCTGCGAGGCTGTAACAGATCTGAGCTCGGGCTGGTAACTCCTTTTTGCAAGGAGTCTTGTATGCTCTACTCCGCTGTATGAAACCTGCCCGCTGCAGGAAAGAGAACAGCTTTACAGCCCAGCACGGTGGCCTGCAGGACGCGTGGGCTACCAAGTGGCCAGCCCTGCCCAGTGAACCCTTGTGTTTCCAACGCATTCGGAGTGTAATGAGAGTTTTCAGGCCTATGTGTAGAAGATTAGTGTAGTTTGAAAAGCCTTTGTGAGCTATTAGTAGTGCAAAGATTATCTTTATGAACAAACAACCTCAGGGACAAACTTTTCAGTTAAAAATATATATATAAAATCCCCCTATTCCCCCCTCTTTTTTTTAAAGCTTTCAAAAATATGTAAAAGGCAGTAAATTTTATATAACAACTATTCTCACAAATCTTGCAATAAAACTCAGTTTAGTCTGATGTCTGATTTAACTTTGCTGGGGCAGGAATCCGAAAATGGCAAGATTTATTTTGTGAAGATCCACGCCCCATGGGAGGTTCTGATCACGTATGCAGAAGTGCTGAACATTAAAGTTCCCATCAAGGAAAATGACATTCCCTCAATGGTGGAGAACCCCCTGGACTGTATGCTTGCACCGCTCAGGCTTCCCGAGAAGGTGATGCACCCTGAACCGGATTATTTCACGGCACCATTCAGCAAGGATAAGCAGGAGCTGTACCTCATTAATGACGAAAGCACTTTCTTCTCACCGTCCATGAGAAACAGAATAGTACGTGTATGAATTTGCCTACTTATATTTACATGTAGATTTACGCGGTCCCATCGGAATATTCATGCAAGGAAGGAGTATATAAACTGTGTGATAGCTGTGAGTAAATACGAGGAAGCCTAGGTGCCTGTGCATCTTTCTTAGAAATCTGGAATAGTATTTGTTGGAATGGATCTTTTGGATATCTCCAAGGCGAGCGTGCCCTCAGTGGTCTCATACAGGGTAGAGCCTTCTGAAGAAACACTTTTTGCTTTTGCATATTATTCCTGCAGATTATATACAGTGCACAACCATTAAAGGTTTCTGTTAAGTGGCCTTAAAACAGGAAAGGTCTGAAATCCTTGTGTTTGAATCTCAGGTTAATTATATTCTTACACGTTGCCCGTATGGAACAGAAGAAGGGAAGAAGAAATTTGGGATTAAGAGACTGCTAAATAATGGCACCTACTCAGCTGCGTATCCTCTTCATGATGTAAGTATTTTAGCTTTCTGTTCCCTTGAGCATTTCCCAATGTTTTTACTCTTTCACCTACTGTGACATTTGCTGTTTCTGGCAGAAACGAAAATGCACTCAAACCCTTCCATTTATCCCAGTAAGTGATTCTGGTTTATAACACACAAGACGTATCTGCCAGCCCTACTGTTTGGCTTCTACGCGCTGGAATGTTCCTTCCTACGCGTGCACACAGGAGCTGAATTTCTAGGATATACTTATGTGTCAGTCACATAATGTATGAGAGACTTATTCCATAGTATGTTCCTGTAACATTTATGATACAGATCATGCAGTAGTACATTATAAATATTATAACAAGGAATGCCTACCTACTGTAGATGCATACATTGAGCAGCGTGTGTGTGGAGGGTGTGTACGTACATATGCTGTAGTTGTATAAATACTCGTGGGATCACACCATGTTGGGACTGAAGTCCGATGAGTTGCGTGAGCCCTACGGTTCAGTGTGGGGTGGGCACTTGGCCATCTCCTAGTGAGCTTTAGTGAGCAGTGGCCAATACTGGAAGTACAGTCAGGATGGTGTTTAGTTTTGCTGTAGGGTCAATTTTTAATACAACATATATGGATTTAGCCCTGAAATCTCTTGGAGAAACAAGAGAGATGGGTTACCAATTGTTATGGATTTTTTTTTAATTTCTTTTTCTTTCTTCTGAATGTTGCGTTTGATTTGCTGCTTAAATCTTAAATTCTCTCCTTGTTTTTAATAGTTATTTGAGATTTGTCATAATGCTTTAGTCAACTTAAATTGCTTGTTTATATCTGTGAATTCTACCACAAGATGTTTTTAAATACTTTATATAGATTTATGTTTTTAAATGTTTTAAAATATTTTTTCTCCCTTAAGAAAGTGAAAAAAAATGGATGAAAGAACATTCTTCAGGTTTTCAGGGGGATAGTTCAGCTGATCAAAGTCTAGGCTGTAGGAGACTAGTCTAGGCTGGGAAGTACTTTATACTATTGGGAGTACCAAAACCACAGATAGTAAAAAGCAAATGTACAAGAATCTCTTCTATACAAGTACAACCAACTTAAATGCTAAGAAATCGTATGAAAAAATTCAAAAATCATGAGACAGACTCACAAATCATTGTCTAAAAAATAATTATTTAACCTTTTAAAATATTTTTAAAAAATGAACTTTAGGTTGTTTAAACTTACTTGATTTCTATTTAGAAACCAATTTTCATGCTTTTCTTTGTGATTGAGAGGCATTCAGAAAACAAGGAAAACCAAGATCACAAAGTGGACATTTGACATAGCCAAATACTTCTCAAGGCAGAGTTCTACAACACAAAATAAAATTACAAGAGCTGTCAGAAACTGCGGTTATTTTGTAGTTTCATTTCTAGGAAACCGGTGAAGTTTCAAAATTTTCTTACCATTTGACAGGTAGATACATGACGACCACCACTGAAGTTAATTAGTGTCAGAATTTCATTTTGCATGTCCTTGCCTTACAGCTTGAGAAGCCACAGCACGGAGTACGTTATGGTGCGATGGCTGGAGGCAGGAAACAACTTTAATTTCTATCCCCTAATTTACATCTGTCAGTGAAACGCTTTTGGCTGTGCAATTTACAATGAGACTGAAGTACAGAGAACAGGATTTAAATTGGCATTATTTTAAATGAAGTTGAGTAAAATCGTGGTTTTCTTCTTCAGGGAAGCTTGAACTTGTGCCATTGCCTGTGCTACACCGGTGTAAAGGAGCAAACCATTCCCTGCGGTAATCTACCAGTAGTACCAACACTACACTGGTGTAACATAACATGATGTGGTTACAGTACAGGCTAACTTCATGTCCAAGATTGACAGATGTTTTCTGAAAATGTGTATTATCTTAAAACATTACATCTATAAAAATGGTTCTGCTTAAATAAAGTGGTGGAGTAGAGTGCTAAGTTTGAATTTCAAGTTAGTTTAATTGGCACAATCTTAAGAGGGGTGCGTCATCATTAATGTTTGTTTCTTTCGATGTAGTATTTGAGTCTGTCGATGAGGTGTTTTACTCTGATTTGCTCGCAGTGCCAGTACTGGAAAAAGGCAAATGATCCGAACTGTGACAATGAGAGATACACACTGTACATGGAGTGGGCTCGTTTCTTGAGGTTCTACAAAGAACAGCCTTTGGACCTCATCAGGTGAAATACTTGTGATTTATTACATTTACTTGGTTTTCACTGTAATACAGCCGTGTATTCCTTTGTAGCCTGATCCTGCTGGGAAATTTTTACTACTTTTAAGATCCCATGAGAATCGGATGCTTAATTGGGCACTAGGTCCTTGGAGGACAGGACACAGGTTTTTTACTAGCAACTGGAAAAAAGCTTTATCTCAAATCAAGCCTCTTTCAATCTAGCCAGTGCTCCTGGGGTCAGGTATATTACAGATAATTCAGCTGTGGAGGAACACATAGCAAGAATACCTTGCATTTTTATAGTCAGTATCTGCCACAATTTTTAAAGATTGATTTGAAATTTTGAAATTTCAACACAGACTTGGAAAAACACCGATAAAATCAGTTTCTGAAGCTTGACTCTTAATTCAATACTAAACTCAAATTTAAACTAACCTAACCCAAGATCTCTTTGATCTCTTCTGTTAAATGAGAATTTTGCCAAGTGTTTCATTTTGACTCCAGCCAGTTTTCTCTATTGCAGTTTTAAACTTCACTTTGTATTCCTATTAATTGCAGTTTTTTGTGTTCAGGAAGTACTATGGTGAGAAGATTGGAATCTATTTTGCTTGGCTGGGATTTTACACTGAGATGCTATTCCTTGCAGCAGTTGTTGGCTTAATCTGTTTTCTTTATGGCTTGTTTACAATGGATGAAAATATGAGCAGGTGAGAGTGATGTAGAAAATCTCCTGGGCTTATGATGGGAAAAGCTAAGCAGTGTGAAAACTTCATTATTGCAAAAAAAAACAAGTAACAAGCTTTTAAAGCTTGTCAGAGCAGACAAATTTGTTCTTCAGGTATCATTATTGACTGAAATGGTGGTGGACAGCTAATGCGGAACTTGTGACTATTAATTAGTAAGACTCAATTTGTAGGTGAAAAGCAATATTTTATTGGCAACAGCTTTTTATAGTGGAGTACCTGCAATACATAAAGTCCAAAGAGTACCACTGACATCTCTGAAAATTGTTTGTTTCTAGTGTTTATTGTTGCCTTAAGCTTTTCTGTTTTAATCTACCTTGCAGAGTAGTTTGTTGACCTTTTCGTGTAGGTCATCATTTGTAGTGACTGCCAAGAGCATGAGTACAGGACGGATCAGCAGTGTTCTCCCATCACAGAGGGATCCAGTATCTCAGAAGCCAGAGTTTGCTTCTCTTTAAATAAGCATTGTATTTGTTTCTTCAAGGATCACAAGTTTTATTATATTGAGGGATTTGGGGGCGTGGGAGTGAGGAGAAAAGAACAGAGTTGACATTTAATTGCTCGCTGTTTTTTATAAGAAGGCTTCCAGAAAATTTTGAGCTTTAACCATAAAAGATGAATAACAGGTTAAAATTCTCAACCATTCTATTGAATTATGTCATTTTGAGACTTCCATTTTAGCTAGGTTGAGAATTTGCCTGGGAATATAGCTACATGTTCAGATTTCTCTGGGTACTGAAGGACTATTATAGGATTGTAAACTTCGCCCACTGTAGTAGTTAAATTGAAGTAGCAAATTTTACTGTAGATGGCATAGCTGAATTAATACCTCTGCTTTTAGAAAAGGTGTTACGAGCACATTACTAACCTGATGAGAAATAACGTGGTTTATCTCTCACCTGAAAGCAGTGCAGGTGCAGTACAGCTCTTTGCAAACTTCTCATTCATTACTGATAAAATCAGAAAGTCCATACCAAGTGAATTGCTGCTTCTCCTTGTAGCAACTGCTACGTTTCTTGGCTTGCCCTGACCAACTGCAGATTAACACTAGTGAGTGTGACAAGACTTGGCATCTTCTCTGTGAAGCTGCAAATGCTGAGCTTCGAACAAATTAACTTCGTGGTTTTGGTTTTTTTTTTGATAAAACTAAGGTAGCAGCTCTTAAGATGCTATGAGCACACATACTGTACCATGTTTTTCTCTTCAGCAAAGAAATCTGTGACCCTGCAATTGGAGGAGAGATCATCATGTGCCCTCTTTGTGACCGAGAGTGCGAGTACTGGAGACTGAACACCACCTGTGCATCCTCAGAGGTCTGTATCTGGTTCTCCAGCCACTTGTCATTTTTGTTCATACTGAAAACTGTTCTGGTACTGACCTGTTCCTGTGTATTCTGTCACAGTATTCCCATTTGTTTGACAACGTGGCAACTCTCTTCTTTGCCATTTTCATGGGCATATGGGGTGAGTACATTTGGTCAGTTTTATGTCAAGCAGTAAGGAGATCTTGGCCAAACTGCTGAGGGACATTGGAAGTGGGAGGAGGAGGAATAATGGCTTCGCTTTAATATCCTGCCTCGGATGCAAAAGTGATGAAAGAGTAAAAATAATTTAAAGTTACAGACGGATTGGACTTAAAACCAAACAAAACCCAGCAGATATCTAGGATATCGTAAGCATTGCATACTCTAACTGCTAACATTTGTTTCTTCCCTTAGTAACCTAAAACAGACTCATCCAACCTTATGCAGTCCTTGTAAGAGTCCTCTCTGTTGAGCCCTGCACATTACCAGAGTCCGTGTGAGGGAGCAAAGAGCTTTTGTGTCCTTCCACTGGCTGGTGGTCCAGCACTGCCACTTCATTAGCAGCACTTTTAGGATGAGAATCAGTTGGCTTCTACTCCAATGAAGTTGATACATTATAGTATGTTTTGATGATGCAGAAATAGGTGGATTTCCTGACTCTATAAGCATGGTTTCACACCAAGTGATACTTGTTTAGACTTTAAGATCATATTGTCTTGAATACATGTTATTTTCTTAAACTCTGAGAAGGTTTATAGATGCAGGATAGTGTAGTTATTTTTTCTTATTTCCTTAAATACCTTGTCTCCTGTTTCATACTTTTTGTATGAAATATCATAATTAAATCTTTGATTTGAATAGAGATATTTAATTAACACACACAGATCTCTGTGTGCGAATAGAAAATCTGTTTGTGTATTTATTATCGAAGGACCTAGCCACTAACTTCTTCGTGGAAAATTCTCAAAAAAAAAAAATCAAAGAAGATGATGTTGTATGGCTGTGTCCCTAAACCTTTCTTCATTTTAAGCCCTGGCCTTTGAGTGACATGGATTAGTCATTCAGGAAGTACCAGCAGAAGATTTTAGGACTGCAGAAGATAAGCTTTCCTGTATTTGTGTAAACCGTAAAGCCTCTCCAGTTCAAATAAGAACAATCAGATTAATAAGGGTTTACATTTAAAAGTAGTTTATAGAGGGCTTTTTAAATGTTAAATAGTATTATAACTTTTATAGTTGTTTATTTTATATATGAAATCAGTTCCCTCTAGTGTCTTAAAAATTTCTTAAGCCAGCCTCACTCTTGATCATATGAAAAGCATCAGACACTCACCGTCTTTAAAATGACCATGATATCAAATAATCATCAAAAAGCAACATAAATCTTTGAACATAATACTTGAAAATAGTTCTATGTATTTGTAGTAGTTGTTTATGTGTGTGCAGGTTTATACAGAAGCAGTTAGTTGAATTATCATGTTCCTTTCTTAATTCCATGTTGCTATTTGCATATGAAAAGTAGTTAAACTGTAATCGAACATGGTCATCATAAGTATGGAAATACCCATATCCTGTCTTGGCATCTTCCTTGTCATCCACTTCTGGAATTCAATTAGCTAATAAATTACTTAATCCATATTATGGTCTTAGCTGTGAACTTTAATAGGTGGTCAATAAAAATAGATGGGTCACGCTGTGAGGGTAAAGAATAGACCACAGAATAGAAGCCAATGCAGAAAGAAGTTTAACTTGGTTCATGAACTTGTTCACTTCTCCCTTAACTATATTTTAATTTTTCCAAATTGCAGTTACGCTTTTCTTGGAGTTTTGGAAGAGACGGCAAGCTAGACTGAAATATGAGTGGGATTTGGTTGATTTTGAAGAGGAACAGCAACAGCTCCAGCTGAGGCCTGAGTACGAGGCAAAATGTACCCAAAAGAAGAAGAATCCTGTAACTCAGGTAATGAGCCTGCTGGGTGGACATGCATGCAAATCCCGTTGTGTGCTGAAAGGTAGTTTGATAATGCAAGAGTTCTGCCTCAGGAACAAGTCTGTATCTCATCGCTAGGTAAAGATTTGTGTGACACACATAAGCAATGCCGCATTTATATTGGAGCAGAGCAGGCCCTTAGCTATTGCATCTCCACAGAGCACTGTTCATAGTAGCAGTGAGTTTGGTTTAAATATGTACAACGTGATACCAACCACGCCCTCACTGAACACAATAGATCGCATCGAATATCAAAGCAGAATTTGGTAACGCATTGTGTTCCTGCTGAAGGCATCCCGTTGATGAGGGCTGAGGTTCGCGCTCTGATTGACTAGCATCAGAGATAGACGCTTTAACTGCCGAGAGCAGCGTAGCTGTGTTAGCGTCAGTGAGTTCTGGAGTTGATAGCCCTGCCTTTGGAGGGTCTGTGTATGCTGGCACAGGGCCATTGCGGTGTGGCCGTCCTGCTTTCCAGTCTGAAGGTAACAGTAACCGAGGGCGCTCAACACTTCAGCCTCCTCTTGCACATGACAGGCATGCCCTATCTCATGGACCATGGCTCTCTTCCTGCAGATGTCTTTTGTTATCTAGGCTTTTGACACACCATAAATGAGAAAAGGTGGATTTTTTGCCTCTGGAGTGTGCATAACTTTCATGAATTTTGATTTTATTGACTCTATTGATTTTAATTTCGACAGTAAACTCGTATATTAAATCAGGAATACAAAGGCAAAGTTTATAGCTTTCAGTTGGCTAACGCCATCTTTACAGTGTCCTTCGCATTTCAGGGTAGCAGTCTCTGAAATCTTCACGCCTTTAAAAGCACTCTCTCTCATCCCTGCACAACATACGAAGGAGCAGTTGTCTTGATGTAAAGATACAAAAGTGGGACTAGCTGTGATTTTGTTTCTGATCACAGAATCACAGAATCAACCAGGTTGGAAGAGACCTCTGGGATCATCGAGTCCAACCATTGCCCTATTGATATACATTGATATATAACCACTTCGGGGAACGCTAGAGATGAAGGTTGCTGAAGCCCTTTGTCCGAAATCTAATTCAGATACAGTTAACCACACTATTTAACTCTGCTAAATGCTCTATGTAAATACCTACTAGATGTTAATTGTCTTCATTTAAATTTAATTTCGGTAGGAGTTATTTGACGAATTTAGGGATCAGATGGTTGCATTCCAATACATCATCTACCACCTCAGTTTGATGTATTTTTAAATCATCCTTCCTCTTCCTAGAATTGTATATCAGTAACTTATTTTCACTAGTCATAAGTTGACTTAGATAACACAGTCTTCAGAAAAGAAATAGAAGCTTAGCCAGAACATGGGAAGCATCATAGTTATATAAAGAGTAGCCCTGTCTTTCAGGGTTTCTTTCCTTAATTATTAGGGAATATATACACTAATCTTATTTCTCATGAGAGACAGTTTCTCTCTCTCCCTCCCTGTCTGCACATGCAGCATTAGTGCTGTTGTTCTTACACCTGTTTACATATATGCTGTAGTCACGCAGAGATCTTTGATAACCACGCACTGGGATTTTGAGTGTAGCTCCAATGAGGTATTGATTTCTGCATGCTCAGGAAAACAGTTTCAGGTAAATCAATTTTTGATTAGTTAGTTCAGCTAATTGAAAACAGACATCTGCCTGTTGCGTGTTATTTGCTAGTTTGCATCCGTGTGTATGCTCAGGCCCAACACCTCCCCTTTCTGCCATGGCTGCACAGTGACCAAAGCCAGCTGGACCACGGCGGTTCTGCTGCCGTTGAAGGAAAGAGCAGGGGGAAATGACCCAGGCGGTTCATGGCCCTTGTGTGCTCCGAAGTGACGGGCTGCAGCAGAGGGGAGTCGTGTGAGGACAGGGAAGGGATAGGGCGACTCGTAGGCAGTGGTTATGTACAGCATGGACCAAAGCCTATAGTCTGGCGAGGTGAATCAGCCGCAGGAGACAACAGCCAAAGATGATGTGGGTGAGGTACATTTGTATAACTGTCCTGGGGGAGCAGATTGTTCTCTGTCTAAATTCATGCAGGTCTCTTAGGTAGGATGGCTTATTTGGACATTATTTTAGAAACAGAAATTGGATCGTAATACTTTTTTCTTATCTCACTCTGAGATACTGCACTGTTCTGTGCTTTCTAAGTATGCATTAACAGTTACCGTGAGAATTCAATGACTGCACAACCCTTTATTTTATGACACATCAATTTATTGCCTTGGTGGATTTTCAGCAGATTTTGTGCGGCAGGGTTTAGCAGTGATCCTTGTCAAAACCCAGTTATAGCAAACCATACAGGTTAGCCCTGCTGTAGTGCAATTTCCTTTCATTAGACAATGTGCAGTACTGAACACATGAAAGGACAGTGATTTCAAATAAGTTAATTCTGCAGGCTGATAATGTAATATGGATACAGGTCACTGAGTTTCTTGCATCCCAAGGCTGGCTTTGCTTTGCTCAGAAAATTGTTTCCTCATTATTCCTGGCCATGATTCAAAGTTCTGGGTGCACTGAAACGGAAATTGCCCATCTTGAGGCTTTAATTAACACCTCATGTGGTCATGATGTTGAACTATTTAGCTAGATCATAGCTAAAATCTGGTTTTGCTGATTAGAGTGGAATCTTAATTTACATAAATAATGAAGCATTCCATTCAAACTTAGGCTCTGTCATTGCACATTATTGCCTACATTTTGTTCTAAAGTAGAAAACTTATTGAATAGCCTAGAACGTGCGAAATATTTGTCTTAGTATAGAATATACATATTATTTATTACAGAATCACAGAATCAACTAGGTTGGAAGAGACCTATGGGATCATCGAGTCCAACCTTTGACCTAACACCACTGTGTCAACTAGACCATGGCACTAAGTGCCACACATTATGTATTAGTACATAATAGGCATAAAACGTTAGGAGCCTGTGTAAAGCCATCTGATATCTGTGCTTGTATCTTATCTTCAGCTGTTGTTTTTTTTTTTTATAGCTCTGTTAATAGAGCCTTTATCTGTTATCATCATCAAACAGCTTGTTGGGACTCGAGACTACACTATTGATAATTGTGTTCAGTAAGTGTACTTGGGCAGGCACAGGCAGTATATCTCTCCCGAGAGGACAGCACATTACACTTCACACAAAATCACGTTGGTATGAGCATGCCGATGGACTGAAGAATATTGCCATCAAGAAGCAACGCTTGTGAAACAACTGCTACTGCTTGGTTGTGTCAGGGAGAAACATGCAGCTCGTTGCAGCCGTTGTATTCAGTGTAATTACGCCGCGTTATGCCGGTGCATTCTGGGCTTTTGTGCCACAGAGAATAAACTCCCTTCAACGACATTGTACAGGTTCAGTATCTTCTGTTGTCAAGATAAGCATTTCCTGGTTCGATGTACTTATTGATAATATACATAATATTGCTCTTGCCTGTACTAATTGTTGCCCCTTTATCCAGGAGGAGTGTAAGCAAACTACAATGCCTTGTCCCAAAGATTTATCAAATTCAGATTATTTTTTACTAAATGTTCTTCCACTGGCATTAGTTCTTAAATGATCCTTTCTTAATACATGTAATCTGATATTTTAGGAATTAGAATTGGTTGCAAAAAAGAGAACTTTACACGAACATGGAACATTGTTCATGTGCTATATGGGGTTACTCTCTTGGGTAAGACCTGGCTGCCTGATGCTGCAGCAGAGATTGGCAACTAATGAATGTAGCCATTTCTTCAATTAAAAAAAATTTAAGGAGTGGAGGAAAACACTCTCTGGCTGTGTGGAAAAACATGGTACATCCAAGGAAATGACCATTTTAAGAAACTTTGACATGAAGAATTTCTTAAAATTCAGCCCAGTTTTGGACTCAGAGCTGTATGACAGCTGACCTGGCATGGCAGTGATAGTTCTGTCCTGTTCATCTAAGGAAGGAGGCGGTCTTCTTACTTCAGCTACTCGTTGATTTTTACAAAGGTTTAACCATTCTTTCCAAGTACTGTCTTTACTTTTAGCATTGTTATGGCTACTTCTGTCCTGATCTTCTTTTTTTCCCCTCCCAGCACATTCGAAATCATGTCCTCTCTGCCCTTTTAGAGAGGGGGGGGATTCTGAATGGTTTCCCTCGGATGTGGGCACTTTTCACACAGCTGATGAGAGCTCTGTGTGCTGCTTGATGTTAGACTAAGATGATGGATTTGTGAACTGTGCTGTGCTTGCTTGACTGTTTCAGGAGATGGAGCCTTATTTGCCTCTAACTAGCCAGGCTGTGCGGTTCTGCATCTCGGGAACTACAGTGTTGTTCTGGGTGAGCATCTTTTTGAATCGTCATTTTAACATATATTAGAGTTGCTGATCATCACTAATCATTACGGTAACGCAAACTGGTTTTAATCATGATATTAACACACGCTTTTATTATTGTCCTGCAGATTTCCTGCTGTCACGGAAAATGCACTTCAATTCAGATTAGAAAAAAAAGAAAAAAAAAACAACCCTTGGAAATTTTTTAGTCGTTAATTAGTAATTTGACTGGACATTTTAACATAGGGATAACTTTCTCTAGCGTATGTACTGTTAACAGACCATGCTGAAAAAATTTGTAGTAAAGGCGAAAAAAAAAAAATAATTATTCACTACAATGAAATATCTACATATTGCTCTGTAGAAATATCTACAGAGTGATTTCAGGGTGGACAATATAATCTAACTTGTCCCTTCCATCTCCGTTTCTATGAGTCTGTAGTCTTCTGCACTATTTAGCTTTTTTTTAATATTGGTATTAGATTTTCTGCTTTTCTTGTGTTAACAATATAATTTTGTTGAGTTTACTGTATCTAATAGAACAAGGTATTTTGCCTGTGTATTCTGCATTTCACTGCTGCTGAACACATACTGATAAAGAATAAAATTCAAAAACTATAAAGCATGATGATTTACATCTTATTTCAAAAGTTGCATGCATAGCTATACTGAGCTGTAAGCGTATTTCAGATCTCTGTCCTTTCCTTAGGTGTCTCTGATTATAGCTAGCATGATCGCTGTGATCGTGTATCGCCTTGCGGTGTACGCTGCCTTTGCCAGCCTGATGGAGAACGCTCAACAATTACAGCCCATCAGTGGATTACTGACCCCTCAGCTGGCAACTTCAGTCACGGCCTCATGCCTGAATTTTGTCATCATCATGATACTGAATTTCTTATACGAGAGAATAGCCATCTGGATTACTGATATGGGTAAGCAGTGTACCTGAAGGCACAACTTTCAAGGATCACTAAAGGTAGAACCCATCCAGAGGTGCTTTATGTAGTTGTTCTCAACTTGGGCACAGCGGGAGCGCTAGGACTAATGAGTCTGTAGCTTGCAGCAGTGACTCAGTTGTATACATGACCATGCTGAACATTTTCCCTGCATTTGAATAGCTACCATAAGCTGGTTTCTCTTAGTATAATGTTTGCTTATATTAAAATTCGGCTACAGAGACAATCACAATTCTGAACAGAATTAAAATTTACTATGTGTTACATTAGAGTCACCAAAGCAAGATCAAACTGACTTGATTTAGCAGTATTTCAATTAGAAATCCTGAAGATACATTTTTAAAAATAGATCACAGCTTTCACAGCCGTCTTTACAGGAAAAAAAAAGACTAAATAATCATGTCTCTTACTTTGGGGGAAGAGGTAGGAGGCTGGGGGGTGGGGTAGGACAGTATGTTTTCGAGGGTTTTCTCTTGGCACGTATTTCCCTTAGCTATGGATTTATGGATTTGGAGTTAATACAGGTTGAAGGCAGAGACTGAGCAGGTCGAGAAGTTGGGCCCGAGATGTGTCATTGTGGCTGTAGCCATTGGTAGCATTACCTGCAGTGGGCTACCCCCAGAGCTGGAGGAGCCAGCAGGCAGGCAGGCAGGCCCAGAAAGATCTATTACTTTAGTAGCACATTTTATGTTTGACTGGAAATATCCTTCCCTAGAGCCCTTCTTATGTATTTTTCTTTGTTTGCGTGTAATGATTTAGATGTACAAGTCCCTGCAGGTGCTTTATAGAAAGAAATAATTGCAGAATATTCAGCTGGAGGGGGAGAGCTGAAAGTATTAGGTATTTGTAGATTGTACAGCTGTCATTAAAACAGCTGGGTGATCTTTTTTTATGAAGTCTTACAACTGGAATCAAGAATTGAACGGTGTTTCTTGCAGAGACTTAATGGGATGTTGCAGTGTGTTTATTTTGATTTATCGTGGACCATCTCTTGTCTCAGAGATCTGTATTGCTTATCTCACTTGGCCAAATTAGACCAAAGAAAGACAGAAAAGTAATAAGTAAAATTGCCCCTGGTGAAAAAGAAACCAACAAAAAAAAGCCCCAGAAAATCACGATTTTTTTACTCTTTCTTTCTTGAAGGGCATCAATTATAAGCATGAAGGCTCAGCAATGTTATTTTGCTGCTTGCAAGTGTGGAGGATTAATTTCTAAAGTGTCAGCACTACCTGTGGTTGTCAGTTACAGAAAGTAAATCTGTTTATTTCTGTGGGACTGCTGCCCTCCTCTGGCAGCCGTGGCAGCCTCGCTGAGCCCGGGCGTGGGAACACGGTTGGGTCCAGCATAGGAAATGTTGGCTGTGGCTGTCAGGATTGTCTGTTCTCACTCTTTTCACTCTTGAATTGCTTAAAAAGGTTAGGCCAGATTTTGTTTTCAGATATGCAGGTGTATCTGCCTCTGGTGCTGTGGACATCAAGTGTCTGACGTAAACGTTTGAACAGCTCACTGCCAATAAAAATACTTTAATGAGCTGCAGCCTAGGCAGACTGCCTCACCGGAGCGCTGCCTCCTCTGTAGTACACTACAGGGTCCCAGTAAATACCTTCTGTCGGGCAAACTTATGCCAAGCTTGGAAACGTTAATTTACTCGGATACATAAAAGCACTTTGCCATAGGGTCGGGTAGTTCAACGCGTCTGCCAGGTCCTGACCAATTTAGAGCAATGTGAATGCTTGTGGTGTATTTTCTTCCCCTTTCTCCCAGCTTGACTTGGTTGTATGTTATCATTTAACAGGACATTTTACCAATAATGTGCATAGGGCTTCCTGCTACCTCTAAAATGTGAACAGGATTGAAAATGTGATTACAAAGGCAGGAAAATCTTAAGTAAAGGCTTGGTGATGTTCAGTACCTCCAAGATGGCTGTACCCTTCCCTATTCTTCCCCCCACTGAGTCTCATCTTTCAGAGGCACAGGGCCCATCCACTTTTGCTGATTTCAATATAAGTCACACATATACAGCATATTGAAAAAAAAATACTGTGACATACTTCTCTATCACAAAGAAAAAAAAATTCTTTATCATGTGCATTGCCAACAGTGAAATTTTGATCGTCTAGAAGACCCTGCTAGTTAATCTTTGAGACTCATCTTGGATCTCCTAAAAATAGTGAAAGATTTTGGGATGGACAAGTGCTACTGGACAGTACAAAGAAGGAGAAATTGAAGCTTATAAACATTTCAAGAATGAGTTTCACTTGCTTGTCAGCTCAGAGCATTGCATTGTAAATCAAGGGCAGGGTGTCTGAGAGCAGGAATTCTGTCTGCTGAACTGTTTACAGTGGTTTATTTGGGTTTTTTTTTTTTCCTTTGTGATGTAAGGGCACTGTGGGTGATGAGTATTTATGAATCTGTATCCTTTTAAAGGGAACAAAGGAAAATAAAATTACTGTTTTCTGGTTTCACAGAGATTCCCAGAACTCATATGGAGTATGAGAACAGGCTCACTATGAAAATGTTTCTGTTCCAGTTTGTCAACTACTATTCATCCTGCTTCTATGTGGCCTTCTTCAAAGGGAAGTTTGTTGGTTACCCAGGTGCCTACACATACATGTTTAATCGCTGGCGAAATGAAGAGGTAGGACTTTATCAAGGTGGATTGAATAACAATAAACTAGTTTAAACTCTTTATCCCCTCCAACCTGCCTAGTCATGAATTACCAGCTGCAGGTTTGGTCTGGAATGAGCTGGACCTCAGCTGGCCATCCTGAGGCTGATGGAGGGCTTCCAAGGATTCTTCCTGCTGTTGCTAGTCAGGGAAGCACCAGCAGTGAAAATCTGTGGCTCTTAGTCACAAGGGTGAAAAATCAGAAAGCTTTTCTTGGCCCCAGTTCCCCTGAAATACCAGTGGATCTCGCCATAGGTCTTAGGCTGTGGGGTGGCTCCTGCGTGCAGATCGCGCTGCCCTGTCTTTGTCTATCTGCACAGTGGTCAGCCTGAAGCATCTCTGAATTACTCTGTCTTTAAATGGTCGTTATGTTTTGGTGTGTGTTTTATCAAGCACATTGAGCACTGAAAGCCCTTCTGTAACAGCTTTCCTGAGAGGGTCTCTTAGCTGGCAGTCCAGGTGAAAATTAAGTATTGTCCTAACAAGTTTTAAGAACTCCTCTTCTTTCTTTCATTTATACGGTAGTAGAATATAGTTTGTCTGGATAATGTCCATTATCCATGTCTATTAACCTGCAATTTGTCTCTGCCAGTGCGATCCTGCGGGCTGTTTGATAGAACTGACGACGCAGCTCACCATAGTCATGGCTGGCAAACAGATCTGGGGCAATATCCAAGAGGCCATTGTACCGTAAGTTATCTTTTACACTGAGATGCCTCTGTTATAGACAGAGGAAATTCTTGGAAGGAGTGGTAACAAGTATTGCCATGTGAAGAAGCTAAGAAAAATTCTGTCAATTGGGCACAAATTCGGACAAGTAGACTCATTTCATAGAGGCTTTTGGCCTCTTTTTGTGAAAGCCGTGCTCGTAAAAGCATGTTGCAACAAGGAGCTTGCTTAGAGAAAGGGATACTTGATCTGCTTCTCTCATTGTTAACTTGTTTCCCGCATATACAGCTGGATTTGTAACTGGTGGGGTCGCCGGAAAGCCAGAAATAATCCAGAAAATTTATACAGTCGCTGGGAGCAAGACCATGATCTGCAGACGTTTGGAGCCTTAGGCCTGTTCTATGAATATCTAGAAATGGGTAAGTTTAAAAATACACATTTGGAATAGAGGACAAGACACCTTGTACTGACACTTTCAAAAAAATAGCTTCTCGATTAATTGTTATGGATAAATGCCACCACTTTCATCTGGTAAACAGTAGACTATTAACTGCTGGAAATCATTAAATAGGTCAGCCCAATTAAAACAAACAAAAAAGCTGCCTTTGCATCTTAGACTGCGGGGAATTTCACAGAAACACTACAAAGACTGTTTGTTTCCCTCATTTGAATGGGGAACATTATTCTTGGTGCAGCCAGCTGTCTTGATGTCTGTTCTGTTCTTGTTCCCAAGCATATTCTCAGCTGATGTCAGTGGAAATGGTAAGTATAGGATGAGAGCCAAATGTGCTGTAAGGATGGGTACTGCAGGTATGAGATCTATGAAGTGGATCAGGGAGAGTCTGTTTAGTTTGAGGTTTGCACTGATTAGTGCTGCCGTACAGTCTGATAGACCAGCAGGGGGAGCGTGGGTAACGGAGTAGGATTTTTTCAAAGGTAACGTGAACAGGTCAGCGTATGAAATCAGTTTACAAAACCTGAGAAACTAAAACTAGAAACTGAAGCGAAACTAAATCTAAAAGACCTAAAGAAAGAAATTAATATTTGTCTGTTCTAAGGACAAAATTTGTTGAAAAGTGGGCCTTTGTGTTGTTTAATTTCTACAGAAATAACGCTAAGTGTTCTAGATTGCCTAGAGATGTGTAGCTTTATTATTGTCGCTTCATACGCTTCATGATATTTCATGTAGAGCTGCGATTTTATGAAATTAACACACTCAGAACAATCAGCGTTGTCAGCCGTGCCTGTTAATAGACGTCCTTGCTCTTTCTGAATCAGAACTGAACCAGTACGCTCCAGCATTGTCCTGGGGCTGCTAAGCTAGGGGGAATTTTGTTGCTTGTCTAGGATGAAGAACTTATCACTAAAATCATGGAAGAGCTGTTCACTGGTGTATGGGAATTTATTTTTATCCTCTGCTTAAACCAGACAAGATGTTCTGTTTCCTGTCTTTAAAATATAATGGCAGTATTGGCTCTGCATTGAGGACTGTCACATTCTGTACCAAGAGGCATTTCATTTTGGTAATGACTAAAGGGATCATTTGTGTAGTTTAAGAATTGTAAATAAAATAAAGTTAAGAGTCGCAAATGGAACTATACATACAGAATTGGTATTAATATTTTGACGAAACCAATAACAATAGCGGGAGGTATGGTTGTGATAAAAGTAGAAGTATTTCCTCTTTTTCATTTAAGAGTGTAGCTGATAAGTAAAAGGAGAACAGGCTGCAGGAGAGGAAAATGAGCCTGGTTTTGTTCCTCTCTCGTAATTCAGAAATTTGATGTACGAGTACATTCCCATTGCCCTACAGTTAGGTTCCATTCATGAGATACCTGCAGCACCATGAAAGAACTAGTGTCCAGCACTGCTGGCAGCATCACTTGACAGGACCCGAATGCCCCGCTCCCATGGGTGCTGCTGAATGCAGCCCTAAGAGACTAGAGAAGTCTCGGGGCAGAGGCATGTTGTTACTTAGCTCAGGCCAGGGCTGGAGAGTACTTGTTGTGCAGCCTGGCACAATTTGTCTGCGAGTGGCAACTTGCATGTTTCATTGTCACCCTGAGGGTACTTTTGTAGGGGCAGATGTTGGCACTTTTCTTTTCTCCCTTGCAGTCATTCAGTTTGGATTCATTACTCTCTTCGTGGCGTCCTTTCCCCTGGCTCCCCTTCTGGCGCTGATGAATAATATCCTGGAGATTCGAGTAGACTCCTGGAAATTAACCACTCAGTACAGAAGACCTGTGGCTGCAAAAGCACATAGCATAGGAGTTTGGCAAGAAATCCTGAATGGAATGGCCATCCTGTCTGTTGTCACTAATGTAAGTATGTTAACTGTGCTACATCAACTGTGATTCTTCCACGTACTCAGAATTTTCAGGTTTAAAAATCAGCTCATTCTTTTTTCTCCTTCATCACCAGTATTCACTTTACCACATCGCCCTGTGGACATATGGTTAAACCTTTTGGGTGGTTTGGTTTGGCTGTGTGTTGATGACATGCAGCTCCCAGTCCACACTTCTTTGGACCATAACCTTTCATTCCCTTGTCTGTGTTTCCAGTGTTTTGGAATGCCATAAGCCAGTCTGAAGCTACTAAGCTTCAGAGGAAGCACAGTGTTTGCCCAGAGGGGACCGTAGGCGACAGGAGAGGTGGATTGATTCTGTCGGCCGGATGACATTTCTCTCTTCACAGAATGTCAGGGATTGGAAGGGACCTCAAAAGATCATCTAGTCCAATCCCCCTGCCGGAGCAGGATTACCTAGATCGTATCACACAGGAACACGTCCAGGCAGGTTTTGAATGTCTCCAGAGAAGGAGACTCCACAACCTCTCTGGGCAGCCTGTGCCAGTGTTCAGTTACCTTCACTGTAAAGAAGTTTTTCCTCATATTTATGTGGAACCTCCTGTGTTCCAGCTTGCACCCGTTGCCCCTTGTCCTGTCAATGGATGTCACTGAGAAGAGCCTGGCTCCATCCTCATGACACTTGCCCTTTACATATTTATAAACATTAATGAGGTCACCCCTCAGTCTCCTCTTCTCCAAGCTAAAGAGACCCAGCTCCCTCAGCCTCTCCTCATAAGGGAGATGTTCCACCCCCTTAATCATCTTCGTGGCTCTGCACTGGGCTCTCTCCAGCAGTTCCCTGTCCTTCTTGAACTGAGGGGCCCAGAACTGGACACAATATTCCAGATGCGGCCTCACCAGGGCAGAGTAGAGGGGGAGGAGAACCTCTCTTGACCTGCTAACCACACCCCTTCTAATACACCCCAGGATGCCATTGGCCTTCTTGGCCACAAGGGCACACTGCTGGCTCATGGTCATCTTGCTGTCCACTAGGACCCCCAGGTCCCTTTCCCCTACAGGTCTGTCTCCCTGTTCTGTGGGAATTCTGCTCATTCAACTGCTTCTGGGTGCCCCTGTGGGGCTCAGAGTACTTTTTATAAACGGGAAACTAAACGCTATGCTAGTATTCCGCCTTAAGTATAATGTAAAGCAGACTGCTGAGCAAAAGAGTTGCATCTTTTTAGTGTAGAATATTAAACAGTATCAGATCTGCAAGTGTCTTAGGCAACAAACCCACTTGCAGGTATTGCCTAACTAGCAAGGTACCTGAGCATCTTAAGTGCCTTGAGTTTCCAGGCAAAATGTGCTCGTAGCCATCATTTCCTTTTTAAATACAGCTGGAGAAAATGGCTCCTCTTCTTGCATAGAGTGTTCACACACTGGATCCAAGTTTGTCCTTTCTCACAAGAATTTTAAACCACATCTCCTCTTTCACTAAGGAGTACTGTTATCACAGAAGACAGTTTGGGGTGAGGGGATATTTGGGATTTGGTGCCTGTTGTAAGGACTATTCATATATCTTGTTCACTGAGTGTTGATCCTTGCAGCAGAGGCTGCAGTCAGCGTCTGTGCCTTGGTAAAGTGCCCCCGATCATGCTCACCATTGCTTAAAAGATCCTGGGTTATGCCACAGAGTAACAGTACCGAAACCCCTTATGAATCTGCTCACCAGTTTTGTGTGCCACTTCCTTAATTTCTTTTTCCAATTTCTTTTTCAGGCTTTTATTGTTGCATTCACGTCAGATATGATTCCTCGTTTAGTTTACTACTATGCTTATTCTGAAAGCGACGACTCGCCTATGTCTGGTTACATAAACAATAGTTTGTCAGTGTTTCAAATCTCAGATTTCCCTGACAGAAACGAGCCTAAAATGAATCCAGAAAACTTTGTCATATGCAGGTTGGTGTTGATATAATAATAAATATTTTATCACTTTGTTTAGAATACAGCATAAAAAGTCAATGCAGATCTAAGTAGTCCACTAGAAATTAAATTATGTCATTCTTATCATTCTGAAATGTGAGAGGTAAGTGTTAATATTTAAGCTATTAACAAGGCAGTGCTTGAGATGGTAAGAAATCATGCCAGTAATGAAAAAAAAAAATCACCTTTTTGTTGTTTGGGAGTCTCATTGCTAAACTGTTTTTATTTGGTTTTGGGTTTTTAGCTTAATTAAACTATTGATTTTTTGAGTGATGGAGGAGATTCATGTCCCTACGGTTGGAAACTTCAGCCTATATTTTCAAAGGTTTTTAGGCTGCAATACCTAAGTGGACAAGGAATTATCATTAAGGAAATGTTTAGATTCCAAAGCTGAAAATGAGATAGGGTATTTACAGTCAATTGTTACTATGCTAGATACCACCAAGGATCTGGGCCATCCTGCTTTCATTAAAAAAATAGTCCTTTCTTGCTAGAAGCAGCATTGGAGGTTCTAGAATAATTGAGAAAGAACCTTGGAAAAGTCTATGGTAAAAGAGAAGTATTGATTTGATGAAAAAAAAAAATCCCCAAACAAATGAACCAAACTAAAAAACTCCAACGCTGTAAGAAGCAGCTACATTTGTATGATGTTTTAGCTTTAAAGCCCCGGGAGTCTTTATCCTACTTACACATATGAGTGTAGAACACGTACTCAAGACTGTCCTTCCATTAAACCCTGCGTCTGCCCAGGCCATAATCTGTCAACATCTGTCATAGTTATTCAGTGCTTGTCCGTTCCTGTGTGATACATTCCATCACTCTGACCTCTTATTATTTGGTCATTGCCTGAAAAAAAAGTAACCTATGTACAAAATTTCACTTCTCACACATCCTCTGCTCTGTTGCTGTGAATGTGGGGGTGTTTAAGCAAACATAAGATAGAAACAAAGTGAGAGGCAACCTTTTTCTGCAAAAGGAAACAGACCATTTAAAACAAGATGAAAAGGTCCCTTAAATGACAGCTGTATTTGCCTGTAAGTGTCACTGAGCTTGTCATCTGTCTCAGACTGAATATGACATTTCACCTTTGCATGTCTTCCTATCCAACAGGTACAGAGACTATCGATATCCTCCAGATCATGAGAGGAAATATTTGCACACTATGCAGTTCTGGCACATTCTTGCTGCAAAACTGGCCTTTATCATTATTATGGAGGTATGTTCCCTACCAAATTTCCTTCCGAAATTGGTACCTTAGAGATTCTGTAGATAGTTACTAACGTTACAGAAAATAGAATTGCTGAGAGTATAAAATAGTTTCTTCCCTAAGTAATACCAAATACTCATGTCCTAAGTGATTACTATAACTAGGTCTTTTAACTTCAGGGAGTTAACCTCAGAGTAAGAACGGTGAAAACAGCTGAGGACGCTGCTAAATTTGATGGAAATAAAACAGCAAAATAGAAAAGGTCTTTATGCAGATGGAAGAGCCATGAACCACCAGGACTAGCACCTTTGCTCCTGGTTTCATTAAAGACCTACATGTGAGATGACTATTCAAAATCCAGAAAGCATTTTGCAGTGATGTATATTGGCTAAAAATAGCTAAATCAATAATTTGGATAACTGGCACTTCAGTATTAAGCCACTGTCTTGCAAGTTCTGAAGGGAAAAGGGAGTTGTTAAAGTGCTCTTCTCATCACTTTTCCTACTGTATCTTTTCAGCTCTCAGTAGCTGAGCGTTATCAGCATGGCCATGTGAATTTTCTAAGAAACCAGACAGAAGTATTAGAAAGTGATGCTAGGGATTCAGAACCTGACACTTTCCTCTTGGGTTTGCTAATTCATACATGGTTTGGAATTAAAGTTTCTGCATAAAAGGAAGTGTTTTAGTCGTTCTGCACATCTCAGATACACGTTAGTTTATTATGTATTGTTCCAGGACAGCCAAGTGAAATGTGTCCTGTATGTGAACAAAAAGTGATCTATTTGGTGTTAGATAAAACAATAGGTGTTTCATTTGGTAATGAGTTGTTACATTTCTCCTGGCTTCCTTTTATATTTTTTTTTTTTCACAGCATGTTGTATTCATCGTCAAATTCTTTGTAGCATGGATGATTCCTGATGTCCCTGCAGACGTGAAAGCCAAAATAAAACGTGAAAAATATTTAACACAGAAAATCCTACATGAGTATGAACTTGAAAAACTGAAGGAGAGACTGTGTCAAGGTGATAAACGAGCCACGGAAAAGGAGTTCATCGCCACAGAAGGGAGAATGGAGTTATCCAGAGCAATGTAGTTGAAAAAACAACTGTTTGGGATTTAGCTCATTTTAGCTTTTTTATCTGTGATTTGCTCAGTGTGCATCATCTTGAAAGCTATAGGACAGTGTCAACCCTTCGCTTTCAGTCCAAAGATTTTAGACTTTTCTTTAAAAGTCTTACTGAGCATTCTAGGTTTAGTAAATCTACTTAACTGTATGACTTCAGCACTGTTTTCTATTTACCCATCACTTTGAATAATAAGTGTAATCTTGCATTTGCATTCGCAGTGTAGGGAATGTTACCCTCAAAGGGCTCACGGGATATCATAAGGTCATTACCACCAAGCCCTCCCGGTTGCTAAATGCAAAGTTCCAGGCTGTATCCCAGCTGAATGAAAAGAATATCATAGAGGACTCCTGCTGTGGAAAGTGCTGAGAATTACTATTTTTGTGACATGATCATTTAAAATAGGAAACACTCCTGATACAAGGGTTAGGGTTTGGGGCTTTTTTTGTATCCACTGTGTCTTACGAAACATTTGTTTGCAGCTTTGAACTTCTATACACTTTTTAGAAGGAATTGATTTTTAAAGATATATTGGCTTAATTCCACTTGGAATTATTCATAGGCACAGAATTCAGTTAATACATACTAATGAAGGAGAGAAAGACCCAGAATTTATTTTCATGAAGATATCATCTGCCAAAGAGTTTGCATTAAATGCAAATATTGTGGAATCATCTGATTACAGTGTTTTTTGAAAAGATGTATACAATTTGAAGTAGTACAGCTAATTTATTTCTCAGTCTCAAAAACTGCCATTGGCAGATGATGTTTGACATTAGTTTTGGCCAAAGCTGCTCCTTTGTTTGGGTTCTTTGTTTGGATTCTCTGTGAATGCCAACAAAGGGCTGAAGCTGTGTGTCTGTACTCGGTGCACACTGTGGAGTGTGGCTGCACAGTGCAGTGGCTTGGGAGCTGGACTGCTGCGCTAATTGATCTAGCTGGATGGTTTGTACAGGAATTTGTATTCAGAAGTTGTAAGCATGCCAAATTATCTATGTTTATGTTGTTATTGTCCTTATACATAGGAGCCTGGGGGGTTTGTTTTGTTTCTTTTCTTTTTAATCTTTAAGAAGGATTTTTTTTTTCTGTTTTGTCATGGGGCTTTTCTACAAAGTTATTGAGTTTATAAATATATAATGACTACTTGTGCAAAGTAGCTACCAGCTGTTTATGAATGTGCCCTCATTTTATAATTTAAAGCAGTTAGGCATTTTTATGATTTTGCTGCATATTTAAAACGTTATCAACCCTTCCATGCTTAGTGCCTTGTCTATTTGCAGTTGGCAAAAGATGTGAAAGCGATCACTATGGGGAAATGTGTATTTCCAAAGTGTGCTTGTAGGCATCATGAGACTGTGAACCTGCACACAGAGCTGTACAGTGTTAACCAAACCATGCCTGCCTTGGCACACCTCTGTTTTAGTGCTGTGCGAACTGTTCCGAGAGAGCAGTTCGTACCTAGACTGCTAAGATAAAGTAGCACCAGACTGTTGAGTTCTCTCACACTGAAGTACACCAGCTAGAGAGATTAGAAATTTTACTATATTTGCACTTTGAAAGTTATACTTCCTTGCAAGTATACACAAAAAACTTTAGATTTGTATTCCATATCAGCCAAACGATGTACTGTTTACTAGATCCACAGATTAAGGTTTCTGTATCTTGTTTTAGCAGACCTAGCCTATGTCTTGGAATACTTGGCTAGTAAGCTTAATGTTGTAATAGAGGTTTAAATCAATGTCTTGAGTGGAACCGTCATTATTAGCAAAAGTTTTAACATTGAAGTGCCTACCTCGAACGAACATCACATGGTTTGGCTGCCAGTCAAAGAGTTGAAGCAGATGTACATTTCTCGTTACTGTAAGTTATTCAGCTTCGTTCTGTAAGTTTGCTTGATAAATCAAGCATGTTGGCAATTCATGTTCATGATGAACTGACCATGTTCATTAGACATTGGAAGGGGCTGCCCAGGGAGGTGGTGGAGTCACCATCTCTGGAGGGGTTTAAGAAAAGACTGGACATAGCACTTACTGCCATGGTCTAGTTGGCAGGGTGGTGTCAGGGCAATGGTTGGACTCGATGATCCCGGAGGTCTCTTCCAACCTGATTGATTCTGTGATTCTGTGATTCTGTGTTTCTGTATGTTCTGGAATATTCAGATATATTTGAAGTAATGGATTTATTGGAGGAATGCATGTATAAATAACTTAGCTCTGTATAAGCCAAAGAAGAGTATCAGTCGCCATAATTATGTATGCGGCACCAGAATTTACACAATGCAAGGACTTCGCTGCTTCTTACACGTATACTGTTAACTAAACTGCTTAATTTAGATTTCACGGTTTTGTTACTGTTAGCAGTGCCAACAGTTGCTTCAGATGGTAAGGTGATGAGATGCAAAACGATATTTCTATGCAAAACATACAATCTGATTGAAGCTGAAAACAGATCTGAAAATTCAGCATTAGATGCACTATTCCTGCTTACGGAACATTCGTTTCTTCAGGTCCTGTAATGAAGTGCCCTAATATACTACACTTGAAAAGATGTCAGCAAAATAGATGTATTATGAATGAATAACGCTATTTAAAAGCAAGATGGAGGAAAACAAGGAAATACCTTAGTTTGGGATACAGCATTGATATGCCGAAGCCCCCATGCAGGCCCTGAATTTGAATGGGTGTTTTGACCCCTACTTCTTGTTTCTTTCCAACTTATTTTTTGAGATCACTTCCTATTTAATGCTATACAAACAGATGTTTTGCATATGTTATATCATACAATAGAAAGCGAAAAGGAAAAAATAAGCTGATCCCAGATTTAAAAAGAAATATATATCTTGAAAATATATCATTACACTTCACAGCATTACTTCTTTGTATATAGAAGCTATTGAAAAGAGAATGTGTTGTCATATTAAGAGATAATGTCACATAGCAAAATAAGTCTAACACCTCTTTACATAATAGTTTGACTTTACTTGTCATTAAGCTGTATTTTGACAAAAGTTTATTAGTATGATTAGGATTATAATGGTCCACATACATATACATTTCCTGAAGTGTTCTTGAAAAGTGACAAAAATAAGAAAAATGGACTGGTCAGTTTGGGGATGTGCTTATTCTTACTGTTGGAATATTTGATTTTGGTGTGTTTAACATAAGTATCTAAAAGTGTCCTTTAACCAAAGTGAAGATAGTTCTGTGTTGGAACTACTGTAATTCAAGCAACAGTAGATTGCTTCATTAGAATTAGTTAGAAAAAGAAAATTGGCCTTTCGAGTGTAATACAATCAGGGATTTTTTTTTTTTAATTAAAATTTAGTGTTTTTACCTTGGAAAGATTTAGTGTGGTATGTTCTAAGCAAACGACTGCAAAAGGAGAGTGCTACTATAAGACACTATACTGTTTTTTCTAGAAGATTTGTTATTATGCTTTTACTTTTTTATGTAATACTATCGGTTTGAGACAACAGGACGCAGTGAAAATAGATGGACTTTCCTACTGTTCTATGTGTACTGCTTGTTTTGACCTGTACTGTCATGTAACGGGTGGCATTTTTGTCTGCCAAGTATGTTGCTGATATATATGATACACTAATGTTGGAATAAATTTTTTTAAGCATTGCATTCAGCTAACTTACGTATGTACGTTTAATAAGATCTAAACCTGGCAAATAAAGCGGTGTTTATTTTTAATGTGCTGTCAACTTGTTTTTGAAAATTCCAAGAATTCAGAGAGGAGATGAAGTATTTAAATGCCCAGAGAGCCTCATGGAGAACAGTATTCATACAGATTTCTGCACCTCATTGCAGGCTCTTGGGACGCTGGGTGTAGATTTCCTGCAACTATAACTTCACAAGTTTCTTACTCAGAGCATTGAAGCAAGCCAACGTCTGACTGCCATCTTCCACCTGATAATCACATTGTGTAACTGTCTTTTCTCTCTTCATGCATTTTCTTAAGAATGAATTACCAAGGAACCTGTACTAAGTTCTGTGTATATTGTAGGCAATGCACATGGACCAGGATGGCATGGGTGAGTGGTAGCCCATGAGGGTATTTAGCTTTGTGCATTCCTTACATTAGAAGACTGCAGTTCAGTGAAAAAGACTCAGCGCTTTCATCTTCCTTTAGGTACAGCACAAACAGTATGTTAACACACATTCCTTTTTTCCCTTCATTCTCTGGATACAGTTTTTATTCTTGCAATGCCAGGACCTGAGGTGACTTCTCAAGTTCTCGGTCAGTCACACGTGCAGTTTTCACACACCGCATGGGCTGTTCACATATGTGCACTTAAATAGCTTTGAGCATATATACTGGAAAATAGGGCAGAGCTAAAGCTTTTCCAAGGGACTGATAATGTCTTACTGTTCATAGATGCCTCTACACGTTTTAATCTTTCTTAAAACTCACTGCTGGCACCAGTGCAGGGCTTTGGATTAAATCACAGAGCATCTGGATTCAAGTTCATGACTTGCTCTCAATAGACAGCATCAGCACATGTTATCGCTCCTGTTACGCCACATTATCAGAACTTCTCTGGGAACAGCATCACCTGCCAGGCTTGGTAGGTCATTTCCTTTGTAATTTTGAAGTGATAAATTAAGAGAGATGCAATAGCAGTAAGCAAATGAAAGAAATAAGAGATGAATAAAACAATCTTGTCTATATTTAAAAAAAAAAAAAAAAGACTGAAACAAGCGATGTGTAATTATGTATTATGCTCCTACCACTGTGCTGGTTACTGAGGTGGGATAGGTTACTTAATTAGGTATCAAAGGGAAAAATAAAGTGTTAAGAAAGATGGAGAAGTGGTAGCAAAAGGAAAGAGAGAAAAGAGGAAAAAAAAAAAGATGAAGGTGCTGTTGCTGTGCAGCATACAGGGGTTGGTTATGTATTATGAAGGTGTTAAAAGTTTTCAGGTGCATTCAAGCTTTGCTCTTGGAGGTTAAACTGCCTGCGTTGAGGCCTGTGGTAAATGAGTAATGAAGTTTAATCAGGGGTACAATTTCATCCAAAGCCAATTATATTTTATAAGAAAGAGTAGTATGGTAACTTGTGAGACATTCACAAATCCTGGAACATACCTGGCTCTCCCCATGATCAGAAATTGTAGCTACCCTTCAAAAGTCTTAATTCCTTTATTTATCTTGTGCAGTAAATGAAGAGGTGCACCAAAATTTTGGCAGCTGTAGTTTTTGCATCAGAAAAATAGGTACGGCATCTAATCTGCTCAGTGTCTTCATCTACCCAGATTAAAAGGTCTTTCTAAAAATAAATCCGTGTTTATTCTATGCAAAAAATGGTAGGGAGCACTGAAATAAATGAAACGTTTTGAACAGGTGCATCTCAATCAAACTGGTGTAAAATACGTTGTCTTACAGGAGTAGAAAAATATGTAACCCATTCACTAGTAGATCAGTGGGAAAGAACGGCAAGATGTGGAAGAAATGATATCCCAACATCTGAAGTCTGCACATTTCGTGTCTGTTTCAGATGTGTGGGCTCTGCAACAAATAAAATCTTGTCTGATGTTCCTTGAAATACTTAAAATGGGTGTTTCTGAAAATAACATCTTAAGCATGGCACTGAAAATACACTGAGGTCAGCACAGCTGTACCAATGGCAGCTCCTGCAGTCTGAGAGCACGGCTTGTAACTGGAAGGAGATTTAGAATGACGCACGGCTGAGAGACGCAGGGGATGGGCTCGGGGTTCCAACGTCTGGTGTGGCAAAGAGATTGTACCAAGAGAGGGCAAAGGCAGCCCTCGCAAAGGACTTATTTAGACATGAAAATCCTTCCTTCCCTAAACAGATGGAAAGAGATAAAGGGAAAAAAATGATGATCGTTACCATATGAATGATAACAAAATCATTTCCAGAATATTTGAATTATTTTGTAACCTCATTAAGCCACAGCTACTATTTCTTGTCTGTCTTCCTGCATGCTCAGGGTGGTCACAACAACTCTGCGGCATAGTCTTGGCATCCTTAAAAAGGAATAGCTAAATTAAATCCTGTTCTGATTTTAGATAATCACTTTTCTCTACCCAACACTTACATCATTCAGATGCAGCTTGGGAAGTTTTTTTTATGTAAGCATGTGTACTGAGAAATCTGCTGGGAGATGAGTAGGATGAGAAATTCAGGAGCCATATCAATTTTTGGAAGGCGCATATGTACATTCCCCTGCAATAATGAGTGACTATGCTTTCTCAGTCAGAAATGAGTCAGCCTGGAACATTTAGTAAGGGTATGATTCTTTTTAATTCTTTTTTCAACTCCTCAACAAACCAGTGCTGTTAGCTAGTCAGAAACACGTGTATTTAAATTACTGACTGACCTAGCTTTGTCCTTGGGTGTACTAAACATCTAACGCTGTTCAGCACTTCAGTTTTGGTACTGAAAGATGTAGGGGAGGGACATTGTAACTACTTCTGTAGTCAAGAGGCATTAAGTAAATGAGCCTTTTTGTTATGTTGTCCCTTCCATACCGCAGTAGGTTTTAAATGCTTGATGTTGCTAGTATATCTGAACCGTACCATCCTCAGCAATGAAAAGACACAGGGAAAAAGTTCTGTCTCAGATGGCCCCTGGATCCAGAGGTGCATCTCCCATGCTGATGGCTTTTACTAATTTGCCTCAGCTAGTGCTTGGTGCAATGTAAGAGGAAGCCAACATTCAAGAAGCATGCGCTGTGTGCTCGCTGGCTCTTCTAATATGTTTTCAAAAAGGACTAAAAATACTCCAGACAGAAGGTTTTAGCAGAGAAAACTGATAGGAAGGCTGGATTCTCTGCCATGTTACAACCTCATCACAACAGACAGTTTGGCTATCAGATTCTCTTGAATAAATATTTCTGTTTACATTAGCCCATTAATAGAGTGTCAGCAAACAGTAATGCTACAGTTAAGCCTGTTTTCTGGTTGTGGCATCTATATCTTTCTTCAGATAAAATCCTGGCTCCATCTATACTGATAGAAATGGTATTATTATTTTCATATGTGGCCAAGATTTCAACATTTCTCTAACAAAGATCCAGGTAAAAAAAACCAGCTGAAATAGGTGGGCCAAGAGATTTCCATACAGCTCACCATATAATGGCAATCTGTTAATAATTTACATTATTAACGATATTAATCGTTAACAATCGAAGCAAGCTGCTAGCACATTGCAATCAGGAAGGATTCCCTGCTTTCTCCTTTCACATAGGATTGCCTCGGTGTCACGACAGCTTTTTTGACTTCCTCAGAAGCAGTGCAGGAGGCAATATGGCAGTAGTACCAAACACCGAATCCTAGGTGCCAGGTCACACTTCCACTCATCTGCTATCAGAGGCTTCTTTGCATGGGTTTCAGTTTCTCAGCTAGAAGTGAGATTCATGAGCCTCCAGCGCATCGTCCCAAGATGCTGCAGAGTGTGAGGGGGCACGTGCCAGGGAGATAGAGAATTGTGCTGGGGAGAAAGATATTCGTGTTGATGCCACAATGCATAAACATTTCAAGAAATATTCTTTGTATCTCAGCCAAGAACCCAGAGCATCCTGAGTTAATGATGTTTCCTGCCACTTCAACTCCACTGAAGCTGGTGTGTGTAGGTTCAGGCCAGAGAAATGACGAGATGATCCTGTGGGGAGTGCCAGGGGTGTTTCCTTGGGAAAAGACAAACATTCCAGCCCTCTATTTTTTTTTTTAATGGAACCGTCTGATATTTTACCATAAAGGGATTTTTTTTTTCACAAAGATTTCTAAGCAGAGAAGTCTCATGTTTTGAGTGATGGAACAACAAGGTCCTGTGTGTTTTATGGTAAGCAGTAAGTGGCTCAATGCTTTTTCATTATATTTTTCTTCTTGTGCACTCATGTGAAAAAAGTAAATTATTCTGTGGCTACAACCAGCCTGTCACGATGACTCCTGTTTTAATTAGAAGATGCCACAATATGCTGAGCCACCACGTACCAATGAACAACATTCAACTTTTTCATCAAATGAAAGTACTCTCTCTGGGATTGGTAAAAAGATGATGATCTAGTTAATGAGGTCACTACTGTGATTAGAGCTGAAGGAGGTGACATGAGTAGAGGAAATCAATGCAGAAAGAAACCTGCTTTGTACTTTTACTGCAAGTTCCCAGTGCTAGGGTTACCTGCTGCACATGTGGAGGGAGCTCAGTTTAGCAAGGAACTATGAAGTCCTTGATATAAAGACTTTATTTTCAAAAGGAGGAGGGTGAATTAATGGAAGTGTAAAGGCTCATGAACTGGAGAAGATCGAAAAACTGAGGCATCAGATGAGCTTGAAGCCAGACCACGTAGAGAAACTGCTATGGAGACTCGTTACTATTCAGATGTGTAGAAGAAGCCTTTTAAATGTAAATGCTAGTCTGTCAGCAAGTCTCCCCTGCCTAGGAGAGAGGAGCGAATTTTATTAACAGTTAACACAGGAACTGAAATGGGGCATCCAAGAGGTTGATTCTGCGGGGAAGGGAAAAGCAGGCTTTCCTCTGCTTTTGCACCTGGGAGAAATTAAATGCAAATAAAGCATTTGGAGCATTTGCTCACTTTCAGTGCTAGGATAAACCCTGCTTCAAATGTCTACCCTGCGTAAGCAGACACCTCCCTGTGCACAGAGCAGCCTCCCCATCTCCTGTGCACACACCACCACACGTCAGTGGTTGATTCATGCATCTGTCGTTGCAGGGACCTGACTCATTCCTGGGCACGCAGACAGTCACAGGAGCAAGCACGTTACCCAAAGAGCTCAGGGTGTCTGATGAGGATGGGGCAAATGCTGACCAAGGTTAACTTCAGTTTCTTTTGTGGAGAGAACAATTACAACTTCCTATAAGGCTGCCTTGGTGGGTTTCTTCATTCTGCAACAAATGCCAATTATTTGGCATATGTTTGGCACACAAAATACAAAATTCTCAGTCACTCTGAAGCTTTAGAATTAAACCTCTATCCTGCAAAAGGGTTGTTATTATTTAGCATGAGAAAAGCAAGAGATATGGGATCATTGTCTTCAAAGAATGTGTTCCTTGTTGCTTTTTAAAGTGTGCTAGAACAGCAGCTGGGCCCGGAGGTGTTTTGATAGGGCCAATCCAAAGCAGTAGGTAGGAATTTTTCTGTCAGTTTTAATGCCTTTGATCAGACCATAGTGATTTGTCAGAAAAATGTCAAACACCTAAAAAAATGAAGAAGGTCCCATCCTAAATCACTTCTCAGAGCTGGCAATAATGATACAGGCAATCACAAGATGTTCATGTTAACTGTAACGCAGAGAGGAGACATCTGTCATGTAAAGTGGAAACATCGTGCTTTATATCTCTGCGTTTGGATGGAAAACAGAGACAGATTTTTGTGGGAATGCAGATACCATCTTGGACACTGTTCACAGGACTCTTCTTCCAGAGGCTTTTTCTTCACCCCGTCTGTGGGGCTGACTGAACATCTCTGTTGTTATCTGGATTTTCATCTGCCAGGGGAAATGCTGGACTCAGAGCGTGATTTTCCCTTGCAGCCCGGTCTTAGCTGAACCCATGTGGTTCCTAACCCGTCCCTTTCTGATTGAAAGGGAATCTGAGCCATTGCCATGTGAGCCAGCTGCACTGTATCTTTTGGGATGTTTTTGCAAGATAACCAGGACAGTTCACCATATTTGCTATTACAGTAACGTCTGTTTTGTCACACGTTGGAGCGTGGATCACTATTTGGCCCTGATGCATTTACTGAAATCCTTGAGGTGTTAAACAATGGTGGGTTCTGATTTGCCTCCCCATATGGACAATGACTGCTCAGACCAGTGTGCCAGCCACCTCCGTTGTCAGTGCTCAGACATGTCCAAACAACACCACTACTTGTTGAATCTATGTAGTTTCCATCTTCACCTCTCCAACACTCCCCCCTTCCCTGAGCTGTGCAGTTTCTGGCTGCTTACGGCCCGTTGTTGATATTTGCTACTGTTAACTGCAGCAGCATCAGGCTGCTGACAAACGGAGCTCCGCTTTCTGTTTCTTAGCAGGAATAAACCCACCAAACTTAGGTTTTCCACTCTCATAATTTCTGCCTTCCTTTATTTCCCTGAACCCTGTTAAGGAAAAACTTGCATCTTTTCGAGAGCATGGCGGCCCGCTGCCAGGAAACCCAATGGGTGGGTGAGTGGATACTTTCTGAAGGTGGCAGCATGCAGCCTAAATACTTGCAGTAATCTTTTCTTCTGCTTCTTAGCCGGTGGGGATTTTTGAGAACAGGTTGCTATCAGAGTAGCCTCCTCATTTTGTAACAGCACCATTCAGAATAGTCAGCACCAGAGGGCATCTGTATAACCAGTGTAACTCCAGCCTCCCATGGTATTAGCTGAAGAAATGAAAACTTTTCTGCCCTTGGAAGCAATAGTGAAGCCCTATTGACTTCCCAAGATGAGATTACACCATGTATGTAGGAAGCATACTGACACTCATGCTTATATTCTAAAGACTACTAATTTGGGCAGTTTCAGGGATCGTGCAGAATGGCTTCAGGCACCACAGTTGTCAATCTCCAACCCTGAATATTCTGTGATTTTGAATGAAGTGAAGTAGTCAATGAACAGAGCTGACAGAAAAACTAAAACCCTGACAAAAATTATGCTTTCAAAATTTTCTTTTGAAGACTCACAACTGATCTCTTCATCAAGATTTGTTTGTTTATTTCTTTTATTGCTTTAATACATCCCATGTACTATTAAAAATGCCAGTGAAAGCCGCTAGCACATTTTGACCCACCATTTTTGGCAAAGGAAATGGTTCCCTTAGTTTTATTTCCTGGTTGTTAACCCAATTTTTCTAAGATAGGATTTTTCATGAAAAACAAACCTCTATGTGGACAGTTTTTAAACTGAAAAAGCTTTAAATCATACAAAATTTTCTAAATGGTTGTTAAGTATGTTTTTGGGAATAGTTTAAAATATTAAGAACAGAAGTTTTCATTATTTTTTGTTATCATCAAAAGCAAAAAGTTTTCTACATCTTGCGATTCATGATCTTCCATCTTGTTCTGCAAGCCTGAGTTACCAATTCCCACATTGCATTTCAGCTACTTGCATGTGTGGGTTGTCATGTGGCCATAATATTGATCAGATTATATATGATTAGTAGCCTATTCATATTAACTGGAGAACCAGTCTCAGGCCAATTCATAAATGAAAATCCTGAGAAGTATCAGGTATTTGAATGTAATCAAAAAGAAAAAGTTCTTCCACATGCTCAGTTTGCTCAGTCTTCCCTCCTGATGCACAGCGAACTAAGAACTTCTGAGGCTGATTTCTCTTGGAGTAGCTACTAGCAGAAAAACCGACAAAGTTTCACTTTGGTCGAGTATTTGTTAAGGGGATCAGAATTGGACCTAAATGTTTAGCAACATGATCAACTGTTTAGAATTATTCTAATTTTGACAGTGATCTTTTCCTATTTATTTCTCTCTAACCTTTTGTGAAATAACAAGGATTAAATTAAGAAAAAGCTTGGAGAAGAAGGTGATTCAGCTGTCCTCTACACTTGCCATCCCACTTCTGCTGATAAAGAGACATTCATTGAAACGCTGGGAACCACTGGATCTGTAAACTGCTTGTTACCCTACTACAGGGAAATGGGGTAGATGAGGCATGGGATGATGAGGCGTAGAGTATTTCGGAAAAAAGAAATATATATGTGAAACAGAAACCGTCTTCACCCGCCCTACGAAAGGCCTAGTTATGGTCTACTTTCAGGCTGATAACCTGCCTGTGGTATGGGAAAGTAATTCCAGAACGTGAATCGTTGTGAGATTTCCTGCAAAAATTCTAGCGCTCATGAGAAAGTCCTATTATATTTAAGGTCATATTCCTTGAGATTGAGTTCAAGTAGAGAAACTTGGGCTGTTTTTTCCACTATCTGACCTCCCCTGTGCCCCACATCGACTTAAGAGAGGATCCTGCTCTCTCTTTCCCTCACTGGTCATATTTTCCCATCTCCTTCAGGCTGCGTGATTGGTCACTCATCCTTTAAGTGAAGAAGGATTAATGAGGATCATTTTGAAGTCTGTTAGAAGTGCTGGAAAGTATAGGGCAGCTTTTGAAATACAAGCAATCGATTTATGAAGCCTTTTGGAAAACACTAGTCAAGGTACAAGACATGAGCGAAGGAGAGATGCCCATGTAGACTGGGAAAACGTGCGCTGCGCGAAGCCCTTAGGTGTAATGTTAACCAGATGCGAAAGTACCTCTCAATGATTTATGATGTGCACTGATGATGGAGCACGCACCTTTCCGAGAGTGATTAATATTCTTGTCATAAACAGAAAGAAATGGGCAGCCTGCCAAGGAAATTTGTCTGTGAAAGCAGAAGACCAACTCAATTCACCAAGAGTGACTCAGTAATATGAGACTGATTGAACTCATGGATTCAGTGCAGATTTTTATTAAAGATAAGCTACCTCCAGGGAAAGGTGTTTCCATAAGCCGTGGGGGCCTCGTATAAAGGAGAATTTGGATGTGAAGAAGATGTGGCTGACAGAATGGATTTTTAGAGACTACTTGCTTTCCAGCCATTCGGTTTGGGTCTACGTAGTTATTTCAGAGCTTTGATTATTATATGATTATTCCTAACAGAAAGTCAAAAAAACATGAACCCTGTTGTCCCAAAGGCCACAAATCTATCCTTTGTAATGCTCCTGATGTGTTCTCAGGAAAAAGGGAATATATAACAACATGGTAGGTGTGAATGAATTGGTAGTCTCAGACCAATTACTGGACATGTGCATCACTCCAAAACAACATAAAACAAAACAAAAAAAGGTACAACTAGTACCTTCCTTATTGAGTTAAAAGTCAGTCTATCATGATGAGGGGAAAAAATTGATCTGCACAGAAAACATATGGCATCATTCAGATCACGGTAAGAAAATTTAGATCCTTTGTTCTGGAAATAGCCCCAGTGATTTTATTGGAATTATATACAAGTCAGACCTACGGTTTGGAACTGTAGGAAAATATTACGTGAGAGAGAACAAGAAAACAAACAACTAAATTTAACAAGTTATGTGTTGCAGAAATTAATTACCTAGCTGCAGCCCCCAGGGTGTGATCTCAGCACATCTGGCAAACAGCAATAGAAGTGTGCTTGTAGCCTACCTTGTCTTACATATTTATACACATCTCAGTCTTGATCTTTGCTTGGCTACAGAGTAATGCATATTTTTCATGGATAAAGCAGGCTTAATATCTAAGAAATACCTATTCCTCAACAAGGCTTTAGAACAGCCAAATGGTTAGACAATTTTTGAGGAACGGGCATCACTTCTGAAAGGAGAGCATAGAGGATGTGAAACTGTGTGTGGAAGGGTTCTCGGCTAAAGATAGACCACTGATAAAATGCAATGTGCTCAGTAAAGTTAGTTCCATACAGAACTGAATTCCTTTCTTGATATTCTTGAGAGACATGCCTCCAGATGAGTTAGGTAGGAATATAGCCCCAACAGAGACTTTGACATTTGTCTTTTTCCTCTGTTAAATTGTTATTTTCTAATGGATTGAGAAGTTTCTGCAGCACTGAAACAGAAAATAAGTAGTGTTACCTTCTAAGAGCTTTCTATCTACACTTTAGTATTTGGCTTTGGCAAACAGAGTGGGATTCACAGATCATACACCACTGCATAGAGAGATAGCACTAATGGTAATACTGATCGCTTCTCCAGCTGTGAGAAAAGAAGCCAGTTAAGAACTGCCCGTAAAACAGTGCCCTTTGGGTAGAAAAGGGAAGCAGCCAGAAAATATTTGCCACAAGAGGAGCCAGGAAGTGCCTCAACTACAGAATGAGTTGTAATAGTCAGACATAACACAGTAAAAGTCCATGGTGAAGGCCCAGTAGATGTCAGCTGTTAAGCTGAGAGCTGTTGGGCTGAAAACCAAAAGACAGAAAATCTTGTCCTGGCTTTCAGGATGAAAATGCCAACTTAAGAGACAGACAAGCAAACCCTGAGCCTGGTAAGGGCTGAAGGTTGAGCATAAGCCTTTTGAATTGTTCGAACTTCCAAGTCTTGTAAATAGACCACTGAATATGTTATTAAAATTCACCTTCCCTGTAGGAGAAGCCCTGGAATAGCTAAAGACATCAGAAATGGTCACACAGACACTGAGTCACACAAGAATCGATGGGCTCAGTTTGACCCAGCTGGAATTCAATAAGCCAGAGGCATTCCCTGAAACATCTGAATTTCTGGCTAACTATATCCAGAGGAATGTGGGAAGGAAGGCGAAGGACAGACTTGGAAGTGAATCAGGACAATGTTCTTAAATGTGTGGATGTGCCTGTCTTTAATCTGGTATATCTGTATATAAAGTTAAGGTGCTCAATAAGGGTCCAGAATCACTCCACCCATTTCAGTGTGTGCCTGTAGAGCCTAATCATGCCAAAGCAGTGCCATTGTAGTGCAGCTGCCAAAGCTAATGGCACCCTATGGCACCACACAATGCATTTGGAGACACAGCTTCCTCTAGCAGATCAAGTAGTTAATGCACCAGCTCTGTGATGATTTATTTATAACATACAATAAGAAAAAATAGATATAAAATATTTACTCTTAAACACCAGATTATAAAATGAAATGCACATGAAGCCTAAGCTTGAGGGTGTTCCCTGTGACATTTAGAAAAGGGACCTGAATTGAGAACTTGATGCTTTTAGTTACATTTAGAGATCACAGGTGTTTTGAAATGGGTGGGTAGAGCGCTTTGGCCTAAAGCTAGCTATGTGATACCCTGATCTTCCCCCCTGTCCTGTGGAACACAATGAGCTCGTTAGCAATGCCCTAAAATAAAGCAGAAGTTTTCCTGTCATCTTGAATTATGAGCTGCTCTAATGTTTCCAGGGGATGAGGAACATCTTATGTATTCAACAAAACAACAGGAATACCAGTCCTGTGCTCAGATTCCCTCAAAACCTTTTATAGTCTTTGATTTTCCGTTGCATCTTATGGTAAGAAAAAGAACATTTTGACTTTTATGCCTTCAAACCCATGGACATGTTGTCTAGCACTTCTTAAGTATTTATTGTATAAAAGAGGTGAGACCTTTGTGGTTTATACAAAGCAGAGGAATTGTTTCTCGAAAGATAGAGTAATATCAAAGATAACTTCTGCTGTTAATGAAACATGAGATCAACAAGAACAACAACTTCTAACGCTGATTGTTTCGGTCCAGTTTCCTAATGAAACGAGACTTACACGGGTTTTTTGTGTCCATTCCCCTTCATAATCACTCTTGAACCTAGTTCAATCGAATTTTCCAGAAACATAAAAGTCCCAGAGCTAAGAGTTCCCTACAATTTTCAGAAAAACAGTTTACCCAAAACAGTTTTGTAAAGAAAAATAAAAGAGACACGATGAGGGAGAGGGAAAAGACATGCTGATGACATGACAGGAACTAACGATGCTGACAGGAAAGCATTAGGGACCGTGCAGAGGAGGACTGGAGTTCTCATAGAGCCTGACCAGGGCCTGGTGTGAGGAGGGGGTAGGAGAAGGCTAGGGTTACTAAAGGCAGGAAGCCTCACGGAGCCAGATGCATTCGTTCTGATGCTCATAGAACAAGCAATATTTGATTTTATATTATAAATAAAATGAAGGGAGTCTTTTGATTAAAATACTAGTCATTTGAGGATATGCTGGCATTGCTAGCTTGGATTAGTGTTATCTGATGGAGATGCAAACATATGACATAAAATTTGCCCCCTAAATTCCTTATTTTCCTATTTTGGATCCAGACTGGAGACAATTCTATTATTAGGCTTATTCCAAGGAAATTTAAGAGATGCAATGTGATCATATTCAGTCTTGAATTCATCTGATGGTTGTCAGCTTGTCAAGAAATAAAACTAAAGAAGGAAATATGGGATGAATGGAAGGCTCCCTCAGTGAAAAACGTGGTTCTTTCTTGCAAAGGCATGAGAATCACTGATACCTTTCTACAGACTCCACTACCCCCAAACATCAACTAAAGAAATATGCTTCCTCCTTATTTATTTTTTGCTATGGTTGTACACACTGTCTCAATATCTTTCTACATAGAAAAGCTATGATATAGCAGTTGAAAATACACAAGTGTCCTTACATTGCTGGAACCTGTTCTGGCAGTGTCTAGCGGTGAAGGCGGACGGTGTTGGCTGGCTGTATCACTAGCAAATTACACTTTGTGGATAGAGATTACTAACTACAGTTTTATGTATGTGTTTTTCCTTAGAGAAACAGCTTTACATGTAATAGAATCTCCATACATTCTTCCTACACAGCATTTTATATACTTTGGTTTAATATAGTTTATTGACAAATCAATATTTGTTCTGAAGAAGGATTATTCTCCCTGTTTCATATCCAAAATACCTGAGGCATGGAAAAAATGAGTGACAAATTCAGGTTGTAATATCAATCCCAGACCCAACCCTGTAGTCCAAGAGTCTGCTCCCAAACTCAGATGTCAGTTCTCTGTTGTACTAAACACAACTATTTTCCAGATATCTACTATGAGTTGTGTTGTGTTGTTTCTCCCCACCAGGAACAGTTTCCTGATCAACTGATGTATCTGAAGTTATCCTTGGTATCTCTTCAGCAATTCTCCTAGCAGATGAATGTCTATAATAGCTTTAAGTCCTGTTCAAATTAGTGCAATCTGTGATCTGAATCAACAGAAATTCCTCCCCAAACTTCTCTTAATACATTTTAAAACAATGTTAAGAGACAAGTCAACAGAAAAGAAAGGACTACTGCAGCCCTTAGAAAAGCTGGTTCTGATTGTCTAAATCTAGCAATAAAAAGGCACCATAATACATTCTTCAATTGGTACATTTCCCTCAAGGTTTTTCATGCAATGAAAAGAGACCCGACTATCACTAAGGCCAAATTGACTCTTGTGTAAGAGCCTTGCCTAAGCTGTTAAACAGTACAATGATGGACATCACGGAACAATGAAATAATGATAGATTAATGATATAAAAGATCATTAACCATCATATTAATAAAAAAAGAGGATAATATGCCACAGTCCTTGGCTAAGTTTCATTGTGGGCAATTGCATCCCACTCACCAAGTGTTGCACAGCTTTCTTGTATACTAAGAGAATTGCTACTCGGGCTCAGCCCCAGAGGTAGGTGTGTTTCTGTCTGTGTAACATGACAGATGGCTTGAAGTCCTTCGGGACCCTTTGCATTTAACTCATGGAGCAGTACAGGAATTCAAAGGAACAGATGTTCCTGTAATATCTGGGAAGAAGATAAGCACCCCCATTTACTTTTAAGATAAATACCTTCGATATTCTCAAATTTCTCCACAGATACTAAAAGTATTTTTAATACAAATATCATTGCTTTCGTGATTTAGAAGGCATTTACCGTTGGCTGGATTTTTATTAGATTATTTTTTAATCTAGTTGCTAATATTAAAAACAAACTAGATTTTAGACAGGAAAAGGAGGACAGAAGAAATAAATAAATCTTTATGTAATGTAACAGGAAAATTTCCAGCCATGGAGTAGTCATATATGCTAACTGCAAATCACCTAGTGGGTTGTGGTTTTTTTTTTACAGTGAAATCCACTATACTGGTGGAACATAAAAATTTACGCCACTTTTAGTGCTTTAATGGCTTTTACCACTAGATGGCTGAAGCGAGAGCTTCGACACGATAATGAACCTGCCCTTGCTGCACATGGGTCAAACACACCCTGGATTATCAGAAAGTTAGGCATTGCCATTAGAGTTAACACTGCGAATTTATATGCTTAAAACCAAGATATTCCTTAATACAAAAAAGTGCAGCTTTGAGATACTTCTATGCCTTTTTTTCTCTTTTTTAAATGACCATTGTTACCTTTTCTGAAAGCAGTAACAACTTTCCAAATACTGAGTTTTGTAGTAAGTCATTATATTTCATCACCTATGTTAGTGCAGAGATTTCTGAGCAAATTGCCTCCAGTTTGGCTTAAGACTAGAAATCACCCTGAAAAAAATAGTGTGCAACTTCTGTCCTCTATTATATATCATTTCTTGTGTTTATTAGGCCAGTGGCAAAGCACTGTAATAATGTTCTAGCAACTGAATGGGGGCATCTGAAAGAGTGTAGCCCAATTTACAAGCTCTAAGCCGTCATATATCACACTTAGGTGAAGTAGTGGAAAAGCTACACAACTTTGCTTGACAAAATCCACAGTGATAGTTTATTTTAGCCCTGCGGCCAACTTCCTGCTAGATTTTTTATTTGTCCCTGTGATCTTGGCCCAAAGTTCCAGATTTCTATTTCCAAGAAGCATGGGCTGGTTGAGAGTGACCTTCCATGTGAACATGTATGTTCTGCCCAGACGCGTGCACTCTTTAGCATGTTTCAGCTCAAGCCTGTTCCTTTTGGGTCACAAAAGGAGAAAGATAAACAGTCTTCGTGCTGTTGTAGAGATACAGAGCCAAGATCTGATCCAACAGTTCAACTTCATGGGTTTTTTATATAGCGTATAAATTACCAATCCAGCCCACAGTTTAGGAAATTAAAATATCATTCAAGATGTAAGCAACACAGATCAGGAGGAAACAGAAGGAAATTCTGTGAACTTCTAGCATTGTGGCACATTACAGCTACTCCTTTCAACATCATGGTGTAGCACACTTCTCAACAGGACATAATAACCACATTGTGCACACAACCTAGGTCTGGAGTTATATGCACAAAAAAGAACAAGGCTGTTTCATAAGATATATGTTTAGTCACTGCTGGACATATCTCCGAAAGGCAAAATCATCTGTGAAATATTGTGAACCCAACTTCATGTAGTTTTAGCTGGGATTTGGCAATCTTTACAAGTTGGGTTGCAGGATCCAGCATAGACACATCTCTAATGTGTCAACACACAGACACCACATCTAAACCCTCAAATTGCCCGACTGATTTTTCAAGAGACTTGTCCAGTTGTTGCTGTGAATCACCCATCGTGACCCTGGAGGGTAAAACAAAAGGCCACCTAAGGTGATCTAGAGAGTGAACCTCACAAACTTTCAGGGAGAATGAGGAAGCTCCTGGTTTAAAATAATCTTTGTCCCCCTTGTTCTGCCTCTTCAGTCAAGGGCTTGGCAGAAGATTTTCTTTCAGTAATTTTTTAAAGTATTGAATATTTATTTTCAATAAGTAGTTTACTGAAAAAAAGAGTTTACAAAGCTGTTGCTTCTTCCTGGTGGCCTGACAAGCAAGATTATTATTTTGGCATTGTTTTAGGACTTTGCAGTTCCATAGTCACAAAGAAGGTAAAAAATTGCTTTGTTCTTAAGGTGACATCAAATTCCACTGGATTCAATGGACAGCTACCATAAATAGGAGTGAGAATTAGATCATAATTTTTGAGGCACGTTTATGTTATCCTCAGTCCCAAATGAGTCTGTATTGCAGAAATGCATTTAGTGGCGTAACTAAGATTTTAAGCATGTAATTAATTTCTGAAGGTGATACTGTACTATTAAGAACAGGATTTTGTTACCTTTTAGTAGATGGTAAAAACAAGATCTCTTAGATTGAATCTGTATGATCATATGAATTTAAAGTAACACATACATGATTATTTTTCAAAATGGATCATAAAATACATATTCATTTATAAGCTCTGCATGCATGACACCTAGGAAAGAGCACATCCCTATTGCAGTGTATCAGCAGCAAAGAGAAGGTCAAAAATGGAATTTAAATAAATTGCATTTTTAAATCACTGGTATGTATCACTGATGAAAATTTTAGCTTAGGGTGTAGTTTGCTTCAGCAAGACTGAAACTTGGTAAAGAGAATTGTATATGGCTGTGTTGACTTTGTAGTCCTCTAAAAGGATTATACTATATTTAGACACTATTCTGAGGGGTATTATGGGAAATTTTGAGATTAGATCTATAGTAATAAGAAAAACTGAGCTAAGAACCACTCCTGTAATTTTTCATCTCTTTCAATTAACTTGTTGAAATAGCTCAGTCAGAAACTTGTAAAAAGGAACTATTTATAGAAACAAAAGGGTAGGTAAGGACTCAATCCTTTAGCCTTCACACAAGCAAAAGAAAAAGAAAATCTTATTAAGCAAAGAGAATTGTATTTAATTACAAGATTTCAGGATTAAACAATAAGCTTTCTGCTCTACATGAAAAACTGCAGGCATCTGCAGCATCCTGCATCATATCATGTCATCCCACAGATATTCTTAGAACTTTCTCAGAACCACATTTTTTACTGGGTGACTTTTGACTGAATCTCTTTCCTTCCAGACAATACATGAACATTTAGCAGTGATATCTGGACTAGAATTTTCTGCATAATGTCCTGTTTCACCTGCCACTGACACCAGTGGAAAGAACTCACAATGATTTCACTGAAGTCTGAATTAGGCCTTTTGTGAGATGAGTCTGTCTGTGACAGGCGCTCATTATAGAAATAATTATTTATAACAATTTTGATAACATATATTAATGCTATGCATTGTTTTTTCTAGAAATGGCTTATTCTACCAAGATTAAATAACTAATATATAGCTATTAGTGCATGACAAGTCTGTACATGTTTTATAACACTAATGACATTAGCTTTCTGCTGCTTTTATTAGTGCCTCATGTGAAACCAAAACAGCTGAGCTTGATCAGGATGTGACTCAGTGATATCTGGATATAATGTGTGATAGACATAAAATTTCTACTTCAGATGGCTACAGCAGCAGCATAGCCATGATAGCATTTTACTATACCAGGGTTGTTTGCTATTTTGTGTATTTTATCCAATTAAGGACTAACTAGTTCTCCTCTAGTAAGAGTCTATACGCAGGAATCTCTCATCTGGCCTTTAAATCAATTTTTGTGTGATATGATAAATTATGTATCTTTCCCAAATCAGTTATCATTTACTTACTAAGGGCTATTATTTTGCTAATAATTATTGCTGCTACTTAGTAGAATCAAAAGCATGCCAGTGTAGAGGTTTCTAAAATTAGGACCAGAGCTCCTTGTATATAGTGTGCAAATAAACAAAGCACCCTTGCCCCACAGACTTTACAGTCTCAAATTCCAGCTCAGAAAAGCACTCAACACTTTTCTGAAAGGCTTCTGTTACGGAATCCAATCCCATCTCATCCCTACTAAACAATTTCCTGTTCCTGCTGCCCCTCAAAAAAATCTGCAATGGCACGCTGGAGCCATGAAACACTGGGAAGACTGGCTTATGTAACTGTGCAGCTTTGCATGTACCAGGAAAAATCCATTCGGCAGTGTAACGGTAATGAAGATGCTGTGCTGACACCAATGCTGAAAACCACATTCAGTACCTACCATGATTCAGAAATCAGCACTGTGTTATGATGCTAATGAGCAACATTTCAATTAGCTATATTTTAAAATCATTTTCTACTCTAATACTTTGTAGTTCTTTTTCAACTTTGAAAGGAAATACTGAAATTCTACGTGGGTTAGTCATTATGGGAATGTCAATATTAAAATAATTGGTCTTGTATAAACGTGCTTTGCTGCTGTAAAACTTCATTAACCCTCCACCAGAGGGCAACATCAGAAAAAAATATTTATGTAAATCCAAAGAGCAGTTGCTTTTAGGATATTGCAGCTACAACACATGTTCTCATCAGGAAGTCTTACTTTTAAAATATGCTGTTTACATTTTGTCACCAACTAGGGAAGTGAAGGAGCTTAATAATTTTAGAAGGATTTGTTTAGAGCAAAATCTATACCTTTTTTTAAATTAAAAAACAAATCTACAGAAACTTTAAGATTAACATGAAGCCTAAGAGAAATACAACGATTATGATTTAGAAATAAATACTACGTTTTGCATCTTCAATCTACTTCAAAGTGATTAAATTCAGAAAATTACTGCTAGATTCTGGAAAGAAAAAGAATTCTGTTCAGAATGTGTCCAGCTCATTCCAGTGCTGTAAATACCACAAATCAAGTCCAAATGTTATGCTGGCCTACTCGGGGGGCATGAAAGCAGAGTACACAAAAGATATGGAAAATATTAAATGTTTAAGAGAAAGCAGTCACTAATGGATGCCTAATATGATATAAAATAAGCTGTGTGAGTAAAAATGGATATAGAGATAAATATACCTTTAGAATAGATGTTATCTATTTATAGCAAGAGCGGTATTATTTGTAGTTAATGCCCCCTTTCCCCAGAGTGCGACCGGCTGCACGAAGGCCACGTCCTTCCTCCACGCAAACAGGGCCAACGGATCAGCGACGCTCGCCCCGACGTGCGGCAAACCCCGCGGCGCGGCGCTGCCCGCGGCCTCGGGCTGGCCCCCGAAGAGGGGGGCGACGATGGGCCCCCACGGGGCCAGTTCCCCGCGGACGCGGGCGGGAGGCGGGGGCGCGGCTCCCCGCGGGCTGCGGAGCGCGGTCCGCCCCCGCGGAGCGGAGTGGGCGCGGTGCTGTCCGCGGTGCTGAAGGGGGCAGGCGCTGTCCGCGGTGCTGAAGGGGGAGCGGCGTCCTGAGGGTGCCACTCGCCGCTTCCGCCGCCGCCTCGGGGCGCGACCTGCGCGGCCGCGCTGGGAGCAGCGCAGCGCTGCGCGGGTGGGCGGGCGGGGGCAGCGCGGACACTCCGGGGCTCCTCGGCGTCCGAGGGATTTAACCAGCGGCTCCGGGGCGCGGGGGACTTCGCAGCTGCCTGCCTAGGGCGGCGAATCGCACCCCTCCCCCTCCAGCTCTACAGCCGGGGACGCCGCCAGCGCCAAACCGAGATTGCTTTGAAACGCTCCCGGCAAAGGGATCTCCGTCCCCTCCCAGCCGGGCATGGCACTGCCGCCACCCGCCACCACTGAACCCTGCAAGGCCGAGGAGACTTTCTGACCGTGCCTGGCAACTCCGCGCTGCCGGGAAACCCGGGGGCTGCCTGCAGTGCTCTCAGACTCCCCGCTCGCCGCCGCACACAGGCGCGCTCCCTCGCCCTCGCCCTCTCCCCCCCCGGCTCCGCACGCCGTCTCTCCCTCTCTCTCTCACACACACAGGCGCGCACGTTTTCTCTCGCTCTCCCTTTACCCGGAGGTGCACTGATAGCCATTTAATGGGGGGAGGAAAGTTAAGAGATTAAACCAATATGAACCATCGTTGCTCGTAGCAGTGCCCTATCCAGAGCAGAGCAGAATCCAGCGAGCACCCCTGCAGGAATGGAGTCGGTAAAACAAAGGATTTTGACCCCTGGCAAGGAGGGATTGAAGAATTTTGCTGGAAAATCGCTTGGTCAACTCTACAGGTAAGACTGAGACTCTTATAGGACTCTACTTCTTAGCAATAATTGGAAGCTCTTAATCGTCAGCTGCTGAAGGAGGTCGAATGGTTTGGGGAGGTTATTGGTGGAGGGCTGGGAGCTGTTGAGATACTGCTGATATAATCTGAATACTGGAAACTAGTGCTGAAACCTCTCAATATGGCACCCTCGTAACTTCTCTATCTGATTCGTAGATGGTGTCAGTCAATATGTACTGAAAGATTACCCCATCTTTCTCCCGCAAAAACAGGATCCCGTCTTGAAATCATAATCAGGAGAGAGCAGCTCCCCGTATTTTTGTTCTGTGTTAATTTTGCAATGCAGTCACAGGATCTTTCCCCCTGCCTTACCAATCATTAAAAAAAAAAAAAAAAATAATCTTTCCTGGTTTCGATTAGTCTTGTCCCTTGTGTAATTCGTCGTCAGAGGAAGATAAATATGGAGATGTATAAATAATTGATAGCCGAACGATTTTTTTTTCTCCTCAAGCTGAAACATATAGAGGGATGTGTTTAATTATTTATCTGTCTGCATTGAGAAGCATCCACTTGTCTTATAAGTAATACACAACTGCAATTGCTAAACTCAAAAGCATCACTCAACGGTATGTTTCTGGGTGTACAGAACATTTCTATCATCTTCGAGCCCTGTACACACAGCTAAACAAGCCCAAATTCTCGCATACCTAAAAAGTGTATGCACTAAAGTTGACACATCGTGCTCCATCCAACCTGGCGACTTTAGTGACCTCCAGGACGTTTGAGAACAGTCTGTGAAATTCCAATGTATTTTCGATTGTTCCTTCTGCTAGAAATTGCTCCGAAGTTTGGGGTTTTTTTTTCGAATTACAGATTAAAGGTAACTGCGGATTTATCTTCCTAGGGTAGGTCACATAAAAGTCTTTTTTCCATACCTATGCGGCAGTGTTGGGCACAGGCACAAGGCTGTTCTACAGCGTGAGTCACAACTTCTGCTGCCATTTTCAGGGACAGGGACATATCAATGAGGTGATAAAGACAACATTAAGATTTCCATTTTAGTAGGAAGGGTACAATTTTGAAAAACCAAAAGCAAAACCGAAGCCTTCAACAACGCAGTGAATATCCTGCAGGTTTTGGTCATATTTAAATCATTTTCAATGGTCAGAAAAAGAAATATTGATAATGCAGAAAAACTGCTTAAAATATAATTAAGGAAATGAACCTCTTTCTCGCACTAAAAGCCTCTAATGGATATAAATAAAACGCTCATGTCTACTGCTTTTTATACAGTCACCCAGTGAATAATGGAGAAACGGTGTTTGTATTTTCCAGCAAAACTCCATTTGAACTCCCCGCCTTGATTAACAGATGTGCGAATTACTAATCTTTTTCAAGGCACGGATCTGAACTATTTTGTTTCCGATTCTTAGAATTAAAATAGTTTTCCTCTCCCTTATACCTCAGTGTCTTCCCGAAGACAAGAAGCCCGTTCAGGGAGAAGACACTTCTACATCATTCTTTATTCGCACGAACGAATTTTGAACAGAAAAACGTGGGTTTTTATTTTATTCACAACTTTAAGATATTTCTTAATGATGCGGTCTTTAAGCATAGAAATAATTCTCCCAGCAAAGAAAAATTGGGAGGATTTCAACTCAGGAACTGTTGAAGGAAATCCCCGTATTTTCTCCAAAACACCGAGACCGTTTTGAGCCTTATTCTGCTAATTGTTACCGCCCCATTAGCCGGCTGAGTTAACCTCAAAGAGATGCACCTCAGAGGAAAATTTCTGACGTGAGAAAACACTCCTAGAGCAGGGGTGAGGGCAGCAGTAGGGGAGTCCGGAGTGTCGGGAAATGGTCACATATTCGCTTCCCAAGACGATGGAGCTAGGATGGAAATGATTAGTTTTTCTATCTTTTAAATATCTCAGTGACCTCAAAAGATTAAGAGATTCAGCACGGGACACTTGTTCGATAAACCCGATCTTTCTCACTACCGACACAGCATTTTTAAAGCTTTTCCAGCAAAGAAGAAATAAACCGAAATGTTCTAAGTCACCTTTCGTGGATGGAAGGTGTTTTTTTTTGTCGGTATTATTCTGTTGATTCGAAATAGCCGCAAATACCCACTCCCCTTCAGATTCCTGCACATTGTTTTCTAGGAGGTAGGATTCTCATGTGAAAAAAAAAAAAAAAAAAAGGAGTGGGGGCAATGAGATCGAGCTTAAAGCCGATCTGGGAAGGTTAAACCTGCTAAGCGATCACACGTTCACACCGTGTAGCTGAGCAGATGCGATCTTTCGGGCAGACTTCTCCGGAGCTGCCAGTTCTCTGAAGACGGTGATGTTTTCTTCCACTGCATGTGACAGCCATTTTGCAAATCTAAAATAAGTAGCAATATCGCCCCCCCTCCCTTTCTGTTAACATTTCTTTTGTTCCCAGACCAGAAGCGAGATGTACACCAAGATCATCCCCCTTGGTGTCTCTTAATACAGCAAGGAGGGAATAAAACCCTCTCCAAAAGCCTGTTTCGGTTTCCACCCTGTGCCTCTTGGGCTACCCAACATGGCGCCTCTGCAGTGGTTACAGATGATGTCTTCTTAATGCGTCCTACATATTTAAGCCAAAGTCTTTAATGATAGATGAGCAATTCCCAGCTAGAGCTCCTCCCTGGGCTTCTGCGGCGGGGTGGCGGGGGGAGCTGGGGATGACTAATCGTGACTCCCACAGGTCATTGCTAAAGAACAGTTGGAGGTGAATGGAAAACAAGGAATAAATCCTCAAATCAATCCAAACCGAGCCAAAGGGGCGGGGGGAGCGGTGAACTTAAGCCTTCAGCTCCCCGAAGTGGCTGTGCGTTCAGGCGGCCGGGGCTTGACTTTCCCTTCTTGTGTCGGGCAGAGTCCTAGAGAAGAGGCAGAAGCCCGGGGACACCATCGAGCTGACGGAAGATGGGAAGCCCATGGAAATGCCCGAGAAGAAAGCCCCGTTGTGCGACTGTACCTGCTTCGGGCTGCCCCGGAGGTACATCATTGCCATCATGAGTGGACTGGGATTCTGCATTTCCTTCGGGATCCGATGTAACTTGGGAGTGGCCATCGTGGATATGGTCAATAACAGCACCATACACCGAGGAGGAAAAATTATCAAAGAGGTGGGAAGCCTTCCCTCGTAAATCCCATGTCCTCCCAGTACAACTCCCAGGTCAAGCACCTTAGCGCAGGCGAGACGGGCTCGGAGGGTTTCGCAGCCTTTCCCCCCGCGCTCCGCTCCAGCCCGCGGTGCTCCCCGGCCCGGGGCGGGCGGCCCCTCGCCCTGCCCGGCCCCCCTCGCCCCGCCCGCCCCCCCCCCCCCCCCCCCCCCCCCCCGCCGCCCTTTGTAGACGGAAACCCCGTTCTTGGAGGAGAAACAATTTTTACCGATTATTCCTATTTTTTCTTTTCTGTTCCCAGCCCAAAGCCATTTTGCGGTATTTATTTGCGGGCAGATTTTTTTCCCTTTTGCACACAATCTTGAAAGACGCAAATATCTCGTAAAATAAATGTAGGGGATGGGGGAAGGAGGGCGTCGAATAAGCGACTGCCAGGGGATGCGCCGCGCTGTAACGGAGACGAGGAGGTTGTGCTAGAATGTTTGAAAACACCAGAATGAAAGAATTTGCGTTGATAAAAGGCGTTAAATGATAAGATACCTTTTAAGGCGGGCTATAGCCTAGCGAGGTGAATGCTAAACACAGATGAGCGTTAAATACACAAATCCGGAGACAAACCAATTTACACAGGCAAGAGGTGGGTGCTTACAGCCACGGCCGTGTGAGCAGGGAGGGCAGGCGATGCCTCTGCTCCTCCTCGGACAGCACCGGGCCGGGCAGCGCAGAGCCGGAGAGACGCGTCCCGGCCCCGCTGTCCCGGGCCGGCCCCGCCAAGTGCCACCGCCGGCGTTAGGAACCCCCTCTTGACTACTCGGTATGAAGTTACTGCGGGTGAATGCTTTAATCTGGCACGATTACAGCCTTCCTCTTCTCTTTCTCTCCTTCTCTCCCGGTTCCTTGCATTGGAAGAAAGCGAAGTTTAATTGGGATCCTGAAACAGTTGGCATGATCCACGGCTCTTTTTTCTGGGGATACATAATCACTCAAATCCCCGGCGGGTATATCTCGTCCCGGCTGGCAGCTAACAGGTAACGACGGTCTAAATAGCCCCAGGGTCCTGTACGAGTCCGAACGGGAGGCGGCCGGGGAGCGGGGGGCGGCGGAGCGGGGAGCCCACTGCACCCGGGGCTCCCCTGCACCCCTGCAGCAGCCCGCCCCTGGGTCAAAGGCAGTCGCGTTAAATAAGGAAGGAACACTTGCATGAGATCTGGAAACGCAGATGTGATGATGTGTTGCTCGCCTATCTTCAAACTACCTTCTGATTTTGCGGAGGATAGCTCCTGTTGGTAGCTTTTTCCTTTAAAAAGCCGTTTAAGGAGGTCGTGGCAATGATATTCAAACAACCCGTATTCAGAGGCAAATTCAAAGATTCATTATTTCATCAAAGCTTGAGAGATTTTTTTTCCATGATTGAACGAAAGAACTTTATAATTTTTGTTTTAATGAAAACCATCAGCAGGAATTTTCCATTAACGCACAAATGAATTTAGAATGGTCGAAAAACATGTTTCAATGAGACTTCCACAATGAAAAGAAAGTGCAGATGGTGCGGGGACTTAAGGACTCGTTTCTATGGTGTCTGGCAATTTTTCAAGCACCCAGGGTGCGATTCTACCTGTTAATTAGATCCACTGAGTATTCAAAACACGAGGCTTTCACGTCCATGCTTAATGCCATAGGCTCATCGTTTGCAGAAGCAGCGAAGGTCCTAGTGCCACTCTTCAAAACAATAACAAACTAAGTGCAAATGGATACTAAAATCAGCAATATATACCTTTAATTCTCGTCAGGAGTGTGCAACATCAAAGGTAGGCCTGGATAGGCAGAGGCGCTTTGCCTGGTGAGCAAGCTTACTCGTGTTTGTTTAGAAAGAGGGGGAGGAGAAAGGGGAGCTACAGCAAAAATGCTCTATCCAAGATAAATACCTTTTAGACAGAGACCTACATTAAAAATAATGAGTATTTACTAATGGAGAGATGCTCTGTAACCGAGATAACCCTCATATCCCTCCGTTTAATGCAAATAAAACAAAGTACAACATTTAATTAATTGGGGTATCTATTGCCTGTCTGTTTACAAGGGCCATCTTTCTGATAACGGATCAGAAATGTGAAAGGCTGTGTCAAATAACAATTAACAGCCAGTTAAAGGGTTCTTTTCCTTTTCTCCCCCCTTTAAGCATTTTTGCATCTTTACACAGTCTGTAACTCCTCAGCTTTAATTGGAGTTTTGCTTGAGTAAAGACTGCAGACTTTGACTCAGAGAAAAAAAACCCTGTCTTCATTCACCGGAGCAACATCAGTAAAGTCATTTGAATCAATCCAGATTTAAAGTGCTGCAACTACAAAGATTTGCAAGACAATGGCAGGGCCATTCCCAGGAAAAGTCAGTAGCAGAAACACACAACCTGGCATATGCAAATCAAATTTTCCTCCTCTTCACAAACATTTACATTTACAACAGTAAATGATGACTAGTTCCAGTTACTAACCTAAGTGTATTTTGACTCAGCAATTTTCACAGATTAGTGGTTAGTTATTACTATTGTGGAAGCCTCTGAGACAACTCCAACACAAGGCAAATGACTATGTAAATCACAGATTCAATTAAGGAACTAGCTATGACATACATGCCAGTAATAGCAAATAGTAAAATTAGATAGATAGATAAGATAAATTGATAGTGGCTGTGATTTATATTTAGTTCGTAGAAAAAAATGGCAGAGAATAGAGTGCTGAGTGGTTAGAAGTAGTGGTTGGGATAACAGGGTATTGAGAAGGTGAAACTACAAGCTAGTTCCTGAATGCTACAAAGAGATTTTGACATCTACATCTTCAACTTAAAATGAATGGGATGACCGTAGGGTAAAGCAGCACCAAAATAGGGTGCAAGCCTTGATGTCCATATCCTTTCCAAGAAACTGCAGGAGAAAAAGTCAGACAAGTGAGTACACAGGCCTGGATGCCTTCAGCACGGATAGAATATGAGCTACTATAAAAGTCTCTGCTGATTTACATGTCTTGTGCTACAGCCACAACTGGTCCCTTCACACTGGATGACAGCCAAGTAACTTTTTTTTTGTTTTTTTTTACAAACCTCATTGAATGTCTTTGTGGCATCAATGGTTTCCTTTGTATTCAGAGCAAGTCTGAATTTATAGAGAAAAACAAAGTTCAGATGTGCTCTACATAAAAAATAATAGACTCTAGAATAGCATCGCCAGATTCAGGATGATCTGTGAGAAACTCAGTCTTGAGCTCAAGAAAAAGGGAGATTTTCAAGAGGTTCATTCCCTGGAAGGGAAGGAGATAATAATTACATGGAAAAGATAGAATGAATGAAAAAATGACTCCAAGATGCTCAGAGGAAGGAAATTGGGAGGAAGGGTAAGGTGTGCTTTGTGAGCTTAATTTGTTATTGACAGGGAGCTGCTGAGTGTATGGCACTGAGTTTGCTTGACATTAAGATTCAGTCTAGCAACCAATTATAGAGATTGGTTTGACATCATTAGAAATTTTCTCTAAGGTATAACACATGGAAGAAACGACCCTCTTGTGGTATCAAGAAAACCTTTCTACACACACTGCATTAATTTCAAACTGGGCTGAGACCCTTTATTTTGATTCTGCCCCCATTTTAAAATGCTTACTGCCAATCAAGGATTAGCAACCCTGAGCTCTGAACTCTCTAACATATTTTCTTCAACTGACTCTGTCAGTGGGTAGCGTTTTACTGAGATCCTTTGCTAATTGTAGAACTCAAGGCTGCTGCTGCATGGTTATTCTGTTCTGCCTTGACCCGCTGCTCTTATCATGCATAGCTCCCCACTACTTCTGACAGATCAGATTTGGTGATTTACAGATTTACAAGTAGTAAATGGAGTTTCTCAGGAATTTGCACTTGATAGCTTGGGTCTCAATTTATCTGATAATTTTCCATCATAGAGTATTTTCAGCCCAACACTAAGAAAAAAATACTTAAAAGAGGTGTATTTACTCTGCTGTAGTACCAACAAGATCAAACAAAACCACGTTCAAAAATTCCAGAGAACATTCAGCAACAACACATCTCCCGAGCAATTACATCTCAGGTGGGCAATAGAAACTGGGCTGGTATGTTACAAAGGTCAGTGCTCCCAAACACTTTCAACCTCAATTGACTTCCATAGGAACAGAGAACCTTCAGTACATTGCAAGACAACATTATTTTTCAAGAGACACGGATTGGGCCTGAAGTGCCCCCTCATTTGCAATCAGTGAAGCTTTAAACTTGCATCCCTTGAGTAGTGTGTGAAAACAGAAGAGGATTCCCTTTTGCTACAAGGCTAGAGACCTCTTCTCCCAGAGGAGGATCCACCTCTGGAAGATGCTGGTATGAAACCACTGTTCAACCAACCACAGCAGACTGGAGGAACAAAGGAAGCACAATGAGGAGTCCCACGGGTAGGGTTTATTACAGCTATACCTTTTCTCAGGGTTAAGTTCTCAATGAACAATGAACAATCAACCTTGCCATCGATTAAGCATGACACGATGAGAGCAGGGAGTATTGAGCAGGCTCTAGTAGTTTAGAGAAGGCATCTTGTCACATGGACATCCAGGTTTGCAACTAATCTGGGTTATTTCTCCTATTTGAGCATAGGTACAGCCTTACACTAAAAAAAGTGCCCTTCTCCTCAGGCTGCAGTATACTGGGAGTAGAATTCATGGTCCCCGCAGAGATGTTTACATAACTGTCTTTATCGAGAGCAAATCAGCTGTGATTCAGAGCTTTTGAGACTGTAGGGGTGTAGGGGCAAGAATAGACAAGCAGATTCCAGAGACAAATCCAAAATAATATAAATGATTATTGCTTACAACCCTTTCTTATTAGTAATAGAAAAGCTTTCTCCCCAAAAGGTGAATGAAGTGTGAGACCTTTTTTTTTTTTTTTTGAGATTGTTTGGGATTCAATGCTATGTTTTTTACTAAATAATAGTGGATTTTGACTAGTGTGAACAGGGTTTTCAGGAGGAAGGAACTAAGTTGCTTTTGTATAGTTTAAAATAATTTTTCCTTGAAAAATACAAGAAAAGATGAAAATTCAAGTGTGATGCCCTAATACCATGTATCCACACTATATAATCAGCTGAGCTATTACTCATTATGGCAGTTAATGCCATTTAAAAGCACATAAATCTCATTTGAATGCTTTTAAACTACAGGTTTTAATGTCAACATTACAGAGGTTCCCACCAGAGGGGTTGTCATTACATGATTACGATGCAATGTGAACAGAAAGGGTATGAAATGCTGACAGTCCTCCAACCCCACCAAGTCTTAATTTCTCCTTAGTCCATGAAAAGAACTTTGGCTAGGGCTAACCAGAATTCATCTCATCTTGACAAATTTTAAAAAAACAATCATCATTCTCAGGGACTGAAATCTTATTAAAAGAAAGAAAAAGAAATTTGTGGTTTGATGTTTCCCCAATTCTATAATTGAAAATTTGATTTAAATGGAACGCGATGGCCAAGGTGTTTAAATGTCCTAAAACAAGGCAAGGAATGTAATATTCTGATATGAAATTCAGAAATGTAATTTCATAATCATGTTCTTTTGTAGTATCTTAACTATATTATAAAGAGATTTTGCTGTTCTGATGCTTTGAAAACAGCAAACTGCAAACTGGTGCAGCTTTTCTTGACTATGAGCTCCTCCAGGAAGATATATACTGTTTAACTGAGTGAGTTAACAAGCACTTCAAACCCCAGGTATATTGTGTCATTCCCAGAATATGCATATCTCTGCCTGTCTGCTGTATAAGGACCCCAGGTTACTTGGGGTATTTGTGTGGCTCATCACATGCTGTGATGAAATGCCTTCTTTTTGTATTTTGCACAACCAAGTGAGTGCCTGTAACTGGACCAGTGTTATTTATCACACTGGGAGACTGATGGTTAACCATCTAGTGCTTATGAACCCTTCAAAGTTATGATGCTGCTGAATAGTCCTTAAACAAGATCTACTGTGATCTTTACATGTCATCAGCCATTTTGGGAATATGTATAAATGCTGATAAACTTGTGGGTACAAAAAGGTCCAGACAATCAGATGATATATTAAATACCAGTTGGTAAACTGGGTTCTGTTCAATATATACAACATTCAAGTGCAAAGTAATATCAGGTAGTGGGGAACCACCCTGGAAACCAGTCATGCTCAGTGGGATATTAAGCCATGCTGAACTAGAAACCCATCATGAACTTCCAGTGTGGTGCTCTAATAAGGAAGTCGATGTAATCCTGGGGTATTTATTTTTCTGGTTTTAGTGCAGTGAGTGTATTTAGGTCAATGACACTGACCTTGGATTGTTACAGGCAATTTGGGTACATGCGTATTAATATGAGTGTTGAAAAATTAGAGATATTTTTAGAGATCTTTATTTAAAAGATGTAGCATATAATGTCACATAGTGAAAGAAATAGCAAGAACTATGTATTCAGTGTATCAGTATATAAAAAAAAATTACTAGGATGTAGTTCGATTACAAAGTATGAATGTAACTCCACTGGAAAAAATTGCTGGGTATAAATGTGTGTTTCAGTCTCATAGAAATATATAACAAGAATCAGCAAATGAAAACCAGATAAATTAAAAAAGCATAAATAGTAACAATAATGACTAGTCACCACTGGTCCAACCAGAGAAATTATATGCTAGATTCTTTGGGTGTTAAATTCCTGTATTGGAAGTTCTATTTTAGCTATTATAAATAAATGTTTTCAATACAGGGATAATTAAGCGAAATATAAGGGCTAATCAAGTGAAACATAAGGGTTAATGCCATAGCAAATATCAGGCTAGATGGCCTTAAAACTAATCCCTTGTTTTGTCTTTAACCTAGAAATACAATAATTTTATTTAAATTAATATTTCCTATTCCACATTCACGCTATTTCAAAGCTGCAGCTGTCTGTGAATAAATTACCTGCTGTGCTGTCACACATATATGGAAAGGTGTGAAACTACTGTTTTTTACCACCTCATCTCAGGATAATTTAAATATCATTATACTTTTAACTTCTGATACAATGTTTAAAAATGCTTTAAAAAAACATGCTGAAAATCTGTAATAAACCCCTTGCCCTATCAAAAGCATTACCAAAATGCTGTGGTAGTATCTCCTCACTGATTTCCTAGGTGAAGAGGTTGAATACTGTAAATCAGGAAAGATTCTCTGAAATTAATGGGTCATTGTTAGATTACACAGGATAAGGAATTAATTCCCAAGTTTGCAATTACATATTTAAAATAGAAATGCAGGTTTCAACTGTATGTACCAAGTACTGCTTCAAAAATAGATCTGAAACAATCACAGACTTTTTTTTGGTAAAACAAAGCTGAGTGACCATTTTAGCTCATTTATGTATACTCAAACATTAGAACTCTCTTACACAAAGAAATACAAATGGCAGAACACAACGACATTTTTTAAAAAATTAAAGTCACCTTATAATTCTATGATAATGACATATATTTCTCGTTACCTGTTAAACAACAAATCCTGGCACTATTCATATTAAGAATCATCACTACATAACTATACTAAATTTCTCTACAATGCAATTATCTCTCATCTATGTTGAACTCTTCATCATTGTCTCTTTCTAACCTGAATGAAAATATATAAATCAGCCTTTCACTTCAAATCAGTCTTTGCTTTTAAAGTGCCATTCATCTTGTTATTAAGGGCTAAATCCTTCTTCCCAGCGAGTAATCTGATAGGATTATTTGCATGAATAAACTGAATGATATTTCAGACAACTCTATGGCAGTGCATCTCATCTCAGGGTCCCAAAGATTTTCACTGGAATTGTGTCATTAATGTGTCACTGAAATCAGAATATTTCTCCCTAACTCAACCTTAATGACAACAAGCATAAAAAATGTAAGGCAAAGTATTGGTTTAGAAATGAAAGTCCAAAGATTTCCTAGAACTTTACATCTTTACATTTTCTTGGTTTAAAGAGAGAAATTATTTACTTTCCTTTAGCACGTAGACATATTGTGTGGTTTTTTGATTTGCAAACAATGTATAATTCACAGCATGACCAGGGGATTTGTGGATGGTTAGACAAGAGCCAACTTCTCAACTTCTGAAGACATAAACTGACCTTGCACTGTAAGAGAGAACCCCTGACGTTGTACTTGCCAACCCCACCTTTCAAGTTCAGTTCAAAATCCTGCAAATCAACCCGGGCTCCGATCCCAGGCACTGGTGTTGGGTTCATCTGCTTCCAGCCAAAGAAGCCAATATTGCACAAAAACCCCAAGATGATTTTGTCACCCTACTGCATTGCAGGGTCTTTTAAGCACCAGTCACTGCAAGAAGGGGACTGGGGAAACATCTATGGGTGGCTGGTACCGCTGCTCCCTCTGCCATATGGCTCGAGGTCCTTCCATTTTTCTGTCATGAATGATGAAGCTGTTTTCACAATTTAATGATGCAACAAGGGATTTGGATGGGGGTTTTGGTGGATAAAAGGGGGCCTCAGATGTGTGACAAAAATTAATAATGTATCCAAGCCCTTATTATACTAGATTAGATGGCGGGAGGCCGGCTTTTACATATTAATGCTTCATGAAGGGCTTATAATAGGATTTAGTATGAAGGGCACACAGACACATCCACGTCCTCCCTTGTACACATATGAATGAAAATAACCTGTTTTGTCACATTTTAAAAAAGCCAAATAAAGCTGCTATACTACAGCTTCTGGCCACAGACTATTATTAAAGAGGATCGGTTTTAAGTGATTCTCTCATGAAGCACAGTCACCTTAAGACTGGCACTTGGGAATAAGTGTTCCTCTCTAATGTCAAAGGTAGCTTATTCTATCTGTTTTGCTGGGCAGCTGAGTTCATCAACCACTCTAATATTCATGGCATAATCCCAGCTTTGTTAGCCCCATGCCATTTTATGCAAATTAAATGCCTGATTCAGATAAACCCCACTACATTCTGTCTATCATTTATGAAACCATAAACAGTCAGGGTGGGCATTTCCCATGAATAAGTCTACAGTAGAGGGGTCAATAGAATCATCAGAAAATTGGCTATACCAGAGAAAAGTCAGAATGATGATATATGTCGCAGAATAACTAAACAGTATCTTCCCATACTGGGTTAATTTTCACTTAGTCCATTACAAATACGTAAACATTAATAGAAGTTGTCCCAAGAAGGGTAATCAGCATGATTACAGACTGAAAAGACAACTAGAGTAAGAGAAATAATATCAAGAGTATTTAGGTTACAAAGGAGATGAAGAAGTGACATAACAGGTAGATACTTAATAAACATCAGTATAGGTAATGCAAATACTCCGAATGAGTGGCTACTCACAGTTTGCAGTCAAGGAGGTAACCATTGACACATGGGGAACAGCTGGAAAAAAGCAAACAATTGTCACAATATATCGTTTCAGATGTCAGTAAGAGCACTGCTTACATTTACATGAATTGAAAGCAAGTAAACCATCACTAATGGTGTTAAATTTATAGCTTCCAAGCAAACCTCAAGCAAGAACATTATAAGCTGAAATATTATTGTCTCTGTTCCTGAGAAGCACCTGTATTACTCCCAGTTGACTAGTACAAGTCCACCAATGTGGACTTTTGGAACTACTTGGATATAGAATGGCAGTGATCCTCAAGATACTAAATGCAGAGAACTACATTTACTCTCGACGAGTTATTTCAGGACTAAATATAAAAATTTCACAATTTTATCCTGCTTGTTCAGATATAACCAACAAAAGTAGGATTATGTCTGAAATTTGGACTTATTTTTGCATTCTATCCTCCATTGACCCAAATTCTTTGAAATTGGTATCTGTAGAAAATTTGCCACACAAGTTTACGTAAAATCACACCAGATGCTTTCAGATCAAGCTGATAAAGAAACTTATTATTTAATGGGATTATATCATCCAGCTATGTCAGTACTGTCAAATAACTTTGCTCCCAGTTCCCTTCCAGGTCCTGAGCCTGCACAAATCCCTACTGCATGTGTGATACCTCATAACCAGAGTCACTTTCAGAGGGGAAAAAACTAATCCTCTCTGAAACGAAACCCATGTATGCTTCTGGCATAGTTAATTCCAGGCACTCTTTCCACCAGATATCCTTAATCACCTCTACCTGCTTTGGTACTTTACCCCGACACAATATGTACACTGGATTTCATGCAACAAAATGCTGTTTAGGTTGGTTGCAAAAAAATGCTAATGTCACAGTCACTTTGCTCTGAAGGAATCTACATTTACTCTGAGCAGTCCAGATACAAACAGCTGTAACATACGGCCCATATATCAGGAAACACTCCACAAAGCAGTACAGATGTAGCTTTTGAGTCCAACACGTAGCAGTTATCCTCCCAACCAGATCCACAAAACATTTCAAAGTTAAAAACACAGATGATTTCTTTGATAACGGTATTATATATCTCTAAATCAACAGAGGCAGTTGAATCACAGCCTAAGCCCTGGAACTCGCTAATGTAATTTGAATGAGATGGTCTTGGTTTTGAAATACGATCTAGCAGATTACACATTTAAAGAGCAAGCCATCCCAAAGCTAATGAGCTAGAAGGAATGAGTCAGAGTTTTATCTAGACATATATGGATATAATGAGTTGTAAAACGAAACCGCAGGTTTGAGAGATTCACCAGCTGAATTCAAACAGGAGAGAGAGAGTTGGTGGGGTGATCAAATGAATGAAGAGTAAAGAAGACAAGGTGAAAAGGGCCTGGCTTGCTTAGTGATGCAAAAGAAAGAGACAGGATTGCTACTGGGGTAAACTGCAGAGATTAAAACTGCTAAAATAAGACAGCATGGGTACAAGTTATCTGCTGCATGTAGGGAGTAACAAGCTGGAAAGGCCTCCAAAATAAGTAGGGCAAATGCTAATTACTTCTGAGCTGGAACCTGATCTCCTTATGAAAGGATGATGTAATGTGCTTGCTGGTAAGAGCAATGATCAGAATTTAATGACCCAGGAGTCTTTTACACTCAGAATCAATTGCAATGATGCTGTCATCCAACAGCGCCCAAGTTCTTCATGAAATACACACTGACGTCAAAAATACATCTGTGAACAGGCAATGGAAGGCTCAGCCTGAAAACTATTTAGGGTCTTGGTTTGAGCTGTAAGAGTCAGTGGCATTAGTGGGGCTTGCAGAAGGCAGGCGGCTGAAGAAACTTTGTGTTACTGATACACATTGACTTAGTCTCTGCATGGCATTTCATTCTGGCGCTTGATCCAGCCCTTGCGTGGTCCATTTTGCTAAAAGACTTGTGAATGTTTTGGGATTTATTTATCTTCAAAGCTGGCAGATCAAACCACAGCAAATTCAGGTCCTCAAAATGTTCATGTTCTGTGTCAAAGTCTTAGAAGACCCTCATCACACCTGATATGGGTAGAAATGATACACTTTGTAAGAAGGGAAGTGTTAACTGCCAGCTAAATGCCTGAAATTTCTATATATTCAGTCACTGCATAACTCAAAGAAAAAACTAAGTTAAAAAGGATGATCACAAATTGCCATTGCTAGCAACATTTGCAGAAGGAAGGATTCTGAAAAACTGCTGCATGCCTACAGGCATTCCAGTTACCTCCTGTCCTGTTTCTCCCTAGACATTCTGTTTTACTGAAAAAAATAAGGATTTAAACCAGCATTCAGCCTTGCAGTTCCTCTCAGACAAGAAATTCTTTGCATTGTATAAAGAAAGAACATAATCAGTTCTATGTGGTGTTGTTGGCTTTTTGTAGGAGGAGGTGTGTCAAAGATGAATGATAGTAGGAAGAGTCAAAGGTAATAAATTTTAGAAATCTTGAGCTGGTGGAATAGTATAAAAGGCACTTTGTGTGACATGTGTTCATCTGCCCAGAGCTGCTACTGCACTGGGACTCTCCCGAACAAGCACTGTTCAAGAAAGAACATCAAAGTATATTCAAGACCCAGTTTATTTATATATATATTTTATAAAATAAGTCTTTGTTCAACCTGTTTTATGTGTTTTCTGTAAGGAAAAAGAATGGCAATAAACAGCTCACCAACTTGAACCCAAATAAATTTCATTTTTTTTAATGACAGAATTTTAATCTCATCTTTAGACTAGGTTGGGGAAACTTTGCAAGGAAAACTCACTTTTTCACTCCTCTTTAGTTTCCACCCTTACCTAACAGAGGAATCTCATGTAAGACTAGGAAAAATGTTTTATCTTTGTTTACAAATAAAGTATTTGTTCAATACAGACACTTTACTCAGTTAAAATAATGTCCTCTATAATATGATTAGTATTACAGTAAAATTGTCAAGTGCAGAGGTTGTATGTCCCAGAAAAGAACATGGGCTACATTTTCCATAGGTTCCCATTTACAGTCAGAATAAACCACCTTATAATATTTTGATTTAATTTATTGTAGCAGTGTGAAATGCTTTCACACACCCCCCCACCGTGATTCCCTAGAAAACGAACAAAATAATCGAACTTTCCTGTTCCATAGATAGGTCTTCCATGAAATGAAGATCAGTGGCTTTTTGGAGGTGAAAACTATTCAGTTAACAGTTCTGAATGAATTTTCTATTGATGGCATTGAAACCTTCTTTAGGTTATCATGAAGAGTGATGTGAAACCTTCTGTGCCTTCATAGTTCTCAATGTAAATCCATTAAAATATCTGTAATCTTGTTTTGTAGTTGTCAGTGACCAGCACTTACTATTCTTTAATTATTTTGGAATTTAATTAAATGGCATTCATAATTCATTGATACAGCATATATTTAAGCATCTTAAATCTACAGTATTTTCTCTTTTAAATAAATATAAAAGCCCACTATTGTGAACATACCCTTTGATTTTTTTTTAAGGGGTAAACTTTAGTTAAGATACTTCATATTCTTTAGAACAGACATATTATTTGGTTTCCATAGCAGTTTTGTTTTCACAAAGTTGGACCACTTATTCAGAGAATAAAGAGACATAGATAATTGTGGAATTTGTCAATTATATTAAAAAATGACACAAATAGAAATATACAGGATTCAGACTGCTGAGGAACTGACTCCTACCCATACACATGTGAAAGGCATTTTAGCTTTATGGATCATTGTAGCAATTTTCACTCCCAGTCATGGGGGTAAAAGGATGCTTCCAACCAGGACCCCTCACTTCCAAGTATCATATGTGTAACCCAGTATGTCACCCATCTGGCCTTCAGCATTTGGCATGCATCTCTGCTCCCACTGTTCTCAGCTTGGTTTTTGAGCTGGCTGCGCTTCTTCCAACCGAGTAACAATATCGATAACGCAGTTCCATGCAGAATGCTCATGTAATATGAATTGCCTAGAAAAGGTAGACGAGAATAGTGGGGCTGCACAGACACAAAAATTAGAAATCCAGAGATGAAAATAAATACATTTCTTTCTCTTTAGTTTATCCCCAAAGAGAAAAATGAGCCAATTGGATAGAAACCCAAGAAGATTAATTCCCCCTGTAACCTCATTCCATTCTAAGCATTTTTCCTGAATTGTCAGAGTCATTTCCTTCCTCTGCTCCCATCCCAAATGTCTCTTAGTCAAATATGATTTTGCTATTATTACTACTTATATTACAGGAGGACTAAGTCACAGCTCATGACCTTCACATAATGCCAATGTCAGTAAAACACTGAGGATCAATGTTAGATTCTGTCTTTTGGGACTGAGTCTACCGAGTCTAGAAATAGAAATAGATAAGCAAAGCATAATTCTGTGTTTCAGGGCTTATTCTGGTCACTTATGAGGACTAGGATTTGCCTTTTTTCCCTCTCCTTGACATGTTACTACCGTATTTATTCATTCGTCTTCTGTATATGGTTATTTTCTTCCATATATAGTTACACAGTTGCTGATTTTGGGTCAGAAAATAATTTTCCCCCAAGTCTAGGGACTGCTGAAGGCATGTCAGGGCATTTTAATTCTAATGCCAGCGCTGAGAATGATGGCAATGTCATTGGCCTCTCTTGCTTTGTCTATATGGCATACTGTAGTTTTCCCAGAGTTTACCTTCGATCTGCTAAAGCTCTTCATTTGTGCTATGGCATTAAAATATGTTTTGTGGCTTTTGGAGCGTGCCCAGCATGAAATGGATGTTCAGGGATATCTCTGAATGAAAAGTCAACAGCACAGCTACAAGGATTTCCTAGGCTGAGCTCAACCCAAGCATGCAGCAAGGCTTGGCTCACTCTGTAAGAGGGGTGAACTCTAGTGGTGTTTGTGCTTGAGGTGCAAAGCCTTCTCCACAAGCCCATGCCACTGCAGAAAGCATGACTGAAGAAGTGCACAACAGGTCAAGGCAGCTTTAAGACTGTATCCCATGAGGGCCACACCCCTCTGTTCAAGATGATATTGGAATATCAAGAGGACAAACAGACAGATACATATAGAAAAAATACAGTGGGGTGTGGGGTAGGAATGAGCTTTCCTAAACAAGCTGAAAGTCTTATTTTAAACAAGGAACCATGTCTGTCTGAGAAACAAGATAATCCATCTTCAGTTGCAATAAATACAACTATGGAACCCCACATACTACCAATTTGCCATGGAAACATTAGGATCTTAAAGAAAAACATGGTTTCTCACCCATATTTGGAGTTGCAGCAACATTGCAGCAAAATTGAGCAAATGAGAATTGTTTGAGAAGCAGAAATGAAACTAAAGAGCATAACAGATCATAAAATCACTAGCTTAATAAATATAACAAAAAGGTAAGCACAAAAAACCAGCAACACCACTTTGGGGTTTGATGTGTGGGTCAGTAATACGCCTTAGAAATGCCTTAACAACAATCAGAATGTTCTATTTCCCAATTAAATATGTTGGAATGTGAGCAGCATTCAAATAAATCTATATTTATTGTAGCTGAAAATCATTCTTATTTCATCTAAATCATAATAAATTTAGTTAGCTGAGATATTTAAAACAATAAAGTGGGAAGTTTGTACAAAAAACAGAACTATATCACAATAACCTATTAGGAAGAAGAATTTAGTATTTATGGATGTGAAATAAATGTAACAAGACAAAAGAGCACAAAGGAAAAATACTGATTATATTTATGGATGTGCATTGAGAGATGCAAAGCAAATGTAGGAAGATGTATTTGCTCTCGACTAAGAGTTATAGAGGAAACCGACTCACTAAAATAAGCATGCACTAAATTAATGGTACTGCTTTTAATATGCATTCAAAAAAAAGGATAAAAAAGCCATTTCTGACAAGAATCATAATTTAACTCTAACTTATTCTACCTTTAAATTTATAGGCTTTTTTTTGGGGAAAAAAATGATCTGGTTTTGAGCAGGCTGTTCCAATAAAGCATAGTTCTGAGAGAGAATTGACTTACAAGTGACATTGTGGAATTACTTCATCATCTGCTCCTCGATGTAACTAAATATTCACCTGCACTTGTGTGTCTAAACACAGGCAAGATTTTCATTTGGAAGATGCATGTCTCTGATCATTCCTTAAATTACATTTTCCTTCCTGTTCTAGAAGGAATAGACTCAAGGAAACAGCGTCTCTTTAGTGATTATGAGAACAAAGGCAATTCTGGGAAACACAGCTTTCACTTGTGGCAAACGGAAGCTGATTTCAGATACAGAATTGGAAAACTAGAGTAAATTTCCTCAAAGAAAGAGTTACATAACATAACAATTCTGTAAATCTCATCCTTAGAAAGAGGTGGCAATTTGTAATATTCTGTTTTAGCATGATTTTAACAGGAATAGCGATGTAGAAAGTTGCACTGATTCACACTAGCTAAGAATCTGCTCGAGCAAGTCTGCAAAATCACAAATGTAAAAGCGTACTGCTGCATTAGGCATTTAGCTGAACAGCTATTCAGAAAAGAAACAGGAAAGGTTACAAACCAAACAGTCCTTTCTTCCTGCTTACAAGCAAACAAGGATTTTCTCGATGAACTTTAGAACAGTTACAGTCTATTGCTCTCCAAAAATTGCTAACAGGAACGTCTGACTTTTTAAAAGAATTTGTAAAAATCACAAGCAAAGCTCCTATGAGTCCCAAACTCTTCTCATTAATAAATAAAGAAAAAAAGCAAATGAAAACCAAGACACCATTGTGGTTTATGTGAACATATGAGGTATTAAAATGTAAGGAAATAGACTGCACGTACTTTTGGACTAGAAACACATAAAGAAATTAAGAGTAAAGACAGAACTCAGGTCAAAATAGTTTGCACAGTGCAACATAAACACATGCACCCATCAGTCCCAGTAAATGTATTGAACGTGCTGCCAAACAAAGCCAGAAATGGGCTGCACAGCCAGCTGGGTGTTGTGTAACACAAGATGGGGGTCACAGGGAACACGATGAGGAGACCAGATTTAGAGGTATTTAATAAAGCTTCCTTACTGTGCCAAGAAGCATTTTTTTTTTCTGCTGCCCTTTAATATTTGTCAAATAGAAGTGGAGTACACTCAGTTTGCTATTTAAAGATTCATATCAGGCTGTAATTCTCAATAGAGAATGTGAAACATAGATGTCTTTGGGAAGAATTTTTGTCTTGAAACTTAGCATTGCTTCCTGCTTCTTTAGCCCAAGGTCTGTTTCTCACTAACTTATGGCACTGTACCAATTTCTGAAGAACACATGCTAAGGTTAAAGGTTTCTGTCAAATCAGTTCCACATCAGATACCGTTATGTCATATGTTAAGACATCTCCAGGATTTATCTTAGCATTACATAGTTTTGTGTAAAGCAAGCGGCCAGTTGTTGCTACTGGCTTCATCCCTTTGCATAGTTCCACTGAAAGGAAAACAGGGAAAAAAAAGGTTTATTTCCACAGTACAGGAATGAAGGAACATGAAAAAATGATATAATAATGCTGGAGAAAAGGCTTCCTCCTACAAGTGGCAGATATTAATTGAATCAAATTAAAATTCAGTCAAAGCAGTGGAATTTTGAAAATAAATCATCACTTCACACATTTATTTAGACCTTGTAATGTGCCTTATTTGAAGCAATTCCTAGGATGCTGTTGGAGCCAAAATCAGCAACATTCAATGAGTAGTCTCTGAAAAACCAGCAGAAAGAATGACCTGTTTTCTATGGATATGTGTTTCCAGATTGATTAACTCTTGTGTCTAAGAAAATCCCAGTTCTGTTTGAAATTCTTCCTGCTGCTTTGGCACTTATAAAAGTGGATTCTCTTCTGCTTTATAAGTAGTGAATGCATGGTGCCACTTTCTTACAATTAAAGCACTAATGAGAAGCTCTCTTTTACTTAGCCATCTCTTTTAGCAAACCATTTGGAGACCTAATTTCTAATTTCTCTAGAGGGTGGTGAATTCAATCAGATTTGGTTGAAACAGGTGTGAAAATTAACTAAAGGAAAGACTGGGGATTTATAGGGGGAGTAAGATCTATACCTGTGATTGTGTAAGATGTATTTCCTTAGGAAATTAAGCTAAATAAATGTATATGTTCATGCTTGGGCTGGGTCTTATCAGACAGGTTATTACACTAGGTGGAAGTAGACACTAATCCAGTCCAGCAGTTAGTATATTCCCTACCTAAAGAAAATATATTTAAATACATCTATATTGATATGTGAGCACATGTGGAATAAGTCAATTGGAACAACACTGAAGTTACTTCCTTTCCTTTTTTTTTCCCACCTTTGCAGAGTATTTGGTGCTGCTATACTGCTGACATCCTCCCTCAACATGTTAATACCGTCTGCAGCCAGGGTGCACTACGGGTGTGTCATCTTTGTTAGGATCTTGCAGGGCCTTGTAGAGGTATGGAAAAATTATAAAATAACCAGTAAATGTGATAGATGCTTGTTAGTTTTTAATTAGCAATTGTAACTTTTTGGGGAAAATAAAAATTGCTTTCAGTTTGTTACTCATTTTCAGTTTAATGGATTTCAGTGTATGAATTACATCTATTTGATTTTCCTTCATCTATAAAATTATATAGCAAAGATTTTCCTTGCTGAGAAGCAAATAAGTTATGTATTTAATACTGAAGTTTCACTGAAATCCTGTACTGCACAGGGCTTATACTGGTGCTGTTCTCAACAGTTATTTTCTGTCCAGCCTCACAGATTAAATCTACAATAAAGAATTAAGCTTCTGTCATAGGCCCTGACCTTGGTCTTGTTAGTATGAATGAGAGATTTATTGTGATTTAAGAGAGAAAAAAAATTGAGCCTGCCTTCTAAATTTATTTGTTTGTTTGTTTCTTTACTGAAAGACAGTTTTTTAAGCCTGTGATTGCTGGTTCTTTGTTCCTCAGGGCTACATGCTTCTGTTGCATGAGCTGATTTTAACTCATGTGCTTTATTGTATAAAAAGACTCTAAAAGAGGGTGCAAAATGTGCCTGAAAGTTAGGTAACCATCAACCAAGTTCTTGAAGTATACGTGTAAAAATATGGATCTGTTCCTGAAAAGTGATCTTCATGTACATAGGTGTGCTTGACTGCAAAGAGGAGAGGAACAGAAGCAAGTGTGTAATTACAAAACAAAATAGCTATTTTAGACCCACTGATTTCTGTGATGCTGTTCAAAGGAATTGTGAATGCAAAACATCTCAAACAGGACTGTTTGAAGAAGGTTTACAATAAATCACAGCCATCTTAAGATTACATCTTTATATTTTTTTTTTAAATTAACAAAAGACTGAAATGAACATGAAATTGGTTATAGGATCTTCTTTCAAACCAGAAGAAGGTATTTTACAACCTTTTTTGTATATTGAGACTGAAAATCTCAACATTTATGATAATCTCAACATTTATGATAATCTCAACATTTGCCAAAAGCTGTTAATTTTTTCTACTTCTTGCATAGGAAAAAACCCATCGAATTAAGAGAAAAGTGACTCTATATAAATATGCATACATCATAATAATTCTTAAGCAGGAATTTTGTGAAGAATTACTGTGTATTTCATATTACATTTTCTAAAACTTCAACACTGCAGGATGTCATTTGTTTTTAAAAGTTTTTCTATCATTAAGTTAAAGGCTGGTTTTGAAGAGAGACCTAAAAAGTAACTGGTTTAAAACCAAACCAACTAACATCATTCAATTATTTGCCTTAAGTGCTCAAGAAGATTCATTAAAGACAAAGATAGTGAAAAACTTCTCTCTCAACTTATATTTTTAAGCTCTTATTGATCTTATTTTCTAGCTTTAGAGCATTGGAACAATAATCTGCATTTCCTAAGTTATACTTTAAATGTCAGAACAAAAAAATTTAGAAGGCCACCAAAACTGAAGGCTGAAGAAATGAGCCCAGCATTAGAAAGACTCCAGAGGGTCCGTGTTTTCATCCTTCTTTTGACTCTAGTACTTGTGCATTAAGATTATTTCTTTTTATTTCTTTGCAATTCTTTTCTGGAAGGGGGAGGGGGGGGCAAAAAGAAATAATTATGGTTTATATCTGTTTCATAAGGCCTCTTTTATGATTTGGAGTGATGTACAAACCCATTTCAACTTTAATAGGAATTAAAGTTTTTCTGTGGTTGTGCTCAGACTTGACTATAGAAAAGCAAAGCGTTCTCAACTTCTTGTTTGTAGCAATTAAAAAAAATAAATCACGCAAAGACAATGAACTGAGTCGTTGATCAGCACTAGTTAACTTGTGGCACGTCCATTCCTCAGGGTGTCACCTACCCTGCCTGCCACGGTATTTGGAGCAAGTGGGCCCCTCCGTTAGAAAGAAGTAGGTTAGCAACCACTTCCTTTTGTGGTAAGTAACTTCCTATTTTTATCTTTCTTTCATTTGTAACGTAAAAGTATTTGGAGACTGAATTTTTCTCCCTTCTCATCTATACGTGTCTTGTTTTGTAGGTTCCTATGCAGGAGCTGTTATTGCAATGCCTTTAGCTGGAATTCTAGTGCAATATACTGGGTGGTCTTCTGTGTTCTATGTGTATGGTATGCATTTTTACTCATCTGACTCCAACATTGTATGACCTTACTTTACCCTTTCTAAAAATGTAAAAGCTACTGTTAAGAGGCCAAAAAAACAGAGAAGTGGGTCTGTAAAGCTAAAAATACCGTCTAGAGAAAAGAACAATGAAAGAACAGAATTTAAAGGAGAGAACAGGAAAGCAACGTTATTAAATAAGAAGAGAAGCTAGTTCGTGGTGAAACCTTCATCACTTCTAGTATAAGCAGTGCAAACTGCTATGCAGATCTATAGAATCTCAGACCATGTAACATTAATCTTTCATATATACAACTGTAACTTTAGAGTACCTGTCCTGACTAAGCTGTTCTGATTTTTATATGAAGACCTACATAACTTCATTTACACTAGTTGTTCTACCTCAGCTTACACTGATGGAAAAACATATCCCAAAGGAGTTCATTCTGCAGTGTAAAATTGATGTGAATTAGTGGGAAACCTTACAGAAATTTAATAAACTACTCAGGAAGTGCATTGCTATGTTGAAAACAATGCCACAATCTTGTATTTTGCAGGTAAAAAATTTAGTACAGTAATCAAACAACAGTGGCTTAAAGCAGCATGGAACTTCATTTACAGTCTGGTGAAATGAAACGGAGGCTGTTTCATTGCATTACATCGTACAAAATTGATGTTAAAGTATTAGTGAATATTCACAGACAGTGAAATAATTCTGTAAACGAAACAAAGAAGACTTCACTGTGGTCCAGCTCTGCATGTATTTTGCACAAATATTGTTTGCAAGATCTGACTCTGTTAGAATGACTCAGTAGAAGAGCAGTAACAATTGCCACTTAAATTTGTTATAATTATTCACAGGTTTTTCCCTTGTTTGCTGCTTTACTGTGCATCTTTTTAAAGTCTTTCTTTCCATTCCAAAGGGAGCTTTGGTATAGTCTGGTACATGTTTTGGCTTTTGGTTTCATATGAAAGTCCTGCAAAGCATCCTACGATAACAGATGAAGAAAGGAGATACATAGAAGAAAGCATTGGAGAGAGTGCCAACCTCCTAGGTGCAATGGAAGTAAGAATATTACTCATACACTTGTTTCCTATGAGATAGTATTAAAATCCAAAAAAAACTCAAATAGAAACAACAACAAAAAAATCAAACATCCTTCTCCTTTAAGACAGAAAAACATGTTTCAAACAATTGATTTTTTTGGGGGGTGGGGAGATCTGAAATCTGCTGATGGATTTCTGAGTGGATATTGCTTCTGCACAAAGAGAATCATAGAATCGTAGAATGGTTTGGGTTGGAAGGGACCTTTAAAGGTCATGTAGTCCTGCAATGAGCAGGGACATCTTCAACTAGATCAGGTTGCTCGGAGCCCCGTCCAACCTGACCTTTAATGTTTTCAGAGATGGGGCATCTACCACCTCTCAGGGCAACCTGTGCCAGTGTTTCACCACCCTCATTGTAAAAAATTTCTTCCTTATATCTGGTCTAAATCTATCCTCTTTTAGTTTAAAACCATTACCCCTTGTCCTATTGCAACAAGTCCTGCTAAAAAGTTTGTCCTCATCTTTCTTATAAGCCCCATTAAGCATTGAAAGGCCGCAATAAGGTCTCCGGTTCTAGCAAATCACTCATGGAATTTATGCCTCTTTTTCTACTCCAAAATATAAAAAAAATCCTACAGCTACATTTGAAATTGCAGCTTTGTTGAGACTCTCAGAGTACCTTGAGTTCAAGTGGTTAATTTCCTTCCTATATAATCCCTTCTGGAAGGTTTTCCCCTTCCTAAAAGTAAACTGGAGGAAAAGCACTACTCGGTGTCTCTTGAGGTCCTCAGAACATCAGAAAAAAAACAAATCCTGAGTATTCTATGTTTCATTTGCAAGAAAGACTGTAAGTTGCAACAGAGCATGCTAGGAGAGCCATAGGAACATTCCCCATTATTATGGCAACTTTGCTGGAAACATGCTATCAAGCCTCTCATAATCTGAGTTAGTTCTGTACTGGATTAGTTCTCAAGAACTCCTAGAAAAACAGCTATGAACTCAGAGAATTTTCTAGCCACTTAACAATCCTATCAATTATGCTAAATAATAATTTTCTTATTTCTCTAACTACTGAAAAAATTTAAAGAAACTATCACCATGCTTACTAACTCAAGAAAGTAAAAAGATTTTGGTTCTTAAGACTCACTTCATCTGCTCAAATTTTTACACCATCTATTCCTGGTTGACCCTCACTACAACTCTTCACTATGTTTTCTAATTGGTCAGAACACTGGTTCTTGATTAAACTCAGCAATAAACCGTTTTTCTCTTAGTGAAAAAAACTTTGATCCAGATTAAATAGGGAACTGGAAATATTACAGTCTTGTCTTTGATAGCTAACATTTTTCGGTGTTCTTGAGGGAGTGTCTGGGTTGATATTCAATAGCATTCAGCACTGTTCATGGTTTCTTATACCTATAAATGCTTTTGAAAATCTGACGCGAAATGAGAAACTTCAAAGGATGTTCATATAATTCTAACTCAGGCTGAATAAATTCAGTCTATTTTTTATTGTTGCTTAAATATCTTTTGGAAGGGATTAGTTTGTATCAATAGTGCAGTGGCTTCTAAAATATTTAGGCTGAAATTCTTCCCGTAGTATCAAGTTAGCTTTTTTGGCTGTCTTCACATTTATTAAGTCACACTTAATCCTTAGCTGTCACTTAAGTGCAATTTAGTAGGTATACAAGGATATTGCGTATATCCATTTACGGGCTGTTTTTCTTTGAAGACAAGCCAGTATTCATATCAACAGTAGACTAAATTCAGCCTAAAACCTTGCTGAAGCAATTTTCAAACGTTCATCTGGGTCTGGATCCTGTATTTAGATCAACACAGATGGGCAGAACACTGGGATCATGGAGAGGTGCTGGGACTCAGCAGGATTGTAGTTCTGTCCATCTGTCATTTTTTTTTCATTATGCAATTCATTTTAAAAATATAATAAAACAAAGAAAAAAATATATTGACCAAGCAGTTTTAGCTGAGGCTTGATAAAAAAATTATTCCAAATACTGGGATTAAGATTTAAATGCTACAATACAGGTTTAAAATAAATCTGGGTGAAATGGTGCACTTACAGTGTAAACTTTGACTGTTGCCTTAGATACAACAACATTATCTTTTAAAGATGCATTATTATTTTGGACTTAGTATATTCATGTTTACGTGATTGAGATAATGGCACTTGTACTTGAGTGTTGTGATACAGATAAGCATCACTGAGTTTCTCCACTTGTGCATTTTGCAGTAATTTTTACTTGCTTACATTTTTAAATTAAGTTTTGATCATCCAAACATGGATGCATGTACTTTATGATAATTGAAGTAATTGGAATTCAGATACATAAAGCTGTGCATATATGAGCTTGTTGGAGATACGTAAAAATACCAGATAAGAAAATGGAAGATAGATAGCTGATAATGATCAAAATGTTGACCGGATCCCCCTTTCTATGTTTCAGAAATATAAAACTCCATGGAGAAAATTTTTTACATCTATGCCAGTCTATGCAATAATTGTTGCAAACTTCTGTAGAAGCTGGACTTTTTACTTGCTGCTTATTAGTCAGCCTGCTTACTTTGAGGAAGTGTTTGGATTTGAGATAAGCAAGGTATGTAAAAATAATGTAAAGTTTTTATCTTAGCTAAGTAAATACCAGAGCTACATTTGTGGTATTTATTAGGAGGAGGAAAGAAATGTGTTCTGGCTCTTTATCATGGGTTTACAAGTCTTAAATCTTTTCCCTCCCAGTTACTGTTCCCTTGACCAGCACAAATAAGTGAAGTAACAATAATTACAAAGGATTAGACAGGGGAAGGGGAAGGTGAAGGCAGGATGAGATTTAGTGATGATCTACTTGGAGCCATATTGCAAAAAAACCTTCAGTTAAGTGCTTGAAACCAGACCATGCATGGTATTAGAAAGGTATCGAGAGACCCATTACGCTTCTGTCCCTGACACCCCAGGGGATGCAGGATCCCACCGAAGCTGTAAAGAAATCATTGACAAGTGGTTCCATTTTTCCAGGTGCATTTTACAAAGCAGGACCACCTAGTTTTAGGAAGGATGGTACAACTTATCACCTTTCTATATCCCCCTTTATTGTGGTAAGAACTGCTCCCCCTTTTTCACTTAGGAAGAGAAAGAGATGGTGGCAAAATATGAGACATAGGGATGATCTAAGGTTCCACATAATTCATAGGAATTTTGGATCAGACCTGTAATGTAAATATGGATACATGCAAACAAGCCTTCAAAGTGTATATTAAGCTTTCTACTAATACAGATTTCCTTCTTGTGAAAGTGATGGGGACTTGTGCTTTTGAGAGACCTGCATTTTTTGATAGTGTTCCATGAGGTATTGTCACCCTAAATTGTGATGTGAGTGGCAATTAGATGAGCAGCTTCCAAAGTGTTGTCATATTATGGAGTATTGTCAAAATTCTGTAATGCCATCCTGACTTAAAGATGGGCTTCCATCTCTAGCTGGAGTTATTTTAAGAAGCTTTGCTATGCTTGAAACATCATCTGTTATGCATGCAATAAGGATGGTCACATCCTATGGAATTAATCTGATCATTTTGTTCTAGAAGATTTTTCTTAGAGTGTATTCAAAGAAATATGGAGCTTTGTAAACAATGACAACAAATCAGTTTTCACCTGCTGCGGATATGGATGCTCATAAATGAGTAGTTATCATTTAGTCAGGAACACCTGAAAGCAGGAACTGCAATACCACAGTTACCTCATAGTTAATATCTGGCTTATTGGGAGAAACATCTATTAAGATGAAGCTAGCTGTCACACCATAGTTGCCACATACATAAACTGTAGTGAAATACACAATTTCACAACTTCAATTAAAGAGCAGAGAAAACCTGGTTTTGTTTTGTTCTTAAGGAGTGTGCCAGCTCTGCACGCTGATGTAATTCAAGTCAGACATCAGGCCAGCTGATACACTGTTCAGACAGGAATTATGCAAAAAAACACTTAAAGTGCTTAAGCACTTTTTCAGATACACACAATAATCAGAATTCCCTATTAGAACAAAATGCCATGCGACTAAGCCAAACTACCTGCAAGGCAGTTATGTTGCCAGGAGTTAGCAGGTGGCAGTTCGTGCCACGCTCACAGATGCCCTCACCCGCTTTGAAGGAATGGTCTTCAAATATATTATTATATCTTGGAACAGTCATCATGAAATTACTATGTCTTACTTTGCTAGTATGTATAGCGTTTTGAGTATTGTCAATGGATATTAAGGATGTTGTCTTTCACTACGTACAGAGTTTCTCAGACTTATCTTTTGCCCATGTGAAATTTGAAGCTTGAAGGATGGTCAGAAATCAAAGGCAAATGGCCATCGTGCACGTGAGAATAACCCACAGGGAATCTGTCTAGACACGTTAGGTTTGCAGGGCAATGCTACGCCAAGCACATCACCAATAGAAATGCAGCAATTCAGTTCAACAATTTGATCATAAATTTTCTGAAAAGAAAGGGCAGAAGAGCTACAAGTCAGGGGAAAAAAGCCATTAGCTTAAATATAAACTGTGAAAACAATCTATAAAAAAAGTGTCATGGCATCAGAGATTATTAAAAACTCTGGCTGTCCTTCATAAAATGCAATGATAACTTAAGATCACCAGTTTTGTCCATTTAATAAACCAAGTTAAGATTTTTAGGTTTAGCACATAGCCTGAAATTGAAGAGAAACAATTAATTAGTTGCTGAATGCTTCAGAAAATGAAAAATCAATATTATCTTACGGTTTATACTCTGCTACTTCTAATAATTATTTCAGGTGGGTATCTTATCTGCTGTGCCGCATTTAGTGATGACAATTATTGTTCCTATTGGGGGACAAATTGCAGACTTTTTAAGAAGCAGGCAGATTCTTTCAACCACTACTGTGAGAAAGATAATGAACTGTGGAGGTAAGTCTTCCTGTTTTATTAAAAAGCTTCTTGTACAGATTCAGTGTCCATACAGTATGCTGTATACAGTAAACAAATAAACTGCATGGGTTTATGTACTTAGGAAGCAATACTTTGTGCATTTTTTGTGTATTACAGATGCGTTTACTAAAGAAAAGTAAACACAGTTGTTCCTATTCCCAGTTTCGATACAGATGTTCGGTATTTGAAAAAACATTTAAACTGTTAAAGAAGCAGATGAGCTTTTGGGGGGTAATTTGCCTACCCTTAGATACTTACTGATTCTTAGCTCCTCATCTAAACACCTTCTGCGCTAAGAGAGCCCAGACAGTTACCTGACATTACGTATCTGACTTCTGAGAGGTTAAAGTCACATGAGCTGAATCCTGGCTGTGATAAGGGCTGCAAAATTCATAAGCAGGTTAAGGGTATATTCCCATTAGGGTTGACTGGAATGACCTAACCAATTCACAAGTATTTCTTTTCCTCTTAAGACTGACAGGGAGTAACAATAAATTAGCATACAAAGAATAAAATAAAGATTATTTGAGATAGCAAGAACATGTGTTCTCAGGTATTTCTTTCATCCCTAACAAACACTCTGAGGTGATGTTTTGCCTCTGTCTTCCCATTAAATACTATCATATCCAAAGGCCTGCAATATTTGAGAGGGAATTAAATCTGATGCCTGATTTTCTTTATGATCTCCCCAGGTTTTGGTATGGAAGCAACTCTTCTTCTCGTGGTGGGATATTCTCACAGTAAAGGGGTGGCTATTTCATTCCTAGTGCTTGCTGTAGGCTTCAGTGGATTCGCCATCTCTGGTAAGATTATATTACTATTATTAGTAAATTATTTTATGAGATAGAACATCTCATATGGTTTTTATTCTTTGATAGTAATTTAAACAAACCTCAGAATTCCAAATGACATTATTTATGATCATTACAAAGGAAAGTACAATCAGTACCACATCTTCTATCCTAGACTATTTTCCTTCAAATACTTCAATCTTTTCCATATTCATTGCAGCAAATTCAACTTTCTTTTCCATGAGGTGCTAATGTACACCATAGATTTTTCTTGAAATCAAACATATAACACAAATGGACTGATATTATACAATGATACCTAAATTTACACATCTTTGTTTAAATGTAGGCCTTTTACTATTTTTTCCACTGTATATTAGTTAATGCTTTGTTAGTGTTACATTTTTTTATTACTTTGTGGCCTAAATACTAGCAATTTTTTTCTGATTTAAGATTCAGCTTTTTCCCCTTCCTGCTGATATATCACCCCTTTGCCTTTGCCTTTCCCAAACACAAGTCACCTGACCTTCCCTTGTTTTCCCACTGTGATCTTCTTATCCTCTCCCATGCTGGTTCCTTATGTCTAAAACAGGCTCTCTTTTCTTGCGTGCCAAACATCTAAACTCTCTTTAATCAAATCTGTCCTTAATCTCACGTATTCTGCAAGGTATCATGCCTGTTTTGTACAACTTGAAAAGTGTATTGTCCTTTCTTTGACAGTTGTCCATATTATACTGTCTGTCTTTTCCCTTTTATTATCTTTCTGTATCCAAAGATTTGGTTTCTGTTTTCATTTACTTGAGTGCTTATTTTGGGGACAACGAGTTCTGTCACTTCAGAGAAGCATGCATTTTTTCTAAGATTATTTAAATAGTTACTGCATAAACTTGAACAGAATTAAGCTGCTGGAAATGCAAGAGAACAAACACATATTTATAAAAAGAATTGATAAATCATTTATAGATACTATCTTTTTATTCCATTTTACCGTTTAAGAACAGAAGGGAACTGCCTTCTGCTGGTCTGTGTGACAAAAAGAAAACTGTGGGCAACAGGAAAGTGGTACAAGCTGGAAGAAGAAATGACACTTTATTTACAGCATGAAATTGTCATGAATGATGCTGCGAAAATATGAACTTTCTCCCTGCCTAAGTATCTTCTGGGTTCTCTACTCCACACAGTCACTACTGGGATTTTTTTTTAAAACTGCAGTTTTGGGATGCAAATATATTTAGTATCCTTTTATAATATATTTTTAAAAGAAAATGAAAACCCAGAGTCTCTCTAGAAATATTTAACCATTATAAGCCTTTTAGAGAAAAAGAAATGCAATTAAACAGCCCAAATATGTCATAGTAAAATTGTCAAGTGATAGCATTACTTTTCAGAACTGAAGTAATGCTCTGCTTCTGGTATGAATGTTTGCTGACCTTTGTATTGCAGGATTCAATGTCAACCATTTAGACATTGCCCCGAGGTATGCCAGCATCTTAATGGGGATTTCTAATGGAGTCGGGACCTTGTCTGGAATGGTTTGCCCTATAATTGTCGGAGCAATGACAAAGAACAAGGTAAATGGCAATACAGTTTTTAAATCTTCCAGTTTAATACTATTCATTTAAAGAAAAAGACTTTTCCATAGTACAAGTTGCCACGATATCGGTATTAAAGTCTGGGACCTCCAGGGGATAGCATCCAGGAATTTGGAAGTTGGAAGCATGCTTCATTGTATGCTCACCAGGTCAATGCCTTTGTAGGCTAATGAATAGTGATTTTTCAAAGAAAGATGGATATAAATAATTGGAAACTGGACACTCAAATGTTTTAGCTGTGCTGATTATTGCAGCCTCGATCACTAATTAAAATCTTTCAGCTCAGAAGAGTTAGATAAGTCTATGCACTAGTCTGATTTAGCAAATTTCTTCTTTACAGACACGTGAAGAGTGGCAGTATGTCTTCCTCATTGCTGCTTTAGTTCATTATGGAGGTGTTATCTTCTATGGCATATTTGCTTCGGGAGAGAAACAACCCTGGGCAGACCCTGAACAGACAAGTGAAGAAAAATGTGGCTTCATTCATGAAGATGAACTTGCTGAAGAGACAGGGGACATTACTCAGAATTATGTAAATTATGGTACCACCAAGTCTTATGGTGCTACGACCCAGGTCAACGGTGGCTGGCCTAATGGTTGGGAGAAAAAAGAGGAATTTGTACAAGAGGAAGTACAAGACTCATACAACTACAAGGAAGGAGATTATTCATAACAACCCTAAATATTGGGTATATTTTGTAGTGTTTGTGATTAAATTCATTGTGATTGTTTGCACACAGAAATAAAATGTGGTATAAACATGTAAACACATATCAAAGAGGAAGGTCTTACTGTAAAAAAAATCCATTGAAGTGCAATCTGTATGAGTTGTGACATGTCATCACTTTCATTAGATTATATTTGTTCTATAAACATTAGAGTTTTAAGGGTTTACTGGTCAAAACTATAGAGGCAATTAGATAGTTACAGTATACAAGAGCTAAAACTCATAACTAAGGATTAAAGCACAACTAAGCAACCAAGTTGGCACATCTAATGCTCTTTTTAGAAAGCCAAAATTACTTGATCATTAAAAATGCACTTATATATTTGTTACACTGTATTGAAAGAGATTGTGTGAAATACACATGTTTACTCAGTGCAATGTAGGAATCGTGTGTTTAGTCTAAGACAAGAGCTTTCTTAAAGAAGAAAGGTTGAGTCCTAGGCATTTACAGAGGATTGATCCAGTTCCTTTAATGGTGATTGTATCAAGCCTAAAGAACAAGTAGGGCATATTTTATGTTTATCGTGATTACATGCTGCAGGTGACTCTGTGATGAATAAAGGAATTGTTTAGGAGTTTTATACTGAATGTTTGGGCACAAATTCTTATTTCTATTCTTTACAGAATCTTATGAAATTATAGGCATTGTCATGTTCTTCCCTGCATTTATCAACTAATATAAAAACAACATATAATGTTAAGTCTGATTTTTCAGGCAGACTGTCAAATCCCTATATCAAAAAAAAGCTTTATTATTCTTTGTTTGCAGTATATTCCAACTTTGTACTGGTGTCTTTAGAGAGAGAGAGAAAACAAAATATAACCTAGAAAAAGATATAGTCTTTTACAAAATTCCAAAGAGAAATTTACTATGAGCAAGTAGCCCTATGAAAAAGGATGTATTTGTTTTGCAGAATATTTTGAAGCCAATAGAAGAAACAGAGAATAATTTAACCCTTATTCTTCCCTTAATAGCTTTCATATTTTTACACATCATGCCACAGTCGTATACATAGAAATAAGTTTATTGAAGATACTGTAATTATAGAAAATGTTGCTATTTTAGAAATCCCTGAAATAAAAAATGTATTTGTCTTTCAATTAAACCTAATAATAATGGACACTGAATATGAGTAACATATAAACTCACAATAAACCAAAGTGGCAAATAACTAGTGTTGGGTTGAAAGAAGCCAACAAGCACCACGCTTGTCTTTTTAGCATAACTCAACAGTGACTGCAACATTAGTGTACCAAGCAATAAGTGCAATGCATTATGAAGTGCATAATCTTCTAGACTATATACTAACCTTCATTTAGCTTGTTGTATATATTTGGGGTTGTTGGGATTAAACCAAACTGAACCAAACTGAAGTTAGCAACACCAGACCACTTCTTAATACTCTAAAATGACAACAATGATCCATTTCTTAATTCAATCAAATGATTATTATTGTATGTAATAATCCATTCTGGATTCTTGGTCTGTTTATTGTATTGTGCTAGTGATTGGAAACCCTGCTACCGCAATATACAACTTGAGGATTGTTTCTTCTCCTTTTTTTTTTTTAATGCAAATCATACCTTGACCTTAAGAAAAAAATATTTTGCTTTGTGCCTCAAAGTGATGTAAAATGTGACCATAGCTTTTGCTGTGTTTAATGAAAAGATGTGGACTGTGTCACTTTTGTTGCTGCAAAAAGTGTTAATAAAATGCTCTATTTATCCTTTTATAGAAAAAAAAGGACCATTGTAGTTTCTTGTCATTTTTTTAGGTGCACTTTGATATAGATTACTAAAATTACAGTCACTGCAGAACAAATGCTGCTATTAACATGGAGATAATATCTTATGTCCCAGCTGGGATGTATGCTGAGTACTCTGTGTCCTGCATTGTCTACTCTCTCCTCTGGCTATGCACAGATATGTGCTGGGAGAGGCACCTAACTCTAGATTGCTGTTCCTCCTCTCATAAGGATGGCTGGAGTAGGCATGGAAGAGAAAGGAGCAGGAGGAGTGGTGTGGCAGCCAATGCAGCGAAACTGGGAAAGACAGACTGCTCTGTGTTAGCTAAAGAGCTGGCGTGGATCAACATTCTCTAAAGAAAATGAAAAGCAGCACCGACTGCTGCTCTTGGAAATTGTTTCCTTTGTTACTCCTGCAACAAGACTCCTTAACTGAAACATAAGGTTACTTTGCACCCATCTTTGGATAGACCCTACAGGAATCAGTACATTCAAGAAGTCCTATATTCAAAGTAAATCTTTTTCTAACAAAATTTTTAATCTTCAATAATTTTCTTGCACCAAGTAGAAGAATGTAGAAACACCAAATCGAACAAAAGGCTGCAAAACACTAGATAGAGCAGTAATGGGCCCAGTGTTTCTCACCAATAGACTAGTTGTCTTGAGATGCTGAGTCAGGTAACACACAAAGTTACTGCTAATTGTTTTGATGGACTGGTGTGATGTTGCTATGGAAACTTCCTGAAAGATTCAAAAGTGGGATAAATAGGGTCTGTAAAAGGATAGTTGTATTTATCATGGTAAGTGGACAGCTCAGAAAATGAAAACTAATTAACAAAATCAAAATCAATTCTTCTTAGTTTTCAGTCTAATCTTACAGGTTCTCTATCTTTCGAAATTATTTCAATAATTTTCTTTCATTAGATACAGGTATTTTTTTTTCTTATTAGGTTGATACCTTTTAATTACTTAGAACAAAGAGGAGACTTTAATCCAGGCATTAGACACAGCACTGTTTAGCCATGCACAACTCAGTGGTAACTCTACAATTGGCTTTAAATGCTACACCGCTCTAAGAGCCTCCACGTTCTCTTCCTAACTCTCTGCTTCTGCTTTGACTCCTTTACTTCCTTTTTAACTGGCAGTGCAGAGAAATCCATTCTTCTGGGAAGGAAGAGGAGCAGGACAGGTTTTAAGATTTTTACTTCTTCACAGACTCTTATTCACAGAAAAATACAGGAACCAAACATCAGGAACACGACTGAGAAAGAAGAAGGGGAAATGGAGAAAATAATTGGGTTTTTGCAAAGGATGATTAAGTGAAGACAAGCAGCAACAGCTGGATGTGTTTGAGGGAAAAGGAGAGTTGAGGGGACATGACCCTTCATCTAAACTCCTATATTTCTTCTCAGTACATACGTTTCTTTTTCTCCCTTGCTACTTCATTTTTATAAAGTAACATTGCTAAAATATACCCCGTCAGCCTCTTCTGAACTGTGTCCTTTCTGCCCAGAGATTTCTCTTCTGTACTCAGATTCAAAGACTAGCTCTGCAGATGCGTTGCTCTCGGACGGTGCAGTGCTCCTCTTTTGGAACTCCCAGCAGCTCAGATCACCCCCCTTTATCAATCAGACTGTGTAACAGCCACTCGATCGTTTCATCCTGTCACCTGTTTCTGTTCTGTTCCCCTATCTGGTACTCTGCTCACTTACTATCTTGAAAAAAAAGGAAAGAAATTGTTACTCACATTTTTATTTATAAGTTAGTTATCTTTTCTGTGAAGAACAGTAAGTAAAAGGAAAGGGGCAGTATCCAGGCTCCATGAAAACTGTTAGAAAAGCTTCGAGTTTAGATGGGCTAGAATATCACCTCAAATGTTCACCTTTATGTCCTCAAATGATTTCATATAGATAGTATCACTCAACCAGTGACAATTTTTAAAATATTTGAATCTGCATTTGTCAGATTTCTTCTGTTAATACATACTCTTTGTTGCAGAGATAAAGCTATCATAAAGTGCTCTTTGCTTTCAGGAGAGATCATGAAATTCAATGGACCAAATTTCATAAAAACACTTTTCTATGGGGGAAAAGAAAGCCTCAAGGTAAAGATTGAATAGCAGTGACAAAAGAATATCTGCAAATATGAATGAAGTCCTCTTTCAGCATGGAGCTAGGAATAGGAATGAATGTGGAAGTCAGAATAAATGTCACAGTTCAAAGCCATACTGTTAGAAAGATAACATCACAGTCTTAGTTGCTGCCTCTGAAGGATGAAATGTTTTGTTCCTTTTAGGATAAGCTGTGAAGGAGTTTGAAGGCTAGTCTAAGTCTAGATTAACTACTTAGCAGCAGCTGCTTTTGTACTTATTTTGAATTTGTGTTTTTTGCTTGAATAATTTTCATTGCACTGGAAGATTTAAGAGTAAATAATCAAAGGACCTAGAACTACAGTCAGATATTTTAATTAGATATCTCTGTATATCCTCTCTGATCCAGCTAATGCGTCTGATGTTGCTATTCTAGCTTTGCTTAACACTTTTTCACTCTGTTGTAACCCAAAACACAGCAAAGAATGAAATATATTACATACATACTTACACACGTACAACTACTGAAGCCTGTGTACTTAGTTATACTGAGGTCAAGTGCTTAGACAGTATCTTCCATGGTTGAAAATTAATGTTACAAAATGATTGTTGGCAAACACCTCCTTGGTAAGGCTTTTAACATTAGAAACACATAATCCTTGCAATTTTTGCTTTAGGTGAAGCTGCATTCTCTCAAATGCCATGAGTGAGACATTAGAAAACAATACAAAATAAGGTTTTGAATGACAGCCTAATCTCTGGCAGGCTCTTATCTATAAGAAAGTAAGTAGAAAATAAGTATGAAAGGCAGATGTAATGTCAAATATAAAATATAAGGATAAATTAGAAATTACAGGACATAAAGCATAGGAAATTTAAGGAAAAGTTTACAGAAGAGCTGCCAAATTTCCTCACGTTTGCTCATTGCAGTAGTGAGAAGAAAAAAATGAATATGAAGTCCTAAATATCTGGTCCACCCTATCCTGAGTCTAAGGTATGATCAAAAGTTAGCTCAGAAGCTGATCACCACATTCTGCTGCATCCTACCTTGTCCTAACATAGTTTCTAACACATTTCTCTGTCAAGGTCCACACAAAGAGTGTCTGGTTTAAATCAGTGTTCAGAAGGTGTGAGTGGATGATTGGATGTCCAAGGACCCAGTGAGAGGAAAAAATTCCTCGTATTTTGAAAAATATTTCTGTGTGATACAAGGAGTCGTATCTAGAAGAATCCAGAGACATGTGTGATAGCCCTCCTCATTTACTTCTCTCCACCTTTCTGTAGCATATGCGAAGGTCAGCAAATCGAAGAGAAAGGCCACTATTATGCCAAAAACAGATGTAAAAAAAAGCAAAAATGATGTCTGGAAGCAGAAAATTAACTAGATAAGAAAGCATTTCAAAAATAAAGGATAACAATGTTAAAATTGGAAGATTGCCATTTAATTAGAGTTTGTCTTGTATAATCAATTAAATGTGTCAACTCTGGATAATTGCCATAGATGGCCATGAACTGAATAAGATTGTGAGGAGGGTATGATAATTTTCTTCAAGGTAAACATCAGAACAATCAACAGAACAACTTTCAGTTTTAGTCTGGAAAGATACAATGTTATTTTCTTTTTTGTAAATGTTGCTTTGTGGAATTAAAATTGAATCAAATAAAGACAAGGTCAACCAAAGCTCAACTTTTTTCTCAGCTATGTTTTTCTGTGCAGTTATATCTGATCATAGGATCAATAAAGTATGAACTGTTTACCCTGTAAAGATGAAGCACCAAATTAAATATGATGTATGAAAAGATGCTTGTCGGCATGTACAAATCTTACAGAGAAAATCACGAGGCCGCACTTTATGGTGAAGACTGACCATCTAGCTCTGCTTTAGGAGTCCTGAAGGCAATGATCCACAGGCATTTCTTGACTGATACTGTGATGGTAAGTAATAGGATTGGACTATGAAGAAGTGGACTGGCTGTGCTTTGTGAGTTAGTGTTCTCCATTGCATTAACACACAAATCCCAATACTGTTGACATATGCCCTTTAGTAATAAAAATATAATAATAATACCAGCCTAAAATCTAAAAGAAGAGCTAATTCATATAACATGTGAGTATACATCCTCCAAAAACTTTTCAACTCATTTTAAGCAACCTGAAAATGAAACACATTAAGAATTGAATTAAGGACATTAAATATTTTTTTAAAAAGACATGTTTCAGAAATATTTTTCCCCCCTATTTTTCTTATTTCTCAATCATACCTACCCAATTAAAACCAGATGTCTCTTTCTTTTTCAGATATGGTCTTGGGCACGCTGAGAAACTTAAAATTTGACTTTTTCATAAATCGATACACCTTTCTTGTCAAATCAAATAATGATTTTTTTATACTGAACACAATCAGTAATGAATGAGACAGAAATGAAAATCTAAGAAACCAGAATTACCTCTTTAGGCCAATTATTTCAAAGGACATTTTTTGTGTGTGTGTGTCTCTGTTTCCGGTGAGTAAATAAAAGGGTATATGTTTAAAAAACATTTCCTAGTTAATTTATTTTATTGCCTTAGAATATCTTCATTAGCCTAGAAACTTGTTCATACAATGCCAGCCTTATTGCAACCGTCATCTACTGTTTATATTACTAAATGTAAATACTTCATGTTTTATTTAGAATAAAATCCTTTGGGCCATCAGTGGTTTATTTGTTCTTGTGCATTAATTTGATGTGAGAGGACACAAAAACTACTTAGTAGAAAACATACAAGCTGAAATAATTGCTGTGGAGTTGGAATACCAGCACGACTTAGCATTTAACTATTGGCACTCATTTAAGATCTATTCCTTAATTGATACTTTAATGCACAGACCGTGAAACTTTGGAGAATCCGGCTCTATCCTCTTAAAATACCCAGTTCTGCTCCCTGCGGAGGCAATGTGTTTTGAAGACACTGACTTCAATACAAGGAAGATAAACCAAGTTTCTCAAAACTGCCACTGTCGCGCCCGTGACTCAACACTGTGCTATGTAACAGCCACACTGCAAGCACTGAAATTCTGTCCTGGAATGGCCACCACCAGGTACGAGATTATCTGCAGTGCTGCTTCGCGCTAGATTTCAGTCTATATTCCCATTTAACAGAATGGAAGAACTGAAACAGAAAGTTCTAACTGTATTTTCCTCAAATTCAAAGCTCCTGACATTTGTTAGCTCTTTGTCAGAATGAAAGCTTTATCTTCACAGGACTTCACAACGAAAGTGGATCAGCTCCAGAGGAGTCCTGGGCTATAGCTGCTGCTGCAGTGAATCGGAGCCTCAAATGTAAGCCTCTCATATTGCAGGCAAATGTTCAAATCCTTCTGTCACTGAATTGATCTTCCGTAATCTCCTGATCTCTCCTGTTTACTTAGCAAGAGTTGATAAGAGTATCTGAAGCAAAGAGAAATGATGCCTTTGTGACACAGAGTAGAACTGGGGAATGTATGGCCTGTGGTCACCGAGCGATGTGTCCGTGTCCGCCTGCCACAGCGCCCAAGTGGCAGATGTTCCAGATGTTCTGATGCCAGCATCAGTTAGGTAACACACCTTAATGCACACCTAAGTTTCTGTCAGTAGTGACAATGGTAAGTCACACAAGAAAGACAATCCCATAAAATAACAAATGAAACAACCTAGAGGCATTATGTCATCAGAAAAAAAACCCTATTTGACTAATAAGTGAACCTGGAGGCACTGCTTAGAAATGCTTTTTTTCTCATTTGTTATTGATTCATTTAATCTTGTGAATCTATCACTTTCAACTATGTTATAAAAATGAAATAGTGGATCATATGTAAGCTGATTAACAGCAATATGTTGGTGGCATGACTTAATCATTCCCTGTGGGATTACCATTTCCTTTCTTGTTTCTTTCATTTCAAGCAACTTTGCCTTTCTTTTTCTGCAATGAAATTACAAGTCATGTGATTCATCCTGGAATAATTTCAAAAAAAAGTATCAAAAAGGCATACAGAAAAAAGAAAGTGTGAGAAAGAATGAGACAGAAAAGAATCCTCCAGCTGACTAAGGGGAGAGATTTAAAGGTCACCATTAAAACAGGCTGCGAAAAACAAACATCAGAAAAGACAATAAAATCAATTAGCAAAATTGTATTGTTGATGTTTGAAAGTTAACTGTCTTAATAACAGAGTATAGACATGTCATGTATTCAAATACTTCTGAGAAATCTCAATCGCTTCCAAAACAAAAGGTCTGTGTAATTTTTATCAGGAGCTAAAGTTTCTTTTAAAAGCATTTTTGATGTGCATATGTTAGAGTTTATATGGACAAAAGTGTTTACAGAGTAGCTTGAAGCCTGACATCCCGTGAAGTGTGACTTCGCTTCTGTTGCCTGAATAAACAGCGTAGGACCCACTGAGACTCTCTGTCATCTATAGTGAAATGGTGTTGATCTCCCGGGGAAAAATGCTGGAGTCCGTTATTTCATTTGTTGTGTGTGGCCATTAATTTAATTTGTGATTACTAGTAAAGTACAGGCAGATATATACAGACGAATCATTGATCTGCTCTGGGGCACTAATTAGAACAGGCTTACAGTTAATCTCTAAAGCACTCTTTATCTTGTACACAATAAAAAGAAAAACAAATTTAATATGTCCTCTGCTGTTCTTGTGATTAATTGAACATATGAAAACAAATCAGCATTATATTCCTAATAAGGCATTTGCAAATGAACATTTTGCTTTGCAGACATCATTCTCCTTATTCTACATCTGTAGAAAGAACAGAGATTGTCAGTAACAACTTTGACAGAAGGCAGGGCTTGAGGTAAATTTAGCTATATGCTAATATTTGATTTGCAGCAGATGAAATGCTTTACTAAGAAAACACAGTAAAAATGAAAAACCCTGACATTTTATAGTAGTAAAATAGTAATCTGGCATGTGATTATATACTGACAACATCTTTCTCCTTTTCCTTTCTCCTCCCTCACCCCTGTGAGCCTGGGATATGACATTTACTATCATACGGCAGCAAAGCTGAAGCTTCATTGAAGGCTTCCTCTGAGACCGTGCCGTTGTTAGCTGTGTGGGCAGCGCTGCTGCAGCAGTGCTCCTTTCTTCTCTTTGCCACGACAAACAACAGTTTCAGAGAAGAGCTTTGGCCAGAAACAGTTTAATTTCACACGCAAATTTCATGCCACACTTTACCATTAGTATTTGATCTCAGGTTTTGAGTAACCTGTAATGGTGCTACACTTCCAGGTAAGCAAAATCAGACTTTACAAAGCATCATCTTTCAGCAGGATCCTCTCTTACTAATTTGTTTTCATATTGTTTTTAAAACCAACATGTTTTAGATGATTCTCCACTCTGATATGACAAAAAAATGTGACATAATCTATATATTAAGGGGAAGAAATGAAGATGTCTACATGAAATAACAGTTCTAATTTGTTTATTTTGTTACTTTAAAAACTCTATTAATGCTAATTAAATTCACATTGGTTTTTGCACTAACATTTACAATTACCTCACTACTTAGTATTGTTAGACTTATTATACCTTAAAGAATAGAAAACCAGAAAATCATCTTTCCTTTTTCTCTTGAGGCTTAAAATCAGGTTTAAGTCCACAAACAGAAGACTAAACCCTCCTTGTAATTCCTCCTGCCTTCTACCACCTCCAGATGATGCTCAGGCATCAAATTGAGCACATGCAACATACACTCGCTGATAACTCTGGTTGCTACACTGTATGTTTATATGTATATACATGTGTGCATAAAGATTAAAGACTGCAAAGACAAGCGTTAACAGTTAGGAGATATCAGAATTAAAATTTGCATGTACAACCCACATATATTCTGAAACAATGCATGATGAACTAAGTCATTTTTCCACGAGACCTCGTGTCACTCAGTACACAAATGAATAACATAACCTAATGAGCAGCTATTGAATATATTGTTTTCTCCTCATTGTTCAATGTTATCACCCCATTTAAATCCTGATTTGAAGACAGAATGATTAATTTCCTTGTTTACTCTTCAGTAATACACCTCACTACAGCGTCCTAGTGCGTCAGACATTGATCCGCATTTCCTCAGCACCTATGCAATACGAGAGGGCCTTGATTGCATGCTTAGGTAGAGAACTAGATGAAAAAAAGAAAATGATAACTAATTTATAGGGCACTAATTTGAGAGTTTTTAATCCTGATTTTTCAGAACAATTGGTGAGAAATAAAACTACCTGAGTTTATAATATAGCCTCCCATATCGGCTGCAGTTACAAATGTTCTAACGCCATCAATCAGATGTATCATCTGACCATAATCAGACTGTATCATCTCACACTATCCTCCGAGAAATAAACACAGTTATTGAATATCTCTGAGAAGCTTTGTTTTTTTGTTTAACAACTTGTTTAATTTCAGTCTAGAAGTATTGGACTAAGAAAAAAGGAAATAATTTCACTGGGATGGTATTCAACAGTTTCAAATAACACATCACCTCCTTTTGGTAGTAATTTGCTAGCAATCCTCTGCCTCAGTTGCCAGATATTTTTCAACAAATGCAACAAGTCACTTTTATTCATCTATAGAAACTGTTTTCTGTGTAATGACTTAGACAATGATCTTATGAGAACAGTAGTGTCCTATCCCCAGCCTGTGTTCCTTCACTCTCCATCAGCCCAAATCTACAAACTGCAATTACCAGTCCCAATCTATAATCTCAATTTCATTTGATTCCTTAGTCCAGAGGACCCTTTGGACCACAAAACTGTTGTACCTAACCTACTCATATGCCAACCCTTTTATGTGGTTGATAAAAGCAGCCATAATGGTCTACATCATCCATGGAATCTTTTTCACAGAGATTCTCCGTGAGCTGGAACCTCATATGGAATTTATTTCCGTGCATGCAGATAAATATTTGTGCATTTGTGTATGATGAAGCGGTGCATCTTTTGCTAAATTTCAGTGGACAAATACAATGATTGTACATGTTACTCGAGTCCAAATATTTGAAAGCATGCTTTTAAAAATTTCTAAGTTTGAAGTATTGAATATTGATTTAATTGTCTAAGTAAGTAATTATCAATTTCTGGAAGGTTTTCTTCTTACTCTGTGAGAGAATATTTTCATTTTATCACGCATATTGTAAAAATGGACAGAAGTGGATGGTATATGTTGATAGTAACAAAGCAACAGGCTTGCAAAGAGACAGTCATTCAACTTTGGTAGAGTAGCTCTACTGTCTTCAGATGATTCAGGCCAGTTCAATACGAGTAAAAGCATCCCCCATACATCTGCCATTTAAATTTTGGAAGACTTTATTATGTGCATTTTTTATGAGTTAACACACATTGAAAAATAAGTCAGGCAAAATTCCAAGAAACAAATCTGTTTGAAAGTGAATATAATGAAACTGCTGAACTACTTTATGAAGGGACTTCTGTCTTCAAATTTCTGGGTTATTTCTCATAGTCATTTACTTAAGAATCAAAACCTGTATGTATATTAAAGCAAATGTAGAAAAAAACCCTTCAACAAACTGAATCATGTGCAGGAGTTGAGTCTAAAAAAGGCAACTCCACAAGGAGCCACTAGAGTATAAGAAATTTCACTTATTTGTAAATTCATGAGAAATATAGTTAGTCAAATCCAGACAATGAATTATGAATGGTTCTGAGCAAAGAGGAAAAATTGTACATACTGTACAACTGACAAAGAACATTTTGGCATCCAAATACTGAGAAAAATACTGAATATAAAATAAGTAGTAACTGACAATATGGAAATATTTTTCTGTCTCAAAGCTGCCAATCTAGTGGTGGGGTATATAGTTTGAAGATGTTGTCCTTTATTTACATAAAGGATGAAATGCCAGAGGCATTAATTATGTCATCTATCCGTCTCTGGTATTTCTGAGTTGCCTCCCCAGCTTTTAGTTAGTAATACTCATTTCCCTAAACAGCTATTTTTTAAAGAGGAAAATTTGCCATTAGCTACATTTTTTGAGTATTAAAAACAGTGATGTGGCTACTATACTAGAAAACAGCAAAAACGAGCTGGCAACATGATGTGCCAAAGGTCAAACTCTCAAAGTGTAGTTGCATACTTGTAGTTACTCCTACTTTTGCATACTTCTGACATGTGTCTCACATCCTTCATTTCTCATTCCTGGAAGCTGCCAGACTACCCACTCTATGACAAGTTGATTAGATATAGAATCATATACACTAAGGACAGGAGCGTGACAAGACAGCTATGATTTTCCTCTCAGCAAGCTGAATTCCTTTCAAGATTTTCAGATATACTACATTGGTATGAAGACAAATAACTGCCTGACCTAAAATTTTAAACACAATTCAACATCAAATATGGCAAATGTGTTGAGTTTCACTTGTATTCTCTCACAAGCACACGTTCCCCCTGTATCCTAAAAGCTTATTAAACCAAATCTTTCTACCTTTTCTCCATTTAAAAAATCTCATTGTCTGGACTCTGGCATAAAAAGATCTTGCAAATCCACAGCAACCTAATTTTTAACCTGCATCACCAAAAATAAGCGCGCACGCGTGGCTTCCTCTCCCCAGTCATATGCTCTGCTGACAAATTCAGCATTTCGAGGGGAAGGGATTAGTCACTGGAGCAGCAAGGGAGAACTAAGGATTCCTTACAAAAGGAGTACCTTCAAATCGTGTGTCTGCTACTCATCACTCCCTTCACGTGAGAATTCAAAAATACTTGGTATATTTTATGGCAAGTTGCCTTTTTAAAAATAAAATTATAATAATGGGACCTCTCTGACAGCTGCTCTGTGGTTTGGAATACAAATACTAGTCCCAGTGGAGCCAGATTAGAGGCCAAAGTGCAGATGAAATGGGGAGAGGTGAAAGGTTATTAGCTTGAGACATGTGTCTCCAAAATGTATCTTATAGATCTTCTACCACATAGCTATGCTGTTACATTGACATCGCATTTTAGTTTTGGTTGGATGCTCTTTAAAATAGAGTACATATAAAAATATAGATTACATAGTCATTATACACATGATATACCTGAAATAGCATTTAGCAGTCTTTAGAAAAGATTATGAATCATAATCCTAAAGAAAACTTTATGAATATGATGCATTATAATTAGGCAGTGCACTAATTACATGAAGAGGAAAATCTTTAGACCAATTTTTTTTTCTTTTGTTCGTAAATTATTTTCATATTTACCCAAAGCATGCACTGTTACCAAATCTTAATTTCTTTGTTGTAGTGTTTGCTATTCAGGAACAAATACTGTCAACTACAGGTAACAATTAGCCGACTAATTTTACTACATGGACAGTCTAGGAATAGACATGCAGTTGTCCTAGCAGCATCAGATATTGTACAGAGAACCTGTGGAAACTGCTGGGAGCAGCTATCAAGTCTGGGAAATAGGATATGCTATGAGATCACCAAGAAATATTTCTATTGTTTCATTGTCTGGTGTAGCACACATGTAAAGCAACCCTTTTCTTACCTAGCCTAGCAGAACACAGTTCCTTTACTAAGAGAAAAAGAAAGCCGAGCACCTCTTTGTTCGAGCTGAGCCCCTTTTAGGATGACAACATATAGTATATGCTACCATATCATTTTTAGTGGCAACTATGTGCTGTTTAAGGATTTACACGCCACTGACACCACACAAGAAGTCTGCTAAAAATCTCACACAATATAATTTAGTTTTACTTTTTCCTTTTAAAGATACCTGATACTGAGTAAATATATACAAAATTATAATTAAAAGAATATTTTAATTAAGCACTTGACATTTGGGAAATACATGAGTTATAGATGCTTCTGAAATTTCAATTTTTGTATCCTTGCGTACTTGTACAATAACATTTTTCAAGGATCATTTGACACATTTTGCACTCATTTTGCACACACAATGTACACAAGGACAACATGGTTATGAGCTCTAAAGCGATTTTAAGTTTTGCTTTTCCAAATATCTGAAGTCCTAACTTATTTGTTACTTAAACAGAATCTTTTAAACATATTTTTGCATGAGTTTTTGCAGTATTTTATATGGATATACAGTAAAAGCTTTTACATCCAGAGAAACATTCTTTTATCACTCTGAACCTGCCAAGAGGTCCCTGCAGCCCTCAGAGAACGATCGATACTATAGAAAACATCAGACACATCCAACTTCCTTTTTCTCCTTACAGCACTAGCACGTAGCATATGCAACTTGATGCTCAAAATCTTCACATCATGTCATGACCCCTGAGAATTCACTGTCATATGTGGCAGCTTTCAAAAGCTGTATGAAAGGCTACTTGAGTGGGAGGAGAAGATAAATATTAGATTAATAGTAATATCTTTTTCTTTATATAAAATTCAGTGCAAGTTTGGAAAAAAAATATATGTTGGTAAGTATTAGAGACACTTGAGTAGAGCCAGTTACTGTGTACAGCAGGCACTGTCAATGTAACTAATTTAATCACTGGAACTACCTCAAGAAAAAACTCAGTTAATTGTGGCCTTATATAAGGAGTGACGTCAGTCTGTGTCTCAGTACTGGAAACTAATGCAGCCTTGTGGGGCTTTTAAATCTGGCAGCTGGCAGACTGCGATGTTGACAAGGAGAAAGACTAGAAGCAAGAGCTGTTTTATTTTTAAAGATCTAATATTTTTTCTTTTTCCTTTTCTTTGCTCTCTGTCAGTTGCGAATTTAAATGAATGCAATTGTTCTAGGTTCAGGTGTGGCAACTCTGCAACCTGGGCAATTTCGATTTTATTATCATCATTTACCTCTTTCAAGTTGCAGATACGAATAGGCATCATGATAACACTGATACAAAACACTAATAAAAGCACAAATCACTGTGAATGCAGTATTCGTAACAAAGTTTTTCCCTAAAGGAATATTTGAGAAAAAATGTCAGTAGTCCTTTTTTTCTTTATACTGCTTTTGGAAAATGTTCCTTGGGGATCTTTTCCATTATACAAGTTGCTCTGTTATATGAAATGGCTGGTCACTTGGCACACGTTTTGGAGATAGGGTGTGGAATGTGCCAGGCTGAGAGACCAGCAAAGGTACTGGTCCAGTGATCTCACTTCTGTGACTATGCAGAATGGCTGATTCACTTGTCTGGGTCCATGATGGGGAGAAGAAGAGCAGAGAGTAAAGAAGAAAGATGCAGCTACAATACAACTGATCTAATATTTTGTTTCATGATGATGGCAGCAAAGCTACTAATTGTTTTTATGTTACCTGAGTGATCTCAAAGAGATCTTCACAGAGAAAAGAAAGCATTATGCTCTCTTACAGGTAGGAAAATGCAAGTAGAGCAAACTGAACAGGACACATTTATCCAGTAGGCTACTGGCAGAGCTAGGAACAGAACCCAGTTTCCAGCTCTAATGTACTATTGAACTATTCTACCTTTTTTGGTGAAGAAGAAAAAAAAAAGACACATACAGATATACTTGGATTAATTCAATTGGACTTCAATTAATTGCAGCACAGTTTAATTCTTGATTCCGACAGAGCACTGACTCATCAGAGTCTGGAAATTGGGCTGAACTGATGGGAATGACACTTAATTCTTTACTTTCATTTCTGTAAATGGGACTTCTGTAACATCAGGCTGCGGGCACTGAAGATATTCAGCAACTCATAAGATTTAAAACTACACCATCATGTTGAGCTCTAAATAATTTGATGGGGAAAAATGTTTCTCTGTCTCTTTTTGGCAGCTCCCTTCAAGGGCACAGACTTGTTTTTCCACTTATAAAAATTTTATTGTTCTCCTTTAAGCAAAGAATTGCAAGAAACAAAATTTTACTGGGCACTTCAATAAACCACTTTGAGGTGCTTGGCTTTGCAGACATGAAATGAATGAGTAATAAATGCTCCTTGAAGGATCAGAGCAATTGCCAGTGAATGAGATTACATGCCACATCGTGCTGCTGCCTCTCTTGGCAGCACTCACACATAGGAACTATAGAGGAAGATGTTAGAAATATTATAAATATTAGCAGAATATTACTAGGGGTGTATACATTTCTAAATACAACTATTATCTCCCAAAAAACAACATCTGCATTTCAGGTTCTACACCTCTCGAAATGCAACATTTCAAACAAAAATGCCCGAGCAAGCACAGTAATCCTATGTGAGGAACTCAATTTTACTGAATTTCCAGTACTCATATTTCTGAAAAAGCTTTAAACATTGCTTATATATTTTCCTCAAGCAATAACATTCTGCGAATTCCTTTCTTTGAGAAATATGTTCATTTCTGCACAAATGTTGCAGAAGAATACAGAATGCCTATCAGTTTATCATTGAGATAAATGAGCAAAAGAGCTCTTTTCTTTCTCACTCCTAAGCGTAAGCAAGTATATTTCTCTGTGCCATAAATCAAAAATATACAAGAATTCCAAACAATTTTTCAATAAAATATGCCTCCTTTGGATTTAATGTATAAGATATAAGCATTCTATCCTAAAACAATGACAATCTTTTATCACAGTGACAGACCGAGCTACACAAACCAAGGGCAGCTGTAACTTGTGTTGCCAACAACTTGTGCAGCTTTTCTTACCTTCTCATTGTGCTGCTCAGAAAAAAAATGCATACAGGTAGTTACCATGGTAATTCCTGCATCACATGATAGTTATAAGCTGTTGCGGAGATATAGAGCATCTTCTTAAAGAAGCATGCACAGACACACATCGATAACATACAATAAATTTTAGACAAACTTCCTTGTTCAGTACATCTTAAATTAGATCAGGTGTGAAAACATTAGCACAGAAAAGATCATGTCAAGACTTCCCAAGCTAGACAACTGTAACAGTGGAAGCACACTTGCTTATAAGTAGCTCAGTGGGCACAAATGATTGACGAGAAACCTTGGGGTTTCTCGTTTTAAGGAAACCTTAAAACCTTGGGACAGAAGTTGCATTATTTTCTGGCACAGTGCAAACAGTATTGCATATACTTCATAAATAATCATAACAAAAATAACTGATTATTTCCTTTGTAAAACAGTCCTGAAAGCACTTGATAGATATGCTAAGAAGGTATCTGTATGCATTAAATTAAACTTATGGAGTCACATAGAAACAGCAGAATGAATCTGATTTTGAAAATTCTGGGGTTTTATTTTTCAAATACGGACGTAATAACTTCCATTAGTAAAGCCTGTGTTTTAGTCTTTGGTCGCAACCTAAACACCAATGTCTGAAGAAAATATCCCAATTATTCAAAGAGAAAAAAGCATTTCAAGCTTAGGAATAGGCCCTTGCCTTATCTTGTACATCTGAGAACAGAGCTCTTTTTGGTTTGGAAGCAGCTTGACTTTAACTGTGAAGCAGTCTCTCTCTCGTCAGAAAACTCTCTAAAGTTATCATTTACGTTGATCTAAAGCAATGCCTGGTGTGTGGCTAGGGAAGGACATGAAAGGATGGAAGAAATCTAGAAATGCTTTGTTAAATGATGTTTGCTTACGTATGTGAGATAAGGAGGAGAGGAGGTGGAGGAGGTAGCGTATCTATCTATCTATCTATCTATCTATCTATCTATCTATCTATCTCATCAGTTTTCCTTTTGCGCTAATGCAACTACTGAGTTTTTGTGTGGTTCGCAACACGTAGATCAGCGAAGCCCATTAGGCAGCCTTATTGCTGCTCTCTGCACAATAGAGGCAAACAGGGATTCTTCTTTTTCTATTTCTCATCACTTACAACCTGCAACAGTGATTTTTCACACAATCTTTCTGCACATTGGGCCAGACATACAATAAAGAGTAGAAAGATGGGCTTGGTACAAAAGCCTGGCCTCTTCTCCCTTAACTACCATACAGAAAAAACTCAATACAAAAAAGTTAAAGTGACATTACCACTACTGTCTACCATCAGGATTTATCACAAGTTTAAAAGTACTGAAAATGGAAGTAATCTGTTAGATTTCTCCTGATGATCCAGTAGCTGCCTTTTAATCCCAAAGGCATTGGCTCCTCAGCCAAATTAACTAAATTTACCTCATGTCTCTATGTCTGGCATTTGAATCCATCTCTGAAATTTACATCCTAGACCTCTCAAGGTCTAATAGCATCTCTATAGCAATTTTGAATGTATTTTTAAAAGCAAAATTATTAAAATTATCTTAAAAGATCCTAAAAACTTACACAGTCAATTACAACACAGGACAACATTCCACATGAATCTACTGCTATTGTCAGTACTTACCCCAGATCATCTGGTTAAGAACAATGGTGATGAGATCCCATCACCATAAAAGCCTATGAAAACTTTGGGTTTCTCTCTAAGTGGAACCAATACTATGTAACTAATCTGCTAGATACCCTTCTTTTGGCTTTTCAGGGTCACAACACAGGTGTAATAGGTTTAGTATGAAAGCACTAGAGTAACTAATTTTTTCACTTTTCCTCATTTTTTAGTTAATTTTAAGGAAAAAACATACAAAATGGATTGTAGCGATAATAGTAGAGTCCAGCTGAGAGGGTGTGGATAATTTTGACTTGAAAACCAAGACTTGTACCCTTTGTCAGGGGAAGGTAGGGAGAGAAAAATAAAACATAGCTCTAATTAGGGACAGAAATTAGCCACATTTGATTCTGTGTATAAGCAGCTCTGCAAGGAATGGAGCACTTCAGCTTCCACCAGCATCTGAAGACAAGGGGGGGTCATAAGCACTTCACAAATGCTTTTTCCAACTTTTGAAAGGGTTTTTTTTTTTGGCATATATTCTTTGTCTACTTTCAATACGAGAGCAGACCCTATTTTTCCTGTTCATTGCCATAAGCTACTTACAGTTAACAAAACTTAGTCTCAGGAAAATGTCAAATATAATGAAAAAGAAAGAGGAAAAGTTATAAAAGAGAGAAAGTTGGCAACAAGTTCTCCTATGGGTCACATTCTCACAGGTTCGGCAAGTTCTTCTGTTTCATCCACTAAAAAACATGCTACCACCTCAGCTGCTTCTGCTGCTGCCATTGCTGCTCTGGTTTGTGTCACCAGGGTATTGTCCATAAAAAGAACACCTCCTAAAGCACTGCATAATGTCAGTGCTGGTTGACAAGGTGGAAAAACAGCTTTACTCTTGAAAAACACCAAAAATGAACCACTGGGAGTTTACCCCTTTTCATTCTTTACCGTGAAGCAGATTGTGAAAGAAATGGAGTATAATGACATTGACAAAGAAAGAATAAACTATTTCTTATTGTAACATGATATTCAAGGATAATTTTGAGAATATTAGAATATATGATGGATCCAAAACCTGAGTACAGTCTAGAAAATAAAGTTTTGAGGTCCCCTAATATGAACTCCAATACTGAGAACCCTGAAAAAAGAGGAAATGCCACCGATTTGTCAGTCAGATTTAATCAGTACAATGGACTTTGTCCCAGCTCTTGGAAAGATAGAGAGCCACAACTTACCAGAATAAAAATTAAGGTTATGATTAAAGTAGGAGCTAGTGAATAAGTGACAAAAAATATCAGAAGACACGTCAGAAAGTTTAAAATATTTTTTGTTAAATTGCCTGTTGATTCTGTATGTTGACAGCAATTGGCTTACACCTAGAGCAAAATTCATTCTTAAAAGAATGGAAAAAATCACCTACCTACCAGACCTCCACACAGATTTATCTGAGAATCTCCACAGAGATTCCAAAGACACTTTAGATTATAACTAACATACTGAGACTTTAAAATGAACCACAGTGAACATTAAGGTACTAATGACTGTGGGTAGAAAGTGATGAAAGATTTCTGTTAAAAATGAGGGTAAATGGGACCCTCCACCCCTAATTTACTGATGTTTATGAGTACATTCTCTAGTTGTAGAAATCTGAAAACCTGCCTTATCTCAGTATCCTTCAGTGGTAACAGGAATCTGGGGAGTGGCTGGAGCCTGGGACAGTGTAAGATAAGGACTAAAGTACAAACTCATTTATAATTTATAAAAGCTAGAATATCGATTGTCTCACCATCTGACCAATGAGATCCTGGAACACCTTTCTGTATAGATGTTGAGAAGAAAACTTAATACTTTTACGATGGAGCTTGATAATTTTATGGAAGTGTGAATGCAATGTGGTTGTCTGAATAGCAGCAGCGTACATACGGGGATTCACAAGTTTATCTTTAGTCCTTGCAATATGTAAGATTATTTTTAAAGGACCAAAAAGTACCTATGGGAAATATTCTTCATGAAGGCCTCTCAGCATCACTTCACATCCACAACATGACGTGATTATTATTTTTTTTTAGTAAGCTGATTCTGTTATAGAGATAATAGCCTTTGGTTTTCTTTTACAGTGAATTCCTGAGGCAGAATTGCTACGAATTCATCATTAGGCTGAACAAAGGTTGCTCCAAATGTTACTGACTGAGTGATTATTGTAATGCTGTTAGCTGGGCCTGCTGGTGCTTTGGAGCTAACATATATGTCTCTATTTGGCTTTCAGGTCTAGACCAAGTATGGCAATACCAGGCAGTTTTCCATAACTGCTGTTTCAGACTGACAGGTACAACATTATCTGTTCTCTTTTTCCCCCGTATGTTTTCTGGTCATGAAAAAAAGTTTTTATTCTCTAAATAACCAAATACATCTTCTAACTTTCAAGAATATCAAAAAGTCTGTGAGGATCAAGATGAATCATTTGACACACACATATTTCAACGAATATGTGGGTGGACGCCAGAATGTTTTACCCTTACTGCTGTTAGCTTTCAGGCTACAAAATTATCAGGTATCATCAAAACTATGTCATTGATTCCACAGAATCTTCACTAACAAAATCTGCCAGGCTATGACTAAAGAATTATTCTGAGATTTGGAAGATTTAAATTGAGCCCTGTGTTAGGATATAGGCTTCCTGTGTGATCTCATGCATGTTACTAAGGTCATTCAAACGCAATGCAGAAAATCTATGCTGTCTCCTCTGTCTGCGGGGATTTGTTTCCAGTTCTCTCAGAACAGTTGTCTCGTCATCAGGGAATAAGGTTTGGTTTGGGCACAATCTTTTAACCCATCTCCACTGCTGAAGCAGTTCCACATGCAAGGAAAGATTACAGGAGAATACAAGAATAACCATACTTGTTCAGATCACAACTTAGTGCTTTGACTCCAACAATAAATAAAAGTGAGCACCTATGGAAGAGTACAAACAAGGCAGGTATATGAATATTTCCCCCGTTAATAACCTCCCGGCCTCCAACAATTTTCAGCTTGGAACATTCTCAAAGGCTGCTAATATTTGTCTGCTAAGTAATCCTCAATGAATCTCTCTTCCAAATACTTATTAGTCCCCTCTTGACACAATATATTTTGTCATCCAAAATGTCCTAAAGCAATGAATTTCACAGGTCTAACACACTTCCTTCTTGGTTTTGGTTTTTTGTTTGTTCCTTTGTTTGTTTGCTTTGTTAGCCCCTACTGCCCTAATTTGATGGTCCTGATTTCTTGTGCTGGAGAAGACAAATGACAGCTCACCATGTTACTCATGATTTTGAAGACTTCTGTCTTGATTAAATTGTCTTTATGTCCGTGTTGAAGATCGCTAGCCTACGCAGTCATCCTCTGAGGGGAATTCATTACATTCTTTTGAATTCCTTTTCTCTGAAACTTTTCCAGTTCTACTATATATTTTGTGAGGTCAGAGGACCATAACTGTCCATGATATTTCTGGTGTCAGCAAACCATGGATATATTCAATGGTTTAATGCAGTTTTCTCTTCATTATCTGTTCCTATTCTAGTAATTCCCAATGTTCAATTTTCTTTTTGACCTTTGCTGAGCACCGGGCATAACATATGTCTCTGTACTATGTTTCCAATGTCTTGTTCCTAAATGGTAATGGTCATCTCAGAGCCCATCATATTATATATGAAGGTAGGACAATCTTCCCTGTGTGCAACACTTTACACATAAATAAACCCAAATTCTCATACATAGTTTCTATATAAATAATTTATTCCAGAAATGAGAACCAGAAATAGTAACACAATCAGTGACACATGGAAAAGGGAGATCAGATTCCTAATACCTACTCCACTAAATAATTAATTTTTTATATTGCTTATTGATTGGAAATAAGAAGCATATCTCACTCTTCCTAACTTAATGCTATCACTAGGCTGTAGGCTCTATCCCTTGTCTCAAACATGCCTTCTCTCTCTTGCAGACCTCCATAAATATTTAATTGTTCAACTCAGTGTGGAATAGCTTCAGGCGGGAGGGGCTGACAACATATTATTTGACAGTATTTTACTGGCTGATGACTAAAACCAGAAGGAAACGAGGGAGAGAGAAATGGAAGGAAGGAGGGGGGAAAGGAGGGGGAACTGGGGAGAGAGGGAAAAGGAAGAGAAGGGAAAGGGAGAAGAAAGGAGGGAAGAAGTTAACATTTGTTAGACAAAAGAGGGAACTGAATTCAAGTCTGTCGCCCACATTAACCCTTGTACTACTGAGTTATTAGACAAATTTTGGAGCACCTCCTTCTGCTATCTTTTGAAAGAAGATTGGCCTCACCTCAGAAAAAAGCTGAAATGCTTGATTTCCCAGGGCAAGTTCAGGACTGAACTGAGAAAAGTAGCTGACCAGTGTGCCTGACAGCCTTTTAATTCCTGAAAGGAGATGAGTTCAAGCTATGTCTTTCTCATGGTGACTTCCTCTTGGCATTTTGCAGTTCCTTGGTCAGTACTCTAGCCTTTGCACAGCGTATTATCACTAAGCCTGACTTTTCTTGTGTTGTGCCAGGCCTGAGGGACTTTGGCTGTGGTTTCCAGGTAGTGACAAAGCAAACGAGTTAGGATCTGCCAGACGTGGCATTATGAGACCCAAGGTCCCCTTGCCACTGAAGTCTCTAAGTCTAACTGAAAATCAAAAGGATTTAGGTTCAAGAGTCTGAAGTCTGATCTTCAACGTTATTAGACTCCTATTAAATAGAAATAAAATGGCTCATTATTTTTGAAGATCTTGGAGTAAATATTTTTTTTTAACATGACACTTAAATTCCCAAAGGAAGTAGATATTGAAACAAAGGATGAAGACATAATAAGGTATTTTTAATATATAGTACTTTAAGAGCCTCCACATCAGTTCATTCAGTTTCCTACATGTAAGGTTAGTATGGTAACATTTTCATTCATGCTTCATTTCCATGTGAATTTTATGCTTTTTTGGGGATACGGATTATTTTATACTGTATGTACAGTACCTAGTGTAGTGGGGTCCTAATCACAGTTATGTGCTATAGTAACTTTGATAATATAGTGATGACCTGTTTCACTTATATATGAGCCTTTTTAGTCACCACTATCTACTTTTATGACATCTTTCTCTCTCACAGAGAGAAAAATACTTTCAAAATGGTGGTATTGGTGGACACCACTGCTGGTATACTCATTTAAAATATCTTCTTCCTTAAATGTGAAGAAGAAACCTGAATAAAATCAGCTGTCCCTCAAGGTGCTTTGAAAATCCAGGTCTATGGGATTTATATGTTCATTTTCCACTGAAATAAAAAGGAACTAGTCAAATACCCTGTGCAACTCTGAAAACCGTATCTTAAGATTTATGACAATGTCAAAAAAGCTAAAAAGGAAATTCTTTCCCCAGCAATAATATATACTACTGATCTCTGTATTTAGCTGTATTTTCATTCTTCAGCAAAGAAGAAAATATTGGTAAGCCTGCTGATTTTATTTCTTTGTATTCCTGACAAATACAGGATTGTTTTCATTAGTGGCAAAACTGCTTTTGCTCAGCTATGCACCGTGTATTCTGTGCTAAGCTCTAATGCAAGCTAAAAGCTTTTCTGGGGTATACAAAATAGTTTATTATTATTAACAGTTACACACAACCAGGTTTAGTTAAAGAAATATGGCTGGATTTAAAGGGCACAAACCCTCCAAAGGCCTAAAAATAATCAATTCTATAGGGGGTTCTGGAACTTTTAAGTATGTTTCTGCAGTACAGAAATCTGATGCGGATTATAAAGAGAAAACAGTGCCTTAATAGCTTACAGTATTATTTTACATCACAAAATTATACAATCCAATGTGCACACTCCGTAACACAGGGCCAAAATCCCCATCGCTTTTAACATTATTTCAATTGTTCAAAACAGAAAGAAAGCTATTGTAAAAAGTTTTAGGCTGTAACATACTTCACTGCAATGACATGTATAGTATTAGCGTATTCTGTGCAACACAGCAGAGTTTGCACATGGGCCAAGTCCACCTCTGGCTCCAAAGGTGTAGAGGCCTCCTACAGTGAACCAGGGCAGTTCTACTAAATGAGGGATTACTGCAGTTGAGCACCCTCACCAAATTAAGGATCACTGTATTTTAGTGCAACATTTAGCCAAACGGAATATGAGGATCCAGAATTTCATATCTATTCTTTAATACTCACAAAGCATTAGCCAGGCCTTAAAACCTAAGGGTTTAGGGGAAAAAAGACCCAAACATCATTTTCATGAGTTACAATTTAGTTTAATCAGCTGTTCACGTGTGCTGTGTTTTTTTGCTTCTAGCTTCCTGGATCATAACAATATCATTAGATTATGCTGTCCAGCTTTCTTCCATATGCATGACTTGAAATTGTCTTTTTTTTTTTAAATTAAAGTTTGTGATTCTCACTGAACTGTCTGGTCATATAGCTTATAAAAAAAGAGATTTGTGGGTCAACATAATTGCCACATGTTTTTTAAAAATAAATGCAGATTATTCTATAAACATATTCTACAAATTTATAAATAATTTCAGTTTTCCCACCATATATCCCTTTTCAGGTAAGCTGTCTACTGACTGGAATAATGCTAACATAAAAAGGCAAATGATTATTAAACCTTTTTTGTTGTTGCAAATTAAAAAAAAAAAAAGTACGTTTTTTCCATTAGGTAGAGAGATTTTGGCAATATTTACTTATCCTGAATTTTCTACTTCTATGAGGGCAGGGTAGGTACAATGTATTAGAGCCCTTTAGTGTTTGTGCTTCTAACTAAATTCATAGATGCTGGCAAGCTTTGGTCATTTGTCAGAATGCTCTTTGCTCTGCTTGATTTCACAGTAGCTGTGCAACTGGGCTCCAAAGCCTGTGCACACCACAGATGTTTATGCATGTAAAAGGATGGAAGCAAGAGAAAGCTTTCAAAGAGGGGGCTGGCTGTTCCCATCTGGAGCTCCAAATGAGAAGCTTTAGCCTCCCTCTGCCCCACAGGAGACACGCACACCAGTGCAATAAGGTTTCCTATACATCTTGTTAAGCCAGCATTAGATTGAAAAATGCCAGTTTTCATCCACACGCCACCATCTCCTGAGCCCTCAAGCTTGTCCTCAGGTCTCATAAAATACTTGCTTCCACCTGTTTCCACCAGTATCCCCTAGAGTTTACCATGAATTTAATTGCCTGCCAGTTTTTATGTCTGCTTAAACTACAAGACCTTTAAATAATTTATGTCCTAATTACTGTTCATCATTTTTTAACTAGAAGGCTCAATTCCATTCACACAAAAGAAAATTCATGGGATTCATTCTGAGGAAACACTTTCAAGGAGCCATATAAAAATAGCAAGTGTGATCATGGTTTTGAAAAATGAACTTAAACTTACTCTAATAAAATGTCATAAAAATATTAATCATTCCCTCCTGATATGCATCATAGTCATTTTAGCACTGCTTCTATTAAATAAGTTCATAGTTCATGTGAAATGTAATACCTCAGATTTCTGGAAGAGCTTATATATTGATCATCTCATTCAGGGCTACCATTCTGCTTGCAATTTATATTCCTTTCTCCCAAGCAGCAGGATTAAACCCAAGTGATGTTTCAATCAATCTCAACTAACACAACCTCAGGCTATCAAATTCATCTACGATAATTTGGAGCAGAAGCCTGCAATGCCTCTGGGCCACACTTCAGAATTAAACTTCTCTTTTTTGAAAGGGAGAGTGATTTTTTTTTCAGGACTACAGTATTTTCAGGTACAAGCAAGTAATGCTTACAGTTGCTCTATGATTTGTGGCAGGGCATCTTAGGGAGAAGGGAAATCATTCTAATGGAGTGTTATAAGTTTCTTGAGTTCAACAAGTTAATAGAAGACACATGTCTGGAATGACTTTGCTGTTAGCATTTTGCCTGAGAAATATACACAAAGGAAAAACAGAAGATGAAATTATAGGACAAGGGTAGACTAAAGGCTTTTGAAGTTTTACTGTCGCTACCAGGAATAGCTGTAACTCTTTTACAGGTTTATGGTATTTCTGTTAAGTATATTCTGGCCAATACTTTAAAAATCTGATTGTGTATCCATGCATGATTGCTTCTCTGCTTTTGCCCAACTGGGCCTATTTAACAGAGTAGGGGCCAAAAATTCCAATGGTCTATGCATCCAGAAGCTCCAAAAATGAATTCATTGTGAATTTGAAATATATGTGATTTTGTAGACCAAATTAGGAGACACGGGAGACACTAGTTATTAAAATGTTTACTTGAGAAAATAAAACTGCTAGATGTTGAGCACTGTAGAAAGCAAGAACAAAAATAATATGACTGCTCAGACATATTTTTGCATAACTTGACTTAAATGAGTAGTGCCATATCTATGAGTATATTAGTCAATGTATGGATATGCAACCGCTGGCTGTGGGCTGGATCTGACTCACCAATGTAATTCAATGCCTGCTCTCCAATTCCCTCTTCTCAGGAAGCCCTTCAGGCACAACCTATCATACAACCTATCTGCCCTTCAGGGTCCTGAAGTGCCACATCCTTGATGAGAACAGGTGCTTAGCAGCATCGGGTGAGAATGTTTTTACACCTGTATTCATGAAACCAATGCTGTGTTTGCTGTTGCATGTCCCAGGGTACGTGTATCGCATGCTGGTGCCTGTCTGTGTTCGGTCACATAACATATACCCTTGTAGTCATGTAACTGGGGAAGGAGAACATATGGCTCTCCATTATTTTCAGAACAGACTATTGGCATTTCCCTTTACTCAAAAGATCGGGTAGAACTGGAACAGTTGGAGAAAAAGACAACAATCTTCAGGTGAATCCACTCAGTTGTGATCATAAGTCATATAGGAGAGAAAAAGTTTTCCATCTAGTTTTATGTACATGTTTTGGAGTAAAATTGCTACACAAAAAACCCCACAAACCAAAGCCCAGTACATTCAATGACTGCATATTTAGATTACAGAAGTCACTTCTCTGTTGCCCACATTTATCATGTTTTACTTGAACACCTCATGGCATCTGAGCTTCGGCTAGCCTCGACTCGGGAAGTGTGATTAAATGTTTCATCTAATACTGAAAAAAGGTGGCAAAGATTTCTGAGCTGATTTTCTTCCCCTGCTTTCTCCAAAGGCCTAGCAGATACTCTGCTTTTTCCCTTCAGGAGAAGAAACATATGGAAATAATACAGGGCAGATCTCACTCCAAGCCACTTTTATCCTCTTTGAAACTGGACTGTTCAGGCAGTAAAAGTATTTCTTGACACAACTGCTCTCAGCTACAATGTTCTTGTTAAAGCAGTCAGCCCAGACAGAATAAACAGTGACCCACATACTCTTTAGCCTGACAGAGCTCTCTCTGTATCCCCAGTCAAGGCATATCATGGCTTTATTGGTGCCTGTCAAGAAACCAGCATACAGCCACCGATGGGGCTTAATACAGTGCAAATTCTCAGCACTGGGTGACACTGAAGTCTTTTAAAGACAGCTTAATATTTTCCACTTGTTTCCAGAGAAGTATACACGTGCCAAAGTTGCAATCACAATCCCACTTTCACATCTTCTGCCCAAGCTTGGAAGCATCTCACCTGCAGAAGAATGTTTTGCATGACTTCAAACACACAGTGGGATTACTGGGGCACTCCTTAAAGCTGAATAAAGAATTTCGTACTTGGTTCAGGTATACTCTTCTGATCTTTTATCATCAAAATTAACATGAAAGATTTTTATTGCCAAAGTGCATCAAATACAAGATTTTTGCTTTCACCGTATCTCTGGTTTAAGATCAGATAGTTGTATTCATTACTGTAAGCATTGTTGTGAATTCACTATATGCAATCTGTTTAGCAATGCTAATATTGCTTTGCCAAATGTTTCATCCCAATAATTTTTGTACCAAAAAAGGAAGTTCAGAGGATGTTGCTGTAATAAATTATTTTCCCTGAGAGGGATTAGAGTCCTCTGATGGTGCCCCATGTGTTGTAATAACCCCAGGCTACAACAGTTTCATCATGCTGTGGTATCCTTTGTTGATTTATTCCTTAGCTAATGGTCTTTAGAGGGGAGACTTGCTAATAATTTTAATTCACTCCACATACAGTTCAACACGGACAGCACTATGTGTACCATCACATTGTGAAATTCTAACAGCCCAAAAGACTGACCGAGCAGCAGGCCTCATTCACAAGGAATTAATCATATCTAAAGGTAACGATCCTGTTCAGACAGAGGGACACCCATTAGGATACATGACTTCTGTCTGTTAAAGAGACAGAGACTTTAAAAATAATTTAGTAGCTTTTTACAGGACATAAGATAGCACACCATTTCTCACACAGCAACAACCAAAATCTAACTGACTAGTTAAACATGCAGAACTCTCTGTCGATTATAACTTTAAAAAGATGTGGTATATAACGGAAAAAATCAGTTACTTACTTTGTGGTGCATACTATATCTTTTTTTTCAACAGAACTGTTCATGGAATATAAGCTGCAGAATCCTGATTTCTGTGAATATAAAAAAAAACAAACTAGGTATGTGCTTAATGTTTACATTAAAAATACTGTTGTGCCTTGAAAAAAATCAGTTAATTTATGCAACACATCCATGGAAGATATACTTGCTCTCTAGACCCTTCACCAGCTTCGTTGCTCTTCTTTGGACTCACTCCAGCACCTCAATGTCTCTCGGGTAGTGAGGGGCCCAAAACTTCACAATATTCAAGGTGCGGCCTCACGAGTGCCGAGCACAGGGGAACGATCCCTGCCCTAGTCCTGCTGGCCACACTATTGCTGATACAAGCCAGGATGCTGTTGGCCTTCTTGGTCACCTGGGCACACTGCTGGCTCATATTCAGCTGGCCGTAGACCAACACCCTCAGGTCCTTTTCCACCGGGCAGCTTTCCAGCCACTCTTCCCAAAGCCTGTAGCGCTGCATGGGGCTGTTACAACCCAAGTGAAGGACCTGGCACTTGGCCTTGTTGAACCTCACACAGTTGGCCTTGGCCCATCGATCCAGCCTGTCCAGATCCCTCTGCAGAGCCTTCCTGTCCTCAAGCAGATCAACACTCCCACCCAACTTGCTGTCATCTGTAAACTTACTGAGGGTGCACTTGATCCTCTCATCCAGACCATTGATAAAGATATTAAAGAGAACTGGCCCCCAATACTGAGCCCTAGGGAACACCACTTGTGACCGGACAGCAACTGGATTTAACTCCATTCACCACAACTCTTTGGGCCTGGCCATCCAGTCAGTTTTTCACCCAGCGAAGGGTACACCCATCCAAGCCATGAGCAGACAGTTTCTCCAGGAGAATGCGGTGGGAAAAGGTGTCAAAGGAAAAGTATTCTAGGAGTTTTGTCATGCAAGATTGTGCAAGTATGCAAATAGAATGGGCAGCTATTTATGGCCATGAAGTTTCAAAAGTACAAGAGATCAGAATGGTACTAGCCCATAGTCAACAGCAGCAGAATCCAAGAGCTGGCCCAACTAACACTGAGTTTGTCCTTGTACACGTCATCAACTCCATAAATAAATGGCAGTGTGCCACACGTGTTGGAAACTTCTTGATATGATTCCATTTGTGTCCTCAAAATTGCAATTTTTTTGGTAATTGCAAAGGTAATGGAAATCCCAAACTGTTTATCGTATGTCTTGTACTTAATTTTCCCAATTTGAAGAGAGAATATACTTTAAAAACTCTGTTAAAATTTCACCTGGTGTGTCACAGGCATCCCACTTCCCCCTTAACCTTCACATTCATCAGCTGAACACTGAAGAACAAGAACATATTTTCTCACAGATCTTTCATGCTTTCATAAACAGATGCAGTGTGATTGAAAAGTAACAAAGGATGAAACAGCAAAATTCAGTTGTCTTTTGTGTACACAATAGCAACTCAGTACGGTAAGTGCTAGTATGGCACAGATCCTAGTAGCTTCCTCTGGGTGTACCCTGGTTGTGCCCTAAACGGGAAAGTATTTGGCAAACTTAGATTTGTGCTTTCACTACTCAGGGAGAAATTCCTAGAAGTGATCATGATTTCAGTGACCCAGCTCTTATAAGAAACCATTAACAATAATGATGTTGCTTGTAGAAAGGGGGAAAATATATATACTTGTAATGGAATAGATTTAAGTTTCAAGTTATCAAAAAATTAATTTTGGTGATGTGCCTGAATCTGTCCATAGTTAGGGCAGAAAATCCATTGACTTTAATGGGCACCCAAAACCAATGAGCATTGATTGAAACAAATTCGGCTTCAATAAATACACTAGATTATACTGTAAGCTTCAAAATTAAGTCCTGCATTTTATCTAGCTACCGGGATTTTAAAGAGAATACTAAAACCCTAAACTACATGCAGTGAGAGTTGGCAGGGGGCACAAGCACTGCCTGTAACACATTTGAACACTTATTTAAATTGCTGACTGTTATTGGATACTGAATGATGAGGATTTAAACATCTATTTTATCAACTACTTCTCTCCACTGAAGGAAAACCAGCATCACACCATTAAGATGCTGTAATCTCCTTTGCAGGGTAAATCGCATTGGAACTATATTTAGGTTGATGAGATAGACATCTTTGTTCCCATTCATTCCAAGTAAAGGGTACGGAAGACCAAAATGACTATGGGGATTTCTGAGCATGATCAAAATGATGTTGCTATGGCAGATTTGTTTTCATTCTAGTCTCATAACTATTGCTGCCTATGGCATATATATAAAAAAAATCTTGTGCATTTAATCTAAGAATGACAGGAAGAATGCTGAGAGAATAATACAAGGCTGTGTACTTCTTAATTATAAAGAAAACACAACAGAATTAAAGAGCACATCTGAAACATAAAGATCAGATTCTGATCTGTTTCTGCTAGAGATCAGATTTATGGGGTTTTTTACAAAAAATCAGTGAGTAAAGAATTATTTAGCTTGCAGGTCTTGTTCTACTGTAAAAGTAGGCACAAACCCAAAGACTAGCCACATATCCAACTTCAAAATACCGATCTAATAACAGTTTCTGATTGTTGTTCCTTGTCACTCAAACAGATCTAGTGAATTTGCAGACTTGTTTTGCTCCCTGATACAGAAAGAATATTTTCCCTTTACACAGATGAAACCAAGTGAAGCAAAGGACAAAAAGTGGAACATTTTATTACTCAAAAGGTATTTCACAATTGTCTGAAGCGTTCCAATCTAATCAAACCCACCTAATGTTATTGGCAGCCCCATCCAGTGTTGGTTTAATCAAACTGATACTGAGCAGTTGAAATCAGGGCCCGGTTCAAGTAGCTTCCTCAACAATAATTTATTTTCCTCAAAGCTGGACATATTAGTTTCACACACTTTGACACTTCTGGTAATGAAAACATCAATAGCTTGGTACCGTTGTAATGAACATATGAATAAAAGCCACAGGATCAGCCTTTTTGTCTGTTACAGATACCTGGGGAGACTGGGCCACTTCTGAGCAGGACACAGCAATCTGATGCCAACGCAAAGTTATGCAGCTGGGATGGAATAACGCCATGTGACCCAGGCTGGGCACCACTGGATAGAAAGGACCTTTGCACAATGAGAGATGGGATTCATGGTGGACAAGCAGTCCATGGTTCAGGAGTGTGCTGATCCAGCAAAACAGGCAAATGACACCGGGCTGTGTTAGCAAGAATATAACCAGAAAGCTGAGGGAAGGTATTTTTCCCCTCTCTTCAGCATTTGTGAGATGGCAACTGGAGTAGTGTCCAGTTTTGGATTTCCCAGTATGAGAAAGACATTGACATACTTGAGCAAGCCTAGTGGAGAGCCATCTATATAGGCAGTGGACTGAAACATGTTATGTACTAGGAGAAGGTGGATGTATTCAGAGAAATGATTATGGGAGAAGGCTAAGGGTGGGTCTTTTTGTTGTCTTCTACTGCCTATTGGGAGGATAGAGTCAGAGTCTTAGGGGTGTACACTGGTGGAACTAGAGGCAATAGGAAAAGTTGTAAGAATGGAAATTGCCATCACATATTCGGAAATTTGTTTTCACCACAGAAGTAGTTAAAAACTGGGAGAGGTTAGTCAGAGAGGCTGTGAAATCTCTGTCCTTGGAGATATTCATAACTTGACTGGACAATTTTCTCAGCAACCAGAGCCAGGTCTAAACTGACCCTGCTTTGAGGGCAGTGGGGTTGCACCCAATGATCTCCAAAACTCCCTTCCAGTTTGTATAATTTTATGTTTCTATGATTGCGTTGGATTACATCCCTAGTTTGATGTCTGGTTCTACTGCAGATGTATGATATGACCATCAGCTTTATTTCAATCATTGTTTACACATAAGCTGTAAAGAACACTACTTTTTCTGTCATTTTTGCCTCACATTGTGCATGTTTTTAAGGTATAGACATCTCTGACTTTAATTGGGGATTACCAACTAGAACAGGGCTGAAATAATGATTTAAGCTTTTCTATGCTTCTCAAAATTTGATTTGGAGCCAACAAGAGCTACCCAGATAAAAGGATAACAACAAATTACTGACTTCTCTGTTCCATTTGGTTAGGTATCTATGATATATCTAACTTATTTCCATTTTGGTTGTAATATTTGTTTTGAAATAACCATGACCAATGTGTTACAAAAATCACGCTTCTGCTTCTTAAATTACCATAATACATATTAAAGTGTTAACCTTAAACCCTAGATCAAGTTATTTATTCACTGTATCCTCCAACTTGCAAAGATGTATTACATATATGTAATGAATAAGCAAGAGCTACCTAATAGATGCAGTTGAGATCTATCAAATATCATTAACAGTTACCATAGAAAAAGCAGTGTAATCCAGTAAACAGCATATGAACTGAAGAGATGGCAAAGGTTCTATTGTGGTCTCTGTTATATTTTCCTATGTAACCTTTTTATGCTAACTACTCCCACGTCAGTGTGGTTTCCTAGTAAATTTTAGCCCTCTCTCCAAAATTTTTTTGCTATCTATCAGTTATGCATTACCCAAATAAGATTAGGTGTATGGTATCAGAATTTAAACAAAATTTGAAGATTATGTCAATCTGCAACATCATATCATATCCAAAAAGCACAACAGGATGCCTCCCTTCTCAGCTCATTCTTTCTCTTGTTCAGAAAAAAAAAACCCCTATTAGGAAATACATATTCATTTCAGTGTGCCTCAAAAGCGAAAAAAATAGATTCAATGAGGAAGGAGTAAGGTAAGACAAGAGGTGAAAGGAAGAACTGGTTGAGGACAGTTCCTCTAGAAAGATACAATAGAAGCAATGGGTGATTTACAATTAACAGTATCAACCGAGTTTAGCCTCTTCATCTTCATGGAATATTATCAGGAAGGTTGTGGTATTCTAAAAATACTTCCTTACGCACCTGATCTAAAATTCACTGAAGTTAAAGGAAAGATTTCTATTAACAATTATGATTGTTTTGGGAGGTAGTTTTGGCTCTATGGATTGGACTCAAGGAAATCTCTGGAAATAATAGAATTTACAAAAAAGGATGGAAGGGTTATCTTCTAAGCGTCATTTATTACTGCTGTGTCCCTGCATAGCAATTCAAAACAAATACTACTAATAGACAGCATTTTTTTCTTGGAGATAAGTAGTTTATGCTGTATGTCATGCTACATTCTATGCTTGTTATACTCCCTCTGTTTTTTATTGTGGCACAAATGCTCCCTTGTAGAATTTTAAACTTTAGTTTCTGTTAAATCATGTTAAGAGTCTGATCTTGTGCCAATAAAGCTCAGTTCTGTAAAGTTGCTACAAAAGGGATATGAGCTTGGTTAAATGCATTCATTTAAAGACCAGAGAAGATATTTACATGAAGAGTTCCTACACTGTTATCATTATATCCATTCTCATTTGGATCTCTATTGTATGATTGAAGAGTGCACAGTAAAGTTGCAAGAGTGTTAACTATTTTCATGATCATCTTGAGTGTTTCTTCAATCTGAAATACAACATTCAGAAAGATGCTTTGGGTAAGAGCTCTCTGTAGTACCAGAAGTAAAAGTAATCTTCAGGAATCAGTGATGTGAACATGAAGATTAGCTATCTGTTCTTCAAGTCTGGGCAAACCATGTCCTCACTCCAGCCATAAGCAGTGGGACCCTCAGATCCAGGTCACCAGAGGTCCCCTCCTTGCGGTAGTCAGTTGGATCCCACTTTGCTTTGTTGCTGACAGGCTCCTTATGAATCAGTACTCTAAAGTTTGTCAGGGCACAGGATCAAACACTGGCATAAAATCATTTGTAGTGTTTAATTGTTAGGACTCTCCCTGACACAGCTTTGCTCAGTGCCAGCCAGCATTCTCAAAATGCTTGGGCATGATTTGAAGCATAGTATCAGGCAGGGGTATTTCTCATCAGGCAGTATGAGCCAAGGCCACTTCTGAAGGGAGGAACATAATCTAACCCTATAGATGTGAATCCTGCTGTGCCAGAGAAAGGGTCTTTGTCTCTTTTGCTTGCCTTGACAAAGCCAAAAGGAGAAGGGCTTCCTTTTTTATGAAGTCTCCAAAGGCAATGTCTTTATTTTCCTGAGATCTTCTCATCTGGTAAATAACGCTCCAACACAGTAATTTCAGTATAAATGAAAATAATAATTTTCTGTGCCTTTACTAGTGAAGTAAAATGCTAATTTTACAAGTGAGTTATAGATGAGTATTGCTCTAAAATTTCCAAATGAAATATTCATCAGAATTCAACATTACAGCAAAATTAGAACAGTAATGTTGACTAGCCATGATTGAACACTAATTGATTGTCACATTGTGATGAATGTTTTTCGTTATATACATAATTATATGTATGTAATATGCTGTATTACTATTGTTCTGTAATGAAGAGTTTGATTTTCTGGGGTAATACATTTATAGCTTAACAGTATGAAAAAGCAATGTATTGATTATTTTAAATTCACAGCAGAATTCTCCCCTGTGACTAATTGTGTATTCTGATGTTCTTCCAGTCTTACATCCCTCTGCAGAGCTCCCATGAATCTTTAATCTCCTTCTAACTCAGTGATGCCAGAATCACTTTTCATCATCATATCCACTCAGCTGAATTCCAATGATCTCCACAAAACAGAGTATCAAAATAAATTTCTGAGATTGATTGCTTCACAAGTTATGAGCTATAATAAAAGAACATTAAGTTTCATTACCCTCCATACTCTTCTTAAAGGGTTTTCAAACAATATTTCCTCTGATTGTTTCACATGCTGGGAAGTATAGCAAGGTGGGAAAATAAAAGCCCTTTCAATATCAAAACAGATCCTTTGGAAAAATTCTTTCCATGAATCTGATAATTTTTCATAAGTTCTTTCACTGTAGAAATATTTCACTAAACTTGTAAAGAGAAAGGTTTCTATACATGGCATGATTTTTTTTTCTCTTTGATCAGCATTATCTTTTGCTGGCCATAACCTTTCATTTATTATTAGTTATGCTGCTTTTTTTCCCCCATTTTTTGTCAAATTTGTAGAACTGTATTATATTTATATTTTATGTTAATGCATCATGTCCTTAGACCTTATTTTCTATTTCCAGATAAACTTCATTGTTTTCTTCACTGTTGCATTGCTTGTTCCTTCTTCATGGTGCAGAGAACTGCAAGAGCAATGCACTTTTAGTTTCAATCTCTTTGCTCTATCTTTGAAACCAATAATTTTTAAAATGAATATTTGAATTTTCATAATGCTATATTTGTTTCTTAAGTCTCTTATATTGGAAATGAAAGTATTTAAACTTTTAAATCCACATTTTTGCAATTATTTTTAATATTTTATAATGTATTTATATGTATTTTAAAATATATATTTATACTAGTGCTAGAAAGCAAATCATATTATGTAAAATTGATCTTGTATATGTTGTGTATTTTATTTTATAGAAAAAATATATACAGATAACTAGCCTCAATGATTATTCCTCTCTCACCACGTTAAATCTGCCTAAACCTCTTATTTCTCACTTTGATTGCCACAAGTTGACATTTAATTTTAAGACACAAGTAAAAATATATTATCAGCTCTTGGTACTATTTTTGGAAATGGTAAAGCTGAGAAAACGCAGCATAACTCTTTACTGAGTGATATAATACAGTTGGTGGAACCCTGATTCTGAGAGGCAGCAGGAAAACCAAATCGAGAAGAGAATATCGAAGGAAAACCAAACCGTCAATGAAGCCATAACTCCATTCAGGCCAGTACACAACTTCACTGAACCCAGGAGATTTACTGGTAAGTTCACGATTCCCCTTTACGGTAAAGGGAAGCCACTTGCTACCCACCTCCTGATGGCAAGGCAAGTAGCATATTCCTTCCACATCTGCTCATCGCAGTTGGCCAGCATGAGATACGGGAGCAGTTGGCTCCAGTTCCTCTTCTCTGTGCTGCAAACTAGACCGTGTATACACCAAAATGTGTACAATATAAGTAACAGGAAGAAAGTGTAGTGCACTGAGCATTTATATTGCGAGGTAGCCTGCTCTCAAATAGATGAAAAACCCCCTTCCTCCTTTTTTTCCTCTCCTTTGGCATCTTTTTTCTTGGTTGTCTACAGAAATCACCAGTTAAAGATATTCTCTCTGTCTGTATCAAGAGCACACAGAAGTAACACACTACTATCTACTGAATTACGCCATACATGAGATTAAAACCAGAAACAAATCCCGGCATTTCTTCAACTTCGACATTTCCTGAGACATTTTTATTAGAGCTACAGCTAATAAATTTTTGGATATGGGGCAGTGGACCCTGAAAGCATGGTCTGACCAGATGGGTACAAGCATACAGACAAATAAATAATTCAAGATAAATGAGGCTTCACAGCCCCTGCAGGAAATGAGTGACAGATCTCATGCTCAGAGCATTAACATAACATGAATTCAAAAGGCTTGAAATTTATGTGGACCGTTAACACTGCACACATGTGCACAAACACATGCAATTTCTTAATCAGTCCTGGCTCTGTTTTCATGTACCAGCCCCAGGTCAGAAAGGGTGAATGCTTCCAATCAATATCCAGTTGTTAGAGTAACAGCCATGTCCGTTCTGGATGGCTGAGTGGGTGAAAACATGTTTGTTCTACTTAATGTGACACAGTCCCGTCAAATTAACAACCACGACGGCAGAAGCAGGCTTGCTTAATGGTCTGAAGTCAGTTCCACAGAGAATTTATTATCTACACTCAACCAATAGATCTGAAACCTCATTACTAAAGGTTTATTTGCAGATAATAACTAAAGGCACACTTTATGTACATAGGCATTGTCTGATTTTAAAGATACAGCATGCTACACTACTTAGTAAACATATTGACTTTAAATTGACATAACCTCAAGATAACATCTGTATGTTATGTGAGTAGTAGAGCTATTTAGCCAAGCCCCAGTTCAGTTAAACTACATTAGGTACTAGCCTTGTAAATGCAAAGAATTTATTTTTCCTGCTGTGTGTCAATGGTGACTGTACAGGGTGTGCAAGAAAGCTGACCCTCAACATGCGAGCCCCAGTCAAGGGCTGAACCACACATTTTAGCTCCCCTGTGCTGTGGTGTGATTGAGAATGGTCAAAAGTCAGCTTCAGTCTGGACCATCTCTTTGCCACAGACATGCAGAACTCCTTGCCATGCAGCGGTAAAATTCTGGTAATCGCATTACTAGATTCTCTTCCCTTTTCCATTCCTATGAGAAGAATGTTTAGTGGTAATAGACAGCAGAGTCAATCACAATCATTTAGAGAAACTCCTTGTAACCAGATATGGTTGGAATTTGTTTTACTTGATAGTGCTTGATGCTCAGCTATGGGAGAATAAACTGTTTAGCTTCTCGGTTAATCTACTTGTACACAGAAAAGGATTTTTCTTTACCTGACTCCTAAGCAGTGGATAGAAAATTTTGGATAGGAATTTCATACTTACTCAGTATTACAGCGTCTATATTTTACGAAAAATATTTTTACCAGTCATTGGCATAGGGTTAATAGTTTTCTGTTTCCCAAAATAATTATTCTTTTTCATATGGAAAGCAGCGTGCTGTTGAAGTGGCAATGTAGCAGACGAAAGTCCAGCTGGGTTGGTAGGAGGACCTTGAAGTGCTAAAGGAGCCCATGCCCATGATCTTGGCACAATCGCAGTGCAGGCTGTGTGGTGTCAGCAGAACTGAGTTCTGCTCCCATAAGGATGCGGGGATGGGGCCCAGATACTTCTGCTACACAAAAGAGAGAGGAAGAAGAAGAAAGCTGCAGAGCTGGGTTTACTTTTCCTGTGGGAATGGAAACGTGAAGATGGCAACTGATGTTTGTGGGGGAATCTTTTTCTTCCCAAAGGGGTATCACAGACAGCCTGACTTTCTAGAGCTCTGAGCATTTTGCTCAGCTATCTGCTGCCACAGCCAAATGTTTACTTTGCCTTCACGTGGAACTAGCCCTGAGCGTTCCCTTGTGCAAAGGACAATTTTACATAGTTCATAGCCTTGACCATTCCTGGTTGATTTCCACTGGGAAATCAAAATTCAGCAGATTGCAAGATTAATTCCCTGACACATATAAAAAAAACATAGTGTTAACTACAGAAAGGCTTAGAAATTCATATGGGAAATCTTAATATTAGTGTACCTCCACCTGACATTGCTCTCAGTAGTTCTCATTTTTGCTTCTAAAAATTGTAGATTAAATTAGTAATCCAACACTAAAAAATCAACCAAAATGAAAGTTTAATGGAATAATTAGTTTAAGAGAAGATCTAATAAAGGAAAATGTTAGGCCCACATATTAAATTCTCCTGTAAGTAGGTTTGAAGGGAGTGTTTCATCAAAATTATTCAATAGAAAACCATCCAAATTGTTCCACAGAAAATTTTATTTTCAGTTATTTTTATTGTTATTATTCTATCAAAAGGGTCTGCTTTCTACAGAGAGCTCAGAATTTTAACCGGAAAAATCATTAGATGCTTGAAAACTGAAATATTTTGGCTGCAGCTGAACATCCTTTGATTAGGAGTTGCTGCCACGTGTGAATTACAGGATTTGGAGTGCAGGTGTTTGTTTTGTGTGGTAGTGAGGAGGATGAGACAGAAAGACACAGATCACAGTCTCTTAGTGGTCTCTGTACTTACCTAGGAGATGTGACCAAAGGGCCTGTAGGAAGTCTATGGTTGTCCCAATTTCTTTATGTATTGGAACAAAACTATTGAAATATTGCAGTTCTGCAATATATGCTAAATAAGCTACATTTTCGAAATCTCACAAAATTTAGTGAAGGAAAACTAAGGTTTGGGAAGATTTAACCCACCTGTGTCTCACTAATATAGTTTGTGTTTCTATCACATAATTTGTTTAAAATACAATTTTCAATAATAAAACAAATTAATCAATGTAATCAATCAATCAGTCAAATTAATCAATCAAAGTTTTGGCAGCATCTTGAATTTACCCCTAACAATAGTTAATGAAGAAAAGCAAATAAAGCTTTATTTAAGAAATAAAGATAAGTATTCTAACATTTGGAAGAACTCTCTAAGGATTTTTCCTTTAAGTTTTTGCTGTTAAAAGTTCTTATATCTCTTAAATCCCAGTGTAATTATCTCTCTTCTTGCTAGACCCTGGAAGACATACTTGAGTCTGTTTTATTCAATTTATATTTACTTTGAGTTTTTCAGCAACACCCCCCCACTATCTGTCTGCTGGGGAGCTATCAATACCGCCCATTGCATTCAAAGAAAAGTCAGACAGGAAAAAAAAGAAAAAGAAAGAAAAAAAACCCCTTAATCTCTCTGATTTGGGACTTATTGTGTGAACATATGGAGGTGGGCACAGTTCATGTCTGCATTTTAGAGTGAGTTTCATCGTTGAAGTGTAACCCACATCCAACAATTTGCAGCTTTATGTGTCTCATGCTAAATTTCCAATTCATCAGGAATTCTTTTAAGTGAATTTAAGATTTAGGAACATGAACGTGGAAGAACGTTACAGACTTTGGGCAAAATTCTGGCCTCATGTTCTCACTCAGATTTTGTTACTGACTTAGAAATGAAATCTCATCCTTCTGGTCTGCCGTTTTCTCTTGTTGTGGCCTCAGCTGCACCCCTTGCCAGCCCTCATAGCAACAACAGCCTGTGATCAGAAACCGCTGAATTAAACAGAGAGCTTCAAATAGCTTAGCCAATAGGTAAAAAAAAACACCTTGGGATTTCATCACGAAAATGAACGACGAAGCTCAAAGCATTATGAAACGGGCTGGGAGAGGGTCTATTTTGGAGGCAAGGGTGCAAAAAAGTTTGCTATTCTGTGATATGTGTCAGTCAAAAAGGAGGACTTTTTTAAAGAGATGACAGATACTTGGATACCTCTGCCTGGTAATAAAACCTCTAAATCTATCAGTGCCAACAAATCAACTAGAAACAGGATGGAATCGTATCACCTTTTCCTTAAAAAAGAAGGCATGAAGAGTATAAGAAAAGTGTTTGTAGGGTAAGAGAACAAACAGCGTAAAATTCATGTGCATGAATAGTCAGTAGTTTTTCATATTTTCCTTTTGATCTTAGTAAAATGTGTTCTTATGATAAGTCTAAACTGATATATTCATTCTAAGATTGGCTGCATTATGAAGAGTGTTGCCAGTGGGTCAAAGGAGGTGATTCTTGCCCTCTGCTCAGCACTGATGAGACACAACTGGAGTGCTGGGTCCAGTCCTGTGCTCTCCAGGACAAGAGAGACATGGACATAACTGGAACGAGTCCACTGAAGGGCCACAAGCATGACTGAGGGATTGAAGCATCTGTCACACGAGGAAAGCTGAGAGAGCTGGGGTTGTCTAGGCTGGGGAAGGTTCTTGGGGGATTCTATCAATAAGTGTAAGTGCTGGGTGGTAGGGAGAGGAGAAAGAAGGTGGAGCCAGATGCTTCTCGGTAGTGCCCAGTGACAAGAGAAGAGACAATGGAAAGAAATAAAACCACAGGAAATGCTATTTAAACTTAAGAAAAAACCTGTTTACTGTGAGGATGGTCAAACACTGGAACAGGATGCTCAAGAAGGTTGTGGAGCCTCCATCACTGGTGATATTCAAAATCCAACTGAACAAGTTCCTGCTGTAGAGAGGGCTGGGCTAGATGACTTCCAGCAGTCCCTTCCACACTCAGCCATTCTGTGACTGTGATTTTGTAGGGTAAGCGTTTACAACCATCTTTCTGTATAACCGCTATTGCAGGAAGGAGGCCTGGACTAGACACAAACTGAACTGCGCTCAGTCCAGGTCCTGAATTTAAATGATCTTGGATTCAGAATCTCCTGTCACATGGTAGAAGTTGTCTGCTGCTTAACTAGGTGAAGATGCAGAAACTTCTGCTGTGCAGAGGATGTTAAATCAGCACAAAAGAAAGCTGGATTAAGTAAAATGGGCAGGGGTTATTTGTAGAGGAGTATCACTGACACATTTCTGAAAGTAACCACCAGTCTAGAAGACCTAGGAAGCACATTAAACTAATTTAATTTAATTTTAATACAGAAAAGAACCACCACTGATTCTTATTTGCAATGTATCAGGTTGTAATTGTTTAGTTATTTTTTCTTTGATATATCTTTCTAAAGGCTGGCTTCCCCTCTTGGCTGCTTCATATCAAAATAAGGTTATAAACATCACAGCTGTTAAGTGCAGAGAGCACAAGTGTGCATCAGTTTCAGCAGTCACATAGGACAATTTTCTGGTCCATAATACGTGGATTCATTGAACGTTGGAGGGAGATTGAAAGGGGAAATGGAGGCTGTACACATGTAAAAGAAGATACTCGGAACAAACATCTGCCATCCTTATATAGATGCACAGCATCAGAGAAAAACAAAACAATGCAATGTATCTTAAGATGGCCGTCCTTAAGAGAAGGAGCTAAGAACCCCATCTTAAACTCTGAATATAAATAATTTTCTCAAAAAAAATTTTTTGTCTTCTCTAACATCACAACTTATCCCTTGGAGAGGTGAAAAGCAAGGCCTGTAGCCAAGAAACAACAAATAATCTTTAAGACTCCTTCTCTCTTCAAAGCAAACCAGAGCCTCAACCCATATCACCCCATCCTTCCTTCATCAGCATGGGCAACACACAGCACAGCCTGTACGCAAGCAAGCAAAAGCCTTTGTATTTCTTTGTTTCTCCAAAATAAATAAACAAGATTTATGACTAGATTAAGCTCTTTTAATATATTTGGAAATCCTCCTTTCATCAGAATCGAGCAAGGCTGACAAGCAAACTGCTAGAAAACACAGTCTGCTCAGACTGAAAGCACTTTAGACAATCATAGACAAAACTTCTACGCAGATTCATGTATGATTCCCCTGTGCAGTAAACCTAGACCTGTACAATTAATGGAGTTGTTGGTTTACTAAAAAGAAATGTTTTAATAAAAATAAAAAAGATTAGTTTCTCAGAGAAAAAAGCCATTAGTTCTGCTGGCAAGACATGTTCCTCCCCCCTCCCCTTCACTCCCTTCTGATTAGAGGACCTTAACAACACAACTAGTGCTAATCCTTCAGAGAAGAGTCAGCAAGAAAATGGGGTTTTAGCAAATGCTGCCACCTTGCAGCAGATGCTTGAGGACAGACGGCACATTGCCTACCTTCTCTTGCCTCAGCTTCCTTACTTGGAACTTGGAGGACAATAGAGATCTGAACTGCAAATGGTATTGAGAACAGTTGATGAAAAAATGAGCTCTCTCTCTTTATAACTGTCTCTTTAACAATAGCTGTCAACAGGCCAGGTGAGAGTGTGCTTTGCAGCTAAAAGTCCAAGTCTTCTGCCGTATACAAAGAGGACAATGCTGTACACAGAGAAACTAGTACGGACACTTGTTGGTAGCAGTACGTAAATGCATTTCACCATTACCAACGCTTTATGTAGAAAAATAAATAGCTAAAACACTCAAATAGCATTTTTAATATTTTTCCCATATGCAAAAAGCTGCTATTTACTTTCCAAATCATCTTTACTTTAAGTGGAGGAAAGCTAGGAGGAAAAGAAGGGAGGAAAGACTCACTTAGTGTTAATATTAGCTTTGTTTATAACATGCTGACTCTCAAATGGGTGCAAAATAGAAACTGCTTCCAAAGAAACACATTCCTATAAATAAATACATTAATTCAGCTAAAAATAAAAAAGGTGTAACCATTAGGTAGCTCACATGCTATAAACCTTTTTTTTTCACTTTAGATCCTGAAACACTTAAGTTGCTTGACTACGTTTTGACGTTCACTGCTATATAATAAAGAAAGCAAGGATGTAATTCTGTTAATTGATGATCAATACAGCCTGCATTATATTTCACTCAACAGTTTGCCATAATAACTTTATCAATTACTGAGTGGCATTTTCCTTCTCCCACAATTTACTTGTATGTCACAACATATTCAGTGGGCAACTATAATGCGAACATAAAAAAAAAATCATAAGATGAATGTGCTATTCTCAGGGTTTCAGTACAGCCAAATAAATGTGGTTAGGAGAAATCTAACATGAAAGGCATTTTTTCTTACTTAAATTCTCTCCCAAAGGACTGGCACAACTTTTCACTGGAAGTGAGTAGAGACGATGTGATGAATGACAGGCCAACAATTTAATTTAACTAGAGACGTAAATTTGTTATTGTCAGATATGCAGCTTTACCAAAGTCACATCCAACCCACACATTATCTCAGATAATCACTTGTAAGATGTCTCAGGTGAAACAACTTTTAACCTTCAGAGATTATTTCTTGTAAGAGAAAATTACAACTAACATATACTGCTCTAGATTTTTGCAGTTGTATTGTGTTTCAATCAATTTAAATTGATTTTATGAAAGCTGTATGGCAAGCTGTTGGTATATGGCAGTTCTCTTTGATTACATTCTACCCTGGTATAGCCTCTTTTTCTTTTGCAGTTGCCTTTTTGTAACATTTTGCCATCAGGAAATAATTCATGGTGAATAATTTACTTGACAAATTTAGGCGATACACAGAGAACCTACACAAGGGCACAAGAGTCTGTCTTTTGGGAGCAAACGGGAGAACTGGGGCATAAATATCTTTTTTGCAGCAAATTTGTTCACAGACCTGTAAGTACGCTCATTATTTGAAAGTACAGACTGTTTGATGCACTTTCCTATGATCATCTAAAAGTACAACATTGAAAAAAATAATTTCTGAGACTGTTTGTTAGGGGTAATTATATCTATTAATGAAAAGAAATCATTCCTGTCCCTCAGGTAGATATGTATAACTTCAGAATACAGACAGGTCTTTAAAAACTTGTGTAGCTTTACCTAGATATAGGCTGATGTCAAATGGGTGCTTAAGGATTTTGTAGACAGACGTGCTAGCTTTGAACTAGCTGCTTAAAATCACCCATGGCAATGTGGTTGAGGAAGTGCTGAACACAAAATACATTGCAGATCTATGTAAATACATGATTAGTTCAAGTTTGGTTGTGTGTGTGGTAGGATCTTGCTACTGGTACTCAGTCCAGAGCATCTGAAATTGTTGACTGTCATGTGAGCATGCTCTTAGAATTAGTCAGAGGAACGCAGCAGCTTTGTGAGAATAAAGAGGGTAGAGAACGTGAGTAACTTTTCACACTCCCTAATGTTTTTGCTTTTTTTTTTTGGATGGTAAAATACAACTTAGACTAGAAGGCGGCAATTTCATCTGATTGCTGTGGTTCCCCCTGCCTTTGCTGCCTTAGACAGTATCTGTGGGAGCTGGCATTGACTCATTCTCTAGGCTGCAATGAGAAGAGGAATTACTTAAAGTTCTTTTGCATGACTAATGTAGCAGAAAAAGGCCATTAGTGCAATTAATGACCATTAACATCATTATCCTTACAAAAGGCTCCATAAAATAATTAGAAAAACAACATTATAGGAGATCTTTGGCCCAAAATATTATCATTAGCTATGCATGTGCATAAACTCTAAAATCTCCATCTGGTAACTGCAACAGAAGCTTTTAAACCAGATTTTGGATTCAGAAGGTATTAGCTGCTTGAACTTAAGCATCAGTGGATGTGTAAACTTTACATCTTAGTTTGTAAGTTTACCAACCAAACCCACATTCATCTATATTATCTTTCTATAAGCAAGAAAGATATGCAGTGATTGCAGTCTAAATAAGTTTATAAGCTATTAGAGAGTGACCTCATGTTACTGCTGTTCATTGAGCAAGGGCAGGTCGGGTTGAAAATCAGTTATGTCAGTACTCATGCACCAGAAGAGAAATGAGCGTCCTAAAGAGGGCCTTAGCACTACTTCCCTACTTCTGGGTCCAAGCATGGCAAGGAAAGTACCCATGTAGAGAGGCTGATGGGGAAAGGACTGGAAGAGGGGTATGGCTCTTGAAATAAAATAGAAAATAATCCTCAGTTTATTAATATTCTATATCATCTTTTTTGCTTTGCTTATGGAGTTCATTTTGAAGGTGTGAAGATGACTAATATGTATCCTTTTTAAGTGTAACAGATGGTACAGATTTTCTGTAAGGTGTCTTAAAAAGATGATACAGTGATACTGAAAATAAGATGACTAAATGTTTGGGACTCAAACCACGAGATAATGTTCTCCACAGGAGTTAAGAAATATGAAAATTCAGAAGTGATACGTGCATTTTGTCACCAGATACTTACTCTCATACAAGGTCTTATGCCTTTTTGAGGCACTACAGATATGAAAAATAACACAATTCTTTAGGTCACACTTGGTTCTGGTGAAGAAGCAGCTACAGAGAAATGTGGTATATGAGGGGATGCCTGTCACTGGTTATACGTAGTATCTAGAGGGTACTGAAAGACTTGCCTTCTAAGAAGGGTTAACCTCAGTGCCTATTGAATGACGCTCTTCCCTGGATTTCCCAGAACTTTCTAATACCACTAGGAAGAAGAGTCAAGAGGAAAAAGCCCAGCACTAGTTCACCCCGTCCTACTGCAAACTGGAGTGACTAGCCCGGCTTAGACTTGCAGCCACATGAGGACATAGGGCGGAGGCTAAGGCGTTTTCCCAGTTTGAAAAAATACATTACGATTTAAATGAGGAGAGAGCCTAGGTCTCTGGCAGAATTGGCAGTAAGCACCTTTCTACCCCAGTATATCAGTCTTCCATTTTCATGTAGAGGTAATAAACATGTCAATCTACTCTATCATTTCTGTGTATGTTCTCAATTACTATCCAAATAAAAACAGAAGACCCACATGACTACACAGTCATAATTCACGAAGAAAAATAATTCTCCAGACTTAGAGCAGAAAAATACCTGCAAATACTGAGGATGTATCTCAACGCTCCGACACCCCTGGAAGCAAAGCTACATTAGAAAAGCACCTACTTTCCTTCAGTCCTCACTGCTCATTTCTGCTCCCCAAATCAAGACAGCTACAGCAAGGGTTTGCAAGGCTGAATTCCAAAGTATATCAGTGAAGTGATCCAGGTTTAAAGAAAGAAAAATAAAAGACTGGGAGAACACATGGAGTAATATGATTTTGTGAATAGGACATTGACTTGGGACTCAAATATCTTTCTTTTTGGCCTTCCCAGCAGCCTGTCTTCTGACTTTAGATAATTTACTTCTTCTCGGCCTCAGTTTTCTGTCTGCACAATAGGAGAATTTTGTTTCTTTTTGTAAAACACTTCAAAATCTATACATGAAGAATGTTTTCTAAAATCCAAGTTCTCATTTTAATGAATTTAAATTATACTTAATGTTTTTTCTAAACTATTTCAGAGGACATTTTAAAATGTGAATTAAAGTCAATGTTTATTTATTTTAGCTGATATAAGTTCTCAAATGGATTTCTTTCTATTTTCCATAGTAAAGAAGGTTTTCTTTTCCTGTAACTGTCAGGTGCACAGAAAAAAGTTATATTATTCCTAATTTTCAGGATAATGAAACTAGCCAATCATTAACTAATTGATAAACTTCTTGAGGTTGAAAACTGTGTTTTTTTCTGTGTAATGGCAGGCTAAATAGAGCCATGATCTCAACTGGGAGCTTTGTCCACTTTATTAAATAATAATTACATACATAATAGCTAATTTAATATTCTATCAGTGAAAGAACATCTTATTTTTAATTAGCTATTTTATGAAGTCTTGAGGTAGATATCACTGTTCTTTTCTATGAGATTTTAGCATGAGCATAATGATGCTCTGTTGGGAAGAAAATATATTTTTAATCCTCTTGAATTAAAACTCAATATTTCTTGACCAATATATTCCAAGAGGATAAAACAATGCAGGGAAAAAAGAGCAAAGAAAATGGGCTATGAAATCAGGTATGTCCTGAAAGAAATTACAGTGTTTAAGCTAACTACAAACCTTACACAACAGAGTTATGAAAAAGCCCTAATCTCGTAGACTCCTATTTATGTGTAAAACTTTGAATATATGAGTAGTTTCATTCCTTTAAGATCCCAGCAACAACAGTGAAGATTAAAATTAGATACCAATCAGTGAAATCCTGGCTCCACCCTGAACGCTCTGTGCATTGCTGTCCTGAAAACCAGCATTATGACCAAGAGCATAGGCAACGCCTGCAAAACTGGTGCTTTCATTTGTTTGGCTCACGGACCTGTATCATGGTATCATGGAAACTACTAAATAGTTATAAAAGATAAGAGATACCTGAACCCTAAGTATAGCATGGAACTGTTTGAGTAACACTAAAAAGGAAATACATTTTCATATCAAACAAGCAGTGATGGAAAAGGGAAATCATTCATGACATAGCTACATGAATTTTGACTTATGTGAAGACTGCTACACTGCTCAAACAATCTAATAAATGCTGCAAAACCAATGAAAACCTGATTCATAAACCCCCATTCTGAATCTCACGAGGTACTTTTTTTACCTGGCAGATCCTGATTCATTATTCATAATTGCTTGGAATCGATGGGCTCGCTAATCAAGAGCTAGTTTATGAATAATGAAAGGTAAATGTATTTTCAGTATTTTAATCTTCATTCACTCGTTCACTCACCAAACAAAAAGGATAGATGTTCATTATTTGGTATTGTTTCTTATTTCTCTGTTTTTGAAGAAGACAGTCATTTGAGGGAAGAAAAAAAGATTGTCTTAGATTACTACTTCTATACCACTACTAACATGTGGTCAAAGAACAGACTCTTACATGCTGTAAATCAAATTTATTCCATGTATTCCAATAATAGTTATCACGATGTGCACAATAAGAATAATTTACAAACAATAAACTAAACACCTCTTGTAGGTAATATCTGTATCTGATGACTGCTAGCAGGGTCGGGGCAATCCCAAGCACAAATACAGGCTGGGCGGAGAATGGAGTGAGAGCAGCCCTGAGGAGAAGGACTTGGGGGTGATGGTTGACGAGAGGCTCAACATGAGCCAGCAGTGTGTCCTTGCAGCCCAGAAGGCCAACTATATCCTGGGCTGCATCAAAAGAAGTGTGGCCAGCACGTCAAGGGAGGGGATTCTGCCCCTTCACTCTGCTCTCATGAAACCCCACCTGCCGTACTGCATCCAGCTCTGGGGCCCCCAACATAAGAAGGACACGGAGCTGTTGGAGCGAGTCCAGAGGAGGGCCACGAAGATGAGCAGAGGGCTGGAGCACCTCTCCTATCAAGACAGGCTGAGAGAGTTGGGGCTGTTCAGCCTGGAGAAAAGAAGGCTCCAGGGAGACCTTATAGCAGCCTTCCAGTACCTGAAGGGGGCCTACAGGAAAGCAGGAGAGGGGCTTTTTACAAGGGCATGGAGTGACAGGACGAGGGGGAATGGTTTTAAACTGAAAGAAGGTAGATTTAGATTAGATATTAAGAAGAAATTCTTTAGTGTGAGGATGGTGAGACACTGGACCAGGTTGCCCAGAGAAGTTGCGGCTGCCCCCTCCCTGGCAGTGTTCAAAGCCAGGTTGGATGAGGCTTTGAGCAACCTGGTCTAGAGGAAAGGTGTCCCTGCCTGTGGCAGGGGAGTTGGAACTAGATGATCTTTAAGGTCCCTTCCAACCCAAACCATTCTATGTTTCTATGATTCTATGATTCTATGAATTGAAATCAATTCACAAAAGATATATTTAAAAACCAAACAGGCTAAGATGACAGGAGGTGTTATTCCCAATTAATAATTCAAACAGATGTACTTGAAACTAACATTCAGAACAAAAAACCATACCAAGTGCTGCACTGATTGTTTTAAACTCTCTGTCTAAGGGCAAAACCTACTGCCAGTGTTGGTCAGTTAAAGAAATTTAAGGAGTAATATAAGAACAGAATGTACAGAGAAAATTAATTCAGGAACTTTTCAAGGAATAGAGAGGAACACTGTGCAGAACTGCTGTGATGGTATATTCTTATTTACACAAGTTCAGGACCTAGTCCAGCCTGAAACAATCAGCTATCAAAAGTGGAGAAATGCAGCAGTGCTCTGTTCAAATTTCTCCCCCAAATTGCATCAAGTTTTCTCAATTTAAAAACAAACAAAACCAACCCAAAATCTGTTTCCCCAAAGTACAAGGAACTAATAAAGTTTTGAAAGTTCTTGTAGTTCTTTGACAAACAACAGGAAATATATTTTTTCTTCTCCATTTAGGCATATTTCATCAGAGTAGTTGCTAACTCAAAATGTCATGGTGCTCTCGGGCCCTTTATGAAGTTTAAAGCAAAGTGAGAGTATGTACGCTCTTTGGTTCTTGCCACCGGCATTCACGATATTGGACCAACAGGAGATACCGTGTTTGAATGGACAATTTTCTGCAGGCTGAGAGGAGCATTTTGAAAGTCAATGCCATTGGCTAATGTTCCTACCAACTCCCCTTCAACACCCTGCAGAAGAGAACACGAGTAGAATAGCAACAGCATGCTGCATTTCAGAAAACACAAAACTTGGAGAAACATCTGCACAGCCATTGCCCAGAGCGCTTGCACACAGAAGGATCAGATGCCATGTTGGGTGGTGCAGAGACACAGCAACAGGGAGCAGAGCTGCCATGGCCGCTCTGTGAGCAGCGAGCCTGTTGTTCACGGCATTCTGCTATTTGGGTCGTCTGCCAAGAGTATGAATAACCTTTAAGGCCAACACCATTAAACCATTTCTTGGAAAGCATTACTGTGGTTTGCTGTAGCAAGCCAAGTTTAGACTATATCTGTGCTGCGCTTGTGAGCACATGTGTTGTAGTAATCTTTCAGGGTAATGCATTGGCAGCAGCGGGAGACATTTTATTTTTACAATTGCTGGTGCAGTAGAAGCATATCCATCTGCACTTAAATACGCTTTACGGTTATTCACATTAGGGGCAAATTTTCAAAGAGCTGCTAAGGTTTTTGGCCAGGTATGCCACTGCTTTTATTGGGAACTGCATGTGTTAAACTGAGCAACGTGCTTTGAAAAACATACATACACTTTCTTCCTCTGAACGTTCAGGAATGTCTGATTTTTTTCCCCTAAATTGTTAAGGCAGTTAGTATGACTGACAGTTTTAAAGATGTGCTGAGAGAACTTTGATTCTCTGGCACAACTGAGAAAGGCTCTGTGCCACCTGAGGATCCTCTCCAGCCGGGGGAATCCTCCTCAAAGGCTGCTTGGCATCGCTGAAGCAGTGCAAAGCAGTCCGCGGGGTCAAAGAGCCAGGTCCAATTGTAACAGTCAAAGAGAGATGTCCAAGACTAACACAGTACCCTTTCCCCTTCCCCCTCTCCAAGTATACTGTCTTCCCTCAAAAAAGTCATATTTTTGTTTCAGAGCATTTTTCTTTCTAATTTGCATGCTTGGGATGAGGTCTAAGCTGATATTAAAATGTCCTTTTCCAAGCTGGATGGACCACCATCAACAAAATAAAAGTATATATTTCATGCAGGCCCTTTGGTGCTCCCATTGGCTTCAGTCCTGCAGAAACCCTGTCAACTCCAATATCCTGTCAGTTCACAAAGGGAGAGCCAGCCAGGGAAGCAGAAGGACTGGAGCGGGGACTGTGTCCTCTTGAACTGCATATGGCAAAACAGCAGCCACCACAAGTTCAGAATCCTTCTTGTGCTGCCCAACATCCACAGATTTCCCTGATTACGGGCATGTTTTGGGTAAAAGGAAAATCAGATCTTGTCACTGTTCCTATAATAGTGATTTGAAAATGTTTTAATTTATAAAAATTATAAAAACAATAAAAGTGTAATGATGTTATTATTTCAGTCTATAATTAAATGCACATTTTGCAATTTGGAATTCAAATTGGCCTCCTTGAGATGTAGAAGTCTCCTTAAGGTATAAAAAGCGCTGGCTAGAAGATGTTTAGAATGTATTTTTGTAGTTTTTGAAAGAAATTGCTCATTACTTGAAATATTAAGACAACAGTTGTATTTGCAGAAAAAGGGAGGCAGTCACTATACACCGTCCGAGGTGCTAACTCAATGTGTTAATTACTGTTTAACATGGATACAGATGCTGCTCTAGGCAATTTTCACCCAGCATTTGGAGGAAAAGTTCAGTTTTAATCATAATCAAATGAGGCATTATGTAAAACTGCTCTACAGCAACTGTACACTTCACTCAGTACACATGTTGGTGCTGTTTTTAAAAATAGATTAGGACATGTGTAAGAATCTACTAGGCTTAGAAAATGACTTTTCTTACCAAAACCTAATACAGCAGCAGATGGTGAATTGGCTCTAAAGAAGCTGCAGAGAAGTCAGTACCCTTTTTTCCAGCCTTGCCTTTTGACATGAATCAAGATTTTATCCAGGTAAAGAGAGGGTGGAGCAAAGACTATTCTCTCAACAAGCATTTGGATTAATGGAAAGACAGAAGAAATTAATGATATTGTCATTCAGCTCAGAAAATATGCCAACCTGAGGAGATTCTGAAAGCTCTCTAGGAAGGAAGAATAAATTATTTTTTCTTCTTCAAACAGAAAGGGAAAACTGAAAGCTACTGGGGCAGTCACCTGCAAAGTTCAATACTGAAAACAAAAGTCATTGAATTTACTGACCCATGAGACATTTCAAATATTTTTTTTTCTGTTCAGGCAGTGATTCCTGGTTTAAGTACACACAGTTGAGCTCAAAGCAGGGCACACAGACAGAAGAGGCAGTTGAAGATTTTTGAAGTCTGCATTTGTAATATAATCATATGATGCTAACGTTTCGGGTATTTTCACTCAGCCTGTAAAAACAGCATCAGTATAACTGTTAAGCCATATGATACGAAGTACCCATATGTACTCATCTGAAGGATTAGGCAATTTGTTTTTATGCTTTTGGCATATTTTAAATGAGCCCTTAACCATTAAGAACTAACAATAAGGTAAGATGAGCTTTGTGAGCTTATCATGATGCCCGTAGTGGATTTTGACAAACCTTCTGCTATTACCCAGTTAAGAGTCTCAAACAAAAGGTAACACTTTTCTATAGCTTGAGAATGCAAATTCTATAATGCTGTAAAGCAGGTTTGCTGCTGGAAAGCCAGATGATAGTGCTGAAAATATTAATAGCCAGTAATTCCATATAGCTGGACTACTGGAAAAAATAAATGGACATGATCCTATTACAAAAAGGCATTGCTGTAAATAAATACTACAGATTTCCAAAAACCATAGATCTGTATTCAGGGAAAAAAGACACCACCTTTCTCAAGCAGCAGAAGTTTGCTGGCACTAGATGTGATCTATGATCTAGTCTTGAGAAGGCAGCAGCAGCACAAAATAAACTGCCACAAGCTGGAAGAAACCGTTCTTCCTCCTCTCCTACTGACATCTCTCTCCTGCGCTCCTAACAGCAGAAAATTGTCGGCTGCCGTGATCAGTACCTGGGCTTTACACATTTCTCTCCTTTCCTAAATATACAGTTCACTATATAGATCAATAAAATTTGCACCATGTCATACATGTTTCTGAGCAACCTAAACCACTGCCTTCTCACCAAACTTACTTCAGCAGGTTAAGTTCAATTAGGAAGCTTATTTATGGTTCATTTATGGTCTCTGGAGATAGAATGATGTGTTGTGATAAAACCGTTTCAGCTGAAACTTCGAAGGAAAGGCGGCTGATAGAGTTGAATGCCTTCAAGGAATTTTGGAAATCCCAGTCTATTTCAAGAATTACATTATTTAAAGAATTACATTATTCTGAGATATATATCAGAATCTGGCAACATAAGGGATCCACAGACATGGTCTTCATGGTGTTATGCTTTATTTCAAGGAAAATTTTTTTTGCCCCTGAACTGCTCTTTTTTATATATATTTTTGTATGCCTGTCAGTTTGGTTTATCCTTTTGGATTTAACTGGAGTGCTGTCTTGATCGTTTCTACACAGCATTGCACGAGTTGTTAATTCAAGGTCTGTTTCTGTGTTGTTTTCTCTCATTCTGAATTCCTTATTCATGTAGGCAGTGCTTCCCCTGAGCTGAGTGGCAGCATCCCATCACTTCCCTATGACATCTGCTTCTGTTCCCCACCTATACCCAGCAACAAAATGTGGTGCTTATTTCTTCACCTTGATCTCTGGTACAGAGTGCTGCAGTGCTGGAGCGGCTCGAGCTCTGCTCTGTGCAGCAAAGAAACAAAGCCTGTTTTTTTCCAGGAACAGGCTATTGTTGAGATTAAGAGGTAAAGACACACCAGTACCTTTCATTTGCTGCAAAGGTATTGTTGCTTACTTCTTAACACAGAAGGGCTTTTCTAGGCAACTGTGGTTAGAATGTGCTGGCCAGGATGTTGAATATCGAAATTGTCTGCCAGGATACAGAATACCAGAATTGGCTGAGTGTGTGACTAATAGAAAAACATTTTCTTTTGTTTTTTTTTTTAAGAATGATTTTTTTGTGCGTACCAAAGTATATGATGTATAAACAAAACCAGCTCTTTGCTAAGGTAATGTATTTTTTCACATACCATTTCACAATAGCCAGAGCATTTGGATTTAAACTTCCAGATATACTCCACACCCAAACAGTGACTCAAATAGCCTACAGTTATGACATATCTGCAATAATAAAGCAACTGGATGTAAATAAATAAAATGGAGACTGTAAACAGAGCTTCAGTCTGAATGGTCTTGTCATATTTCATCCCCTCATTTTAATTCAATACGAAGCAAAGCATGGAAATGTTTACCTTTGTCTGATCTTTAATTCCCTAAATTTACGTGGAATCATGCACAGATGCTCTGGAAACCAGCCTGGAAAAGCCTGGCATTTTAATTGATCCCAGAGCCTCTTTCCTCTCAGCCCCTGCTGCTACGAAGTCTGCTGCTTGCTCCAAAGGGGCTGCGCGGTTGCCTAGCCACGGCGAGCGGCCAGGCAAGGTGCAGAAATCCAGGGGAGGAAGTAACCAATCAATTTTTTAATTTCCCTGTGTAAACAGCAGTAAATCAGGATGGATTTTGAAATCTCATTAGTGGAAAGTGAGACGCATTGTGCGCATTTTAACATATGTATTAACCGTATGCAGTGGCTTACATCCAGAAATTATAAGCCATTGGGTATGTTTCACAAAGCTTATTTCAGAAGACAATCTGAATATGTCATTTAAAACTCTGAATGTTTTCGAGGTTGGGGGGGGAATGATTTTTACTCCTCTATCACTACTATCTTACTAGTTTTAATGTTTTCTTATACTGTCAGTTAATCATGTTATAAGAAATATACTTTTCTTTATACCTGAAAGGCTAAATATTGGCAGAGTTAGGAGGATGATATGCAGAACCAAATCCTGATGTCAGGAAGATTTAGTACAAAAGGAAGAATTATATGCTTGTCCTTAAAGATTTTCAATTAGTGTTGGCATACGAGTGAAAATGAGTGCAAATTTATCAGTGTCATATTTGCAAGTCAGTAAGTGGTGTGACCCTTCTGCACCTTCCTGCAGAACAGGATTGGGTTTGGATTGTTTCTAGGTGTTTAATACAGGTTGCCTAGGAGGCTTGCCCTTCTGTGTCATTACGGGTAAGAGATTTTTCAAGGTATTCCATGCTTCCTGCTGTATCACCCCCGTAACTCCATGGGGAAAGGGTCAATAGTCATTTGAAAACACCGACTCATTGCTAATTTCTATGAAAACATACATTCTACTGTGCCACTAGTAATATGCCACTTCTGCCTTTGAGATCCCTACTGCCTTAATGTAGCTCAAAATGTTAATCCAGGTAATGGAAGAGTCTTACATGTACTACACAAAATATCTGACTGTACCATAAAATAATACAAGAATTGCTTGTAGTGATATATATGGAATTTGAAAACTATGATGCATACTACAAGCTATTTACTCCATTAAAAATGAGTTAAAACCAAATATTTTTTTATATATATACACTGACCTTGCAGGAAAATGGCTTTTGGACTTTTAATAGGAAAATATAAATTTGCTTCACTGGTTCCCAAGAGAAACATTTTTGTCACAGTGAAAGTATTAAACATGGACATTAAAGACTTCAGAGGTCAATTAATTTTTTCATTAATCTTGAAAAGAGAAAAAAATCTCAGCCACATTCAGATCCATGCGAGTTCTGCCACTGACTTAAAGTCATGACTTCTTCCAAGGGCTCTACCAAAGAAAAGTGAAGGCCATTGAAAAAGTGGCCAGGCTGGCTGGTTACTGGAGGTGTGTATGATTAGGGAAAAAGAGAAGAGGAGAGGTAAAAAATTGAAGGGCCCTGAAAAAGGGACTGGGGAAAAATTTTCACAAAAATAAATTCTAACCCTACCTCCATGTGTAAGGCAAATGGAGCCTATATAATTCAGATCTGGCAGTGCTTTTGGGACATAACACTTGCAAGATACAATCCTTACATTGTATAAAATCCCAAGATATTCTGAATGGGAACTAAACCATTCTGGCCACAAATACACTCTCTCAGAGCAATGCAGACTGGCATCTCTGAACACTACTGCATTTCAATTATTTTGGTATTAAGAATAGATACCAGGCTCTCCGTTACAATCTTTTGAATGTTGTGAGTCATGTTTGTGAACTTCTTGATGAATTGTCTTCCTACCAACATTAGAAGCAGACTTTGTCTGAAGGTTGGCAAAAGGAAAAGATGACTGGAGAAAGGGCCAGAGCAAACTTTTCTCAAGCCCTAAAAATACCATCCCCCTCTCCTCACCCCCGGTCAAGCTCACATGCTTCTTGCAACTTCTCCAATGATTTCACTTCACACTCCATCACAAGCCTGAATGCAGATGTCTCCAGATGAAAAGAAAGCACATAAAAAAAAAAGATTAGTGAGCCAGCAAGAATTCAAACAATTCCAGGACCTGAGCGCCAACGCAGAAGTTGAGATGCAAGGCAAATAATCTGTTTTTGCATAACTAGAAGAAGGTCTGGTTTAGTAATATCCAATGCCAGCCAAAAGCTTGAGCTTTCCAAGTACTTCAGAAGTAAGAAGAATAGATTTGATTAAAAACATACAAGTGAAAATAATTTTTAAAAATGTTATTCACAGGGTGTGAACTTGAACTGAAGAAAACTTCTTGAAAACCAACGCATTAAAGGCCCTAAACTACTCATTCATACATATGGGGATTTATACTCATTTAACTGAAAATGAAATTTGACCCAGTGTTAATAAATAGTCTGAAAAGCCTAATCTAGAATGTAAATTATTATTTTCATAGGAAGAACACTGTCTATCCCAGACTTTGTAAATTTTCATTGAGTGTGACCGATAAATTGCATTAATCTACACAGTTGATTTTTATATCAGCCTAGTGAATGAAATAGCTGTCAGAAATCATGTGACCTTTGAAAGTACCAATATGTCTAATACAAACGAGCATTTGTATGCTCCAATTGGAGGAAGTACAGTCACAGCTTTGGCAGGGTGAATATGGAAAAGGGTATTTTCCAAGAACTACAATTATCAGATATTTGGTATACACATTCCAAATAAACCCACCTTTAAACTATTACATTCTTATGTAGGGTAGCTGTCTCCAGAAAAACAATCTACAGCTGAACAACAGCCGTGCAACTACAGTGTTTATTAGAAGAAAAAGCTCCTGATTCCGATACTGTGGAATCAAACCGCAACAGCATGACCCCTGTGAGTCCAAAATGAAATATCATCAGGGATAAACACTGCTTCCTTGAACTTTTTTTTTTTTTCATTTTGGTAAGTGGAACTAGTCAAAGAAGACTGTAGAACTAGAAGCCCTGAAAGATTTTGATAAAAGATAAAGTTACTGGTCCATGTCCCTCCTTGGCATTTATGGACCTACATTCTGTGTCCTGAAACTCTAAGACCTTTCGGAGGAATTAGGGATTGGGCCAGAATTTACCTGCTCTTTTCTAGACTTTAGCTTACTTAACAGCCACTCCAGTCCACTCTTCTTTTTCCAATATATGAGACACTGACAAAATTTAATTTGATTAATTTCGCTTACTGAAGTTAAAGCAGGAGGAAAATTCTCAATGGATTATGGAGAATTTGCTAAACTTCATGTTGGCCCATTGAAGCTGACTGGCAAATTCAGAACAACTTCACAGATATTAAACAGAACCTTGTTGAACTGGACAGCAAAGAATTCCTTCCATGGCCATCCACAAACAACTTTGCCATCACCCCATTTTGTCATATAGGGAAACACACACGTGTTATTATGAGCTACTTTAAAACTGGTTTAAAGACCCTGACAAAACTCTGACATTTAAAGCAATATTTTGCATTTAAAGTAGTGGTCTGAGCGAGCTAAAATTACCATGATAATTTGATCTGTTCTTGATAATGAAATAACTAGAGCCAAAAAGCAAAAAGTATATTATTATGAGGCTGACATTACTTCTATTTTCATTAATTTTCATGCGAAAAAGTGAAGATCAGACAAATAATACTAGATTTTGTAATAAGCAAAAGATGAATAAAGAGGGGTTTTATGGGTCATTGGCTGTTTGAAGAGTTGTTTCTTTTGTTTTGTTTTGTTTTGTTTAGCAAAATGCTTTTTGTTGTCTTAGGTCTTTATATAGTAAAGTGGATATTACTTATATGTCAGCAGACAAAATCAGGGAAAGTATCCTCAGTAAACTTCCCCTGGAAGCAAAAAAAAAAATTATTAAGCATCAGCTATAATCAGAAAAATCATTTTGTTTATTTAGCTTTGACTCACCCTACACAGACACTAATTTGATTATGAGGGTCAATGAAACCTTTCTTTATCAGACATAACTTAAAAATAATACTTTCGTAAACAGACTCTTTCTTATCCTCATATGTCAGTTACTGCTTGGAGAGAATAGGGAGTGTAGGAAAGGACTGTAAAGGGGTGCTTCATTCTCAACAGGCCATTGTGTCCTTGACTGCTTTGTTCCAGCCTCCATTCAAATTGCCAACCTAGAGACAAAATGGTAGTAATTTCCTCTTGAAGATGAAAATCCAATAGGGAAAAATAGACTTACTTGTCTATTGTTTAGAAGACCTATGACTTCTAGAGTCTTCAATCACTATCAACCTAAACTAATTTTCAGTTCATAAGTCAGGTGAGAACAGTGCCACGAGAACACTGGGAAAAATATTTGCTTTTTGTCAAATAGATTTTCAGAACAGTGGAGGTTGCTGTTAAAACTAAAATCAAACTTTTAGGTTGAAACTGATTGAAATAAAAGAAGTATCCACGCTAGCACTTTTTTTTGCTTGAAAGTATTCCTTTACAATGAATGAAAGAGGAGACAAAAATATCTTTTACTCAGAGATCATATGGATGTCATAGTTCAGGCATTTATTTTATCATCTTTCGAACAGCACGAAAACCTCTGATATCTTTGATCAGTTCTAATACTTGCAGTCCAATAACTACTAAGAAACTTAAACCAGACATTTTAAAAGATTGATTTTTTGGTACATTCATCTCATTAGGTCTGAGGCACTATAATGAGGAGTAAAAACAAAGATAATTTTCTTAGAAATCAAAACTTTTGCAGCAGTTTGAGGGACTGCATTTTAGAGTTCCTCTCTTTCCTATTACAAGACCAGCCATCAAATATTTCTTCTCTCTCCCACAACTCTTTACACCAGTTTCCCAAATGGATTTTCCACTTCTTTACCTTTTTGTCCCTACTTAAACATTAATTTTCCTCCCATTTCATTGTGTGCAACCAGAGAGGTGAAATAATTGCGGATGTTCCCCTTTTTTCATTGTGGTAAATAGGAGGACTCTATTCATGCTGACAACATACTCTCAAAAAAGCTGGACTTTACTTGTTTTAGCAGACATTTGCTTTTTAAAACTCTCAGAGGGCCTGACCATATGTTCATCTCACATTTATACAACCTGGTTAATTTAACCCATTAGAGTCTCATAACTGGCTTGAGAAAGTACATTTCACAAGTATACCAGGTTGTAAATGTAATTCTATAAAATACAAATTAATTTTCAGTGTTAGGACACTCAATCTAGGTTTTTTGTTTAAAATACTTTTTATTTTATAGAAATCGCACAAAGTCTCAGGCCAGAAACAAAGAAGAAATCCATTTAAATCCTCTCTCAAACACTGGAGATACTTTCCAGTTTTGTTATAGTAATGGTGGAAAATGGACTCTCAGAGTATTTTTATTGATCTTTTGGTAAATGTTGCTTTTCTCATAATGATATATTTGATTACTAATTGCAGATGTTCAAAATAGTAGCTTTTCCTGCACCTTCACCATACCATTTACATGCTCTGGAGCAGCTAGACTCTTAAGAAAGACAGCAAAGGAAAGTGTTGATTCTTCCCCAGCACTGTTGAAAACATTTCTTCAGAGCAGGGGAAATAACGGTACTAAAGCTGCCCCTATTCTGATAATTTTGAGACAAAGTAAGAACTTTGCCAACAAAGGATTCTGAAATATTTAGTGATTCCTGAACCTCTCTTTTCTATATGTAAAACATTTTGGGCTCCATTTAGCCAACCGAGAGATGTAAGTACCTGGGCTGGGGAAGGGGAGGATATAATGGAGAATGTCTAAGTCAGGTCCAAAGTAGACTGAATTAAACAGTACAATTGCTTCTTTTTGCACGGCTGTCATCATCCCAAAAGCAAGACTCTCTGTTTGTGAGCTTATGTTGAGGGAGGCAGGCTTAATACTATGCTGGATCTGGTCTATCATACCAAGGCTGAGATTTTCCAAAATATGCAGTCCTGGCCTTTGTTTCTTTCCATATACTAAGTGGAAAGAGAATTAGCTGACACCGAATGCTTTAAAAATCCTGTCCTTCTGTTAGTTTACTTATTCATAAGAATATGACTTTGTCATGTGAAATTAAAGATAAAGATTACTTGTTACTGGTTTCAGTAACACCTGCAAATACAGCAGGCTCTACCAAACACAGGGAAAGAACCATTCTTCCCTGGAAGGGTTACAGGATAGAGGGCAAGGAGGTGGAAGAGAGGACGCAGTGTCTCTGACAAGAAAGTGGCTCAGGTAGTAAGAGACTTAAACATAGAATAGTTTTGGTTGGAAAGGACCTTTAAGATCACTGAGTCCAACTGTTAACCTAACACTGCCAAGTCCACCACTAAACCATGTCCCTAAGCACCACATCTACTCGTCTTTTAAATACCTCCAGGGATGGTGACTCCACCACTTCCCTGGGCAGCCTGTTCCAGTGCTTGACAAGAATTTCAGTGAAGAAATTTTTCCTGATATCCAATCTAAACCTCCCCTGGTGCAACTTGAGGCCATTTCCTCTCATCCTATCAATCCCACTCTTGACAAAAAGCATACTCAAGTCAGTTAAAAACTTGATTTTAAGATTAGGCTCATAATGAATAAATTATAGGGAGACAGAATAAAATAGATAACCATTTATTTTAAAAAGTTTTTTAAATTAAAATACAGCTCCTATTACTTTCCTCAGCTGGAAGGGGCAGTTAGCATATGCTGCTGTACCACATTTTGGACAATGGCTTTGCAGGCTACTTTGTTAGATACTTCCGTTATAAAAAAATGAGACAATAGTATCTAAAAAAAATTCTTAACCTCCTCAATGTCTCCCATAAGTGGAAAGCAGAAAATCTACTTCACAGGAATTTCTTCTTGCAGAACCTCATCTGAAACACTCATTTTCAGGGCTAACTTTTCACTTTCTCACTATGCTAGCAACTAGGTAACAAATCTTAGGTACATGTTCAGGTTACATTTCTCTGCTTCTTGCACATTCCTTACTCACTGACTTAATCCTCAAAGTAGTTCTGCAAGCAGGAAAACATACTATCTCTCCAACTTATTTTCTCAGTGATAGTAGAAATGGATGACAAGGATCTGGTCCTAGCCACTCATAAATTGAAGTTCAAATGTTTTAATTATAAGGTTGTTTGTTTTTTTTTCCAGCCACAGGAGAAATTAGATGAGACGTGTCATTTAGTTAACATTCATACCACCTAATTTTGGAGAATTTACTCCCTCTCCTCCTATACATGAGTATACACACCCATTTTGGAACCAAATCAACTCAGATGTTCTCATTTCCTCACTGGTAATATAAAGGGTCATCAAAGGTGCAGTTCTTAACTGAGATGGCTGCACACAGTTTCCTAAAATTTGGTAGCAGGAGTATGACCCCAGATTTTTCTTGGGCCCAGGAACTGCCTGGGGTACTTTGCTTCCAGCCGTAGACTGGAAGCACAACCCACAGGGTGCTCAGCAGAAAGGCAAAGCATGGGAAGACAAAGTGAAAGAAAATGGTTCACCGCTCACATTTCCGTATTAAATTCTTGATATGTGAAAATAATGGAATATAGATGCTGTCTCTGATTTGGTCAAGAGAGTCAACAGGGACAGTGATTTTTTTAGAATTCCTCTAGAATGCAAAAGTAATTCAGCTGTTTCCATTTTCACTTGTTTCAATATATCGTTATTTTTATATTTTAAAGGAAAAACTCTTATCCGTGACAATTGTCCCTACAAACAGCTAAAATGAGCACTATTGTATCTACCACTAAGGGTGGTAAGACTGAGCACTGGAGCAGGTTGGCTGGAGAGCTCATGGAGGTCTCCCTTCTTGGAGATATTCAAATGGCATCTGGACACATCCCTGGGCAGCTTGCTCTAGGTGACCCTGCTTGAGCAGGGGGGTGGCCCACATGGCCTCCAGAGTCCCTTCCAACCTCAACCTTTCTGCGATTCCATGATTCCAGTTAGCAGAATGTGAGCAAATCCTGGTAGGATGCTTCCTCACTATTGTTCGTGTTATCGTATCATTGCAACTGGGGTACTGGGGACAGTTACAGCACTATTGGTTGCAAGTAAAAACTCCATCATGAACAAATGTCATCAAAATTAATTTCTTCTCAAGCAGCATCAATAATGCAATACTCTCAGAATAGAGCAGGCTTGGTCCCTCACTTTAAAAAGGGGTTCTTCTTCACCGTAACGATGAACATTTCAGCTAGTAGCAGTAGCTTGTTGGAAGCTCTTTGAATACTCAGCAGATTTTCTGTGTTGCTTACGAACAAAGCTTGCAAACACAAACTGAGCATAAAACAGAGTACTAGTTTTCTTATTAAAATAAAAATTCAAATTCTGATCCTGTTACATGCTTTAGGGAATCAAGACCCTAGGTACAGGGTTAGTGCATCTGTGCTTTAACCTGCTCCCTTTACTTTGGCCTTTCTTCTGGTAGTTAATAAGATTTTTTGATTCTTGCTGAAGGAAAATTCCTTCTTTTAGATTAGTAAAAATTGCATCTGAAATATAAGTCTGAAATAGAATTAAAATATTCTCAGCAGTACAATATAATCATATTTAATAACCATGGACCCATGGTAGCAATTTTTACATTTGCCATTGCCAAGCAAATATTTCAGATAATATTATAAGCAAAATTATATTTAATTGAAAATGTTCCATGCTTCACACCTGCATCATTTTTCTTTCTACAACTCCCCCCATACTTCTTCATCTTCTGCAAGTGAGTTCACATATAAAGTTAAATTCTGATCATAAGGTCCTGTTTTGGTTTTACTCTGCAAAAATAAAACAGCAACAAAAGTTGCTAATGCAGACTGATTTTGGTGCACTAATACAGACTTTTGGACGGATACAAATTGTTGTCACAAAATGTACTCGAAAGACCAGTGTTTCTGCATGTTCGTGCGAATGTCAAACTATGGCATCATTAACATTGTGTAGTGTCCAATAATTCTGTTCTCCCCATGGACAAGGACTGTGCAGAAATAATTACTTGGCCATCACATGCACTTCATCACTCCCAAATTAGATTTTAGTAATCCACCGCTTTATTTTCAGAGTAATCAAATTACTACAATGGAGTTTCCTTCACTTTTTTTTTCTTTCATTTGATATTTATTGCCACAGATGCAAGCTGTGAGTTAAGCACAGTCAAGAGAGAAACATGATTTGGGGAGAAGCAGTTGGATGATGTGTTCTAAAACATAAATGAAAATGATCCTTTAAATCTTCTCTATTCCAATGTAAACACATGCAGAAAACCAATGGTATAAAAAAGAATCAAAAAGTATATCTAGAGAATACTCTGAAGAAACTGAGATTCTGAAAAAAAAACCCCTAACCTTCTGATCACATAGGAATTCCTCTTTCACTTTTAACAGTACTCTTACAACGGAATTCTATAAAAAATTTCATTTAGTCACCTTGGAAAACATTGGGTAGCTTCATTTTGCTGCTGTGATATCACCAGAAAAAAAACAAAACAGTTTTTTTCTGCTAATAAATAATTGACATGTGAGTATTTGAGCCTTTTCTGGACTCTGGGTGGCTCTGGATGAGGCAATTGGCCCACATTTATCAGGTCATATCTATTCATCACAGTATTTAATCAAGTGCTTAATTTTAAGCACACAAGTCTCCTGCTATTGAATGTGATCAAAGGAGATGCTTACATTAAAATTATATTTAAGGGATTTGCTAAAGCAGATTTATTTGAGTACATTTTACATGCTCACGTGTTTTGGCATTTTTTTGTTCTTTATTTTCCGGACTGAGAATCAAACCTACTGAAATGAATACCAAGTCTTGCAGATCCTCATGATCCATACAAGAAGTTGATGATTATTTTTGTATTTTTTGTTCCTCTTTTTATGGGTCCTAAGACAGATTTTATTTTTTTTTTAATAGCAAGGGTAGGTAGGTCTGAAATCCAACAGGATCATCTATTGGTTATTTGTTCAATCACCACTGATGATATTGGACCTTTAGGCAATTATTGCCTGGATTTTACTAAAGTCTCAATACATCTTTTACGGATTAATTAAGTCCTATAACACTAAAATTAGTGTTTTTAGCTCAGGACCAATCAGTGTTTACTGAGTCCTGAAAAAGAATAAACAGTCTTCTTACTGATATATTTGCAATTAGAAAGAAAGGTAGGTAGATCAAAATACTACCGTTTAAAAGACAATTGGAATCTAATGATGTATTGTCTAGAAGCAGAGTTCTCTGTTGCTTGCTGCTGTGATATTAATGCATTGAAATATTATTGCTTCTTTATTTTTGAATGTACAGATGAAAGTACCAAGGTAAAATGAAATTCCAGATATCAGTATTCTTGATTGAGTAATAGCCTTGGTCTTTATTTCTACAATAATCAAAATCTAATGTTTCAAATTAGAAATACAGGCTATTGGTTATTATAGCAGGACCCATAAATCTCTCTTTCACCACTCTGAAAGTCCAGAATATTTCATATGAGTTTTTCTTCAGGGAATCAGTAACCCTAAAGTTTCACAAGTCAGAACTGGGAGAACAACCACATTTCATGCTATTCTCCCACATTTTTTACTGGATTTCCAGTCTACTGTCTTGCACATCCTCTACTACACAAAGGCATTCTCTGAGATCCTTTGATCTAGGTTACTTACTAAAGAGGACTTCCAGGCACCCTGAGGGGCAGAGCTTGCTCTAGTTCTTGTATGTCATGAGGTGACAGAATGGAGATTGCAGTACTGCAGCCACCAAGGTCAGCCTTGCAAACAAGGAAAGAGAGTACCACATACCCATGTGATGAGGATCCAGAAAACCTTTCCGAATAGTAAAGAAAAGATACAGCTCCTTTTGAAGCATAAGCTCCCTCCACACAGCAATACCCTTATGCTAAAAATATTACTTCTCCCCAACACTGAGGATAAAATCCTGGCTTCATGAAAACCAGTGTAAGTTTTGCTGTTGCTGTAAGCAGGGACACAATTTCATTCTGTCATGTGTCCTCTTGTTTTCAAGCACAGCAAAGTCAGCACTTCAATTCAAATTTAGCTTGCAGTATTACCACTGCAAAACAAACAAAGCAGCAAGCAAGCAAAGAAGTCCCTACCTGAAATCTGCCCCAACCTTTATGTCTCTTTAATGTGTGTTTCTCATTTTTGGTAATAATTATGATCAGATTTTCATCTCTCAATTCCAACACTGGTACAATCCCATTAATTGCAATTCTGAGTAGGAAAAACTGTCAGAACTGTGTCTTTAATCATGCTTTGTGTTTTCCACTTTGCATTTGCTCAATAAAACCCAGTGTTACAAGCTCATGAGCTCAAAATGTCTGTTGGCAGAATTAGCACGTTCATTTAGCTTTTGTGGAAGAAACTGCGAAAGAACGAGTTTTTAACTACTGAAAGCCTAAACTTTAAGTTATACCTCCAGATAAGATATACCTAGAAACAGATATTTTCTTATTAGGCATTTATATTAGAACTGGGTTAAAATCATGCAGACATTTTAGTAGAGATTTGTACAGCATAAAACAACATTATTTTAAGGCAAGGGAAGTTACTGCAATCAGTCCATTACAACCAAACATTCTGGTGCACTCTAGTGGCAGAACATCGAGATGTACAATAGCTTTCCTATTTTAAAATTAGCTTTTTAAAATCCTGGAAAAGACAGAATTGATATTTTTTTTATTCTGGATGTACAGGTAAGTAAAGGTTCCCGTACTGTATAGAACTAATGTTCTCACATGGGGGAGACGTGAAGCATTCCTAAGTGTCAATAGGGTACAAAGAACCCTTGATAACCGGTCTCCTGTAAAGCCAAAAGGCTTCAGATTTAAGGCTTCATCCCAACACAAGCGAGGAACCACTTACATCCAAATCACACTGATTTGGACTCCAAATCTCTCTCCCCTCACTTGGAGTTTGTGGCCTTTCACTTTCAGGGTTTTAGGACCGATGACTAGTACCACACAGCTGATGTAACAGGCACATTCAGGCACACGTGCATGTTTGGATGTACACCTGCATTTATGAATGCACACACACTTAGATGTAAAAATATTATACCAGCCAAAGGACTGTAACATGGGAGATGTTACGTGAGTGCATACTGACTGACAATTGCCCAAACATTCAGAAATTAAATAAGACAAAAACTTGGGAAAGAAAGAGAGGAAGCCAAAAAAGGGGACTTAAGGTAAACTCATTTTACATCTGCTAAAAAGGAAAAAAACCCAAATGCCAGTATGATATTCTGAAACTTTAAAATTGAAAAGCAGTACCAAAATTGCACTAAAATACTGTATGTGCAAGACTGCCATTGTTGTTAACAGAATAAAAAGGTTTTTAGTATAAAGGCACTTGTTTAATGGCTAAATATGGAGTTATGAGGAAGAAATCTCAAATATTCTGAAGAGAGGGAGAGAGGAGATTCTACCTCTACAAAGAAAACTAAACAAAATTTCTTAGCTAAAAGTGCCTCACATAGATAGCACGACTGCTAGTTCACAGTCCCAGAAACTGAGATGCAGGAAGATGAAGTGTCTTGCCCAAATCCATTTCACTGCCTAATGGTAAAGTTGAATTAGGTCTCAGGTCTCTTGAGTTCTTCTCCAGCGCTTATCCAATAAAGAATCCTTCTTAGTGAAAGCACATACCTTATTTTGAAAATATAATGGAAAAGTGCTTGCTTTTGTGGAAACTGTATTTACTGTAATCACTCCAGTCCAGGTGACTTTTCTAGATGGTTCTAAGATGAACTCTTGTTTAGAAACTGCTATACAGTACAAGATAGATGCTGGTGATTAAGAATATTATATGAATGTGTATTAATATGTTTTCCCGTGAGAGTGGTTGAATTAGGACAAAACAAACTGTATTGCCCACCCTGAGCAGTCATTACATGATTTGTCTTTTGTATACACAGATTTGGTGTTCTTTTCACTTGCTTTCTAGTCTCTGAACTTCTAGGTACCATCTTTTTTCAAAGCATACAGGTCTCTCCCTGAAGCTTACTTAAAAATAAAGAAAAAAATAATCAAGATTCCAGATCTCTTTACATGTCCTGGAACTGAGGCTTTAAATCAAAAAGACTAAACTTCATGAAGTCTGTGAACATTCTGAGAAATAACAGAAATGTATATAGCTAGGGATGACAAATAAATAAGCCAGAGCAGAGGATAAGAACTAAACAAAGACCCTCTGCCTGAAGGACAGCAGAAAAAAAAAATTACTTGCATATGCAGAGGCTGTAATGTGATAGCAATTAGTTTTCCAGGAGTAAATATAAGCATTGCCACTTCTAGACCATTGCTTCTAAAGATTATATCTACTCTGCAGAATAGGCACATGATCAGAACTGTTGTTAATATGTTTAGACTAGCTTTAAACTAGCTAATTTACATGGATAAAAAGAATAATATCCGTTGTTCCTGCCTGGGACCTAAGGTCTGTATTCTGTAATGAAAGCCCATGCCACAGTATCTGCAGTGTCACCAGCAACCAGATTACTCTGTAAAGGTCTATACAAGGTGCAGTCAAATCTTTGGACTAAAAGGTAAGTATTATCTTCTCCCAGTTTCAAATCCTTTCAGATTTAAAATAATAATTTGTATTTACCCAGCAGAGGTTAATTTCTGGTACCCCTCAACATCATGAATTCTATTCTGCACCATGAATGAATCCACTGAAATCAAAGAGATTCCTCAAGAACAAGATACAGGAAGGTACATCATGTTTAATTCTAGGCCAACCAAAGGAATTTCATTTCTTTGCTCAGATAAACAAAGACAAAAGGTAACTTTGTTGTCATGGTGTTCCTTCACAGCATCATCCCCTGACCCTTACGTCAAGATATAAGTTTGAAAAGGGAAAAAATTTTCATCAGTGAAGTTGTTTATCATTTGTCAGTCATGAAAGCTCACACTCTTGCATTGTACTAAATTGCAGTTGTTTGCAACTACTTGCCTGTTCCAAGTTCTCAGAATGTATGAAGAGATGAAAGTTTCAAGAGTTTATTTGAGATGACTCTTGAATATTTAAAAAAAATCTGTAATCAGTAACTTAAAACCTTCTAAACATAAATTGCTGTTCATAGAATTCCCAACCATGAAATCTATTGTGCTTTTTGGTGTATAAAGAGAGCAAAAAGTAGTCTTCATTTAGGACTCATGGAGCCAGGCTCTTCTCAGTGACATCCCTTGACAGGACAAGGGGCAATGGGTGCAAGCTGGAACACAGGAGGTTCCACATAAATATGAGGAAAAACTTCTTTACGGTGAGGGTGACCGAACACTGGAACAGGCTGCCCAGAGAGGTTGTGGAGTCTCCTTCTCTGGAGACATTCAAAACCCGCCTGGACGCGTTCCTGTGTGATATGGTCTAGGCAATCCTGCTCCGGCAGGGGGATTGGACTAGATGATCTTTCGAGGTCCCTTCCAATCCCTAACATTCTGTGATTCTGTGATTCTGTGATTCTGTGACTCCCACTTTGTCCTACGTTAACGTGTTGTCTCCCATCTTCCATATAGTTTTTAACCAGGGAGCAGAACGAGCTGTTTGTGGACTTTGCTTCACATACCAACTCCGAAAAATATTTTCCTGCCATCTGGATGTTGCCTACAGGTTGGTAGCTCTCCAGACTGGTGGGAGGAAGTCAAGTGCTGGTGCTGTACTAGTGGTGGTATGAGACAAGCAAGAAGTGCTTTATGCACAGAGATTGAATATATCTGTTATGCCTGAAACCTGCTGCTTTTAGAGAATGGGTTTCTCAAGCTGCATTGCAGGCTCTGAGAGCACTCACATGCCAATAATCTGCCAGCCATAAGGACACAGGAATATGTCCTGCTCACAAGGGATGTACATCTTCACTCTAGGATATTGAAAACCAACCAGCTGACAGAATGTACCAGGAAAGTTTGAAACAGCAGAGAATGAAGAGGCTTTGCAGTTGTACCTGAGGAAACAGCGCTAGAGAGAAATTGCAAACTGCATGGACAGCCTTTGGATGTGTGCCCTACCCAAAAATCTCAACGATTGCCTTGAGTTTCTCCCATATGGAAAACGTCTCACCATCCAGACATGACAGCAGACGCAAGTAAAAACTAAAAAAAAGGATTCTCTTTGCTTGGCTCCTGTAAGGCTTTGAGGTATGGCAGGGAAAGGTCTGAAGAGCACTGATTCCAGTTTTTACTCTCTTAAGTGATTTTTAAAAGGAAATACATGTCAAAAGTCAGTATATTTACTACACTGATGAATAAATAGTATTTTTTTTCCCCTGCTAAAGCACAGCAATGTTTTCACTAAAATATACTTTGAGTATGAGGGTCAGGCCTTGGTGACACATTTAGTGCATCAGATGGATACATATTGATTAAATCCACTACCTAATGTGAAAATACAATTTAGGAAAAACAGAGATGCCAACTTTTAAGAGCGATCACATCCCTAAAGAAAAGGTGCCAGATGGTTACACTTGTCTTGGAATATTGACGCAGAATAAAGCAAAAAAAGTTGTTCCTTTTTCATAACAAGAACTAAAAAAAAAATTTTAAAGACACCAACTCCACCCCCAACAAAAAATCAAATTAAATGAATGCCTATTCTGTGAATATTCGTTATATTACTTGCAATTTTATCACATGAGTTGGAACATGCCTATTACATGATGGTATTGGGGAAGGTTTTTCTTGCCTTTTTAGACATGAATTCAGTGGAGGTGTGAACTGTGTTCAGCTAAGGTGATGTAGCCTAGAATGATTTCTGCTTTAATAACCATCGGTTCAGTTCACTTCTGGAAATTTTTCAGATTGCATTATTTTCCATTTCATAATGCTGCAATGCTGTCTTTTAACTGCTTGCTCTTTCATTCCCAAAATGTTTTGCTTTTGGGGTTCTATGTCACAAATTGATGACCTCGCTCATTTGCTTTTGCAGGTGCTTGCAGCAGAAAACTACAGACTCTGTACAGCATAATTTAATTGTGCTAGACAGATAACCCAGGAGTGGCTACTATCCCTCCAGAGAAGAGAGTGACCACGTTCTTGGGAAGCTGCAGGACAAGAAGCCCATCAGCCTGGGGAAGCTGATCTGCGGAGCAACAGGAGGGAGCTGCCATTCCCTGCTGGCTGCACCAGGCAGGCGAAGGATCAGATAAACAGCTTTTTTGAGGTTTCCTGCCTGTGTTTATCTTACCACCTTCCAGAACAGGGAACAAAATGCCAAAAAGAATGTAGAACAATTGCTCGGCAAATCTGGCGTAATTTTAACTAAAGACAACAGAAATGTATTAGATGCAAAACACATAAATTTAAGTTAGGATCCAGTCCAATTCATTTAATTATAAAGACACTTAGGGATACACTTGTATACCTCTATCAGCGTGGTAAGAAATGTAGAATCCAGAAATATCCAGGCAAAACCAGACAGTCACAAGAAGTACAAAACCTAATAGGGATATTAAAGCACACACAAAGTTTGGAGTAGCCAGAGCTTAATGCTAAACACAGAATTATTGCTCCTCCTTTCTCTCCCTCTCCCTTCTCCCACTCCAATTTGTGCAAGCCTTATCCTGTAAGCATACAAGCCCCTCACCAGAACATTTTGTTCGATGGATATCTGAGACTCGCAGATATAAAACCTACGGGGAATACTCTGAACACATTTATGGTCTCTGCCCTTTTGGTCTACTCCCCTCTTCCTCCTCAACTCTTGCCTCCCATCTCAGTTTCTCATCTTCCATGCTAGTATTTTTATCTCTGCTTTCTCTGATTTATGCTTGTTATAAATTCCATGAATTAATTTATGTCGTGCTTATCATTGGCTTTTCATGTGGTAGATCTCCTTTGTTTATTTCTATGTTTATAGTTTGCTAAACTTCTCTACTTTGGTTTTCCACAGTCCTATTTCTCAGATCTTTGTCTCTCCCTTTTGAATCCTGTTCAACAATACAGTATGGCTACTATTATCAGCCTCCGAAAATATTTTCTACTACTTTATTCAAAAACTAGTAGACCATTTCACTGACTGAAATACAGCTTGTTTGCTAACTTTTTCTTCCCCTTTGTGAATTATTCATTAAATTCTCCATTTTAACAAATGTGTCTTGTGGGAAATTAGGAGCTGAATCTTCTAACATGTATTTTAGACAATGAATTCATCATTAAGGATTCCTGTTGAGAATTGTTTCATATATTCAACAAAAACCTATGTGCTGAAATCTAAGTCAGTTGATCACAGAAGTAACATTTATTTTCAATGACATGATGATCATGTTCCTAAAACAAGTTCCCTGCAATTTCATGTTCAGAATCCAAATCCAGTATCCTGCAATATTCTCGTAAGGTTTCCTGTGTTAGTGAATAGTTATGTCGTTAAATTTGTTTCCTACAACAATCACAGAAAACAAGAGCAGAAGGTAGGTCTAATAAGATGAGTTTGATAGCTGAAATAATATATATTCATGGTTTCTGTTGCTTGCATTCGGCTAAGTAAAAGCATTTCTGCCCTAAGCTATGAATAACTATAGTGTCCTCAGCAAACTAAAAAAAAAAAGCAATGTGCATTAGAAATATGACACAGTTACTTATTTATACATGACATTATAAATGACATTGCATGATGAGTGTGGCTTGGACTTGTTCAGAAAAAAAAACAAAAAGTGAACAGAGTTCAAGATGTCACCAAAAGTCCTCTTTCCTCTGAAACCAACACAGAAATATATTACCATTCTTCTAAAAATTAAGTGTCTAAAAGCAAGGCCTTAATCATAGGCTAAAATACAACTAATAACTAACTGTAAGAAGGGGAAGTTGTAATAAAGTCTAAATGATCTTCCAAATTCTTAATGAAAACCTTCGAGGATAAACTCATCTTGGTTTTGTGTTGTGTAGCTACTTGAAAATTGTCATAACTAAATGCAGACCATGTTTTCATACCATTCTAAAGAGTTTTGCATGCAAATGTTTGCAAACGGTGGTGAAGATTCTCCCTACAAACAGTAATTATCCTTGTAAATTATACCATTATACCAACCAATTAGTACTCATGTACTTCATTACTGCAAACTAAGTTGAAAAACAGGGCAACTAAAAGATTTGAACAGTATAACTTGAAAGATCTAACCTCAAAGAATTCACAACAGTTCCTATTTTGCAGCAAAGTGGTCTATTCATATTTTATCACAACATCATGAAGTGATTACCCATCGATACTACAGCACCAAGATAATAAAATATTCTGGAAGTAAAATATATATGTGTGCTACAGCCAATTTTCAAACTGAAACATCTTAGGAATTTCAAGGCTTTAAAGACTATCTTCTGAGAGGGATGCTGCTTGCAAAAATCTAAGGTTTCTTTAATAGGCAAGTAGAGTTTGGCAAAAAAGTCACACAGGACTGTCTTTAAATTACCTTTCTGCACTGTTCAGTAACTAGGAAGTAACAAGATATTAAAACCATTTGGGGCTTTAAAAAAAGGCTTCATGCTGAAAAGCTGGCTAGTGAAGTTTTAACCTCATACAATCTGAAGCAGCTGGGGCAAGAACTTCACAAAATCAGGTTTTGTAATGAGATAAGCATCTCAGTTCCCATTAGGAGCAGCATTTCTAGAAAAACAATTGTTTTTCAAGATGTCCGTGGTCTGATCACATAAGTGACTTCTCCGAAAGTCCTAGACAGTCTTTGAAAGACTTGAACTCATCTTGTGCACACAGACACACATCCCAGCTCTGATGATACCAAACAAAAGCCCTTGCTCAATGATTTCAATAAAAACGCTGCTCCTAGATCTGTCAGTCACATACAACAGTCCCTTAATGTTTTCTAATATCTCTTTTGGAAATCTCCTTAGATTCAGAGCTCTGCTACTGCAGTAAGCTTGAGGGTTGGGAAAAATAGCTTTCTCCATACTCCTTCAGGACAAGATGCACTACGTGTCTGGATCGCAGTGGAAGGGTGTCATCTGGAAAAGAAAGGCTCGCTAGCTTACACTAGTACTACGTTATGCTGCATTTCCACTATTGTGAATAATCAGGAAACCGTAAAACTGTCAAGAAATGTTATGATGCCCCCCAGTCCCAAGAAGCTGCTCTATGGTGGGTGGGCAGCTGGGAACAAGCCCACGTCAGCTCCGAGTGTGGAGGCTGCTCAGTGTCACAGAGAGACACTTCTCCCCGCTAGGAAGCATCCGTTGTGAAGTGGAACGAAGCTCTGCTACCCATTGATTCACATCTAAGAGATTTCTACAATGAGAGCAACATTTTTGTCAGTCAACAAGTGGTCACAGAAGTCATCAGGAAACAGCAGTGAGTGGAAGAATAACTTCCAGACATGCTGCATGAGTACAAACCACCATGGAGATGGTCCTTATTCTGGACTCCTCCTCTAAGGAGGCCTTATGTGCAGGTCTGACGAAGCCTCTCTTCACCCATAACCAAAGTACGCATGCCCCGACAGACAGCAATAGCACTCACAGCAGATCCTATGCCAACGACTACCAGTGTAGGGAGCCCACAACTATTTATTTCACCCTGCGCCTGTGCTTTGCAAAGCAGCAGTGCTGTGCTCAGCAGTTGCACTTTACCTTCCTACCTACCTGCCACTGCACACCAGAAAACAGACTCAGTGAAATTCAAAAGGCTCTAAGGCAGACATGGTCCCACTACGTTGTAAGAATATATTGCGATAAAAGAACTGTGCCAAGACAGCACAAACATAACATTACCTAGAGCCCCAGCACAGAAATCTTAGAACTGTGATTTCACATCCCCACCTCAAGGAATCATTGAGATTTAAAATCCTACAAAAACGTAGTAGCAAAAGTGCAATTAGCAGAAGGCAAGTTTATTTCTTATATGGTAATAATAAACTAGTGAACCGGCTCAAGTCACAATGCAGAATCGTTAGCGAGCCTAAAACAGATGGTATCTCGTTTTCAGCTATAGGCAAAATGCCAAATGACATGACTAAATAGAAAAAAAATCCCCACAGTATTGCATTTTTGTGCCTATTGAGCATGGAGACTGAAAGGCAGGAACATTTTTAATAACCTTTCTTTGACAAGCTTAAAGCCATTTAATGCTGAAGCCTGTCCTCGACATAAAGCCAAGAGAATAGGCCTCTAGAGAAAGCTCACTGCTGCACAGCTTCACCTCCCAGCAAAACACATTATGCAGCAAAGCCACATAATACTTATTTTCCATTAAAAAAAACCAGACCCTCACCGGCTATCGCAGTAGTGACCTTTCAATCCAGGCTTCTATAGTATTTATTGGCTGAAAAGTTGTTCCCATGAATAGCAATTGTCTGGTTTAAAAACTGAAAATCTCTTTTCTGTTTCAGGTAATAGCATTTGTAAAAGCAATGGAGTTCAAGGAAAAAGCAAAGGTACCTAAAAGTAATCAAGTGCCATGTACCGAGTGGCTTCTACTAACAGCTACTCATACTTGCAGCGGTTTTGCTGATACAGCAATTGGAATAAAGTAATTCCAAACACAAAGGCCCTCCACATGAAAGCATTCCAGACATGAAGGCTTCACAACACCTTTGAGAAATATGACAGATGGGTAATTTAATTAAATAGCAGGCCAGGCTCTGGACTTCATTCTGACCCATTTTTTGCTCCTTTGACAGCAGGAAGAGGCCAAAAAGCAGCTCAATCTTTCCATCTCAGGATTCACCTGGTACTGAGAAGCCTCCAGTTGGCCTAACTGGCACCTACTTAACACTCACCTGGAGCAGGATGCTGAGAGCTGTAGGGACACTGGAGCCATACTACCCCACAGCAGCAATTTCCCAGCTGGCCCATTCCAGGCTGGAAGGAGGAAGGCTGTATGAGAACAGCACCAAGACTGCAATGATTTATGCTGGTACTCAGACCAGGATACAACATGCTCTGGAATCTAAGAAATTCCATTTTTATGACTTTCTGCTCTTACAAGATCAGTTTAGCAGGTACAGGGAACAATTAAGAGATTTAGGCCAAAAAGGCAATGTCTTGTCCAGGTATTACACAGTAGAGCTAATTCTTTGGTAGAGCTAAAAAGAGGTCAGCGCTTCACAGTCCTATAACCTGACTCCTAAAAATGTATGTAGTAAAATATAGAAGAGAATCAACTGTATTTGGGTGATAAAAAGCTAAGAATATCATGAAGGTAATTTTGTAGACCAAAAGTCAGAACTAAATTTTGCTCAGCGTGTTAGTTTTTTTTTCTAGTGTCATTTAAAGAAGTGGAGCTCAATTCTGGACTAGTGGAATCCCCACTGATTTAACTAGAAATCAGTGTTGCAAAATCTTGTGATTTTAATCCCAAGTTATGAATTGGTGATTTGTTGATTTGTTTGTTTTTTTAAAAATAGAAGCTCATATAGTCATCATATTAAATGAGAATCTTTTTTTCTTTTTTTTAAGGGACCTCAATCCTCTGAGTGTAGGGGAAAAAAATAAATTTAAAGAACAGAAGCCTTAAAGCTCTAGCACAGAAAGGAAGTTGAAAAAAGAAAAGGTATTAGTTTAAATTGCTTAGATGTTTAAGCCAAACTTATGATTCAGGGTCCAGATTATAATTTGTAAATAACAAAGCTGCAACTATTGACCATTGTAATAAATATAAAACAGAACAGGATTTTGTTTATGCTGTGCATTTTTTGTAGTTTATATATTATTAATCATTCTACAAACATGGAAGAGGGAATTATCAAAAATGACCTCTTCAAATTATTTTTTCCCAGTACAGGGTCTAGTGTCACTCAGAACTAAATTAGTATTTTAGCAATCTCTCTGCTCCTTTGAGCTCCAGTTGTTGGTACGTATTGTGCCAATAGATTGTATTTGTTTTTCAAAGGTTCTAGTAAGAAAGAACATTTATATAGACATTGGGCATTTCCCCCTTGCATTAAGGGTTGCATCTTGTCTCAGCTGTTTCATTTTCTTTTCAGCAGCCCACCGTGTCCCTGCTATAATAACGATGAGCTCCCACATCCTTCTGCTCCTTTTCATAAGGACACGAGGGCATTGAGGCTACGTTCATTCAGAGCTTACTGATCTCAGCGAGTGTTTCGTTTAACCCTTACTGTGTAAGTCAACAGGAAACTCAAACACTCCCCTCCACCCACCCCCAAGAAAGGAAAATCCTGTGGAAAAGTTATTAATCAATTTATTTCGCAGTGTTGTTTCAGCCGTACAGGATAAACCCTCTTGGTTCTGCCACACTGAATCAGAAAGGGCAATATGTTTTATTTTTCAATATGAATAAGAAAGATTTAAAATACATAATAGACATAAATAGAGGCAGCAGAGTCTGATGTAGCCCCATGAATGTGAGCATATGTACAAATGCATATGTTGTAATCAAATTGTTTTTCCACTTCAGTATGTGATCACTTTTTTTACCTGCTGTAGTGGAAAATGTAGTAGAATGTTATTAGATTCAAATGACTGTACGTTGTTCTATTGCTATTAATTCATGTTTTGATTCATTAAATTAAATATGCATACTTCATTGCACAGGGTCATTTTCAGAATAGCTCTTTAAAGATACAATCTTCTGTCATTAAAAGTATCCCATAAAACAAGGTTTAATAATAAGTAACACCTTTTTTTCCAAAAATATATGTTATGTCATGCATGTTTGTGATGTATTTAAATTTCTTTATGTTATTCGCTGCGTCAGCTAACTACTGCATTAATGGCTACATTGCCTTGTGTTTGAGATATTGCTGTATCGGTAGAATCATAGAATGGTTTGAGTTGGAAGGGATCTTCAAAGATCATCTAGTCCAAGCACCCTGCCATGGGCAGGGACATCTTTTAGTAGGTCAGGTTGCTCAATAAACATAATAAAACAGGAAATCAATGACAAAATGTATCCTCCTTAGCCTGGTTTTGGATAAGGTAGACCTCATAGGACATGGAGTAAGAAATAGTCTTACTCAAGCTGTGGAATGTCAGAACAAGTTGTGCCAGTAGGTCTGAAAGTTCATCAAACAGTACCCTCATCACTGCATGTGCTATTCCACCATGCAGAAAACTGGCTGTCAGAGATGCCTCGCAGCAGACCAGGTGTCCTCCGTAACCCAGCACATGGCCTGCCCCAAAGAATATTCATTTTAAGCTATGAATGGTGCTCCAGAAAGCTAGGCCTTTATATAACCTTCTCGTTGGAGACAGCAGCTCAACTAGTCCTTATTTAAATACAATGGGAGGTTTTATTACAGGGAACTTGCGTAACAGGTGTCCCAATGGGCATGGCAGCTCCCTTAATAGGCTCTTTTTGTCACTGGCTTTCATGGGTGAGAACGTTGGCCCTTCTGCATCCTTATAGGTTCCAGACAAAGCGCCAAGTGTTTCTCAAGGCTCTTCTCTTCTGTGTCTTTCCACTTGAAGCATGATTCCCAACCTCCACCAGCATTACAGCAGAGTAGTGAAACTATAAACAGGTTATTGCTCTCCAGCATTACCAGTCTCTAAAACCCTCTAAAATGCAGTTGTAGCATATTCCCCATCATATTAGGAAAACTTAAGAAATCACGTAGCTGGAAGCCTTAAGAAAAAAAAAAAATACTAAATTCTTGTACCTGGTAGAACTGGCAAGAACATAACAGGGAATGTAATTGTTGCCAGTGATCTCATGAACAGCAGAGTAGCTTTTAGAGAAGGAGCAAGAAGGAATGGGATGAAAGATGGGCCAGACTTGCATCCACCCCAAAAGCTGATGAAATGACTTGGCAAGTAAGAGGAAGCATGACACAAACTCTGCGAACCCCTGAATCCTTGCATACAGGAACTAATGAGGAAGAATTTTCACTCACGATGACTCCCATTTCTGTGTGACCCTTTCATCCTTCCTTCTAACAGGGGAGAGGATAACAGGGACACAGTCCTGCCTCTAATAACATTAAAATCACAACAACAAAGAGATTAGCCTAGTATTTTATCTGCTTTTCTCCATCTCAGGCATTCAGAGAACCATTTTCAAATATTAAAGCTATTGTGTAATTATCTATTTTTTTCTCATGTAATATTATAGCTGATTTTTTTTCCTGTTATTTAAATGTCTCCACTCTGATATATTGAACTTCTGAAGTTACAAATAAAGCTTTTGCAGTAAATTTTATTTTTTCCCTCTTTCCTTTTCAAAATGTAAACGATTGTAAAATTCTTTTACTCCTTTGGGGTATTTTTTTTCCAAATATAAAAATCTATTGGCGCTGTATTGCATGGATAATGCTACAACAATGGAAAAGGCTGGCAAATAAAGGTTTTTAAGAAGGTGCTTCAGCTGCCCTATTATTTTGGAGGCTCCAAAAATTCCCACTGAAGAATTTAACAATATTCAAGTGTCTTCTAAAATAGGAATTCAATATAAATATCTTTGTACTGATAAAACTTCTCTATCTATCTCCTGGATTTCTGCATTATTTGTTTTCCTTTAAACACAGAGGCAGTATGCTGTCTGAGATAATTCTCAATGGAAAAGAGCTGAAATGACATGAGTTCTGTTCTCTGCCTCCTGGACTCTGCATTAAAAGTTCATTTAGTCTGTTCACTGAAAGTATAAGGTATATGACAAAGTATTCAGCAATCTATCTGGTAATTGTATTAGATACCTTATATTCCCTCAAAATGGCCTATTTACCAACATAGCTGGTTATTAATCTTAGAGTGATAAAACACAGAGCTAGATTCAAACCAAGTCTGAACATCATAGTTACTCATCATGTTTGATTATATATCATACTGAAAAATTAAAGGGTTAAGAATCTTGAACCAAAATTTTAACTTCAATCTTTTTTTACCAAAAAAAGGACATGAATTAGTTCAGACATACTCAACCTTTTCCCAGATTGAGCTGTTTCTTTCCTGAAGTTCTGACCTACAGTTCCATTCTTAATATAAACTTGCTATTCTTTCCCCTGAAAAAGTTGAATTATTGTATTTTTAGTCACCTGTGAATTTTTCTATTGTGAAAGAATCAGCCGTGCCTTTAGTTCAACCAATGCACAAGATAAATCAGAATAGTAATACTGAAGATAAGAATTTTTTATGCTAAACAGATTTTAACTGATAAGTTCAGAAAATATAAATACAAATGCTAGAATAGGTTTTTAGCGCATTTTTGTGCACTACTATGAATGCATACTGAACCTAACAAGATATATCCAAAAAATACTGTTTTCCCCAGTATTTCAGCCAAAAGGATTACTTCATTAATTAATAGTATTTTTGTAACATTTAGAGATTCCAAAGCATTTTGCAAAAAATTAATTTGGATTCACAGCTCTCTAGGGAACAAGGAACACATTATCAACAGTTTATAGGTTAAAAAACTAACAATCCAGCAAATATTAATTGGTGCGTGATCTCACAGAAATCCTGCAACAGCAGAAAAAACACTCTTCATCTGTATTTAAGAGTCAGTTATAAGAATATAATTTCAACACTCTCAGAAATGAGCTAGTGGCTACCATACACGTTCAGATAAACCTTTGCTCAGCAGCTCTGCTGGTCACTGGATGGGCTGGCCACACAAAGTTATTTTTTGCCGTGAATCCTTACGCAGCTATGGAAGACCAAGGTCCCACACCAAGAAAGAGCTGTTTGTATGAAAGGTCCCTGAACTATCACAGCTAATAAATTGCCCCAAAACCACGAGGGCACAGCATGAACAAAAAATTTACAGGTGTGGAACAGATTCTAGCACTGGGGAAGAATCAAACAAGTGGTGAGTGGAATTTTCTCTACATTTGGCAGAATGTTTATAGAGAAAACACTACGGAAAGTGAGAAAAATTCAGAATACCAAATGTATTTTCCAAGTACCTGTGCCAAGAGTAGTAAAAATTTTGACTATTTACTGCATAAATGCTTGTCATATGCAGAAGACCTATGGCAGGCCTAATGTGATCATATTAGTTTTAAGGATTATTATGCTGCAAGCATGAACCATTATTCTTTCCTGTTTACTTCAATCTAATAAATAGATCACCTTATAAATATAATAAATAGAATCAATTAAACTTAGTGACAAATCAATACATCTATTAATGAACATATAAATTAATGAAATTAATGAATGCATCAATAAATTGCTACATTTACTTATAAATATATGGATATATACACAAATTAACTCAAATTAATTTTTTTTATAAATGAACATTAAACATTTTTTTAACCTGAAAACTAAAAAGAAAAGCTAACTATGAATGAATTTTTAAATTTGGATTCCTTAATTTTGTTTCCAAAATGAAAATCAAACCAAACGATGAGAATTGCCTATTTGCATTGTCTTTAGCCAACAGGTACCATAGGAAGAAGAAGAGAGACGTGCCTGGTGATGAAGCCAGAAGAGAACAACGACTGCAAAAAGGCTGGATGTCTATTAGTCAAAAGTGATGTTAGTCCACCCTTAGGTTTCCAATGGAAAATCAGATCAACACAGTACAAACTAAATCAAATTCTGCCTGAGTCAGAAGACTGACTGGCTGATAGAAGAAGGTTTTGCGTAACTATGTTGCCTACAATTCATTTTGGTAATTCTGTGGATCAGCATATTATCAATAGCAAGAGTTATGAAGTAGTAGTAAACCCAGAGATCAACATTATGTGAAAGAATGTTATTTGAGGGACATGGGGAAGTGCAGTTTGCTAGCAGATATCTTGAGTCTCCCAGATGTCTGAGAAGAAAGAATACATCATCAGTCAAAACAAAAGCTGGTTCATGAACTGTTAAACCAGAAACTGAATGCTCTTGACTTCATGCCAGAGAGGATGCAGTTCATCACAGTTCCACATACTTAATCTCTATCCTTGCGCTCAATACTGTGAAACTTTAGAACAACTCTTCTGCCCCAAGGAGTTGATCATTAAAATTAACAAAAAGCAAGTCATGTAGACAATGCAGTTCAAAAATAATACACCATATTTTATGATATAGATGCACTAAAAAACATGCATTGTAATTTCATATTCAATCTAAGCACTAAATTATAATGGACCTTAAATCTGCAAAATATTAAGAAATCAGCAAAAGATGAAGATGCTAAATATTCTCTGATGTAGAAATATGCCAGCAGGGAACTCCAAGGGAGTGATAATACGCACTTGCTATTGTTTTCAGCTATACAAGGATAACTCACAGGTACGTTCAAGGTATCCATCCTTAACATAGTTTTGCTCTTCCAAGTGTATAGGTACTGCGTAAGAAGTAATGATCTTAGGGTGCAAAGACCCTCTGGAAACAAGACTCTCTACTCTATTCCCGTGTCACCAGTGAAAAGTCCACTAGACTACCCAGTAAGAACAGAAACATCATTTATTATGGCGTACTCCATAACAGGCAGCTATCCTAAAAACTTCAGTGAACAAAACCTGGGAAGTACTCTGTGCTATAATCTAGCCTACAGCTAGCATTTCCTTGTTCCTTCATCACCTCTTGCTATAAACCAGCAGCAGTAGTATGCATTTTACATACTTGCTCTGTACAAAGCAAAGTAGAGGATGACACAAGATCGTTTCACAGATCTCAGATCACCACCTATGAAAGGACAAATATCTAGCAATGGTGAAAAAACACAGATCTGCAGGCCCTGCTTCCCTAACATTAGATTACTTCAACAAGTAAAAAGTTCTGATGCTATTCACATATTTTCCTTGGGTATAAACCATTCATAACTGTGCATTCACCCAGCTGCATGCCAGTGACCTCATAATTTTAAGATGTTTGTACAAGCACAGTACAGCTGGGAATCTTAAAGTATTTATAATGCAGCTGAGAGACTAGGAGTTATTTGTAAAGCTGCAGCTTATCCAGAGAGATGCCAGACAAACATCCCTTGGTGGCTGTGTCCTAGCCTAGCAGCAAAAGTTGTGAGTGTAATGTGGGATTTCTGGAAGATAGAAGAGATTATTCATCTCTTTCAAAATGACTCAGACTTGAAAAATGCTGTACAGTGATACCTAAAAGCTTGAAAACATTGAAGACAACTTTGTTCTTTAAATTAATATTTGTTTACTTTTTATTTTCTTCAAAGAGAAACCACAAAAAGTTGGCTGAAATGTTCCTTTTTTTTTTTTTTTAACTTCATTGGCTGATATTAGGTTTGAGTTTGGTCCTCAGACTTTGGAGGCTTAGTAAAACAAACATGACTGATTAGCTCCATTAGAGGAAAGAGTTCCCTAATCTCTTTCACGGGTCCACGCAGAGAACTTCCTGATATGCACTGCCACAATGGTTTCTAATATAATAGCATAGCTAGGAATTGAATTGTGAACGGGCCACATTTATGCCAGACAGATACTGAGCAGATACATCCTGAATGTCTGATAATTCAGTAAACAATTTCTTGTTACAAGTTATTGAAATAGAGCATTAAAACCTGGATTACACTGAATACTATCCACAGGACATCTTAATACTTAGAAGCAGCCTACTTATGTGATACCTAATTTCTTACACACATTCTTTAACAAACAGCCTGAAAGCCTGAGCTAGAAAGATATACATAATGATTTCCTGGAAACGGAGAAATCCACAGCAGGTAAAAATGCAAGATAATGAGGCTTGACAGGGACTGTGCCACAATACGAGGTGCTCAGCGAGCCCCTTCTTTTTTCACTTCTAAATGCCAAACTACTACAGAATAACTACTACACAGATTTTCAATTTGGCAATTTTTGTGAAAGATGTAAAAATGATGGTTTTTTCACAGATTGTGTTAGCTCTATCAGGTTACCATAATACAATTCAAACACCCTATCAAAAGGCAGGCTAGCATCATTGAACCATACTGTTTGGCTAAACGTGGCAGGCTAAAACAGTCTAAAAGTGCCAGTCAACCTTGTAACCCCACATTTCAATCCTGTTAGATTTGATTAGAACGGAACAATTGAAAGAGAAATCCTACTGCTAGAAGTAATGTATCTAAAAGCTTGTCTGTAGAGGAGATTTTTAGAGCTGTGCTTGTATAGAAGCATAGCTAAACTGTTAAGATCATACCAGCGCAACTGCCCCAGGTTAATATTTTGATTACAGACTAAGAGTAGCTTTATGTTATTTAAAATGTTTTTTTAAAAGATTCCACATGAATTAGAAAAACGTAGGAAAAGAAGTTAAGGGAAAAAAGAAAAAAGTCTTTGTAAAAAGACTGCACATACCTTTAATTACACTGATATAACTATGGAACTGAAAATTCACATCCTGCCTTAGACTGGTAGCATAGAGAATGAATCCCATATAAGGTACTAGGATGTAAGACGTGCCCATAAGGTACTCCAGGGTAGTTGTTAACATGTCCTCTTACCCTAAAATAAATATGACATAGCTTATCCCTTAACAAAAGTGAGCTAGTCTACCTTGCACCTGAGAAGGACAAGGCCAGCAAATAAGCAGTTGACTTGCCATGCTCTAGAGTCACAGTAACTTGCTCCAGTGCCCATACCCCAACATCTGTCTATTGATGAGCCCTTAGATGCTGACTGAACACATGGCATGATGTTTGAAAGTACAATTATGATAGCTAATAATGAATAGCTTTTTTGGTGAAGATGATCCCTTCTTTGTTCTCAGTAGGAGTGTTCATATTGTAATAAATACTCTACAAAAAAAGGTTCTTCCAATCTGTCCCAGCCAATGGTATCAGCTGAAGATCTTTACGTAAATATATTTCATTACCATCTTTTACATAGAGTAAGATTTGTTCTTATGACCACTGTTACTTATGCAAACAAAAGGCATGTAAAAAGTGCCCCTGATGTCTTTTGCATTGCAGTATCTGGCCATGGTGCAATGAAATTCAGTTGTATTCCTTAAGTCAGTGAGTAGGGAATACTACAGAATTAGTTCCCCACTCACTAAAACCAATTCAGACAAAATGATTTTTTTTACCATTCAACAGAAAAGAAAGATACTACCTTAAACCTTCTCTGGGCCAGATCATTAGCTAATATAGCTGTAGCTTAGCCATGTTTCTTGTAGCAGGGGTTGTTTTTCAACAGGTGAAGATCTTTTCCTGCATCTGTAATATGTGACTTGTCCATACTGGGTTTGTGGAGCAGACTTAAGTTCCTACTAAGCTTAATTCATCTGCACTGGAGTAAGCTACATCTGCACAGCACAGCTCTTTGTGACAATGTGCATTCTATTATCAATATTGAAAGCATATAAAGTTCAATGCTCATTAGGTCTTTGTTTATAACGTTCTTATGGATCCATCTCTACTCCATATTAGCTTGGAAGTTCTCCAGTCATCTCACACTGGTTTGTGTCCCAGCAGGACAGACCCTTCTGAAGTCCTCCAAATTTCTGATCTCAATCCTATTTAAAACAGCTGCAAACTGCCAGAGCCTTCTCATCAAGGCTGCCCATAAACTGAGCAGAGAAAACACTCCAGGAGTACCCAAAAGGCTTATTACATTATGGCACCAGGATACAAAGGAAGTAATGTGGAATGGAAAAAAAAAAAAAAAGAAAAAGAAAAAACCTTGCAATCTGCCAATATCAGGAGGAAGCTGAAAGTTGCCATCAGAATTGAGGAGAGATACTTTATTTCAATATTGTAGACTTGAAATAAATTACCATGAATACTATCCACAAGTCCCACAACTCAATGGACATAATCCACAAGAACAGAATCATAATGGCCCAGCACTTAACAAACCTGTGAGGAATTCCAGAGAAACCCCAGCAAAATGTGCATTTAGAGATCTCTTAGAACAGGAAAAGCAAACACAGATGGCTCAAAAATGCAGAGGATTCCTCTGGTCTGAGTAAGAGGAATTAGCCACTCTGAACTGGTTCTCACTTTGCTCAGGATTTGGCTTAAAGAACAATACTATAAAATCATGAAAAAGTACAGAGGCAGTTTCTGAAGATCACCAACAGGCATGCTGGCTTCCTCAAAAACACAGCAAAGCTGTGCTCTTCCAGCACAGCAAAACAGCTTCCCTGAAACAGCGCCCAGACCACAGCACTGAGGGCACTAAATCTCAGCTCAGCACAAGCTGCTGCTTTCCTCCCTCTCCACAGCAAACCTCCACCCCTGGCAGTAAGATCAGCCGCTCTGGCACTCACCTTTCCAGCATCAAAACTAAGCGGCATTACAGCCCGCAGGTTACCTGTGACAGCTGCCCAGCAACTACAAAATGAGTTTCAATTTGTATGTTAAGAAACAGCTTGCTCCTAAATATTTGTCAACTTTATCTCAAAATGTGATTTCATTATATTTGCACTTCTAATAGTGAAATATCCTTTGGGTTTGGATTGAAAAAATATTTTTCAAGTAATGAATGTTTAATAAAAATCTAATATAAAAATTATATATACTTCACTATCTCTATATAAATATGTGCAAAAATATTCTCTGAAATGTTATAGAATTAATAAGGAAAATATTATGAGTTTAATAAAAGTGCATTTAAAATTGCATAACTATATCCCTGTAGGCAAGTGGGAATACAAGGCACTGGCTCCATGGTCCCTCCATTCTGCTCGAGGGATTCTCATGTTACGTACAGCATTCCAAAAGCCTTGGCCCTTCTGCCTCTTAACCACTGCTGAATACCTCTTTGCTTTCCACAGCCAGGGGAAGGAGTTTCTTTTCAGAGAAACTACTCTCTAAATTAGGGGATGCATCTTCATGAGCTCAAAGAACCATAAAAATTTTCATGTTACTATTTTAAAAGGAAACATTAAAACATATATTTGCAAAATTTGCAAGACAAATAATATTTTCATGCATCCACAGGGAGATGGATTTGCAAAGAGCTCCTGTACTCATGTGGGCACCCCAGCAAAGCAGTAGGGAGCAGTGCTCCCCACTGCTACTACACCTCTTCTGCAGAGCACCCCACTAGTGCCCAGAGCTTCATCCTTCTTCATCTGTTACTCGTGACAGCAAAGCCTGGAAACAAAACCTTTTTTTATGCTTCCCTCTCTTCTTACATTACAGAGAGTAGCAATCTAGCACAAAGTCTTTATTTTTTAATACATATCTCATTATGATTCAAATAGCGTGATACCTTAGGAACAAGACCTTGCCACTGAAATAATTTCAGAGAATATCCTTATAAAAGCTATAACTTAGCAAAGCTGAACCATCAATCTTCCAAAATGTACTCAGGCAAAAGGTAATCAACTCTGTGTGTCATGTTAAAATAAGCAGAGAAGGAAATATTTTAATTAATGAACGTGAATGTTTGAATTCATCATGGGGCTTACGGAAAGGAAAAAAAAAAAAGACAAATTACTGTTCTTGGTAAAGACCCCAAGGAAATAAACCAAACAACATTTAACAGAGCTCAATTTTCATTTGTCACTGAAATAATGAATACTAAAATAATAATTAAATGCCCTAAAGATTTCTATGGTAGCTGGTAATAACCATATCATGAACCACCTAGTAAATTTTTGCTTTAAGATTCCTTAGCTGTAGGTATGTTGGTTTAGTGGCCTGAAATAACTGTGGTACAAACTCAATTCTTTTCCTGCTTGTATATCCACTGTACACAGCTGCCTAGAGGTCTGACTAGTGGGCCAGCAGTTCTGACTCAAGGATCTGCTGCAGCTCTTCTACTGTGATGTCCTCTGACATTACCTTAAGCTGCACAGTTTTACTCCAGTTTGCAGGTCAGGCCCTGTGACCTGAGCTATCTCTGCAGTTAGCCTGGTACCCAGACCAAGCTAATGAGCCCTACCAACAGCTGGCTAAAGCTCAGCCTGGTCTAACATGGGCTTCTTTTTTTTGCTCTTAGGAGCACACAAAGACCATGAACAATACCGATGGCTGTGTAAGCGCTCTGACACAGGGAGCTCCTTTCATCTCTCCCGTTGTCTCTCGCTCCAGGACACAACTGGGACCTTGAGGCTAGCTGAGCGCCAACAGCACTGTTGATACCAATGAAAAGATTAAAATATTAAGGAGGGAGAGAAAGGCAAAACTAAACCAAATATTTTTCTGACATTACACTCCTGGCTTTATGGGAGTGACAAAAATTTTTGCTTATGATAGCTACTGGGTGTCACCATCACTAATGAGGATGCAACTATTCTGCCATGACATTTACCTCCAGTAAAATGACTCTGTCACTCATTATTTATGCTATGCAATCATTATGCTCTTAAAGGTAAGAACAGAAATTCTGCTTTCATGTTCTGACCAGCATAATTCAATAATTTTATTCCAAGTTTGCCTTGGAAGAAGTTTATTCTGATGAATTGGATAATATTTTCTTCTTTTTTTGTCTGTAGCTGTCAAAAACTTGTTGCTTAATCATAATGTACAGAGTTTGCATATAAAAGTTTTATGAAAAGCAATGAAGATGTTTTATTTAATGCTACACATACTTTGTGCATATTAAGTCTATTTGCATATATTCTCGCCAAATACTGTGACAATTACTGCTTTCTACTTAAAGAGCAGAGTAGCAAGGAAGTGAAAGCATTTGAAGATGGATTTATATGTTGATTTACTCTTCATTTAAATAGACAGAAATCCACCCTGGGAAGAAACAAAAAGACAAAGAAAGAAAAGAGAGATAGTATTGACTACAGTAATTTAAGGAGAGACAAAAAGTCAAGATAATAAAATAGAAGAAAGCTCAGCTACAATGTTGTAGCAGGATAGATTCAAATATATGAAATAACCTAAGTAATCTACGTGTGAAATGCTAAGAATATATACAAAAAAAGTCTGTGTATTTGGTAAATAATTAAGCCATTCTTAAACAGCCACTTCAACAGTAAGCTGCCACATAAGATCTTATTTTAATTCTAACTTAAATGTTTTAGGTGAGAATAAAGCGTGAATAAACTTTATGATGCCTTTTGCCCAAGACTAATTTCAGCCTTACAGCAAAATGTAGAGAGAAATTGGTATTCTTTAAAATGTCATCCTGCTCATCCTGTTAGAGTCAGCCACCACCTTCTGTTAAAAAAAAATAAATCTACATCCAATCTTTGTAGGTTTTTATTCATGGGAGGAAGGGGAAAGTGTAAATCCGTAGAATAATTAAATGGGTTAGAAAGAGACAAAGTATAACTAGAATGACAGAAAAAGACACCCTGGAATTAAAGGTGGCAAAAAAAAAAAAAAAAAAAAAGAAAAAATGGAAAAAGTAAATTAAACGTTAGCTGCAGTGGCTGAGCCCAGTGCCCCTGCACAGAGCTGGGCAGTGCCTGCTTGCCAGTCAGCCCCCAGCACCCATTTTCTCTTCTCCTACCAGCACCAGCCCCTCACACACTACCAGGATACCTTACAGGTCCACCCCAATCTTTTCCCCCCTTCCGTTAAAGACCCCCATTGCATTCATGCAAGTAGATACTGAGTTGGACTGTCTTGGAAATCCCTCTTTCTCCAGCCCGTGGTGTGGCAGGTCATCTGCTCTCACCTGGCTCAGTCTTTTGTACTCCCTGGGCTTCCCAATTCCCCAGCAGACTCATTTCGCTTTGCTACCCCTTCTGTCCAATAGCAGGGTAAAAACTGACCTGAGAAAGCAGAGACCACTCATCATACAAAGCTTCTGCCATGTACAAATAGCATCTATCTGAAATGCAATGAAGTTTAATTCTGGTAAAAGCTCTGTATCTAAAAACAACTGTTCTCATCAACTCATCATACGTACCAGAACTGTTACCAGTTACTTTCATCAGGGGGACTGCAGAATTAGTAATACGATTTTCCAGATCATAAAAACCTCCTTGGATTGTACCAAAAGAAATATTTGATTTACTTTCTCCTGGAATCCTTTTGTACTTGTGCCTGTGCATTCAGAGAGAACACTGCAAGTTCAATCAAGATATTTTAGAATACAATTTGAAAAAGAAATGCAACTTGGCTCCTAATAATGTGGTTTCACTGAGATATTCCGCCCTTATTTGATGTGGCGGAAAGAGCATGGTACTGTCCCAAAACACAGAGCCTAGAAAAAAAAAACAAACCCAACTTGCAGAAGAACTCGTATATTTAGATGACCACCTCGGTAGTCCTGTTCTGTAGCACTTTATGAAGTCTGTACCTTCCTTCACGTCAAAAGAACATGGATGAGGAAACTTTGACCCTTTCTAAGTCAATAGATACACTACTGTGACTCAACAGAGTCGGGATTTCATGTGTAATTAGGTCTACATGTTATTGTTTCCTGACATACAACGACAAAATACAGGTAACCTAATGAAAGCAGTTGCTTGCTGTTATTGGGGTGGGTGGGGAAGACTCTGAGCCATTAAGTCCTTTCCATACTGGCCTATACCAGTGACAGCACAAGAAACAGGGTTCATGCTTAACATTTCTTTTCTTTGAAGCATCAGTTGTTTTACAAATGCCAATTTCAGAACAGATATTATTAGATATTTCCTATAAATAAAGATCTACAACCCTGCAACGCAAGAGGAACCAATGACCCTGCTGATTACCCTGATTTATTCAGGGTAGCACTCAAGCAGGCAGTATTAAAACACAATGAAAAACCTGAGGCCATTTTTGTGAAGGAACACTCAAGAAATCAAGGCACAGAAATCAATGAAAAGACCACTAAGTTTCCATGGGGATTTTCACATACATGAGTGAAATAGCATTAAATTCCTGCAGCTTTTTTTCTCCTTACACCTCTATCACCAAAAATTCTTAGTGTTAAGAACACTGATGATAGGACACCAAAACATGTGTCTGTACAGTTATATACAATGCTAGCAAAGTAAATTATCTAACAAGTCCATAAATTAATGTTCAAATATTTCAGATAATCAGGCAAGATGGCTTATGGAAATCAGTGTCATTTTAACATGTCCTAGATATTTAATGTCATTAAAAATAAACCAAACCTGCCTTTTTCCCATTTTATTTGTGTAGAACTGAATGGCTTTCTCAGAATTTTTTTTCCAGACCAATAGTTACTGCAGAAAAATATAAACCAAATATTCTGCTGCTGACAGCAACCACCTACTGATTTTACAGCATGGAAAAGTTTCAGGTTACAGTTACTTAAGAACTCTGTGTGTGGGTGTGTTTGTTTAGGTGTGAGAGAGAAAGTTTAATTAATCAGCTGAAAGTGTATCAGCAAACGCACCTAGTGTTATTAAATTCTGCTACAAATTTAAAATAGCAGTAAAGGCAGGAAGACTTGACTTTCATCAGGTTACACCTATTTCAGTTATTATAGTACAATAATGGTCAGAAATTAAATTTTAAAAATATAACTGTGAAACGTGAATTTTAACAAGTGTCAATCCTGAAAGTCTTGAACAGATTTTAGACCAATGCCTCATGTTCCAAGTGGTTCCACCGGTCAGGTGTGAAATAGGAGTAGATCTAGTCTCCTCTTCTATTTATTAGATCTATATCCTTCTCAAGTCATCTTGTACAGTAGAAGTATTTCTTCTACGTGGAAAATAAACAACTTTGTTTTCAAATTATGAAATAGGATTTTAAAAAAGGAAAAGGACTCAACTGAATTGAGTGCAATAATGTTACTTTTTAGAATAAATCTAAGCTGATTCAGCAAAATATACTAAAAGTTACTGTCTTTCAGCCTATCACATCTGAAATGACTGCATGAATAATTCTTTAAGACAGCCCAGCTCGTGCACTTTTGCAATGGAGTAACATGAAAGAAGAAGCTCCATTCCTTTCCAATGCTTTTCACCTCACCAGAATGACTACCCATTTTCTAAACTGTTGGTTAGGAATAAAGAAAACACACACCAAAGGGCGGACTTGAAGAAAGCATAAAACACTAATGCTGCCAGAAGAAACTGCTGCACATACCCCCTACCCCAGCCATGTGTTCCCACATATGTACCTTCCACCTTTGCTCTAGCACACACGCTCTCGAGCTACCAGGTGAACCAGGATGGGAAACGATTCAAGTGAAACCTAAGGCGTGGGGGGCGAGCAGGGCCTCTCACCCCCGTAACAACGCGACCACACAAGCGCCTGGCCCCCCCCAAGAGCAGGCAGGCGGGCCAGGCCACCTCCATCAGCAGCAGGAAGGCTCGCAGGTCCGTGGAAGCACGGCATTACTGGGCTGGAAGCAGAGCCCACAGAAAGCATCATCCTCTGGGGCAGGAGAGGAGCCGGGCTGCTCCTCATGAGGACACAGCAGGCTGCACAGAAAAGATACCAAAGCTGCCACTGAGCCGGCACGGCTCAGCGCCCAGCACCAATTCCCAGGTGGATGAACAAGCTGTGCATCGCTGGCCTCCTCACTGCCGCGTCTTGGCTCCGGCTCTCCAGGCTCAGAAGCAGACAATCCTGACACGACAGAAACAATCAATCCTCTTGTCCTTTCATAGACCCTTGGATAGATTTATTGGTCTTGGTAAACTCCTTCCAAGAAGTGAAATAGTGCCAGTGGTTTTGTACCAGTGGGATACCCTCAAAAAAGAAAGCAACCCCCCTCCCCCCCCCCCCCCCCCCCACCCAAACCAAAGAAATAAAGCCCTAATGGAATGAAATGGTCCAGTAATTGTTTTGGAAGTGAACCAGTGAAGGCATTCAGAAAAATAATACAGGCTGCCCATACAGAAATAAAAACTGATGGAACAGTAAAATGCCATCTCAGAAAGTATATCTAAAACGATCATCTATTTTCTCTCTCAAGAAGCCGGATTCTAAGAGGGTGTAACTTGCCATAGCTCTGCAACAATTCTATATTAGCTGAAAATTCAATCCTTGAATCCCAGAAATTCATGTCTGAGAAGAATAGAGAGAAGAATGGAATTCCATATATGCCTGAGAACACCAGCATTTTGGCAGTAACAGAGCTGGTTCCTAATGCTGCATTTCATTAGTAAAGCTAAAGGAAAAAAATAAGAGCCAATGACTGCCCCATGAAAAATTAGGAGAGAAGTATTTTATAAACCTTTGTTAGTTTAGCTGTTATGAGGCTATTGCATAAGTACCCCATACTAATTTTATTGGCTCATAGCACATATAATTTGAAAGTATTATGTTACCTGCATAAACCATACATATGGTTCAGAATGTCAGTGTAATCTGTCTGTGGGAACGGTAACGTATGGCTCTGTAACAGAGATGGTGTACATAAATTATGCAAGGTATTTTCTAATCCCCACAATATTTCAAGGAATGGGACAGCCATTATGTACCAAGAAATGTCTCCTACACCTTTGTGACAGATGGGACACGAACATTATTGCTTTTCCCTGTTCCTTCAGAGCAGGCCACTCTCGCAGTTCGCTACAGTAATGTGCCACTAATTCTAAAGGCTTCATCATTCATTCAGATTTCAGCATTTCATTGTGATCGAAAAGCTACCATTTTGCATTTGCTTCATATGAACTTAATTACTTCTTACCGTAGGAGTGCCAAAGGAATAAGAAAGCCGCCTAGATGAAGTTTACAGCAGTGCATGTGATGAACAATCTTGTTGGTAATATCAGATGGCTGTTTGCTTTTTCTTAAATGTTGCCTTAGAACTGCTGTGAAACATTTAAAATGTCTTAATCTCATAATTAAACAAGGATGGATCTGTGATGAGACCCAGGAAGATAAATATCTGCATCAAGTGGTCCATTGCCACAAACTTCCCGTATCATTCTGCACCAGCCATTTGATTTCTCAGTGCTTCAAGTTTTCATTTCACTTGACAGACTGACAATGTTGATATTTACTTTTTTTAGAACTTAATTTGATTAAAAGATAAAACTTTTGTCTAATGAGTGTAAAATGAGTGTATTTTAAATTTCAACCACAAATTTCACAATCCAGAAACATGCTTCAGCAGTGAAAACACTGTTACACTGTTATTTCTCCTTAAAAAAATAAATAAATCTGTATGTTCAGAAGCACAGACAGGCATATAGATTTAGATTTTGTAAAAATGTATTCAAAATAAGTATATCAAGCACCATGGCAATTCATATAAGAACATGAATATCCTATTTTTACCATTACATTTCAAGATATCTCTTCTTGAGACCAGTTGCTTTAGTTGGACCAAACCATTTTAGTTATGCTGGACTACTCTGAACGACAGGCTCAAAAGGGGACACTAAAACAACCAACATTTCCAACCTTTGCAGGGACAATTCACACTACAAAATATGAAGCTAAATACAAAGAGAAATGAAGACCAAAAGTCACTTCTAATCTTATTGGAAAAAAGTTCTCTTCAGACCTTAATCAGTAGATGAACTTTTTACCTCAAGTACATGCACAATGTTCACCAAACACTGAAGTCATGATCTTCAGCATAAGGAGCAAACTGCCACTGTGCCTGAAGCTTTTGTAGTGACAAGGATTCATCAGGTGTGTTACGATTGCGTGTCACAGCTGCCAAGATGATGAAAAACCTTTGCATTTTAAGAGGCTCCGTATTTTAAGTTTATTTGGATACGCCTTCAGGAAGGCTGAAGGAGAAAAAACTTAAGCCAACATATGGGTTATTTTTCTGTGACTAGAAGACAGTAAAAATGTTTCTTTCACCTTTTATGTTGTTTATCTATTATTTTTAATTGCCATTGGAAGAAAATGAAAAGATGAACATAAGGACATCATTCCCAACAACACACACTAATTCTAACTAGCTTTTGAGGATCAGAATAAAGCTGCCTCTTCTGCAAACCCGTACATTGTTTTAAAATAATGATTTTTGGTTCAGGTAACCCATTTTTTGGGCCAACTGCATGGGATATATTTTTTTTTTTCCCACTTCAGATATCTTCTAAAGGGAGTAATAATTTGTTGACTTGTACTCATCATACTCAGTGATAGAGAGATAATACACATGCTGTCATTTCTTCCACTTTATAATGCAAAAGTCAAAATATGCATTCTATAAATCATTGGCTTGATTTGCCATTGCTTATAATTTGTTGAGTCTTCTCAATCACTGCAAACTAGCAGTAACCATGGTAATGCAGTTATGCCATGCATTTCTGGTATTATACCTGTGCAAATCAAATGTGAAAAGGACTGAACAAAGCACATGGCAAAAGGCCATGGGATTCCATGCACTCAGAGTTTAGAAGATCATCGTATCAGTTAAATCATGGTAGAACAAAACCACATGCAAGCATTTAGAGACTGCGCTCTAATACAACGCACACGTACAGAGAAAAGAGGTCCAGTTCACTGAAGCGTTACAGATCAAAATGCTATCACTTTCTTGTGCTTAAAGTGCTCTATGAGGAACTGAAAGGTTAATGAGCAAGATGGCTTTAATTGCTTTTTTCTAAATACCTGGCCCATAAACTAAACACAACTGCCTTTAAAAGCTCCATATTCCAAAATTTCTATAGTAAACGTCCTTCTGTTGGAATTTTCTATTTGTGGAACTGGACTATAAATAGGGATATAATATCCTTAATAGGTTGCAGACACCGTACTCTTTTCAAATATCCTGACTTTGCTAGAGGCTATAATGACAACAGCGAAATAGCTTAGATACTACTGGGAGCAATTTGTCAGCACACTGCACAGGGTCCAGTGTTTTCCTGTTGTAATTAGTGGCTAGTGCATGCTCACTGTTACCTGAAGTTACTGTAGTAATTCCAGATTCAACCATATGTCCACTGACTAGTGGAGTGTGCATGTGTCTATGTTTGGATAATGTTCCTTCTGTAAATTGTTCCCGTTAGTCCTTTGCAATTTATTTCATGTTTCCAACAACAGTCTTGAACTGGCAGTGTCAGCGACACGTGTTTTTGACATTACTGAGAACACAGACAAGAATGATTTATGCCATTTTTCCCCTTCTCAGATGGAACAGGTATAAAAATGGTCGCATGTAGAAAGTCATGGGACAAAGAGAAAGTTTTAGAAAAATTGACTTAGACTGAAGGCGTGAAGATGAGAGTTTTATGTTACCAGAGTTAACACCTCAGGAATCATTCCTCAGTTACTTAAAAGAAACAATTATTTTTTCACATTATAAATTCCTTACATAGAAACTCCTGCCCTACACATTTGTACAGTCATTCAAAAATAAGTGCAGCATTTCTTCCTGCTTTGGTGGCAATATTGCCTGTTATATTTCACTCCAAAATTCATGCTCCGTCTTGCTCAACTACAATCAGTGACAAAAATCCAATTACATTCAAAAGGAAGCAGTATTAAGCCTGACCCAGATAAAACTTATTTTCTCACTTTTACTGGATGGACTCAAATAGTCTTAAACGATGATCGCTTCAAAAACGTTACAGCTGCAGCTTTTGTCACGAGCCATGTGCTCTGTGCTACGCCCGCCACTTAGAGAAGATCCGGCTTATGAGGTGTGACAAACGTCAAGATGCAGAATTTCATAGTGGGAAAGGGCATGCAGTGGCACAGCACCCGACCACTATTTGGGTGAGACATTCTGCTGTGCAGATAAACCAGGTGTTTCGTCAAATCAGAAAGAACAAAAGTGGAACAACAGTGGGAGGAGGCAAGAGGACAGCAGCTCACACCCAATGGTACTGTTGCAGCAGTGTGAACTCAATGCAAAACTCATGCAGTGACTTCACGCTTCACAAATCTGTATCCTCTCCTGACCCGTGCTGTGTGACCACACACTTCAACGTTTCAGTTGACTCTGAAGCAAAGAACAACATATTGGCTCTTCTGACAATATAAACAATTTCTCTAGCTATGTCTGTCTCCTTGGGCCTTGAACTCTAACCATGCGTTTACGGTAAATATGATTTGCAAGATGAATGATGACACATGCCCAGTTTAAATCTGCCACTGTGACACCTCTGGAAGTAGTAGAGTCTTACAGGTCTGCTAGTGGTAACAGAGACAGGCTCTTTGCCTCACACAGCAAGAATTCATACTTAAAAAAGAAAACCCAAACCAACCAAAAAACACCACAACGCTATCGGTACTAACAGCAGGATCATACTCCTGCTCATCTTGCAGGCCTCCACTGCACATGGTCTCACGCTGAATCCGAGGTGTTAAATACATCACCCAGGAACACGTGGCCTTGAAAACAGCCACACATCTTTGCAAACCTTACATCAGGAAGATCCAGAGTACTCAGATTCGTATCATCCCGCACTTCAAGAAAGATGTTGAGGTGTTGGAGCGAGTCCAGAGGGCGACCAAGCTGGTGAAGGGTCTGGAGGGTCTGACCTACGAGGAACGGCTGAGGGAGCTGGGGTTGTTTAGCCTGGAGAAGAGGAGGCTCAGAGGTGACCTTATTGCCATCTACAACTACCTGAAGGGAGGTTGTAGTGAAGTGGGAGTCAGCCTCTTCTCCCAGGCAACTAGCAATATGACAAGAGGACACAGCCTCAAGCTGCACCAGGGGAGGTTCAGGTTGGACATTAGGAAGAATTTTTTAACAGAAAGGGTTATCAGACATTGGAACGGGCTTCCCAGGGAGGTGGTGGAGTCACCATCTCTGTATGTGTTTAAGAAAAGACTGGATATGGCACTTAGTGCCATGGTCTAGTTGACGTGGTGTCAGGGCAACGGTTGGACTCGATGATCCCAGAGGTCTCTTCCAACCTGGTTGATTCTGTGATTCTGTGATCAATAACTGATGTAATAAATTGTTGCTTCTTTGCTTATTTTTCACCTTATTTTTTAATCCTCACTTCTTCCCCTAAGCCATAGGTTTTCACTTTCTTGTTCCTACTTTTAGCCAAAAAACCTTTGCTTGAAATGAAAAAGCATATTTTAGGAAGACACCAAGTCTCTGCAAAGGATTGTAAGCAATCAATGAAAATCACAAGAAGTATTGCTAAATTACTCCATTAAGTTGATAATCTGACCATTACAGAAAACTGAATCTTTCTTTTAACTCTTTCAAGCTTTTACTTCCTGCTTCTGGATCTTATCTGTGCTTTTTAGTTGGCACCATTTGAAGGTGTGGGGTTTTTTGTCGCCTTGTTGAATTTTGGCTCATGCAGTAACTAACTTATAATATTCATTTAAAAATAGGGGAAAGTATTTACTTGACTACTCCAGTAGTAGTAAGAAATTCTAGTTTCACATTATAGAATGATTTTCGGCACGGTGGTCATCTTGGCGCTCCCTTAACGTATATTATCTTTCAACCTGAACAGGTTTTTGTGCACATTTATGAGGAATAAAAGGGAAGGTGCTTTCTGCATTTGGGGGAAAGAAAACCTGTAAACAGGCAAATTGGAGGTGAATTCAGTGTTCAAGCTAACTTGAAGCAAACAAAAAATGATGGGTCAGACTATTTCATTGGTAGAATCCAGCAAAAAGCATCTTCTTACTCAAGTGAGTCAAAAAATGATCTAGTCATAAATTATGACATTGTCTTGCTTATCACTTCTGATGCCTAAAGATCCCTGCATAGCTGTCGAGACCCTAAGTTTCAGGTAGAAAGTGTTCCTCCAACCCAACAAAAATTTCTGACCTGGCATAATGCTAAGCACATCCTCACAAGCACCATCAACCCTTCTAGGATAGAAACACAACTGCTTTAGTAGCACACAAACACTGGTGCCGTATTCTGTAGGTGGAAGAGAAGTCCAAGTATTTTCTCAAAAGTTTGGGCCAGACCAAGCAGCTGACTGTCACTCTTAATATATTGTTAAATTTAACTTTCCTTACACCTTATATTTTTACTATGTAAAAGAAATTTAAGCTTGAAAAGATATACCATTTACAAGGCAAATTATAAAACACCTGAACTCAGCAACTTTCACCTCAACATTAAGAATGATGAGGCTGTGAGAGACAACAGTACAGAAATTTTGTCAATAGTATAACGATTTTAAAGCCATTTCCCCAGGGCATGGCATCTTTTCCGAGCTGAAAGGGCAAGCTTAGGCTATTGCAACATTAAGCAGCTGATGAATGACCTTGTTGTCACACTTGTTTTAGGGATTGATCATGTCCAATTATCTCCTAGAAGAAATCAATTCTTCTTACCTAGCTCATTTACATTAATAAGAAAATATTAATGACTTCACTGTCTATAAGTATTTGAAATAGAGGTTGCATTTACATTTTGACCTGCTGGTATTTCAAGAGGATTCTTTATCTCCACCCATGAAAGCAAAACAAATAAACCCACACAATTTTTCCCAGTTATTCAGCATTACAATCAAGTATTTCTCTATGCATTTAACTGACAATTGGGTCATATAACAATTAGTCTTGTATTGCTGGCTTATTTTTATGGGTGTAACTTTTATCATACACAATAGAAAGCACATAATCATTTTCTTCCATTGCTAACTTTATGTTGAAAGAAGCACTATGCACAGAAACCCAAGACCACAATTATGATTTCCTGTTCAGATAGTCATAAAGTCTAACATGCCGTAAGAGGAGCAGGGCTACAAATGTGCAGGTAAAAGCAGTTCATATCATTTCATTCCTGGAAATGATTCTTAGGAAAACATTCAAACTGAATCTTTGTGGTGGGATTTAAAACTCATGACGACTGCCAAAAACTTAAATAACGCTTTATCAGATGCTGGGATTAGCCTCTTTGTGAGCTACACACTATGAATAGCCCATGTCTGAGCATTCATCCTGGACTTTCTCCCCAGAGGGAGAAATACAATAGGAAGGTGCATTTCAAGACAAAATTCAGAATTTGATTGCTATATTCTGTTCAGTGCATATTGCTATCATTTCTGGTAAAATGTCCTAGTTAAGGGTTACAGTAAATTGATCACATAATACTACAGGAATTTATCATGTAATAGAAAAGGAATTTAAGAGCCGAATACCTAATATTATTAATAAAACAGGTCTGTGGATAGAGAGAGTTAGAGGATACAGCTTATATTATTACCTGATCCTACACTAAATTAAATAGCTGGTAAAATCAGAATTGCAAGGACAAAATAGACTCTCAATGGTATTTTTCTGTTGGAAACTTCTGAGCGGGTAGCACAATAGTGGGCATTTACTCCCTGCAACTCTTCTGCCTCTAGAAATGGCCCATGAGCTTGGCTTCTCCCTTTGGATCAGAAGTCCAAGCTCATCTGTGCAGAGAGTCTCTGCTGCCACCCTCTGTGGTATCTGAGATGATTCAAAACACTAACTGTAAGTAAAATGCCAACTGCTCCAATTAAAGATTCAGGAACAAAGATCTCCAGTTGTGAAAGAACTAACAACATGAAAAACCATTAGGACATAAATAAACATGGAAAGTAATATCTGTAACTCTAAGGTATTGGCACACAAGGAATTAAAGTGGTGTTGGTACATGAATGACTTATTTGAAGTAGTAGCTACGTTAACCAGCTTAACATTTTTTTGAGGCTACTTTTGAAAAATGATAAAAGAGTATTCATCTTAACTATGTGTTTATCTCTGGTCTAGTTCATTGCTACGGACATTTTTTTTTTCTGAGACATTTAAAAAAGTATATAGGTAAGGGAAAAAAACATGTAATTGTTTCCAGATTGCCTATCATCTCAATCTGAAATTCTGTGCAGGCGCATAACTGATTGATAGAGAATGTGTTTTGTTCAAAATAGCATTTAATCCCTCAATAATGAGAGCAAACAACTTGTGAGAGGGATTTATATTAATTATTGACTGATAAAAAGCTACTTTTCCTGACCATACTTGTGATTACTCAAGTTTATATTATACCAAAGCAGATAGGATATTGTTCTTTTCCTCTCACCTCTGCAAGAGCAACCCCTATTTAAATAAGCAGTTTCCTACCCTGCACACACAGCTACATTTCTCATTCACTACCTTAATATTCTTGCCTGTTAAACCATTGATCCAAGTGGTCATTAGGGAACGCAGAGGCTGAGTGCTTTAGCAGAGCAGCCAAGATCAAATCAAAAGTCTTTTGATTTTTTTTTTAATCACAACATTCGCAGACCCAATGCTGTCCCCAGCAGTAGCAAAGCCACGCAGTTTTGGTGAAGGGGAAATCTACCCTTTCTCCAGGGCCTTCAGAAGGGAGCAGTTTTTTGCCTTTTCTCCTCACCATCTCCACTTGCATTTTACTTATTTTCATTTTAATGCATTGCTGGACTTGACATTTCAACTGGACATTCTGAATTTAACACGTGTTCTTTCACTCACAATCGGGCTCCTGTATTCATCTGAATGGTACCAATCTGCTTATATTTTTTCCTAAATGAATAATTCATTGTATACCATTTATCCTTATTCTAGTATCTAGATACATACTGCAAATTACTAGAAGAACATGTAATTTGTTTTTTTTCCTAAATTTTGCTTAGTAGGGTTATTGCGAGGTAACAGACACTTCACAAGAGAAATAAGAAAAAAAAAAAAAGCAACTTAGTATCCAGACATGTCCTAGTATGTCACTTGTGGAGAGTTACAGTACTGTTCAACAGAAGGTAAAATGTTTTCCCTTTACTACTTTAAGAAAAAACACACCAAAAACAGTGGTAGCAAAAGGTATCTATCTTAGCTATTTATCAGGCAAGCAAAATCCTCCTGATTCACTATGTAAAATAAGATACCTCAGTCCTTACCAATCTTCTGGAACAGGAATGTAACAGTTTCTTCAATCATCATTTTAATAGGAAAAAAAAAAAAAAGCAGAGTTCTGTTTCTCTTTATTAGTAGAAAGGGGAAGAAGGTGATGGGGGAAGAGGCTGTAGTCTGTCATTTCTAATATCTTACTTCCCATGACAGCTGACGCTGGCTAGGTCAAGAGTTTGCAAATTCAGGGCTGCAAACCTCAGCATGCAAATACATAGAGGGAGGAGGTTACAGACATCACACTTTTTCCTTTCCTGTTTACAGTTTTATTAAAAATGGAGTTCCAAAAAATTTTAATTAAGTGTCATTTGCACAGCTACCTGGCAAACTCAACAAGCATGCTGAAATAATAGGGGATGTGGACTGGTGCATTTATTTCAATAAATGCCATATGGATTTCGGAATTCAGTAATCATGGATCTGGCACCTCTTTTTAATGTATTTGGGACAGATTGGAACATTTTTGCAAAATTGCTATAACCAGGTGCTTCTGCCTCACTGAGGCTAAACTACCTTTTACTATTCAGGTTTCCTATAAGGAGGACAGAATTGGAAATCAAGTATATATGGTCTACACTGGCCAATCTCTTGCCCTCCCCTTTTCTTTACTTTCTTAACAAAGTCACACTGAAGGGCCTATTACGTCCTAGCTACTCCAGTAGAAGATTCTGTAGTTGCACTTAGCTAGTAAAAGGTGTAATGATACATCACCTTGAAAGAAGATATCTGTCTCCATGAACTGAATTTTAGAAGAGAAAACTTAAGTTTATCAAAAAATCAAGACTTTAAATAGTGTAAGTACAAACTCCCTACAAGCATCAGATTTATCCTAGAAATAGTTAAAAGCTGCTAAAAGACTTAACCCATGGTCAACATGCTAAGTACATTAGGAAACATATCTACCTTGACAAGCAAAAACAAGACTTAACTCTCACTGAGAGTTGTCAGAGACTCTGGTACCTGGGAAGAGTCAGTTTTTAAATAGTTGAGGTCAATTACCCCTCACTAAAAGAGGGAACACAATGAGTTCTACCCAACTTTTCCCACCAGATCTCCATGCAGAAGGAGCACTGATAAGGGGCTTTTTTTTGTTACAATAACATTTGTAACATTACTGCAACAGTTTACATTCACCCTTAACATATAGCCCGGGAGAAGGGAATAACTGTGACTAGTATCTTTGGGTATATCATTCATCAGGAACCTCTGATAGCAAAAAGTATTCTAAGAGACAAAAAAAGCCCTTATGCCTGTTAAAAGCGTTCAGAGCAAGCTCAAGTGAAGTTTCCATACCAAATGCCAAAATCAAGTAACGCAGGGAACTGTGGCTAGACAACATAAGTTCAAACTTCATGCTTTACACTTCTAAGCAGTTTTAAACACTTACAGACAGTGTTCGTATTCCTTTCGATACCACAGAAATACTGACTCAGTCCTGAGGTCCACTGACATGGCGCTCTCTTTTAAGACTGACCACCACCACAAGTTCCAGAAGGGGGGACAACCCCATTTAAGAAAGAACAAGATGACTGCCACAGCTGTAGCTTTTAGAATATGCTTATCTGCAGATCTCCATAACTTTATTGCCTCACTGACATGATGTAGCAAGGAATCCAAAGAAAACAGTCATGTTTTTGATAGATTAGCAGAGTGTCCTTCTAACTATTTAAAGTGTGATACCCTTGAGTACCTCTTTTGTTTTAGAAGAGGAGGAAGAATAAGAACTTATGTATGTATGTAATTATTTCCATACAAGTTAGAATAGGCATTATTTCTCTTCCCTGATAAACAATATTCATCCCCTTGTACTAATTGTTTCCATTTCAAAAATCACAAGATCCCTCCCACTGCAGTTTTGTGGTACAGAAATATCTGCCATAGTTGTATACATTATTTTATGCTGTAATACAGACTACTTTAACAGACTACTCTAACTAGCTTCAATCCAGTTTATACTTCTTAATATCTTGTTTGCTTTTTTAAGCTTATAAGCAGAAGCAAAGCACCTTCTACCCCTTCCTAAAGGGAGTTCAGCAACAGAAGAGAGTGAGCGAGCTGTCTCCACTCATCTTGAACCTATGAGAATATGGCCTACAGGAACTCCTTGACAGGTACTCCACACATAAGATTAATGAAGACCTCTTTTTGCAGCATTCACATACATTTCCCCCATCTTCCTCAACTATTCTATCTCTTCTCACACTGCTCACTTTGGTAATACTAGCTTACAGAGCTAAACATGTATGAACATGTCACAAAACGAGCATTACAATACTCATTTTAAATGACAGTGATAAGGTAAGATAGAAACTACCCCGACCAAGTTTTGTTCACAGAAACTGATTAAACATAAAAGAATGAAGAAAAAAAATTGTAATCTAATAAAAAAGTTTGCTGTTCACTAACATTGCTGTTCCAGAAAACAAAACAAAAAAATCACATAACAGACTACAGAAATGGGAAGAAAGCCACACAGAACACCCTACATTCTACTGCAGTGTTCTTAGGAAATACTTGCGTGTTGTCATATAATATAGTAACAAAAAAAACCTTCTAATATTAGAACTTTTCAATAAGCTTTCCAGTTGGCTTTTTCTCAGATTTGCTTAGACCCAGGGGCTAAGTCACATGCAAGACCTATAGAAGCATGAAAGTGGCCACCAGAGCAGACAGCCTATTGAAAACAACCACTACTAAATTAACCCCAAATTTGGGGTTTTCAAGTTTGAAACACCACCTTCCCTTTGAGCTTGTGGTCAGTCCCCAACAGTTAGAGACATGACTATCATTACCATATCTGAACTGTAATATTTTCTGAACAGAAAACTATTTATTGTACATTTGAAACAGAAAGTATTTTCTTCATTTTATTAGGTGAACAGCAAGTAGTGAAAAGGAAGACATCTCCTGCAGTCACCAGAATTAACAGTGCAATTACAAGAAAGCACCAGGCCTCCCTGAAAGGCTTCACATGCAGTCAGAAACAGCGTGGTCAGCAGTCACATCTATGTTTGGTTTTCAACCCAGTGAGGTACGGTTTTCTTGCCTTTCACATAACGTAGATTGAAGCAGATTTGCCGGATTTCAGAAGTTTTCATGTTGCTTTTGTGTTCTTGCATTAGCGCTCTGCTTCTTTCCTCAGATATTCCTCTATTTCTATCAGTAAGTCAGTCCACACGCTTAGGCCACAGACCTTAAAGTCTCCATCCCGTGCCTTGAGGAGTTTCAGAGCAGCTTGGGTCTGTCCCCTGAGTAGCACAGATCCCTGACAGAGGCAGCTGAAACGCTCCCTCAGCTCGTCCCAGGACAATTCAGCTTTGTCAAGACAACTTTTAACCCACCATCCCTGCAAGGGGTCATAGAGCAAGTGGCTTCCCCAGCTGGTTAAGAGGTCCAAATAAGGTCTGCTTAACTGGGAATAGTGACCAGCAAGGGAGGCAAGAAGGGAGCCTGGGAGGAAAAGGCAGAAGGCAGAAAATCGCTCTGCGTTCCCCAGCAGCCAGGAAAGCAGGGGCCCGTCAACACATTCGTCTCCGGTTCCACTCGCCTGGTTCCCGTCTAGGTTGTTCCCATCCTGGCCCCTGCCTCCGGCCTGCTCAGCGCCGCTCCCCTGCCTCAGCAGCAGCAGCGCCGCCGCCACCACCCCGAAGGCCCGGCGCTGGGGGAGCTGCTCCAGGACACCGGACAGCCAGCGCAGCCGCCCTGCGGCCTCCCCCGCCGGCGCGGCCTCCTGCCCCTCCTCCCGCAGCCGGCTCAGCAGCAGCTGCGCCTCCGCTTGCACCTGCGGCTCCAGCCCCTCCGGGGGCCGGGGCTGGCCGGGGGGCAGCGCCAGCAGACGGGAGGCGGCCTTCCGGCGGGCGAGGAGCCCCATGCTGTGGGGCTCGGAGCCGGCCTCCGCGCCGGGAGGCTGCAGCAGGCTGTGGATCAGGCGGCGGCAGGCGGCGGGCGGCAGAGCGCGGTTCTCCAGCAGCGCCAGGCCCAGCAGCTGCGGGCAGCGTCCCAGGTGGGGGAAACCGAGCAGAGGGCTTGGCTGACCCCGCCGCAGCCGCCGCCCCAGGGCCTCCCGGAGCCGAGGCCGGGTGCAGAAGCGGTCATGGAGGTGCTGGAAATACCGGGCCCACTCTAGAGCCCTGTCCAGGGTCAAGGAATCCCAGTCCCGCACCAGCGCGGAGCGGGAGACGGCCAGGAGCGCGGGCAGCTGCTCCACCTGCTCCAGCAGAGCCTCCATGGCGGCCGGCCCCTGCCTTGGCGCCACCGGTTTGAGCAGAAGTCCCGCCTCCCCCGGGAACCGAAGCCAATCCAAACCGGCGAGGGAGGGGATTTGTAATTCTATTGGCTGCATCTGACGTCAATCCGATGTGGATTGAGCTTCCCTTAAAGGAGCCTTTAGGCGGTCTCCTGCGTCAGTCGTTTGTGTCCCACCCATTCGCGAAGGGCGGTGGGGGAAAATGGGTCGAATTAAAGCGTTAAAAACCGAGCAGGATTAAAAAGTTAACAAAAAACACAAACAGCTAAAAGTCTTAGAATAAGCCATAGAGTAATATTCCTCAGTGCCCCTTAAAAAAAAAACCTCTTCAAGAGAAAACATCCCCTGCCCCACGTTCGGGTGTATTTCCCACTTTCTGTGGCACGCCCATCCCTCAAGGACGGCCATGGCCGAGCTCCGTGTGGAGCCAGGCTGGCTCCCCAGTGCTTCCCACAGCTCAGCACCCTGCCACAGCCAAACCCTGCTCAGCCCACACGGCTGGGCTCGCCCTACTGACCTACCAACTGATGGTTTTGTAGCTCATTAGCTGTTCCCCAGGGTACCTACTGCCCACAGGCAGCCAGAAGCCTGGCGCTTCTGGTAAAAGTAATGGCTGACGCCTGCCCTGGCCTTCTGGGTGCCAACGCAGACGGGGTTTCCCACATGAATACCCCCCCCAGACAGCATGGTGGAAACATGTCGTAACTGCTGCTCTCTGTAGTGAGGAGAGGCGACCCCTCCTCCCTCTCCCGCCTCCACTAGCCGAGGGACAGTTTGGCACGGCAGGCTAAAGGTACTAGTCGTAGCTTGTAGGATGCAGCCTACCTGTTGGAGCAACCATTCCCAGGTGCTTTCCTCACACCCGCCACCTCGAGGGCTTCTGCTAAGCTGGGAGATGGGTCCTTTCCCTCCATCCTTGTCCCCACGACAGACTTGTCATGCCCAGCGTCCCCTCATGGCGTGGAAGGGAGCAGCCCGGCCCAGCTTCCAGCAGCTTCCGCAGGTGCGCCCCGCTTCCACGCTCCTGAGGGGATGGAGAAATGGCGGGAAGGCGGCGGGGCGCTGGAGCTGGTGGGTTTGGGACCTGCTGGGTGCTCCTCAGGGGAGTTCACGAGCCCTGTGGCATAATCCTGGCCACTGAGTGGGACAGAGGCAGCGGAGGGGCCTTGAGAGACCCCAGTGCTGTCGGCTGGATCTGGAGCTGGGCTGCAGCAGTGCCCAGGGCGGGAGGGGGGCAGCCACCACGGCTGGGCCGGGGGGCGCATTCCCTCCTCACCCCCGCCTGGCAGGACATGGTCCCCTGGCCCACCCCTTGGGGGGTGGGGGGGGGATGACACAAATCCCACTGCCAGCCCGAGCAGCTACTTTGGTGAGGGATTTCTGAAAGGAAACAGCAACACCTCGCAGAGTAAATGAGGTTTGACTGGAATTTATTGCAGGAACCAGCAACAGAAGCCAAACTATAATGCTGTGAGCTACAATACTGTATGGCAAACCATAATACTCTTATGCAGAACTTGTGTTTTCTTCCATACATCTTAGTGCTGGAAATGGTTTCCCCTGGGTTTGTTATCGAAATGAATTGCATTTTGGGGTGATGGAGTAAGTGTGCAGAGACTCTCGATAGCAAATATTCTTTAGCTAAGATAGTAACGGATGCAACTCTTATAGCCTCTGAGTTACATGTGGCTTCAAACTAACATAGGTGAAAGACAAGAAAGAGGCCCACAACTTGCTTCTACTGCTTGCTTTTCACTAAGGAAAACTGAAGCAGGTGAACAGAGACATCGGACCCATTAGAGTCCCATCCCTCACTAGGAACGTGCTCAGACCTTGTCCCCTGGCCACAGACCCCTGCGCTAATGGTAACTGCTAGCTGTTGGTGACCAGCCTCTCGAATTCACATCGCACTTCCAAAATAAAGCAAAAGAGAGAATAAGAAAATTGTAAGTAAAGGTTTAGATACTAGTCTCCCCTCTTTGAACCCTCTCCGAGACTGCCCTGGGTGGTTGTTTAGAAAAGATCTTTCTCAAGTTTCTCAAGAAAACGGGGCTCTCATCTGAGCTCTTATCCTATTTTCTTCTTTCAGTCATCTATTTAAAAAAACATGGGCTTATAGATTAGATGGTCTAAATCACCTGTAGGTTAAGGGTCTAATACAGAAATTAGAGTGAAATTCTGTGGTCCTTCTGGTTGAAGGAGCTCATAACAATCCCTCAACGTCTATGAATATAATGTATTTTAAGGTATCATTCTAAAATGTATGTTTTTCTCCTGAAAAATCTCTTTTAATCTTTCTATTAATTATTTCTGGAGTAATAAACATAAAATTGGCTACAGGTGGTTGGAGATTTCTTGCATAGTTAACAATGAAATTGCTTTTATTATTAATAAATTCACACTTACCTATCATCTGCTATGCCCATGTATTCCAAAGCATATTATAAACTAATATACATTAAAGAGAAGATGGAACATGCAAACTTTTCAGTTACATACAATTGAGTGCAACACTTTGGGACATTTTACTTAATGCTTTACTTAAATCAAAAAGGGATAGAAACCTGAAGTGGTTGGAATATGATTACATATTAAGTACTTTGGCCTCTCGGTTAGGTTTAATACAGCATCTCTTGAATTAAGTGCTGTGGCATACAGTGAATTCCAGACCCACGTTCTGTTTCAGTAAGGGATATTTATGGAGGTGCATATGCTCCATGTCATAAGGAAGAGAAGAAATAGTTCCCTTTACATCAGAAAATTTTTCACAAGGAATATTTCACATTACTGTTTTTTTTTCTTTATTGGATAAAGTATACGGGTTTATATCCTGTGAATGTCTCTGTATGTTTCAGTTGAAAGAAATCAAATAATCACATTTGCAGCACCAGGAAACTAACGAATACAGGTTGTGAAAATCTAACCAGACTGGAAAAAAAACCACTGAATTATACGGTATCTGGAATGCTCCTGCATGTGAAGGAAGAGGGCCTGCATGTTCTAATGAGTCTCAGTAGAGCTGACTGAAAAATGGAATTTCCTTTTTATGAAAAACTCTGAATATTTCAGCACTTGGTTTTGTCTCAAATTAGGATGAGAAGTCTAAATATCAGCATTTTTCATCAAGGGGATACAGTTTGACATCTCTGTAATAAAATGGTTCATGCAAAAAGACATTTATGTGTTTCTAGGTATTACAGCTGCATTTGGAGTCTCCAGTCATGATGGGGCACAGCTGATGCATATAAGGAAAAATAGAGCCCGATCAGAAGAACTAGGAGAGTTCTGCATAAGAGTGCATTAGAAGATGAATTCAAGGAATAAACAAAAGAAACAAGGTAACACAGAGACAGTTAAGATTCATGTAATATATTGTTACACTACAATAGCCCTTAAAAATAACAATTCTTTTTCCACACTCACTATTGAAGGAACTCCCTTTCTACTCCAGGTTTTGTGGTATTGTTTGAGAGCCTGGCCACTCCCAGAATGTCTTTTAGGATCTTCTACTCTCAGACTGGAACCTATTTATTTGTTGATTGATCTGCTGATGCTGAAGCCATGTAGTAATCAAATTAAATTGAACAAATGTTGTTTCTTTCTCACAGGTGAATTATTTTCCTATAACTTTTAAGTGCTAGTACTCTCTTTTCTGTGATCAGTTTTAGTTCTAGCCAAGTAATAGCTTTAGTAGCCCTAGAGTTCTACTTACCAACAGTGAGGTTACTAAGCACTGAAGTTTGCATTTTGTAGTTACTGTCTATTGACTTATGCTAAGTATGTTGCTACCTGATAGTATTGCTGAGTTGTGTAGACATTGGTTTAAAATTTCTGTACACTGCTGAGTTGGTTTTCTACCTGAGGAATCCCGGTGGGATAGTGGGGAGACACTTAAGAGGTAAGCACTGCAAGACTGAGGAGGTGAGGTAGAAAGTCAATGTTGGGGAAAGGGGACAGGAAAGGTTGGGTCAGGATGTCAGGAGACAGAGTAAGGGCACAGAGACGGGGGGGGGGGGCGGGGATAGAATGGTGAATGGATTTTCAGATAGCTGGAGGTGAGGAGTGCTCTCCTGCTTAGCTTGATTACTTTTTAAGAAAAAACCTAAAAGTTTACTTCTGGGCCTCACATAGGTCTTTGGCTGTTTAATATCAGTCTGCTTCCCATATTAATGATTCTTGTAGCAGTCTCTTGTACTGTTTTAGGTTGTGTTTGGATATGTATTTCATGTCATACAAATATGCAGTCTCTTTATTTTTTTCTAACAAGAAATGGAACCCACAAATATATCTTAAAGAAAATCATACAGACTAGGTATATGACTGCATGATGCTTCCTTCTATGGAGGCTAGGGAAATGTTAAAGTAGCATTTTTCAACTATTTTGAAGAATTATCACTTCATTACACAGTCTGAAAAATAACCTCTCTGTTTTGTCTGATTTAAAAGCAAAGAAGAAAATAGAAGAGAGAACAGGGTACATTTTGTATGATAGGCTAGAGTACAGACTTGAAATTGCAACACATTGGGTTGTTTAAGCTCTCTGCTAGATGCTTCTTGCGAGTAGCTACGATAGTGTGAATGGTGGTAGCCAGTGTTTCTTCTGTTGTGGGTTTTTTTTCCCAGTAAAGTCTATCTTTTATTTTAATCTCTAAATGAGCATTAACATAAGAAAAGCGTCTTTGAGAGTATTCATCTACTGTTGTGTTAAGCTGTAGTAAATGTTTCTCCATTACAGCTTTTGACTGATAAGATACATGGCAAAGTAAGTTGTTGAGCAAGTAAGAAAAGTGTTTGTCAGATACAGAATCTGGTAAGTCATTTCCACAGCTCCCTGAAAACAAGCCCACTTTTCAGTGAAGCACTGCAAAACAATTTCACAGGCTCTGCATTTTGTATGAATTACTGTACTGCTTTATCTAAGCTGAGAAGTCAAGTAAAAAATTCATATGAAGTTTTATGGAACTAGTGAGTTTCTTCACTCTGGTTATGGAGCCAGTAAAATTCAGCCTGGCAGGGAATATCAGTTTTGAAGCGAAATTGGTCAAAGTAGCCAGAAGTCTGGATTCCATTGTTGTACTTTCCTTCCTCTCAGAACTCATTGGCTGCAACACAGTTATACTATTTCTCCTGAATAGAAATTTAGTACTCTCTTTACTCGGTATACCTAGTGTTATAAAACTCGAAAATGGCCTCTCCTTAGGTAGGAAGTGTGTTTTCAAATTACAAAAATGAATACATTGCGAGAGATGTATGATCATCTTCTATATTTCTGGCACTAATATTCACTTTAACTGTAAGGAGGTTTGTTTCACTGCCTCAAGTTGCATGCTAGGAATAAGGTTGCCACACTCATCATATAGTGACTTACGTGTACTGTTGATTCTGAACTCGTGGACCATTCCTGTAGAATTTCTTTGTATTTCTGCAACAAACTTTGCAGAAAACTGAGGTGATTAGTCAAGCCAGTACTGGCAGACTATGTCACCCCTTCTGTAACTTCTGGTGAAGTCCTTAGAATTTTTTTGTCAATGTAATCTCTCATATCTCAAAAACTAGCAAGGCTGTGGTGGGCTTTTGGAACGAGAACAGAACAAGTGTATGATCCAATTGCCTAATAAAGGTATTGAACCTACTAATTTGTACGTCAGCGCGAGCCTCAGACTGTACAAAAGGCATATCTGTCAGCAGGGGGATTTCCCCTGACACCTCTCTGTGCTCTGCTCCAGTTAGGTTAGCATGGTAAGTCCTGCATATGCTGATTGTAGTGTATCAATGTATTAATAGCAATGCTCGTTAGTGATGAGTTAGACCTATGATTTCAGTAATTGATGTCAATGACCAAGCAGCAGTTGTATAATGCACTAGAGTGAAAATTGATTGAAAAATCCATGTGTTGAAAGAGTGCTATATGTAACATGTCATTACTGAGATAGCTTTAAAACCACTCTCGTTAGGAGTTTTGCTTATGTCTGGCTATATCAAAACTGAATTTTTAGGAACCTAAACATATAACCAGGCGGACTTTGCCGCCTAGCCCTATTTCTAATTTTGATACCATAAGCCAGGACTATACTAGAAAAGCTACTAAGCTGGAATACAGCTCTTCAGTATTATAGACATAAAAATAAGTAAAATTGAGTGGCAAATTTTGCCACCTTTTTCTGACTGTGAATAGTTGATTAGAAATGGTGAAATTACTACATGCTTGCGAAGGTCCCTCTCACCAGAGGAGCCATGTTAACTGATCATGTGTGCACTCCAAAACCAGTTGCAGTTGTTAAGTGTGTATTAGCTACAACTAGTTTTGCCTTCAGGTTTGAGCTAATGCATTTCAGCCTACATTTGCTGTGGGGTAAGAGCACGCATGCAGTCCGTTAACGTTGCTCAGGTGATGAATGGTAAGGTATTACGCTGTGTGCTTTGATCACTTTGCATTGTTTGTGATACCTTTTAGAGAGGTTTCATTTGCTGTCTGTTGTGGCAGTGGGTTTGATAGATCACAGCATGTATTGATTAGAGTATTTGTCTACATGCCTTTTTCCAGGCTTCTTTTCCTTTAAGCTAAGAAAACTCTTAGTTACTTATGTTAAGTACTTTTATTATAGGATCAGGTGCACAAATTCAGCCTTCTGAGGCAGTTTGAACCCATCCCCTCCTTTTTATGATACCTGTCAAGAAGTATTTGAAATTAGAGCTATCTGTTTCAGAGACCATCTTATCAGAATCCTCTGAAAATAATATTCCATAAAGCTTAAGTCATACAACACTGACTATGGTTAAAGGTTTGTAATTTTGATATATAATGCTGTGGTACTTGTATGAAGTCAAGCGTACTAGGACTAAGCTTAGTCTAACATCACGAGTTTAGTATTTAACAATGAAGTGTCTTTAAGAGCATCGGGGGGAAAAAGATCTGTACATTTAAGAATAACATCTAAAAATTCTTTCCTACTCGTGGATTCTGTGTGTTTCCATGACAGTTAAATTGCTGTCATTCACGAGAGTACAGGGAGATCTTATAAACACACTTTCATGTTGGAATTGGTTATATTTTTCACTTACATAAAAAGATACATAAAACTCAATGCAAGACAACTATGTGTAGAGCTATTTATACGTATGTCTGGGTTCTAACAACATAAGTCACTTGGATTTTTCACTTTCATTGCCCTAATATCCCGAGAACATCTTAAATTATCAGATACACTAATATTGCTCCTTCATAGCTCTGTACAGTGTCTTTATGAATAATACATATCTGTGTGTACAGAGATAGCTACATTAACATACACACATGCACATGCTGGATAAACATTTCTTTTTTTGAGAAATAAGGATTTCAGATATCTGTTGTTTCCATTTTCATGTCTCCAAAGCTTTTATGTGAATTCTTCCAGCACATTTCTCATTATTCTCTCAACCTTTCCTCTGCTGGATGGCTGGGGTTTCCAGACATATAACCTGAAATGTCCTGGGAGAATTTACATAAAAACAATAAAGCCAAGGAAATGGAAACCACAGAATATATACATAAATTTTTTTTCAGTCTTTGCTAAGAAGCTCATTGGTTAATATTTACAAAGGAATTCAATTTTCCGTATTAACATCCTTTTCACTGTGAAGCAAATGTGGGAGAGTGGGATGGTAAGAATCATTACTTAAGTGAATGGGGGGTTATATGTTAATCTCGTTAATGATGAAAAGATTTTACTTTTCTCCATCTTAGTATATCAAGAAGAACATCCCATGAAAAAAAAATACAAATGGCTGAATCAAGCAAATGTTAATGCAAAACTTTAAATTGATTTTTCTTCCCATTTAAGAAAAGTTTCAGAGTTTTTTTATTTGTTTATTTATCTAAACCCATATAAAGGAGTACTGGTTTCTGTTATCTATACTCATAGCATCCTCTGAAAGCAAATCATTAAAACTGATACAGCTGCTTGTAGGATCAATAGTACAGTAAAACAATTTCTGTTTCTATTGAGGGCCACTTGTTAATACTGAGATGTGTACCTGTCTCTGGGAAATGCCTCTAGAAGGTTTTGTCAGGACCTTCCTGATGGTAAGCTTCTCATATCACAGAAACCACTACCATAACTATCATATTGTTGTGGTATTGATATTTTCTGCAGAAAGGGCCACCCAAATAAACACAGACTTAAACTTTTTTCCTAGCTCCAGATTTTTTAACTTAATGGTGTTCTTTAAGAAGTTGTTTTTCCCATGTTTTACAGAAAATAGAGGTATTTAATTAGTAAAAAGGCCCAGAAACCAAAATATTTTGATCTGGTGTTACAGTTTTCCACAGCAGTTAGGTTTGTGTATTTCATATTAATTCCATATTATTTTGATTGTCTGACTTGGTTCCTGGTCCAGTGCTGAACGACACTTAAGGATTTGTATAATGGCAAAGTTTGGAGCCTTTGTGTATACCCGAAAAGCATCACAATACAGGTAATATGTGTATTAGAATATGCTAGTTCATAGCTGAACCTGGGATATTGCCATTAGCTTTCTCAATAAGACAGGAAATTAGCAGTGCCAGAACAATGAATTGGACTTGCAGAAAAGAATAACAATGAGGGTTTTTTTAAAAAAAGAAAAGCAGCAGAGGTGAGATTTTAGCATATGGGATATTTGCATAAACTTAAAGGCCAGCAGAAAATACCTGTGGATAGATGAAGGTGATGGGTGAAGATGAACTCCTAGAATTAAGGAAAAAGTCTAAAAGAGACATCTGCTTTATTAAAGGTCCAATTTTTTTGTTAAGAAAAAGGTAACAATCATCCAGTATTGAACCTGGAAATAATCAAATCCATATTAATTCAATCTGTTCTAATGAGAACAGCAAAATCACTATTCTTAGTTGAAACAACTGCTGCAAGTGTTCTCAGATTCTTGATATTACAATAGCTTCCCCTCGTTTGAGAGGAATACGTTTGTAACTCCATCAAGGAATAATTACTCTCTACTGAACATATTGGATTTTTATAGTCTGCATGGAGAAAATAACAGCCATGAAACAGTGAAAAATTGTTTGTGTCTGTTTTTCTTTCTGTGAAATGCTAATGCTCATCAAGTGTTTAGAAAGAGTGTGAAGTCCTATTAACTGATAACTTATGACCCTTGAGGGCTGGAATTGGTTTTTGTAAGAGTTGGATCTAATATCTCAGAAAACGGACAATATGGATCAAGCCTTCCAGACAAAACTTGCCTGTGATTGACTGCTCAAAAACACCTAAGGGAGTTAGGCACAGAATGATTTCTAATACTGGAATACTGACTCTGGTCTCATTTGCAAGCATGACTATAATGTTCACGAGGTAAAAAACCTAGAGTTCTATCTATAGGTTTCTCTCCTCATTATTGGTTTTGGGCATCTGGTTTCAAGGTTGGTCTGAAATTTGATCTTACTCAAATTCTCTCAATACATTTCAGCAACATATGTCATTAATGAAGGGAGCTGGTTAACCGGTCTCGCCATTGTAATTCAGCCTGTGACAGGCAGCAGGAAAGCAGAACAATTTCAGCCAGCCCCAATTAGGAAAACACGCCCAAGGCACAGGCTATAGCAGAAACAGAGATATGTCAGGCTCCTCCCTGGAAGAAAACCAAAAGTGTACACTTGGCAATGATGCTTTGATTTATTCTGAGCAAGAAACCTGTTGAACAAAACCAACTCCTTATTTTCACATTGGTATGGTTAATGGCAAGGATAAAGAATAACTCCCAATGAAGAGAAAGATAAACTGGGAAAGGATGATCTGTGGATTGCAGGTGCTGAAGTAACATTTATGCAAAATAATAATTACCTCCTAAATTAAAAATGTACAGAAATACTAAAGCATATTTTTGTCTGAAAGAAACATACTAAAATTATAAACACTAGTCTTTTGTCAGCAATTAGATATTTCCTTGTCATGTTTCAGGTTGTAATGCTGTGAACTGGGAAGATTCTTCTGAAGGGAACTGCCATTCCACAACATGCCCTTACATGAAGAATAATGTCACAGAGATGATTCTGGAATTGAGCAACTTCTTCACAGCAAGAAGAATGCTTGCAAAAGAGGTAATACATTAAAAAAGTAGTATTTATCATTTGTGTTGAATCCTCAGTCTGAGATATCAAAATGTTTAATAGGTGTCTCTTATCTCACAACCCTCATGAGATATACTTAATAATCATCTTATAGATTGGAAGTCTGAAGCATCTTGAAGATTAAGTAACTTTCCCAAGATCACACACAGATTTCTTGGTTTGTTATGACAGCAAGTGATTACCAGAGTTAAGATTATTCCCAAACCACCTTACTTCCCTTCTCTAATAGCATATTACCAGATACGTGGTTTGCAGGATAAGAAGGAAGGAAAAACAGAGAAGGGAAATATGTGCAGAACTCTTCTATAAATTGAATTAGTAAATTGAGCCCATCTTTATATAATTCTTGCTGTCCACTAACGTCAGACTACTTTACAAGAGGAAGTTTTTATGAATATGTCTATTTTACAGATGAGAAAACTAAAATAAAATGTGATTTGATGAAATTCATACAACAGATAAATTTGTGGGGCTGGGAAAAGGAATTGAATGTCCCAGCCCTCAGGAGACAGGAATAACTTATACTCATTAAATGAGCTGGCATTCACCCTGTTTCATTTGGCAATGTAATACGGTGCAGAGGGAACGGTGTTCTTTCCATCAGGAATGCTTCAATGATGCCACTTTAATAGAAGAATGAAAAGGAATGCTGGACTTGAAGCATTCCCTAAGGTATAAGATTGACTGTTTGAACTGAGCAGTTGGAGAAAAAAACCTGGAAAACAATAGCAATAGAAGTAGTATCTCAACAGTAGTTTCCGAGGAAAATTAATTTGAAATGTTGATGGAGAAAGGGTTGAGGAATAAATGCTGAAAGGAGTGTCAGAAACACCAGGACAAAGGCTGGGAGAACTACGAAGACAAGTGTGGAAAGAAAACCAAACTCACAGAAATGTGAGTGAGTGCCTAATTTTTGCCTGTAAGGACCAGCCTGCCTCTCTTCCTTTACCTTGATGGCCGGGCAATGAAGCTCTTGAAGTTTGTTGTTACCAAGGCAGGTTTATTACAAAGTTGCAGGTTTATTACAAAGTTACAGGTTTTGTGAGCGAGCATCACTTCAAATGGGGTAGAATTAATTATCTGCCATTTTTGACTTTATGAACAGAGTAATATGAGCAAAGTAGAACTGAACTTGTGAGATAGCCAAAGAACCTGCTGCTTTATGGGGTTTTCGTATGGAAATAGGATCCTAAATTGGATTGCAGAAGTTGTTCCAGTGACTAGGCTTGAGTAGCTCTATGAAATTGCTGTATTTTCACTAGGTAGCCCGTAGGGAAGGAAGACTTATTTGTCCCACATAGGCCTGTACAGAGATACTTCCGTATGCCACATATTTGCTTCTGGGATGAGCTTAGCATTTTCATGTTGACGTATCAGCGCACTAGCTAGCTTATTGAAATACGCTTTTCCCCATTCAGTAAAATAGTATGATAATGTCTCTGAGAAGTATGGAGTGGAGTGGTGTGGGAAAGTATCAATGGGATGAAGTTATGAAGACTTTGAGATGAGTCCGTAGGACCATAAGAAGAGATTTAAAGCTATATCTGTAGTAACCTACAGTTCTCTCAGATTTGGAATAGCTGCTGACAATTTAGTTCTTGTAAACTAGATAAGAAGACAGCCTCATCTGATTTCATTAATGTTAAAGGGAGTTTCATTGTGGGTGACATTAGGGACAGAATCGGGCCCTCGTTTACTATAAATTGAAACTCAACAGAATAATTTCATACAAAGTCCAATAAACGTAGAAATAAGTTCCTGGGAAGGGATATGAAGCAAAGAATATTAATGATTTTAAGAGAAACCAAGGTATGTGTCAAGAGAAGGAAGACATTGAAAAGTAAAGAGAAAAAGAGGGAAGGCAGGATTTTGACCAATCTAGGGAGGAGCCGGTAGCCAGAGGTTACTCCTCTCTTAGAATATTTCTGTTTAAAAAAATTTTTGAGTTCTTGAATAATGAATTGGTCTTCTGGTATTCTTGGTCTGAAAAATTCGTTACTTTCAAAAACCTGTGACTTTTGCATCTGGACTGTTTGTAAATTGCCTCCCAAAGCACAGCATTTATCTGTTAATTGCTATGAAAATTAGTTTGTGTATTTTGAGTCTGCTACTATACAAGAAGCGGCTGACAAAATGACTACAGAACACTTCTGATACAAGGAGACAATGTTGCTGTAGTAGCTGCTGGCATTCTTAGATCCTCTTTTTCTCATTGCTATTCTTGTGCTGTTGGTAGTTAAATTATGATGGTTCTAAGTGACCTTAGATAGCACCTTATTTTAATAAATTGTCCATCCCAAGTAGAAACCAACCACAAAATCTGGGGTTCTTGTAAAACATAAGGAGCAGGAACAGAGATCAAATATTCATTTTCCCATCTCTTCATTTACATTTGGGCTAGTTCTGACAGGTACTTGAGTTAGTTTCAGTTGCTATATTGTCTCCTGAGTCACTTCCAATTGCTATGTTGTCTGGTGGAGAAGGCAGCGCAGTATGAGGTATAGTTAGACAACTCTGAATTCTGTATGTGAGTATCATTGACTTCACTGAAGAAAGAAGGCAGGTGTTATGAGGCCTATCTAATCTATCTAGGCATTTAAATGATCTTTATCAATGTAGTATCTCAGATCCTTATATTTCAGGAAAAAAAAAAAACAACAATGTGCCTTGTTGATGTTTAAGGCACTGGTTTGTTTAGAGACAGATCATTACACTTCAATTGTCAAACAGAACACAGACTTTGGCCTGCTAATCATTGTGTCAACCCCAGTGTTTTTCTTGGCATGTCAATTGCATGCTCTGTATCCATGAAAAAACTATTATGACACTCGGCCAAAAACTAGCTTTCTGTATAATCAGAATTGTGAGCACTTCATGCCAGTGGTGCATATTCCATAATGTGTGTCCCAGTGATGCACATACTATAGACCTGTAGCTTCTGAGCAGTCTATATATGCTGGTACACAGTACATCAGTTCAAGTATGTCTGCTCTGTGATGATAGAAAACTGTCTGTTATTGGTCAAATTTCATCCAGGTGCATTCCCTGACACTGATGAAGCTTACTCCGAAGACTAGAAGTAGCTATGTTTTAGTAAATATGATGCAGAGGAAAAGTTAACTTCTATTTAGGATTACAATGATGAAAACTGTTTTTTCTCAGATTATAGCAGTCAGTTTCACACTTAAGACTAAGACCAAAGATGTTTCATGAAAACTGTAATTATTTTAAGTCACGTATAATTATATGAATAGAAAGTAAATTTCTTGCATAGTAAATTTACAAGATGGAAGGGCAAAACATACTACTATTATGATGAAGGAATTGTTTGCAGTTTACTCGTAGAGCTTTAAAATAGGTATTCCATTTCAGGTTTGTTAGAAGTTCAATTGATTACAAAGTCATTGTGTGCATTGAACTGAATTATCAGAGGATGGAATTAACTTACAGCCTGCCTTACTTTCATGATGATTAAAATGGAAAATCATGCATTACTGAATTAATTTTGTTTTACCCATTCATGTTTTTTCCAATTATTCTTCAAATTGCCAAACACAGGACACATTTTAACTAGGATTTATACATTGTATTCCAACTGTTTTAGAAAAAACATACAATTTAGAGGTATCTGGCACCAGTTAGTGCAATATATTTCAGTGAGTTCCACAAGGACATATTTATTGATCATGGGCCCGCAGGGCTACTCACTACTCTGCCTTTTTTAAAAGTCAAGGAAGACATAGAAATTTTTTTTTGAAAGTACTATCATATTGGGACAATGCTAGGTCACTTATGAAACATGTTCTGCACTCACTGTGGCTGCCTCATAGAGTTCTCATATTCTAGTAAGGTGACCTGAGCCAAGATTCAGCAGTTTTTATTCACCTCTGACTCCACATCTTTTGAGTTTTAACTTCTGTGGCATATACTGAAAAAAAGAACAGAGTAAATGTATTTGTGCATTCTGAACTTGCTTGATTTTCAGTTAAGTAGTTTAATTGTATAGTCCCTTAAGTGGCAAAAAGCAAGAAAATCAACAGGTATGACATTCTTTACTCAATATACACTTTATTGATCATTTCTGCTACTCACCTGGGTTGCTCTCACCCATCTCTGTTCTCTTAGCTGACCAAGGTATGTCCTGTTTAATGGCTGTATGTGCTTTAAGAGTTGATATAGAATTGGGATGCCAGTCATAAATTACATTGTATCTCAGCCAACTACACACATCTTCTGTCTCTTTTGAGAGTTAATATTCCCCTCCTACTGTTGAAATTATCTAAATGACCATGTGTAGAACCATTTTGTCCTACTCATGGTAATAATTTTGCTCAGGCTTCCTGCATGTGTATATGACTTCCAAACAAGCTTTACCTTCCTCAGTCACTGTAAGTACTCTTTCTCTCTTTTCTTTCCTATGTCTGTCTTCAAATCATTATTTATAAACATGCCCCCTCATCCTCTTATCTGTTTGGAAGTAGACTATGTCAAAAATATTATCAGAACATGTGGACACTGGAAGTTGAATGTGTGGGGAGCTAAGATTGTTTATGTAGAAAAATAGTGAAGAAAATGATAGCATTTCACAGGAAACTTTAGTGTATTTCCTCTAGAAAGGTTAGCAAGGATGTTATTGAAATAACCTTATGTAGAAAACGTATTTGTGCTGTGGCTCCGACGTTACTGTGTCAAGTTTGAAGGCCAAATTCTAATGCTTAGGTGTGAAACAGAAAAGTTGTAGTCCTGCTTGAAGTGTCAATCTCAGTGTGCTCATAACTGTGGTGTCACTACTGAAACTTCCATAGTGTTTATATAATGTACCTTTGTACAAGGTGCACACTTGGCACTGTGTTCCCATCAGTCTTGCTTGTATAAGATTCAGTCTAACCTTCAGGTTTTTTTTTTGCTTAATGGTTGTACTGGGTGTTGCATATTGCTTGTCCACTATCAGTTCTTTATGAAGCAATGGTAAGAAACTAATGACTGAAATAATGAAAGGTAGGACATGTTTCATACACATAGTGTATCTATGGATGCATGCTCTTTTACTATCAGCTGATGTTAGATTATTCTTTGGTACAAACCAACCATATCAAGGAGTGCACAACCAACTTTGGCTTCAAAATCTTACAACTGCTTTTTCAGCCCTTCCCACAGGTACATATGCAAATGCATATATAAGATTTATTGCGTGACATCTGGAAAAGCCTCAGCTTAACTCCCTAAGTAGAATTGCTCCTAAACTTAGTAGGAATGTTGTAACTTCAATAGTACATGTGAACCTTGAGAAGCTTTTACTGGAGATGTAACTGCTGCGTAGGGGAATGTTTTTCCAACTTCTTTATAAAGTGGCAGGACTTCTAAGTGTAGAGGACACCTTAACAGAATTGGTCTTCTCATCTCAAGCTGGTTTTTATATTGAGGTGACACATAAATCAGATTTAAATTGCTGCTCATTATTAAAAAAAAAATTCTTTCTCAAGGTCAGATAAAACCTCTATAAGATAAGTGCATACAGGAATCTGTTCATCAGCTCACCATCTGCTCCAAACCAGTGTATTTTTAGGATATTTGAGGGCTTTATTCTCCTTTTTTTTTTTCTGAACAAGAAATTGGCTGAGCCAAAGAAAACCATCATGCCCAGGGGCATCCAAATTTTGCTAACCAGAACAAAACTAGGAGTTCATTTAATTCTGTACTGTTACTCACATAGTACATGGCTATGTACAGAGCTCATCGTACTTATATACATCAGCATGCTGATGAAATGCTCTTATTTAAGTAGCACTCATCACAGCAGTTAATAGTCCATCAGAACAGCATAATATGAGTATAGAAATACAATAAATAACGAAAGATGTGTGTATTCTGATTGGCTAGAACTGAACATCTGTTACTCAGAGAACAGGAATTTGCTTACAGTGCAATTACTGAGAAATAGCCCGACATTAATTGTCCAAATCAAATTTTCCCAGCAGATCAGAGTACAAAGAAAAGAATGTAAATAAAAAATAAGGGTCGGCTTGATGTGCTTTTCAGCAATCAGGTTAAAACAATTCTGTCAGTATAATTATACATAATGTGCTTTGGCTAGAACAATTTAATTAAGTGGATATACACTGTAAAAGAAAAAATAAATGCGCTGTTTGACTGGAGCAGTCTTATGGAGAGTGATAACATGATACCATTAGGAAACTCAACAAGACAATCTACATCTATGCATTAAGAGAAGCAGAAGTCTGAACATCTGTTTCCCGCTATTGAATCCACAAAAGGGGCTTCTCTGTGCAGGGAATAAGTGAATAAACAAGAGTTGGAGAAGGTTATCTCTGACATTTAACAAAATGTTGAAACGTCACGAAAATGACATAAGGTGAGAATGAAATGATTGAAATAAAGGTGTGCTAAGAGTTAGCTTGGCAAGGAAGCACAGACATACAAGAACAAGCCAAACCTCTACCTATCACTCTTCTGAAAGTGTGATATAAGAATGATTCATTTATGAAGAGCACATGTTTTGTGTTCAAAATAGACTACAAGGTGCCATGAAATTGTTTTGGAGAAATATGCGGTAAAGCAGAGTTCCCCAAGGTGTTCCTTTAGCCAGAAAAAGAAAAAAAGATGGCAATTAAAAGAGGTGCTGTTAAGTGTTAAAAAATTCCAGAGACAACTAGTCAAATTAAAGAAAAAAAGAGTTTTATCTTGGATGTGAATTTTTCCTTTCTCCCTTTTTTTTTTTCTTTTTCCACCATCAAGAATCTTGGAAAGGCAGTAATAATAATAAAAGAGAAATGGACCCAAGCACCAACTTGCTGCCAAGGGCTGTAACACAATATCTCAGCATTTCAAGGGTAAATCAGTGTGAACTGCCTTTGCCGTCCCTCTGAAAAAAAGTAAGTGTTTAACTTCCGTTCAGTCTGTGCGGACTGCTGAAAGCTAGGAAATCGGGTTCGGGGAGGGGAGAAAAAAAAAGGAAAAGGAAAAAAAAAAAAAAAAAAAGGGTTTCCCAGAGAGAGCACGGAGCGGAGCGGACAGAAGTATGAAGAGCGGCAGCGCGGCTGCTGCCGGTCTGCTCAGCTCAGCGCGGGGGGACGGCGGCGGCTGCCGGAGGCGGGAGGCTCAGCAGCGGCCAGTGAGTGCGGCTCTGGGGGCGGCGGGAGCCCTGCCTGCCTCCCTGCCTGCCTGCCTGCCTCCCTGCCTGCCCTGGGGGCGGCGGGAGCCCTGCCTGCTTCCCTCCTTGCCTGCCTGCCCTGGCGGCGGGGGGAGCCCTCCCTGCCTGCCTCCCTCCCTCCCTGCCTCCTTCCCTCCCTGCCTGCCTCCCTCCCTGCCTGCCCCGGCGGCGGGGGGAGCCCTGCCTCTCTGCCTGCCTGGTTGCCCCGGTGGCTGGGGGAGCCCTGCCTACCTGCCCTGGCGGCGGGGGGAGCCCTGCCTGCCGGCCTGCCTGCCTGCCCCGGCGGCGGGGGGAGCCCTGCCTGCCCCGGCGGGGTTCGCTGCCGGCCCCACGGCGGACCCGCAGCCCGGGCTTCTTTAAATTGCGGTTGTTTCGCGTGTCTCGCCGGCTGCCTTTGAGTGGAAAGAGAAAGGGGCCGGGGAGCGAAGCGGGAAGGTGAACTTCGCCCGGCGGCTCGTCGCTGCGGAGTAGGTGCTTTTGCTTCCTCCCCTCCCTGTCCCGAGGCGGCCGTGGGGGCCCGGCGGGGAAGCGGCAGGGCTCGGCGGCGGGCACCGCGCTGCGGCGCGGGGGCGGCTGCGGCTGCCTGCGCGCTGGGCAGCGGGGGGCTCCTTTCTGGTTGTGGGGTTTTGTGGTTCTTTTTTCTCCCGCTCTCTGGCTGCCTGGAGTTGGAAAACATCGCGGAGGCGGACTGAGAGCGTGCGTGGGTGGTGGAGATCCACGAGCGGTTCGCCCGCAGCTCGCCGCGGCCAGCTCGGGGGTTGCTGGCGCGCCGCCCCGGGCATCCCGCGGAGGGCTGGGGGCCCCGGCGGCTTTGCTTGGTCCTGCCCCCGAGGGGCAGACCTGGGAGCAGCGCTTCCAGCACTCATGGCAAAGCCATTAGCTCAGCCTTACTGCGGAGGGGCCCCGAGGAGAACAAACGCAGCCCGTCGCAGCGCAGAGCCGGGCTTCGCGGCGGGTGAGAGCGGGGGGGACGGGACACACACGACACGGCTGCCGGGCGCTCGGAGCGGTGCGGGCAAAACGGGGAGGGGGGGAGGATTCCCCTTGCGAGGCGGCGTGCGCGGTTCCAGCCCCTCTTTCGGGTGGCTCCTGCTCGCTGTGCTCTTTGCCCCTCGCACCTCTGGCTTATCTTTCGGGCTGCTCCGCGTAGCCCCGGGTTGCCGGTGGTGCAAGGAGAGAGGAAGAGGAGGACGGGTTTCCTTCCTTCGCAGCGCTCCTGGGAAACGTGAGCGCCTGCACCGGAGGCTGCGGCAAGTGCTGGGTGGGAGGCGGCCAAGCCCTGCCGCGGGGCGGGTGGCTGCGCCGGGGCGCTCCCGGCCTCCCCCCTCCGCTATCCCGAAGGGCAGGAGGGATCAGACCCCTCTCATGCCAAAAGCCGGCCTTCCAGGTTCTTGCTTTCTTCTTCAGGTTCTAGATTCAAATCTCAGGAGGGCAGAGTTCAACTTTTAAGAGGGCTCCATTTCTTCACTAGTGCTTTACTTGTAAGAAATGAAGGTTGCTGTCTTCCTTATCTAGGATGGCTGTCAGCATCCTGCTGCAATGGTGTGTGTCAGCTGAGCCCACTGGCTCTACCGGCTTTGCGTGCTCCTAGGGGAGAAGGGCTCTTGGGGCAGCAGGAAGGATGCCCTGCAAGCTCCCCAGTGCAGTTCCAGCACACTTCGGACATTAGTTTGAAGTTAAGAACGAACAAAAGTATTCTTCAGTTTCCATGTACATTAAATCATGAATGGTTTCTTCACTGTGGAGTAGATGCTGTGCCAAATGTAATGGTTTTACGATGGTTTTGTGATGTGGATTGTGATTTAATAGGAAATTAGCTGACATTCCGAAATGCATATCATATGGTACCATAGGCCATCTGATCAGCATTATACTGTGGTACCCTAGTTGAAACCACAACCAAACCAAACCTAGATGGAGGTGGTGCGGTGAGGAAGAGTCAGTTATAAACTATCCTCAAGTTTCTAGCTGTTACTGACTTTAGGCTACTAACTTATCTGGTCAACTTATTTATTTTCTGTTACTGACTTTAGGCTACTAACTTATCTGGTCAACTTATTTATTTTACCCACAGTCTTATTTAAATTGGCACACTTACTATGCAAAGTACCTCTTTGACTCTACTTTATACCTCGTAGTTAAGCTTCATGCTAATTTCGGGACAGGATTTGGAAATGGAACTTTGTAATTTAAAAGCAAAGCTGATGATTGGGAGTCAGCATGAAATACTGTCTGCATAGTGTGCTTGCAGCAAGACACACGCTTATACTCCTCGTAAGATGTGATATGTCAGTTTAAATATGTGTTTCCTTTTCTAGTTGGTGGAGGTTGAAACTTCTTTCGTAATAATTTTTAATGGCTATTTTGCTTAGACAAGCAGAAAAACATACAGTAAGAGCCAGGCAAAGAGAAGTAAACTCGAAAGTTTTTGGACTGTGTTAGGAATCGGGTTCAGTTTCCAGAAGTTATAATTTTATGAGCAAGTAGATATTGAACATTCCTAAAATTTTGTTTTGGTCTATGTGAGAAGGACGTTTTGCTTTCCTTTTGGTAGAGGAGACGTTATCGAGGCAACAAAATTGTTTCTACTAGGCATAGTCCTGAAAATGTCTAGGCTTCCAATGGTTAGCTCAGATTTTTAAGTGCGGTTAACTTCGTTCTGGTCTGGCCTCAGACCAAGGGCCTCGCAGGTCTAAAGTATTGGTGAGCTGTTGTGCCAGGTTCTCTATCCTCCACTCAAAGTACTGCACACATTTGTAACACGTATATTCATAACGTAAAGGACAAAGGCTTCTTGTGATTAAAGTTTACTTTATCAGTGTAGATCACATTTTGATGTAAGCCCTTAAAAATTCTAATTGATTAATGAGTTTCAGATGGTGGTTCCCCTCCAGTGCCCCTCCCCCTGCTCCTAACATGTACAGTGTGCTCCAAGTTAATCTGGGAAAGCTCCAGAAACCTTGGGCTAAATTGGTTGTGGTATAGTTTATAAGGATAATAACGTAACTAGAAAAATTGAATTTCCTTACAAAAATATGCTTGCTGCATTTGTGAGCTGATGTTTTATCTGCTTGTTTATGGTAGTGAGAAAACTAAGATTGCTGATATATGTATTTAAGATGACCCAGACAAGAATGATCTGCTGTTTCTTACAGAAGGGAAAGCTCTGTAATAGCTCTTGAAGATGAGCTATGTGATGTAGTAGCAGAGTCACTTTAAAAGTGATAGTGTTTGTTTTTACATATGTAAAAGCACAACATGAAAGTGATTACTGTTCTGTAGTAAACTGGAAGTTGCAGGTGGTAAAGACTGACTGAGTAACATCTACCAGTGAGTGACAGGTCTCTGTCTTTTCTCCTACTGCTTCTTTTAGTCTATTTTAAGAATTTCAAGTAGGGGAGCCTTCACAGTTTCACTTGGGGAAATTATTCCACTGTCTAGCAGATCTCACCATAGGGAATTGTTTCCTGACAGTAAAAATATCAATTACAGAAGTTGTTAGTTACCTCTGTGGCTCTCAAAGGAAGACATTCATATATCTTTTTTCCCTCCCTTTCTGCATATATGTGTGTGTATACACATATGTATCTATATGGGTGAGGGGGTGGAAAAACAAGAGCAGCCTTTAGTCTGTGGACTACTCATATAGTCTCCAAATCTGAAAAATATGCCAACACCGAGGCAGGAAAACTGTGATTGGTTTTCAAATGTGAATGTATTTATGCTTGGACGTGCTATGTGTGTAAAACTGCCACTTATGTCAAAGTGGTGATTGCAAGTATGGGTCCCAAATCGTGGGCAGCCTCATTTCTACTTGCACAAATGTTTTGTTGGTGCAACTTAATCCGTTTATGAACGTTTCATCTTTTATTTAAGCCTCTTTTGCACCCAACTTGCAGTTGCGGTAAGTGAACGCTTCACACAGTCCACTGAAACTCCAGTAAAGTTTCAAAAGTTCTGTTCTTTTCCATCTGCTTGAGGTGAATAGAACTAGCAGGGAGATCCAGCAGAGACCCTTGCCAGATACTCATGAGCTCTGTTCTGGCTTTTGATCCTCTGTCTCCTCTCTTTCCAGGATGGCTGCTTTCCAATAGCATTACCTTCTCTCTAAGACAGCAGGAGATTGTCTGCAGTTATAGCCGATACCCCTCTGTCAAAGCCAACGTGCAGGCTAGTGCTCAAGTTCCAGTTCCTTCAGAGAAAACTATTGCTGCTCTTGCCTAAGCTGCTGTCTGCTCTCTCTACTACTGGCAGTAAAGTTATTGCACAGTTGCGTGTGCGATGTTTTGTTTCTTCTACAGCTGGTAGCTAATGTGCTTCTTCAGTCATATTGCAAGATACCTCATTTCACAAGCTTAAAGCCTGCATACTTGATTCTATGAAGATTTTACGAAATAGAGTCTTTGAACCCAGTGTCCAAGGCAGAGTTATGCCATCTTCTGTTCCAGTTGTTCCAGCTTTGTAGAGCAACTAGGCCACTGAATTGGCATATGTGCAAATCTTCAGTCCTGGATGACTCTGGTTTGGCTGCTGACTGAACAGAGCCAGTCAGTTACCTTGCCTGCTAGGGCATAGTACCAGGGTGGGCCAAAACAGATGTCTGGTGCCCAGTGTCACAGTCAAGCTGGTATGGTGCAAAGGGGACATCATGTAGGATCTTTGCATCAGTGATGATTTGATTGATCTCTAAACATAGTTCTGTATTTGCTTTATAGAATTCTTTTCCCTCCATAGACATTTTTAACACCTTTTTATCCTTTTCTAACTGAATACAAATACAAATTCTTGTTTTGCTGGATACTTAATGTCTATGCTAATTCTTAAGCCTAGTCATAAAGAGCAAGTGACTCAGCAAGACTTCTTCATCTCTGACCTGGAAGGATTGTATCTAGGAGTGGTTAAAAGGAGTGGTTCAAGCCTCCTTTTGTTTGAGAACTAATGCACGTGTTGTAATTAGGAATAAGACTGAAGGGACAATGAAACTCATGTAATACAGAGAGGACTGCGTAGCCAGCAGCTACTCAGTATAAGCCATTATGTATATAGGCTGGAACTGGATGGGTAATTTGGAGCACAAACTTACTGGTTTGTATGATTAATTCACAGGGTGGAGCATATTTATTTTCTGTGTATGTATATCTATGCATGCACACACACTTTTATATTTACGTTTTTACTATATAGAATAAATTTTTTCCTCCTGATTATACTTGATTTTTGTTGAAGAGTACTGTTATCACAATTTTACAGGTAAGGAAGGTGGTTGGAATAAGAAATGGAATTGACTCCAGGGATCTGCAACTGTGAGTGCCTAACTGTGCAGCCAGTTTTACTTTCTGGATTAAAGTGTCTTTCCCTCCTGTGTGTTTTGAGTGTAGTGTATCATTTTTGGATTCTTTTGTTCTACCAGTTAACCCCAACAAAAGCCAGTGGAATTACAGAAGATTACTTGTTTGATTCTCATTGCTTTCACCTGATGATCTCTGACAACAATCAGCAGGTAGTGTAAGTTACATTGCTGGCAAAATACAAGCAGTGAGCTACGATACACAGAAAGCTAAATGTACTACTGTAAAGCAAAATAAAAACTTCACTGTTTGGTAGAAGCAAGCAGAGAGAAATATAACCTTTCAGTGTGTTGAATCTGTTACATGTCATTGGGTGTACTGTAAACTATCCCACACTGAATTCTTCAGCTAGACAATAAGTCTAAGAATTTGAGATGTCGTCCTCTTATTGAGAGAGGTGGAAAAAAAGGCTGTGCTGCATAAATATGACCTGTAACAAAACAGAATGAAAAGTAGTTAAAGACCTTTCCTTGTCTGCCTTCAGAATAGTTGGGGGAAAGAAGTTGCATTTTGAGGAACAAAGCATTTAGAGGTAAGTTTTGAAAATGCTTCTGCATATCTCACGTCAGCCTCAACAGTATAGAGAAGTGTAAGATTCTATAAAATATTTGACATGTTTGTGTTGGCTAGTTTTAAAGAGCTGTATATATGACGATTTGATGTTGCTGTTAGAAAGTAGTGAGATTAGGGAAACCAATATTTTTTGGCTACTTTGTTCATACCTTATGTCTGCCAAAAGGAAAGGATGAAACAGTTGCTGGAGCCAAAGAGGCTTGCCTCAGCTGTGGTGATGTATCCTTGAATGCCACTGTCTACCTCTGTGGCAAGTTAGTCCATTTCTTTGATCAAATTCCTCACTGCTGAATTGTCAATAAACTTTTCTCCAGCTCACCAGAAAATAAATGTGTTAAGATATTTTAAAGAGGTGAGTTAGTGGTGTCTGAGCGAAGAATCAAGAGCCTGGCCTTGACTACAAGTAGAATCCTCAGAGGGATCTGGAAGGAGCACAGGACCCAACTGCGGTTGCCTTCACCTAACTAACTTAGTTCAGCTTCTTCACAGATCCCAAACAGTGTGTGTTGAAGTTTTAATAGTTAATGTAGGGGCTGTTATAATTGATGAAGTAGATGAGCATTGTAATGAAGCTTAGGTACTTCAGCACTGAAGATCTGTGGAGGCTTAAGTTAAACTTAGAAGTTCAGTAGCGGTCAGTGTTTGCATAAAGAATAATTAAGAGTTCGATAGTTTCTGTTGCTTGCAGTTTGATAACTGACGCACAATATCACTCGTAGGTAACAAATTGCACTGTGCTTCTGGAAGGCTCATTTTTTATTTTTAGTTTTTAAAAATCCAAAGTAGGAATTTTGTTGCTTTGATTCTATCAAAGTATTTTACTGAAGTGTAGGGCAGGTTTTCGGAGAAATAGAGGGGAAGGGGAAAATTTGTTCCTTTAAGAACTTAAATTAAAGAAAGCTTACACTGAGGTAAGGTTGGACTGTATGATTCATTTGTGATTCTTCAGGGTTCTTCTCAGTGGAGACTCTTCATCAGTAATAAATTTCTCATTCCACAGTCCTCACTTTTCATGCCTGCTTCACAAATTAACCCATACATTATTGCTAAGTCAGGGCTACTATTTCAAGCAGACCTAGTCCCAGTATAGACATGCCTGGATCATTTTCAGCTTCTAGAGATTTTGTCACGTCTTTCTGCCTTTCCTCATCTTTCCTAGTTTCCCATCCTGAGAACCTGTGTCCCATTAAAACTAGCTTAAACTCAGAATACCCTTCTTCTCTCTGTCTCTTCTCTCTTCTTACTACCACAGTTACTGCCAAACTCACGCACCCACGCATCCTCTGAAATCAGAGCTCTTTATTCTCCTGTTTTTCTTCCTGCAGCGAGTCTCAAAAGTTCCTTGAGACCTTTACACAGCCTGTTTGCTGAGTTTTATGAAACAAGAGGTAGGTCAGTATGAAATGTATTTAAGGACAGCCCTGTATTTTAGAGCCAAACTGAAGTAATATCTCAAATCCCTGAATTCTCTGCCCTGTGTCTCCACAGAGATCAGCTTGAACTGTAAATAGACTGCAGTGCTTCTTTCACAGACTGATGGGGAAACCCAAACTGCCTGCATGTAGCTGCTACAGAAGCCTTCCCTCTTTTTTTCTCTAGTCTTAAAGAAATTGAACTTTCAGACCTTAGAATTACCTCAGCCCCACTCGTGGCAGCAGCCTGTATCATATCTGTCTGGCTATCAGGCATATTATAATGTTGGTGGTTATTAATTAGCTCCAAGTTTCATAGGGCACTTCATATATGTGGTCTTGGAAGAGATAAGGTAGGTGGATGTTTCCTGAGATGAAAGAAAAGGATGTTGTCTCTGTAGTTTTCCTGTTAACACAACCCAGCTCAGTGTGTGTGCGTGTGTTATACTCCTAGCAGGGCAGACCTTGCTTAGGGTCCCAGGATGAATATTGCTGTGTGCATCCTTGAAATATAAAATTACAGAATAATTTAACTCGGAAGAGACCTCCAGGGGTCATCTAGTCTAACCCCCTCCTCAAAGCATGTATGAACTGAAATTTTTTCGAGTGAAGAGGTGCAGTGTCTAACTGGTTCCTTTAGTACAATAGTGCTTCTTTTTTCAGGTATATTTTTCCAATCTGTATGTCAAAAGAAACAAATTGCAGGATTTTGTTTCCTCAATATTTAGATACATAGGTGTTAGGTACATGGAAAAATGATGCCAAAAAATGATGGATTTTTACTTTGATTTATTTGTATATTGAAGTGAACATTCAGGAATGAGAATTTTTTTTTATTACTTTTTACCAAAATAATTTCAGAGGCGATTCAAGAGAATAAACTAGTTTCAGTTCTGGTTCTCACTGTATCAATGGAGTTTATAGACTCCAGAAATCAGTCAAAAATTATTTTAAGGCTGCTTTTTCTGGAAAGAAAGTATATGACAGAGGTATTTATGCTTGATTTTTCCCATATAATCTTTGAAGATGAGGTTGTGCCAATTATCCATCTTGCCTCTATTTCCATCCAAAGTGAAGCAGTGATTTGAAGCACTAAATTGCATGGTTCTAAGTGACTTAGAGCAACTTTAAATATACTGTCATTGTAGTTACTTAGCAGTTAGCATCATCTAGTCCGAAGGAATTTGAGTGTGACATTCCAGATTGATTTTTGCAGAGCTAACAGCCTAATTCTTCTCTGTCCACTCCCTCACACCCTGCCCCAAATGAACAGGTATGATTTGGATTTAATCAACCAGGAAACCATAAATCCAAGCTGACATTTTTACAAAGTCAGTTTTCAGAACAGAACTGTGCTTAAATTACATACTTTAGTCTGCCTTAAGCTCCTCTGCTTTCCAAGGAACTTTGATACATAAGGGTTTTTTTTTTGTTAAAAAAATGTAAAATCTACTGATAATTCAGAAGTGTGTATTTATACAAAGGAATAAAGTATTTTTTTATGTCTATTTTTCCCCTCTCCCCAACTGAAAAAATTGTCTAATTTCAATAAGAAGTATATTCATAGTGAAAGCTGTGTCTATCTCAAGGGCAAGCCAAACTTCAGGGTTTGGGGTGAGGTGCTCTCAGTAAGAGCTTAAGCAGATGTTTTTGCGAACAAGGAGTTTAGTTACTCAGGGTATGGTTAAAAAATGCTGCAGTGTTTTAATATAAGCATTAAAATATCCCAAATAACATTTCATATATTTGGAAATGTCAGTTGCAGCACAATTTTATGGAAAGGCAATTGCTTTTTACATTCAGTAAAATTTTCCTCTTTTTTGGCACTTGTTTTCAGTATTCTTGTTATTCCAGGCCACAATGGAATAGTATAACAAATTGTTCTTATTTGTTGTTGTTTTTAAAGTCACTGTTACCTCTTACCTGACTTGAAAGGTATGCGAAGGACAGAAAAACAAGTGTTTTCAGTGTATCATAAGCCGAAGCTGGGTGACACATGTAACCACAGTTGGTGTGGATCAGCCAGTTGACAACAGGCAACGAACTATTCCTTACGGACCTCTCACCCCCACTTAATGTCTGTCTAGAGGCACCTACACAAGGTGTTGTGACTGCTACTTGGTGTGACTGAGCTTTCAGCAGGCTACAGCCTACCAGGCAAGAAAGTATCTTAGCTCGTTGCTACAAGCATTAGGGTCCAGGTCTGAGTTTCTTTTCAGAGAGAAAAATAACCTTCTTTCCTTAGCACACCCCTGCCACAGGTGGGGGAATTAGTCCTTCAGGAGCAGAGAGAGAGGTCCAGTGGGCCCGACGTCTCTGGCTGCTGCAAGGCTCAGAACACTTAACTAATATTTAACACATGATGTCTTGTCTTATCTGAAACTAAAGTTTCAGTAAGTTGTCACTGAAGCAGAGGAATATCTGTATAAAAGGTGGAAGTGGGAAGTGTGGGTGACCAGCACTAGCTGTTTTGATGCTTTCTGAAGAAATAACGCTATTCCGTAAAAATATTTACTTTAATTATTCTAAAGCTGTAGAATAGACTGATTCCATTTGGTAACTGCGTTTATTAACTGTTACTAAGTTTGCTGTAGTAGCGTAACACAGTTATTCCCGTGTTTTTCTTGGGTCTGATCCAAAAATCTCTGAAGCTTTCCATTTATTTTGAATGGATTTTGGATCAGGCACGGTAGTGAGTTGTTAGCTTTGTGTAAAATGTTTATTTTGATTTGATTTTAATCATTCTTTGCAGAATATTTGGTTATGTGTTGGCAACATACATGTGAGTACAAATGAAGTCGACATTTATCTGTATGATTTAATCACTTGCAATGCGATCCATTAACAAAACAAAACTTCAGTCATTGATGTTGTATTCGTGTTAGATCTGCATCTGTTTGTCTGCCATCTGATTTCTTAGAATCATAGTTGCTGTTGTTATCTTCTACAATTCTAAAAACAGAACCTGTGAAACTTTATTTGCTATAATGAAGTACTTCTTTTTTCTTTTTTTTTTCTTTTTTTTTAAATGTAATAAAACAGGTACAACAAGCGGATAAGCAATGTGCACTGCTCTGAGCCCGAAGGCACGTGGGCCTGGCCTCTCTGATATGCATCAGTACAGTCAGTGGCTTGCAAGTAGACATGAAGCCAACTTGTTGCCGATGAAAGAGGATTTAGCCCTGTGGCTCACAAACCTACTGGGTAAGATGCAATAAGATGGAATGCAGATAGTGGGCAGTAAGAGAACTCTATACACTGTTAGCTGGGAATTCAGTCCTTCAGACTTCTCTGTGTTTCAGCAATAAAGGTATGATTAGGTAGCTACCTCCACATAGTGCAACTGTTAGCAAGGTCAGAAAAGCTAATAAGTAATCTGCCTCCACAGTGTTTCTGTGAGTAGCATAATTGAACTTTATTATTCATTTCATGTTTATTTTTCCTCAAATTTCCTTTTAAATGTTCTTTTGCATGTGTTTTCTGTATTAATACCATTAAGCTGAATAGTGCTAATTGCTGCCATCAACTAGGTCTTCCATTAAGCCGCCTAAAGAGTATGGATGTACTGACAGTCTTGAATGGAAGGAGCCATTAAATAGTTCTTTGCTGACCAAGCAGTCTAGTGATTGATAATTGCCGCCCAAGGCAATGCGTGCTCAGACTTGTGGAAGCTTGTGCATAGACGGCTCTGACCTAGTGACTGCGGCTGGGACCTGGGGATTTGCTGGTTGCAGCTGTACCTATTGGCGTGTGAAACGGAAACACTTTGATGAAAGAGGATACAACCAAAAGCCAAGAAAAAACAGGTCGACGTGAAGAGAAGCGAATGAGAGTATGTCCCTAGCAGGAAAGAAAGAGACAGACAGTTCTTCAGGATATACGACTCGTTCAAGAAGGCAGAGTTTAGAAACTGAGAGGCAGGAAATAGTATAGTGTTTGCTGAGAGCATTCAAGGAAAAATGGCTTTTGTGTGATCTCTGTAACTCAAAAGGATTCTACCAAAGAAATACGTGACCTACACAATGCCTCATCCTAAGGGAAATACGCCAGTAGTGATACAAACAGGAGAAAATACTTTAGAGGAGGTGATGTTTACATGAAACTTTTGCTGATGTTATTTTGGAGGAAAATTGGGATGAGCATTTTTAAATTTGTGGCATGTGGTTTTTGGGGTTTGGTTTGTTTTTTTTTTTTTTTTTTCCTGGAAGTCTGTTCTGGTGAGACATAGACAGTGTCTTGTCTTGGTAAATGTAGCTGAACCTTCTCAGTGATATCACACTATAATAGATTATATCTAGTGTTTTTCATCTGCACATTCTACATTGCTGTATTTCCTCTTTTTTTAAGAGGAGGGGCAGTATCACTATGTCCTGAGAGGTGTAGTCAATAAGTGCAGCATCAGTAGAATGCAAGAACACAGTGTTTTGCAGGTAGGTGATACCCATTTTGGAGCTGGAATAGTTATGAATCCACAACTGCAAAAGTGGCACCTGTTTTAAATTACATCTTTGTGTGGTACTTCCATTTAAATTAATGAGTTTTGAATATAAAATTGTCTAGGCAATGCCAGAACAAAATCCAGAAATCCTGACTTTTCATTCCAATTACCACAAGACAGCAATCCAAAAGACTGTTTTTTGAATCAGAAGCAGCACATTCCATTAAGGATTTAATATATTGTTTAAATGTTTTAAACAATGAAGTTTTAGTGAGCCACTCTAAAACAAATAGAAGCTTGTTTGCAGTTCATAACAGAGTTCTCACAGTGACAAGTTTAGGAATGAGGTCACGTTTTTAGCAAGAAAGTAGAAACCAGCAGGAGGTTCTGAAATGCCAACTATAATTAAAAATCTGATTTTTCATATGGACACCAAATTCTGCACTGCAGAACTAAATGGGCACAACCTTCTTCTAATTAAGCACCATACACAGTTCATTTGCTTAATGCATTTCCCCACACCTTCTCACACCAAGCTCTTCTTTTCTCAGAGTTTGTCCCGAGGAACTGAAATTATAGTGATTTGTTAAACTGCTTTGAATTCCTGTGTAGACATTGTTATTCAAATTAATAATTCAATTAAGTTAAAATTCACATTGAAGATAAATTAAGTGTAACTGAATTAAAGTAATTAATATTCATATAAATATATTAACTCGGAATTCAAATTTGGTTTAATTACTGTCTGATTTGGGTTAACTTTAATGAGAAGAGGGACACATGAGCATGTCGCTGTAACATAAAAGAGGTACGAATTTATAGCATGCCATTACCTTGTCGTAAAAACCTGTTTGTACTCTCTCACTTTTCAGCATCCAACAGGATAAAAGGATGTGCAAGACTCTGTTTGTTTTGTTATGTTTTTTTTTTCTCCATGGCAGAAATAATGTACTTTGCATTAATGGTCAGAAGATTTTCACTATAACTTGTGTGGCCTCATTGTAAGTGTCTTTATGCCAGTTTTAATGCAATAGGATTTCTCAATTTATGAAGAAAATTAATATGCATTTCAGTTAATTTTTGCCATTTTGGTTCATGTTTTGTTTCATCTGTATTTTGTTCATTCATTTATACTATGACTCAACAAAGACAAATAAGCGTAGATTTAAAAAAAGAATAATAGAAAGTATTTTAGACAGGAATAGGGCTTGAACCTCTTTGAGGTAGTTTGATCAACAGATGATATTTTTGGAAATTTTAGTGGAGAGGCAAATACGTCCTACACAGTGTTACTGGAAGTTAAAACGGTGACAGTTTTGCAGCAGCAAAGCCTGGTGTGAGTTCGAAATTACAAACTGGGAAACATTAGAAGGATATTGCACTTTATAATATGAATTGAAGGGTTTTGATATTAGATGGAAATTTGGCATAGCTGGAATTTGACCTTACCTGAGTGACAAATTGGAAGACTGAGATACATGGTGCAGCTGGAAAATAACACTGTAAGAATTTTTAACCCTGAGACTTTGGACATTTTATTCTAATTTAGCATGGACATTGTGGTGGGGTTTTTTTAAGTAATCATTAGTACTTTTGTAGGCATTTTGCTAATTATTTTTGGAACCATGTCAGAGAAACTCAGATCTGCTTAGAAGATGGTTTGTCATTACAGCTCCATTGCTGAATAGATTTTAGCTGCCTGTGTTCTGGGGGCTGGAAAAAGGACACTACAGATGAAATCCATGTGTCAGATGGGACTGACTCATACAATATTGTACATTATAACATTCTCAAAGTGGGACATGTTAGCATTGCAGGGGTTGGGATTTGCATGCTGGAGAGGAAGACTGGAGCTACAGATGTTGTGTCTCTTACCCTCACTTCCCTCTGCTGAGCTCTGGTGGCTCAGTCGAGAAATCCTTGCAGTGGTAAAGTTAAGGAGATGTGTTGATCAAACTGTCTTGCAAATCATTGTAATCTCTCAGCCTTGTTTTTATTGTGTATAGAGCCAATGAAGCACTTGGCAATGCTTTCACTGCTGACACACTTCACATATGGTAGATTATGTATATACTTGTATTAGTAGAATGCTCTTATGGATACTGAAAACTTCTGTTCCACCTTGAGCAAGCTTCACATGGGAATTAGCACGGTTGGGCCATAGTAATCTAGCAGAGTCAAAGTGGCTATTTGAAAGCAAATAGTGTTTCCTTGTCTGCTGTACTCTCCAGTACTGTCTTGTTTTCTCCTGTGTGTCTGCAGAGGAGAAAGGGCTGACATCAGGAGGAGCGGGCCTCATCACCAGTCTGTAGTTTAGGACAGGTACAGAGGGATGGTTTCTCTGTTTCCCCTTTGGCTATTGTGTAGAGCTCTGATCTTTTTTCCTATTCCCGGAGCCCATTTACCAGCTGCAGAGGGTTATGATATTGTAGCTTATTCCATTCAGCTTCATTCAGCACACGGGACCACAGAATAGACCTTTAAGATGTGCCTGGGCACATGCCTGGGCTCCAAGGTTTCAGTGTCAATGCCTTTTCCTAACAGAGTTTTCTGAGCTTCAGAAGCTCATAGGAAAGGAGCTGGAGAATGCAAGATGCTGAGGAATTGGACATGTAAACACTGAATGTTGCACGAGGCATGTAAAAATTTCTTGGGTGCAGACGTGAAGTAGGTTTGGAGAAAAGGAAAAGAGAGGTGAGGATGTTAGGAGAGGCACTGAGTTGAAGACCAGGAGTGGAATTTCAAGATGTGTTGAAGGAGGCATAATGTTTCGGGGATGAAGAGTGGGAAGTCGTCTGCGAGAAAACTGTCTTAGATTCTGAATTAAAGCAAAACCTGCTTCAGCTTGATGATCTTGCTCATCTTGCTGTCTTGTGAGGATTCTGTAGCAGTACCCTTATTTTCAACGTAAGCGTGTTCAGCTCAAGCCAGTGGGAAATGCAGGTTTTAAATATCTGCATATCAAGACATTAATGATACTGATACTTCTAGTGATTCTGCTGGCACTGATGCAGCTTCTGATTTCGTTGAGAGGCTTTATAATTTTCTTTAGTATCAACATGCCTTTGAGATTGTTTATATGTCCCATTGCAAGTAAGTGATAATGTCTCAGTGCTATCGAAACTGTTTCTCTTGCTGTCAGCTATTCTAGGATACACAGTAGCCTTGTCAGAAAAGAACCAGTTTTGCATGTGCATAAAATAATTTGCCTTTGTTTTCTTTATTTCTGTTGGGTTTTGTTATCTTGGGTTTACATGCCACACGATTTGAGAGGGTGAGGAAGAGTAGTTCCACTGGTGCCTCATTGTTGCAGAAGCTCATCCTTATACCGACGTGTTTCAGAGATTGACCGGATTGAAGTATTTCTATTTGTAAACTTGTAGTTTTGTGTTACCACTGAAGCGTACAATTAAAATAGTCGATTGGCTAGTCCTGAGGCTGGAGTCAGTGTCTTGCACTGTAGTTGTTCAACCAAATGTGGAAGAACTCAGCGCAATAATAGAGAAACCAACTAGATTTTGGTACTTCGTTTTAGTCTTTGAGTCTCCCCGCTGCCTTCTGAAGGCCCTGGCTGGCTGAGATGGCCCACAGGGAACGCTCTGTCTGTGACCTCTTGGGCACACACCCTGGACCTGGGCTCGTTTTAGTTATTCTTTCATAGACCTCCCAGTCTGGTTGCGTTAGGACTTCCAGCACTGGGTGACCTTACAGATAGCTGCCCACAGTTTCCAAGTGGCAGGTGCAGAGGTCTAACTGTTTGTCTTTTTAAGGGGCATCTGGTGGTTGCGGTAAAAGAGAGGGTGAGCAACGCTTGCGAGGTTTGAGAAAGCCTTCATATTCCTGGTCTTTTTTTCATACTTTTAGTGTTGTTTTTTTATTATACTTAATGTTATTACCATTCTATAAAAACATTGCAACTGCTTTCTTGTAATTATAGGGGGAGTTATACATTTTTAATGGAGTTTAATGTTTTTTCCATACAAATATACAGAGTCCTTTTTTTTCCTCAGGCTATGAACATTACTCTCATTTGAATCAATACATTTCAACTGTTAAATATGTCAGTGTGTCTGTTTTTGCAAAGAAATGCCACCTTTTGGAGCCATAAAATACAGTGAATTGAAAGCTGACACCTAATATATTTTTCACTGGATACAGATGTTCAATGCAAAACTCATTCTTTCAGCTTTCATAAAAGGGAACAGAACTAAAATAGTCCCGCTTAGTGTACAATACGCAGTGACCAAACTGCTAATGCAATTCAGCTTTTAAAATAATATAAATGTATTGTTAAATAACAGAAGAAGATAGAAGAATTTTTCTATGTCTGTGTAAAGAGAAAATACATCTAAATAGGTTTTAGGGTTTTTTAATGCTTGACTAGTGAAACAATAAATCTATAAATCATAGGACAGAAAAGATATGTAGAATGTAGTTTTTCTTTTAACTGTGTAAAAAAATATGCTTTCCAAATCAAAATAAAAATCTTGAGTAGGTTCAAAATATTTGAAGTACACTTTTTAGAAGAAAATGAGTCTATTATAAAATGCAGTACTCTATTAAAAATAAACCAGTTCATATAACATAGTAATTTTTCAAATTTGGCTTTCTAATACCTTTTATACCTTTTGCCAAAAATGACGATGGGGCAAATGGGAAAATATGTAGGCTAGAATGGTGCTGAAGGCTTTTGAGGTGCTGAGATGTTCAATTTTTGTATCTGTGGGCTATTATAGGTTCAGCCCTGGCTTCAGCTGAGCTGAAGGCACTGCTAAAATATTGTCAGTTATGCACAAGCTACCACTGAATGTCTGCAGTGCTGCTACTGCTCTTTTGCCTGGAGAAGTCATTTGGGTATACAGGAGCTATAAAGCGGGCTATATGGCAGAGAGAATTAAGGGGGAATAAAAGGGGAAAAAAACTTCACATTAAACAGATATTTCTGAAGTAGAAATGTGTTAGAAAAAACAAGTTTAACTTCAACCAAAAATAGAAGTCTACTGTTGTATCTGAAGATGATTTGCTGCAGATCTTTGTCTTAGTCTTTGATTTTAACTGACCAAACTGAAAAGACTCACATTTTTTTTGCCCAAAGGATGCTGAAGTATCTAACAGTTTTCATGCAAGGGCCTAGAGAAATCAGCTTTCCTTTAGCATGTTTATAATCGTATTGCTTTATAATACTAGTACCTTCAGTGTTATACGTGACATTGACTATCAGATTACAATGTACCAGCAATATATTGCAGAAGTGCAATATTATTTTTTTTTGTTATCATCTGACTAATTTTTGTTACTTTTGAATGTTAGTTTTCCCCTCTCTTCTGAGTGAAAAGGTATAGAAAAGTTTTACTTCTTTTTTCTAAATCTATTTTTCCTAAGTTTAGTCAGGCAGCTGCTTGTTGGTGAAAAATCTGTGGCAAAAAACCCCAACTAGCAGTGGACAGACTTCTACCTGTTGTCCTGCTTGCAGACAAGCTGGTTTTGAGTAGCAGGAGTGGATCTGGATGTGATGGGGAACCACTCTTACTTCAGATTTTTAATTTTTTTTTTTTTTGGCAGGGTAGACTATTGTTACTGATGCTTTCTGTGTAACAGACTATGAAAAATGAGTTGATAATGTTATTCCTGTTCCCAAATGACATATGTAAATATCACCAAAAATAAATAAATCCTGTCTTAATAGGAAGAGCGAGAATTAGTCCTTGATGCTCTCTTGATATTAGTAGAAGAGGGCCAAAAAATACAGCTGCTGGTCAAAACACATGTCCAAAGAGAAGGCAAATTTTCCAGTAGAAATGTGAAAATGGAAAACCTTCAATAAGAAAAAGGAATATTTTTACCTGGAAATGATGTTAAGATGCTGGAAGTTTAGTTTAGGGTGGTAAATGGTTCCCTTCTCATCTGGCCTGTCCAGCCTGGTCAGAATGCACATGTCATCATGGGACTCTTATGATCTCCGCTGCCAGGAAGATGTAATTACCGTGCAATGGAAGGTCCTCTGCTCTGCTGTAGCCAGGGAGGACGATCTGTGGCAGCTGCAGTACAGCACCGTCTAGCATGATAATAATGGATATATTTTGAAATCAGAGTATTTTGGCTTTGTTCTTTGTGTGAAAATTTTAATTTGTGTGGTGAGTAGATATATAACATGAAATTGCACTCTCTCCCTTTTTATTAATGTACCCAACTTTATTCTGAAAAAGCTTTTTCAAAGGAGCATTGCAGTCACTGTAGTTTTTTGTCAACTTCTTGCAGGATCAAGTCTTAAAGTCTTTTTAAAAAAATATGATCCTTTCTTTTTGACATGGTTTTCTCCTTATATTACAAAATAAGCTGCAGTACTGTTAGCAACTCTTATGCTATAGCTACCCACGCACACTGGTGTAAACCATTTGCCTGCTGTCTTTTAAAACACTGATAAAAGCACTAGAATTTCCTAAGTAAAACAAGATATGTGGAGTCTGATATACTAGAATTATTTTTCAAATACCACATGCCTTCCTAAAGAAAGCATGTTATTTTTTAATAATTTGCTATATGTCTTCCAGTAAAGTAGTAGTGAGGTTATTCACTAAATAGTCAAAGTAATGCAAGTTATTCAGTTAAAGCATATTTCAAATTGTCGTGAAGATTTCTGTTGATTTCTCTTTTTACACAAATGCAATCTATACTATTGCACACTTCCTGCCATGTTAACTTTCTGTTTGCTGTTCAGGTAGAGAAATAACAGCAGAAACCTTTATGGAGAAATTGGATAATGGTGCCTTGCTTTGTCGGTTAGCTGAGACCCTGCAGGAGAAATTTAAAGAAAACAGCTTTGATGCAAACAAGCCTGGCAAAGTAAGTGTTGGTAAATGTTCTAGCATGTATTATCAGTATCTGAGGTATCTGACTGTTTTGGTACTGAACTTTTTTGCACAGTTAAGAGATTTCATTTGTGGAGGCTCTGCAACTGGGCAGGGAGGCAATTGCTCCCTGTAGAAAAATTGCAATATAAAATTGGGGGAATTAATACTCCTCTGGTAATTATTAAAGTAACTATGAGAGGAAGTTGCTCAAAAAATGACTTGTAACATGTGAAGGATAAGACATAGAACAAGATGTAGCAGTGTGATGTGGTAGCTAATAGAGATAATGTGATCCTTGTATTTATTTGCAAGGGGAATATTAAGTAGCTGTGGGAGGTGCCTTTTCCTTCATAAACAGCTCTAGGGAGGCCAATAATAAAATTCTATAGTTAGTTTCGGTGCCGTAAGTTTAAAGGTCCTGTTGGTATACTGGAAGGGGTTCAATAAAGAGTTGTAGGAATGATGTGGAAAATGTGAACCTTCAGAAGACACTGAAGAGCTTTGCAAAGATCAGGTTAAGATCCTGCTTGACCACAACCTCCCTTTAATTTAAATTATTTTCATATGACAATCTTACTGGGAGAAAGTAAAGAATGCAGCAAGTTTCTTTTTAGGACAGGTTAAATTAAATGGTTGACATATACATTAATGCATTTACTGTGAAACTGTGTTAATTTTTCTTATTGAATTCAGATACGTCTTCCTTGAAAGCTAAAGCAGGCAAATACACAGCAGGTAGAAAAAGAACTCAAGAGCAGAAATCACAAAATGTATCTTCTATTCTTGATGTTCTCATAACTAGTCTGTAGCAGAAATTAGGGCACAGCATAAATTTTATCAGCAGTTCTGAGAACTGACAGCCTTGTGTCAGCTGCAGCTGCATAAGTTGTTTTTCTTGGTTCCAAGCTCATAACTGTTGTTGCAGAAGAAATTGTCTGGACTAAGGCAGGCGTAATTTATTTAATTATTTGTAACCTTATGTGCTTTGGGGCAGTGATTGCTTGCTTTGTTTTTTTTTGTTGTTCCTAAAGAAAAAGGAAGAGATAGCTAGGAAGAAAGATAAAAAGTAGAGAAGGAGAGAAGCCTTCCTCCACAAAGGAGGAAAAGACATCTGGAACTCATTTTGTCTTTCAAATTGTAATCAGGATTTGGTTAGTAGAAGTGCTGGATGACTTCTGAGTTCCTCTTTATAATATGGTCCAGCTTGTCTTCACCTAAGTGATGGCCTGTTAGTGTTATGGTAGATCCCAAGTTGAGAAAACACTTGTGGCAGTCTTTTCAGTTGAGCCTAGGAACTAGCTAGGCAGAAAGAAGGGTTACTTGTTCTTTTGGCTTTTCCCCTTAAAAACAAACAAAAAAAAGTACCATTATTGACAAAAACTACTAAAAATCAATTAAATCACAAAGTGCAAAGCATTTTTTTTTTTTTACAGACTGACATCTCAGAAAGCCATGTCTATTTAATATAAAGTTATCAGGAAAATAATAGTCATAAATTCATCAACAACTACAAAATTCTAATGAATATTCAGAAATTCAAATGATATGTTTTTGTTAGATGTCTAACTACTGCTTTTTGGATTTTGTGGGGTTTTTTTTTTTTTTTTTTGTATCATCAGGCTTTTGTTTGATGGTGGCTCATTTGGAGAGAGCTGCCATTTGGAAAGATAACCCAGAAATGTACCTGTGTTTGGTACTTCTGGTTTTGCCACTGAAAAGAGGTAGACCTCCTCTTTTGTATTAACTTCCTCAGCTGAGAATATGACCTTCCTTACTTCAGTTACCTGAGCCCCCTTTTTGAACCTAAGTTACATTAGAAGCCAAATAGACATTTGTAATCCCATGTGTTGTAATTACTTAGATTTGTTGGTCTTTTATTTGTCAAACTGGTATAACCGGCAATGCAATTAAAGGGAAAAAATTCTGCTCCACTGCTGTTTTCTCAATGTATATTATTTCATACTTAGTATAGTAAGAATTCCAAGAAATGGCAGACTAATAGATTTGTGTCATTGTAGGCTATTAGGGAGCTATTTATCCTTTCAGATTGTAATTCCCTGTGTAGCAGTCCTAGGCCATAGGACTAGTCTACACATTGGAAAATCTGACTTGTGGTGCCAAGGAAATTCATAAGAATACACCATATGAAATTTAGCATAGTAAGAATTCCACAATCCTTCCCTGAATCATTATTATGCATTCTGGTAATAATACATGAGGAATTTTGAGGCCATTTGGCCATTTCTCTGTGCACAGGAAAACAGAAACATTATGGTCTTCCACCCAGGTGCCCTGGTGACTTCACTGGCAGCTGGAAGAAGCTGCTGACTTCTATAGAGTCCAGCTTCTATTAAAATAGATAACATGCTTTTCTATCCATATATGTAATTTTAATTTTTTTAGATAGAAGCAGACTGATATAAAATGAGTGGCTGCCAGAAGGATCAGCTTGCAGGCAGCACCAAGTTGCAGCTGAGTGAGAGAGACAGGATAAGACTATAGATAATAGGAGGGGGGGTAGTGGTGTGGGAAATCGTACTAAGTCCCTCCACAGTCTTGAAGATTTGGTCTGTTTTCATAAGTAGAAGCTTTTCATTGCATGGGAGCTTCTTCCTAGATGGCAAAGCTCCATAAAATACTTCAGTTTTAGTTTTGTCTTAGAGGAGGAGGATATATCCTGTTCTGCTTGATATGTACTACTGGTCATGAATTCACTTGTGCAGCTCTTTAGGGCTGTCTGGCCAGTTTAGCAACTATAGCAACACATGTAAGAAGGCATTAAAAACTAATACTTCATACACTGACTCATCAGTTGTTTGCCATAATTCCTTAAGTTCATATTGCAATACTCTACAGAATGTCAGAGGTTAAATCCTATTGCTTCTGGGTTAACTGCTTGTGCAATAAATTTCTAGTTGCTGTCAGTTTTGCCGTTTGTTTCTATCATTCCCTTTCTTATTAGGGAGGACTGAACTTTCTTCAGCTTTCAAGGACTCCCTAGGTCAGTATCAGCCTTTTTGAGTGTGGAATAAATCAGGAAAGCATAAACCAAAAAAATTGTGAGTCCTGAAATACCGGATTTTCCAAATCTGGAAGGAAAATGGTGGTATTGATATAAACCCTTCCTTTTTGTGTCATGTGGAGACTCTTGTGGATACTGGGGACATTTTCAAAAGAGTTAGGAAACTACCGGTAATATGACTTGGGAATACAGCTTTAAGAAACTGAAAAGAAGATTAAAAGGTGTGCGATGTGAAAGTAAAGTCTTCTTTCCTTAAGAGTCAGGGGAAGGCAATGAAGGAGTAACTTTTTATGAGTGAAGGAGATCAATGGAGTAGCTTTTCATGAGTGACTGAGCAGGTTACAATTCCTCAGTGTGGAAAGAGGCAGCATGGGGGCATGTGATGGAACCTGCAAAATCAGGACTGGCATGGTAGATGTGCAGTCTTTTCTACACAAAAACTATGGGACATTGAATGAAGCTAGTAGGAGCCGTACAAACAAAAAGGGGTCCTTGTTTATGAACTGGTTGGAAATTTCTTGCCAATAAATGTTAAAGTTTACCTGGGTTCAAGAAAACACTGAATAAGGTAACAGAAGGCTGAATACACAGACACCCCTTCTAGATGAGGGAGGTCCTCATAGCTGAAAATGGTTGGAGCTTGAGAAAGTATTGAGAGGTGTAACACATTTGCTATGGTCTTAGTCTTCCCTAGATACTTACTTACAGCCAGTCTGGGTTGGATGAAAGTTTGGCTGACGCAGGACGGTCACTCTCATGTTCTGTGCATTATTGCTGCTTGGGGCTGAATACCTCGCTGGTTGTGGAGCTGGACATGGGCAAATCTATCCTTTCACAAGGGTCAAATTTCAAAGGAATTATTTTAAATTAAATATGTACTTTTTGTTCTATATAAAGATGCCTCTTTAGGACTGAGTCCCTACAGCTAAAAATAGCACCTGAGTCACACTCTGCTTTGGTATCTGTTATCCAGGGGAGTAATGTGTGATTGAGAGCACTGGAGTCTGGCAGCCTCTGGTGCCATTTACGCAGTCTCTGCTCATTGCCCTCCTGAGCTTAGTGCCATAATAGGCACCTTTGGATGTCATAATAGATACTCTGAATGCATCCTCCATGAGCCTAGCTCCCTAGCCCTGTGCTGTTTGATTTGTTAATCATTCAGTGATAAGTTATTAAAAGCATTTCAGTTTCTAAAGGTGAAGCATTAAAAATTGTTCATGTCAAAAGCTGTTAGGTGCTAGGTTCTTTTGCAAATCCCAGAAGACAATGTTCTTCATTGTTAAGCAGCTAAACCATGCTTCAAAACCTGATGATTCTGAAAATGTTGATGTTGTATCTGATCCTTTGCTTCAGACAGAAAAAACTTTTGAGTTTTAAATGAAAATGGAAATTTTAGTCAGGGAGGGCAGTATTAGACTGGTGTGACTGTATGCTATATTTTTAAAGAAGTAATTTTTTCCTCTTTTTGGAGATTTTACAGTCATAAATAAATCTAATCATGTACCTTTATAAAATGACAAGGAGATGACTGATATCAATCTTAAATGCTCAAGATTTGCATGGTAGTAAGTTGTTGGAACTACCTGTGCTGCTGCTGCTTCTAATGATCTACTGTCTAGAAACTACAGACTTATTATTATAGCAGGAGTTATTCCATAAAAGTGATTCATGTCACAGGATGCCATTTTGTAATTTTCTCCCATTGGCTTGGATTTCATCTCCATGCTCTCCTGGCAGTATTTTACTTTTCCTGACAGATAGTTAATTTGAGAATTTCACAGCTGTACAAACAAATTCAAAGCATCAAGGCATGTGCAGTATGCACAGAGCCCACATTTGCTTGGGCTTAGTTTAGTAAGCCCGTTAATTAAGATTTTAAAATAAATATAAATAAATTGTGTTAATAGTTATCACCATTTTAATAGGCAGGGCATAATAGTCTGCCCACCATCCTTGAAGCTGCCTATATATTTATGAACATTCCCCTGAAAAAAATGTTTTCATGGCAAATGAATGAAAACAAGTTGATGCTGAATCATCCTTTTTCTCCGAGTGCTCAGAGATTAATCAGAGAAATCTCAACTCAAATCTCTCTTAGAAATACTTTTGAATAATGAATCGGAATCTAAAATTCAACCTCATTTTCAGGAAGCCAGGATCTAGATTTCATTTGTCCTGTAAAAGAAATAGAAGTACAAAAATCCAGATGCAAATATTTCTGAAGTCCTAGAATGTTTAATTCAAATATGCATTTTAATTTTATTCTTCCAATGGGAGCCGATTTAATAAGATTAAACTGAATGGGCACTGAAATGAAGCTGATGTGTAAAAAACAGCAAGTAAATTTTGTCCTTGGATGTGCTCGTGTGCTTCTGTTGAAACTGTCTATGAAAACAGTGATTTATGCACACACACATTGATGTATTTCCTAACGTTAAGAGATTCTATCCACGTCTTACCCATAGTCCTAGTATCTGAAGTGTATTGTGCAGTTTTTCCACATCCAAAGCTTTCATTTTCTCGCAGGAAACAGACTCAGCGAATCTCAGACTCGGTGAGTGTAGATCGCTGTGACAGCATTGGCTCCTCAGAGTCATGCAGGTTTGCATAAGGTGAGATTTAGGCCTAGCACTTTGAGAGTCGCATTATGCATTTTGAGAGTTACAGTTAAGAGTTACAGTTAAGAGATCTAAACCGAGATTTGGGATGGAAGTTTTTTGCCCTTGATTAAGTTCTAATATTGAAGTTGGATTTCAGAGGTGAAACAATTCAGCAGTTACACAACTGAAAACTCACAGTTTGTTTTAAATTTCAAGATGTGTATATTTCTAAAGAGGATTATGTATATCTGTGGAAGTAGGGGCAGAATCCTGTCAACTAAAGGACTCAAAAAGCCAGGGAATTGACTGAGTTCTATCAATATTGAAAGCAGGGACTGGTGGCAAAAGAACAAGATTATAAACTGGAGGCCAAGTTAATTTCCCATCTCAGCTGTAAGTTTATTGTTTGCTTTTGGGAGATTACATCTCTGTGCTTTCATTTTCCACATCTGTAACCTGGGAATACTATTCACTGTACAGTGGTGGTTTGATTTGTGAACATTGTGAAGTGCTTTGAGCTCTTCTTGTGCCAAACAGTATTGCTACCCCATTTGGTGAGCTGTGATTAGTATTAGGTAGTTCCCATTATGAAAACAAATCGGTATTTGACTCTGCTTATTTACAAGAGATGTGGAAACTCATGATTGTCTAAATGTAGATAGGAGACAGACCTTTGCTTGTGAGTCTACTGCTTCAAAGAGCTTTGTGTCTGCTCTGCAATGGGACCACAAGCAAATGTGGTAAACCAAGTCCTCCTAAAGTAGAGAATCTGGACCAATGGTTTAGGATTTGACTCATCTCCTGAAGCAGTGAGAGTCAGGATTGAGTAACAGCTCTGGGATTGCTCTAACAATTTATAAGGACAAAAGATGTGTTTATGCTTGTCCTATCTTTTCAATCATTCCTTTGCATAAAGGGAATTAATGTGAATGGAGAAATGATCAGAATCCTGGAGGTTCATGAAAAGTAACAAATGCCTCTGAGTCTGCAAGGCACGCATCGTCAAGGAAAGCAAAGTATTTGGCAGCAGTTTAGAAATGAGGAAATTTGTTTTTAGAAAACCTTATGTATCTTCATATGGATATATTATCACATAGGTTAAATGACAAATCAATATGCTACCGTAGCCCTCATTTGTAAGTAATCCAGGAAGATCTGTTCAAGTCTTGGACAAGGGGAGACACTTGTACAGACACTGTAAGGTTAAATTGTTGCTTTTGTTTACAGAAGACCATACACATCTGACAAATTGTAGAAGATATAATAGGTCATGTTAGTATATTTTCACCTAAACTGGTGAAATACCAAACCAGGAAGAGAACTAGGAAAATATTTAATAATTTCCCAAGGCAGCTAGCTTGGCTGGTGAACAGGAGGCAGGCTGTGCTTGGCATAAGTCAAAGACTCTGTAATTGGTTTAAGATCTAACTAAAAGTAGTAAAGTAGTAAAGACCACAGTATTTTTGAAGGGCTCTTAAAAATGAGGAGGCTAGTAAAAAATTCTTTGGGCTAGATGTTATAGTTTATAAAATCAACACTGAAGCTCTTTGAGCTTCCCTTACTGGAGTTGTCAAAAAGTGGGTGTGCACTAAAATTACTCAGGATATTCAAATGCAAAAAATAGGCCAAAACAGATAACTTTATTTTTCTTCTTCAAGTAGAAAAGGTTATGCCCTAAGGAATCTTCCTCTTGATAAATGATTGAAGTGCTGTGCAATGAAAATCAGTAAATTTATAATTTCCTTTAATTTTCTTTCTGAAATATAATAATACTTTTTGAATTTACTGCATCAAAGTATTCTGAATTAAGAATAAGATTAACAGATTCCTCAACAGAATCAAATATGTGTGATTGTTATGAGAACATCCATGGGTAAAATAGAATTGCTTCAATGTTTTTTAAATTTGGAAAGGGTATAAATTTTCATGCCTGAAGATATATTTCAAGTTCAAATGGAAAAGGCTAAGAATAAATTTTCTCTTTGGACAGCCTCTTCTATCTCCATATGCTTTGAAGTTTCTTCCTTTGAAGCATGTGGATCATACTCTTCTTAGACCTTGGATGGCCAAGCTGAAAGTCTGATCTAATCGACGTGGTGGTTTTATTTTTATCTGTGTCCTGTAGATGGGATGGATTCCCAGCAAATACAGTATTCTGTAAGCTTGGTGCCTTGAGCCTGTCTGTCCAGTGTAGAGTCTTCAGCTATAGCAGAGCCATGTTCTGGTGCTCTCCGTAAGTCATGAATCTGACTCTCTAGTCAAGAATTGCATGAACATGGTTAGGCTATGAACAGATTCTTTGTGGTCTGAGGCAGCAATTTGCTTGTCTGCACACTTGTACTTTCTGGAGACTTTTGTTTTGCAGGGAAAGCAGGTGGAGCCAATTTCTAATCATATACAGTATAGATATGGCCCTCAGTTACTTGGGAGGAAAAAAAAAGTGTAGCATTGTCTTTTTGTATATTAATCTTTATAGTGGCAGACTGCTGTGGATATGAGAGGAAAAGAATAATCTTGTGAAATGACTCACAAGTGCTAATCCATCTGGAAGAAATCATTTCTACAAGACTGTAAAGCTGTTTGTTAGAGAATTCCTTGTACCTTTCTCAGACATGTCAATAGCTTGCTGAGCTCATGTTCAACTGGATTGCTACCAGGTTTCTTGCAGATACTGTAAGATTTGCCTGCAACAGGTCATGTGGACAAACCCTATATGCCTCAGCAAATAATTCTTACAGGGAATTACAGGAGGATTGCATGGTAGGATAGAGTTCTGTTTCTCACCAGACCATAAAAGGAGATTTCTGAACAAATTTAGGATATTATGTAGTTATCTGCTTGACACCTTCCAGGTGAGTATATTGAAGAACTACTTATAAGCTTTTAGGTGCACTTTAAGCTGTGCACTGTGGGGGCAGAGCTACACAATCCCGGAAGGAGCACTGAGACATCATGTCTCTCCAGATCATTCTTCCCACTGATACTTCTTGTCTTTGGGAAGGCATGGTTTCTTCCCTCTGACTGGAGCACATTTAATGTCTGTGTGAACTGGCCTTGCTCTTGTCAGTGAACCTGAGGTAGAGATGCTCCAGCATACCCCTCCCTCTGTTTCTCTTCAACGTTGCAGAAATAATCAGAATTGCATCTCAACGTAATTGTCACGGAAAATGCAGTGCAGATTTAAGCAGTTAATTGCCTATTAGCTCCTGCTTTGGAAAATATCCTAATGATTCAGACTGCAAATCAGGTCAAGAGGAGAACCAAACTTTGGTTTCTCATAATATCACTTAACTAGAAGACATCTCAAGTTTTTTTAATTAACATTGTTTTTGTATGGAATAGTAATACTTAATACAAATTTTATGAAGTGTCTAAAACTGGAAGTTTTCATAACATTTTTACCATTACTTTCAGTCCAGGTATTGCAAATAGAGATGGCATGCTCTCTGAGAGAGAGAAATATATAAACATTTCTGAGAGAAATATATAAACAGCCATTTTTAGATTTGCTGGATTTTGCCTTTTATGTGAAACGCATTGTAACATTCCTATTATTTATTTTGTTAAGTCTTTAAAGCAAACTGTAAAAGTCTTTGTAATAGATCTTTCTATGAGGCTTTTTATTTAGACTCTTAGGAATAGTCTGGAACAGAAATGTAAGATTAGGGACTTGAATGGAAATTAGCATATATTTTTAAAAGCTTGAGAAAATATAGTTTAGACCAACTGTCTTCAGCTTAATTGTGCAATTCGTAGGTCAAACTTAGTGTTAGTAGTTTTTAGGGAATAACGAATAAGCAAGAACTATAGAATTTGGTCCATTTACCAGTAGTGAGTCTTGAACTTATGATAATGAGCCAAAATTTCTGAAACAATGGGAACAGTGAATCAACAGCCATAAGTGATGACTGCAATGCAGAAGAAGAAAACAGAAGTCACTTTCAGGCATAGACACAGATTTATAGAAACCATAATTATGTCTAATTTGTTTATTTAAATAAGCATGTATTCCCATTTGGGCTTGTATATGTAAATTGGCCCTAAATGCTTCAAGTATACAGTAAAGCTTTGTTCACAACTTTAGAGGCTGATTTAAGGCTGGTTTGGAAATTTGGCTGTATAGATTAACATTCCAACATGTTTTTCAAATCATGGACATTTTTAAATTCTACGCCAGCTTAGAATTCCCAGGGCTCTAGCAGTTTCCTTGTGGTTTCTAATTGGAAAACTCACAGAAAATCAGATTCTTTATCATAAAGGCAAAAATGCAATTTCTCTTAAAAATGAACATATAGGGCTTTGGAGAATCAGACTTACCTGCAGTGAGCTACATGTGAAATTCTTTCTGAATGTTTTCAGCATCTGCATAAAAACTGTATCTTTGTTAAACATCTGGAAAGCCAAAAAACGAACAGATAAAGCATCTGAAAAAATTCTGTCTTCCTTTAGACTGTGTAGATCTTTATCACAGTCTTCCTTGACACTTGGCTCATGCTAGGTAAAGCACCATTTGGAATTAATCTTATAGACAGAGCTGGGAATCCCCCACTCCGCCTTGCACTTCAAAAGGTCAGCAAGTGTGAGATAGATCACTGAGAGAAAAACAGGAGGAAAAGGAAGAAGAGGCATGGCTGTCATGCAGCAGTACACCCAGCATTATAATTATTACATCAAGGAATTTGAATGGCTTCTTACATTTGTTATTCAGACTGCCAGTGAAAGGTTATCCACCATAATTCCATAGACCAAAGAAATATGTTGGTTATTTGAACTATATTACACCACACTGTGAGTGAAGTTATGGAAATATCTTTTGATAGGAAATTTTAGAACCTATAATATGTTTTGATGGACTTCATCTATTCTGACTGAAAGTTTCTAAGCATTGTCCTTAGCTTGGGTTCTTCTGGAATGATTAAGGGGAAAAAGTTGTTTTGAAATTTCTGAGACTAAAATGAGTTGTTTTTGCCAAAATTTAATATTTTTCATCTTTAACTTATTTTGAGAAAATCATATCCCCTTCAAGAATGTGATGTTTGATAAGACATTACTGTGGGTTAATAAGATGCTTTTTTCAAATGTGTCCTATGAAAATCCACTCAGATTTGACCAGTTTATCTCTCATGGAAAAATTGCTGCTTTTGCACATAGTTGCCATTTCATTCACAAATCCTGCTGTGTGACAATGAAATAGCCACAAACAATTTACTCAAATGCAATCCTCCTGTTTTTCTCATTAAATTACAATATAAATGAGGGAAATTCAGAAACTAGGATTCTTCAAGTTCTTCAACTAACTTTATGTTAATTCCACTCTGGCTTCTGTGGTTGTGACAGGTAAAAACTCACAATCGCTTATCAAAGATAAGGTGTAATTGTCCTCTGAAAGACCAGCTGTGAGTATTGCCCTGTTCTGTTCTAATTGGATATTATCTAAGAAAGCTATTACAAAATGCCAATTTAAAAAATCTTAGTCTAAACGTAAATTCTGAAAACCAGGGGTCTGAGGACAAAGTACAGAGCATTTATTGAAAGGGAATGAACTACGGAATCCCAGGCTTTGCCTCATATGTTCATTTTCAGGAACACTGCAAAGTTTTTGCCATGACTTACCTTAGTGTCTTAGTTTCTCTGTTTATAAAATTTTAATAAACTTAATTTCTTTTAAAATTTTGTTTGTAGTCTCTCTCTTTAATGCTATTTAATAGTAATCTCTCTCTTTAATGCTATTATAGCATTAGGAAAAAAAAAAACCCCACACCACCTTTGATTTTTGCATTTGTCCTGCTAGCATTTTCAGGTTGTAGGTAAGTAGAAGTAATAGCTTTTAACTTGTGATGTGTACATGCATGGAATTTGTAAATTACTTCTACAAGATCTCTGAAAGACTATTAATAAAAGTGAATTTGTCAGTAGGCATAGGTGTGTTATACAGTCAGATGTCTGGAAAATTTGAAAGTCAATTTATAGACCTCCCCAAGAGTTTGGACTGTAGTGACTTAATCCCATCCTCAATTACACAAATTGAGTGTGGAGGAACAGGCTCTGACATCTGTTTAAATGGGCTCTTTGTTGTCAGCTTCCATTAGTTGTGCATCACCTGCTCTCCAGTGGAAGGCTCCTCGTTGTTGGTCTCTGTGTGTTATCCAGCTGCCCGATAGCTGGCATCTCATAGGTGGCCTTCTGATTCTGACAGACGTCGTGGTTTTGTCTCCGTATGTTGAAATGGACATGTCTCTTGACTACATTTAGATTAGTTATTAGTCAAATAATCAAATGTGCTTAAGCTGGTGAATGAAGCTTCTGCCTTGCCAATTTTTGGCATTATTTCCTTCTGGGTATCTCAGTTGTCTGGTGCATTGTATGTGAATTGAATCATCTCTTGTACTCCTTGGCTTTCTAACACACTGCTAGAGGTAGGAATTGCAGTATTTCTGTTAAATTAGTTTTTCGTCATGATTTATTGACCCCATCTTTTTTGGAATGATAAGCAATGTTTTCATCTTTTGCTGTGTGACCAGCTGTGTCTTGGACAGAGCACTGAGAAGAACAAAGCCATGAACAAAATCCTAACCTTTAAAACTATGTTGTTGTTAAATTAAGTTTGTTCTCCATCTGCGCTTACTCTTAAGCAGTTAAAACCAATGTTACGTGGAAGAAGTGGGAGAATGTATTCTACTTTGACATTAATAGCATGGCTAAGCCATTCACTTAGTTCTGTATTTATTTTAACATTGTAGTCTGTATGTTGATATAAAGCCTTGAGGATGTTAATTATTTTTATTGGCATATCATGAATCTGTTAGGTATTCCAAAGTGATCACAAATGCTTTCTTAGAATCTAGGAAGTTGATAATGAGTGATTTTTGGCTTTTGATGATCTCTACAGTGATTACGTAGGGTAAAAATCTGGTCACCTCATGATCTTTAAACCTGAAATCTGACCTGCTATTCCATTAAAATAACATCTCTCTACAGTACTTAATATGACAGTGCAAGGACTGTATTTCACTTAGGGACAATGTTTCACCGTTTGTTAAGTGAATTGCTTAGGGATGCTTTCTTTGTTGTAAGTGCAAAGCTTCATTAATCTGGAAGCTGTTCGTGGTTCCATGTCTGTTGCAAAGTTTGACAATTTTTATTCATGTCTCCTAAGCCTTCAAAATTTCCATGCTGAGTTTTTGGTTTTTTTTAAAATTTTCTTACATTTTAACTTTTATTGCGACGTTGGGAAGGCTGGGGGGGGGATTATATTTTTTTCTTAGGTTTTATTTTCTGCAGTAGGAAATGCTTAATTTTAAATTCTATGTATGTATTTCCGTATTCAGAGTTCCTTCTATCCATTTTGCATATGCATTTAGCACATTCTTTTGATTGCTTGTCCAGTTGTTATATTTGGAAAGTGTTCTCTACCATAGTAAATGGGATAGGGGGAAAGCCAAAAGTGGGCCCACCTTGACAAGGAGTAGTTATTTTACCTTGTAGGTATTACAGTTTCATTTATTTAATGTCTAGTTCATACTTGTCTATACTTTATTCATTCATTAATAATTCAAAATTCATTAAACCTGAATTTTGCCACTGCAAAGCAGTTTAAGGTAAACTGAATTTTTGTTTGCTGAAATGAGTGTCTGGGACACCACTTCTGTGATTTATAGATGGGATCTGAAACATTTTAGGTTTGGGTTCCTGAAGAATTAAGAATAGCAACTGAATCAATGATGGTTAGCTAGGGGTATTGTCGCTGTGGTGAGGTGAATTCTAACAGCTCAATAAGAGTAAGTTCTCATAGCAATGAGCTTCAGTTCACTTGTGTTTGACATTAATTAAAGGCATGGAGAAAACTCTTATTTATAGAGAAAACTGTGGCAGAACTTCTCTTTTGTATTCCCCTCCTAAAGAGCTAATTCAGATTTTATAAGCGGGGGAGGGCTTTTCTAAGAACACCTGAGCAAAATGAGGGAAGAATTTAAGAAGGAAAAGAACAGCTTTGTGGCCAGTAGCAAAGTTAAAGGCAAAATTTTAAAAAGTTCTGAAATAGATGCATATTCTATCTAGCTGATATACTCAAATTGCAATGTGAATTTATGCTTACGTAACACAAAATACTTACAGGAGAAACACCAGTGCAGTCAGATACTGCAGTCTCCAGAGTGTAATTTTTCCCCTTTTTGGTTAATGTAGGTCATCAGGCGATAAAAGCACATTTTTCCTATGAGCACCTAGCTAACTGTAACCCTCTTCCATAACAAACAAAATTGTTAATCTCTTTCCTTTTATTCAAGTGCAAGTGACAGTTCAAAAAGCTGTGAAATCGTCCATTCAAAGAGCGGGGTATGATTAGGAATATTCAGAATATGGCTCAAGTCTGCTATAAAAAAATGGGGGTTTTAACATATATTTGTGGACCCTCATTTTGAAAAAACAGTACAAAAAATACATTTTTCCATGTGATTTCAGAGCATCGGTATAAGAGAGTCCCTTTTGGGTTTAGAAGTGAACCTGACAACATTTTTCCAGGATTGCATCATATGTTTCACTCACACTTTCACATCCTGCATTAAACCACATGCATGCACATCAACAAGACAAGATTGTAAAAGGAGTGTAACTGGGGAACTGTTTTCATGATATTTGATAGGAGTAATTGCGGCCACTGCTGTTTCAAAGCAACTGTGGTTATCCTATACTATGTCAACAAAAGTAACTTTTGCCATATGGAAACCTAATTACTTCAGAATGATCTGTTAGAAAGCACTTTTGAGATAGGCCATTTATACACATCAGTAAAAAACAGTTGTGCACGAAACCTTTCTTAAGTAAGAGCTTTCATGTGTTATAGGTTGAACATTACAGTGGTAGTTTTGGAAATATTAAAAAGTAGACTTCTATTTAAAAGGTGGTAGGGAAATTTATTAGGTGATAAGAAAATATGAGTATTTCCCTATGATTTCCCTGATAAACCTGATCGTGCTATTGTTGAATGGAGAGGAGGTTTTTTTGCTTTTCTCTTCAGCAAGACCCTAATATTGTGGGAAATGGGATGAAATATAGGATGCTGCGTTTTAGTGAGATCGTGTGATGCCAGGGACATTTATCTGTGTAGTATTTGTACCATAAAATGACTTAAAGCTTTTTTTTTTTTCCCCCTTCAGTAATGTAGGTTTTTTCACTTCTGTAGTCCAGGACGTGCCTTGTTTCTACATTTTGGTGTTTGTCACTTCTGAGTTGTTTAGGGCACCCGTTAATAAGACATTTTTTCCATCACTATGAAACTAGAGAGTACCACAAGTTTGATCAGTTAAGTGTGATAGTTCTGTACCGAGACTCTTATTATTTGCTGTCAGTAGCTGTTACTACAAAAACGTACTCCTAAAAGATACTGTAATTTTTATAATTGTAAAAGAAATGTTGCGAGCTCCATGAATGTCCAAGTTTCACAGTGAAGCTAGGCTGACTGATGTGTTTAAAGGTCTGTCTTAGTTGTCAAGGTATAGAAGCGTAATTTATGGATAGCCTGTTACGTATATGAAGCTTTAGATGGTTTATTTGCTGACTCCAACTGCAGAGATTTCTGACACATAAACCATCTGTTCTGAATTGCTTTTCTTGAAAGCATTTCTACGTTCAGTCATTACGATCTACCTAAATCAGAAGACATAAAATATTTAGAACCAGATTTATTCATGTGTTGTTAGTACTGGGGAGCAGCAGTGACCCAGGGGAAAACTAGTTTTCTGCGTTCCTGCCAGGCGTTGCAATGCCTTCCCAACAGCCCAGTATAAAAAAGGCAGTGTAGGTGCTCCTGGCTGTCTCCTCGCTTCTAGCTGCTTTTGTACTGCTGGGGGCATCTGTGCCAAGGAGCAGCTCCTGCTCTCCAGGACCAGTGCTGCAGACTTGCTCGTGCTCTCTGGGCTCAGGGCCCAGTAGAGCAGATCGGTTGCTCCCGCACTCTGCCCAAGTCTCCTCTGGTTGCCAGATGGCAGCCACCACCCGTACAGCACAATATTTCTTTTTGTTTGTTTGTCTGGGTTTTTTTTCCTAGTGAAAATTTCCTGAAATAATATGAGGGTTTTATCACAGACTGACAGAACAATGTTTGCTTCCCCTAGCATGACATGAAAGAATATAGGCTGGTTATTGGGGAATGTGGCAGGACAAAGTAGTTTAAAGGTACAGAATCAGCTGGGCTGGAGGTGGAGAACTGAGTGGAAGGAAACAAACCTGGTATGATTTCACCTGTAATGCCCTTCCAAGCTGTTCCTGGGGTTATAAACAATTTTTGTCTTGGAGAAGAGCTGCCAGTTTTCTGCAAAGGAGAGCCTGAGAGCAAAGTAACATATAGGCACTGTGGAAAATCCAGAGATGAGAACTGAGGAGTGAACTGGGAGGTGACATGATTTGACACCACAGGTCTGCTTTTAGACAAAAAGTAACTGTAGCTTTGTCTCCTTTCCATGCTCTCTGAAGTAGCTTATGCACAAGTCCGTAAGTGCCAGGAATACTGGAGCTGGCTTCTTGTCGTCTTGTTCCTGTCACAATGCTTCTAATCTGCTATAAGGTCATCCAGGATTTGTGATTTAAATTGGATGTAGTCATTCAAAAGTTCCAAAGAGTACAGTTTAGTCAGATACGATTTGTTTGGTCTCCTTATTTTGACCTGTTAACTGAGATAGTTCAACATCCATGCATCACTTCAGATACTCTGGTCCAAGCAGAGGTATTATGGGAAAATAATTTAATTCTGTTTGATTTTAATGGTGTTAAACCAGTTTGTAGCTGCTGGTAATTTGCTTCTGTGAGAATATGATCAAGTATGTTGTATGTACAGTGGATGTTTTATGTAGTCAGATACGGCGCTATGAAATGGCACCTCTTCCAATCTACTGACAAGTTAGAGTTGATTATAAACTAGCTATGTATTTCTGAAGGGACTGATTCCACTGAAATACTGACAAACACAGAATAGTTGGTGTCAGGACCTGAGGAAACCAAAATACCTTAATAGTCGTGACCAGCCTCACCCGGAAACCCAACCTGCACTCTCTGCCCATGGCCTGGGAGCTCGCTTTAACTTCAGCCCCACTTCTTGCCTGAGCCACGTTGTGGACAGACCATCTTCAGCCTTGCTTCCTGCTGGCTGGGCTTCGTGGCTGGAGCCTCAGCTTCTGCTGAAGCCTTGTGTCCAGCCTTGTCTCCTGATGTTTCTGACTTGTCTTCCTGGACAGACACTAGAACTGACTTGTTGCCTCATCTTGTCACAGGACAGTTGGCTAAAGCTGTTATGTCACGGGTGCTGCCCTCCTCGGGTGCTGTGGGACTGCACCATTGCTGGTGAGGGCTGCCACTGCCTATGGTGGGGTCACTGTTGGCTCCTGGCTTGTCATCCCTCATGGAGCAGCCCAACTCTTGCTGGTCCCTGCCTGTTTCCAATCTTGCTTCATGCTGCTGTTAGCCAGTTGAACATCCCTGCCCACACTACCTGTTCCTCTCCTGCACTGGAGGAAGTAAGATCAGGTTAGACCTTTGCTGTGGAAATTTTTTTGAAGAAGGAACTTCTTTAGGGTTTTTGCAATGTTTTGTGTAAGATTTTAGTAGAAAATCATGAAATAAAAGGCTTGTTTTAACAGCTTTTCTCTGAATGCAGGCTGGACTAGTTGACCTTCCTCCAGCAGGCTGCCAGAGAATTTTGTGTGACTTCTTTTAACAGGAGTGGGTGCTCTTTTGAGACTATTAGACTTGTCCAATTAAATTCTCCTGAGAAAGGATGTAGGGGGAGCAGACATGGCCAAATGCTGCATTACTTCTTCCTAAAGGCTGTAAGTCACAAGGGGAAATTCAACGTGTGAAGCAGTCTGTAGAATATAATGAAAATTTGCCTCTGGGTACAGATACTCATTGTTTCTTTGAAGAAATTAGTGTGATGTGAAAAGGGTGCTAGTCCAGAAATGTGCCTAATGCTAATAGATTTTTTTTTTTTAAAAAAAAAAAAAAGAAAAAAAAAAAGATAAAAAAAAAAAGCCCTGGTCTGTGAGGAACTGAGCACTTTTGTTTTTTCTTTTTTCTTTTTTTTTTCCCCCAGAAGAATGGAAAGGGATTTGAAATAATGGTTAACAACTTCCTTGTGCTCTGATCTGTAAGATTGTTCTGTATCTAGAGCCCCTTCGAAGAATTTGGGTTTTGGTTTGTTTTGTTTATTCTGGATTTAGTGAATTGCTGTCTTCTCTACTTTCTTCCTCCGTCCCCTTCCCTGTTCCAGGATGGTCCAGGAGGTGATGTGGTGTCTGTGACACAAGGTTTACTTGGATTTTTCTTTAAAAGTTCAGTCCTAGTTTAAAGTCTGTCTTTATGTATTTTTTCTTTTCTTTTTTTTTTTTTTTTTAAATTCAGTGAACTGCACCAAACACTAAATCCCAAAATGGTAGTTGCTAATATTGCTAAAAAGTTGCTAATACTGATTTGGCTCTGAACTTCACATCGTGTTGCCAGTCATGATGCTTTTGAAAAGACTTTGTGGTTGACAACTTTGTGCCGTTAAATTCACTTCTCATTCTTCCTTGTTTGGAATTCTTTACTGGACAAGGAAATATGTTGGTGGCTCTGTAGTCATCCATCTATGCAAAACTTGCATATTGCTTTCAGAATACTTAAGTACTATGCTCGCAGGTATCATTTATCTAAATAGAGAACTTCTATTTTTTCAGACCTTACCAGTACGGAAGATACCATGCAAAGCCAATGCTCCTTCAGGGTCTTTTTTTGCACGGGACAACACAGCAAATTTCTTATCCTGGTGCAGAGATGTAGGGGTGGATGATACCTGCCTGTTTGAGTCAGAAGGTTTGGGTATGTATTTGTTTATATAGTAGTTGGTAATTTTAAATAACTTTTCTTTTGTGTTTTGCCTTGAAAGACGGAATGGTTCTCTTAGATCCTGACCCTAAATCTGACCTGTATCTAACTGTGTTAATTCTGCCCTTATCTGAAGCACGAATAAATAAAGTACACATCACTTAAAATTCATTTAAGTCAATTTTAAGAGGAGCTTAAAAGAGACAAAAATCTTGCTATGATTTCTTGCACAGAGATGATTTTTCACCCTATGCACGCTTTTTTGATTATGGAATGACGTTCCTTAGTTCAATGTATAAAATGGTGCTTTTCTGTTTCAGGAGAGTAGGATACAAGTGCATGCTCAGTTTTGTCTGCAGACATTTAGCTATTTGTGCAGATTCAATGGGTTGCTCAGGAGGCAGAAAAATATGAAATTTTTCTCTGCGTCCTATACTGAACTTTTTTCCAGCTGATTCACTAGAGCTTCAGGGTGTTTCATCAAAAGGATTGGACTGCTTAGGAAATCACTGTTCTAATAGTACATATTCTTCATTATTTTAACTCTTCTCTCTTCAAAGGAAAACTTATGAATCTTACCTCGAGAGTTTGTTTCAGCCAAATATCATGAAATGAAGAGAATCAAATGTATGTTTGTTATCTGAACTCAGATAAAAATGTAAAGCAGTGGTGATGATAGACAGCTCAGTTTCTGTGGAAAACAAATGAACACACTGTACTGAATCAAGAGGCTGCTTTGTTCTGTTGCCCAGTTGAAGTTCTTATCTGTGTTGCAACTGATCTATTCCCCTTCTTATACAGTCTTGCTCTTCTAGCACAACTATTTCTGAAGCAATTTTTTTCATGTCTCTTCTTTTATCCCATGATGTTTTTTTTAATTAAAGTATTTTATATCCCCAGGAGAAAATGCTTGGCAGAGAAGAAATTAGTATCACCAAGGTGACAAATAGTAAGGAGGATATATGTATTGTCTCTGTTTTGTGAATTAAATTCTTAACATGAAATTTTTGTTGGACATGGTAAATTATGTGGAAGATGAACAATAATTGTATTTCCAAATGATGGAGAAGTTGGACATTGCCTAGGACAAAGAAGCTTGCAATCACAAGAAGGAAGGAGACACACACCACCTCCAGTGTCTGAGATAAGCAGAGGAACCTGTGGTTAATCCAACACTTAAATGAATTTAGACTTTGTACTGCTATGGTAAACTCAGCAGTTTACCATTGTTCCAATAATAGGTTAACTGTGTAATTGAGAGTGTGTTTATAAGGAATTTTCTTGTGCTTTGTTATAAAAACCAGGTCTTCTCTAGAGATTGAATTGGCATAGCTGAAATACCGCCATTCCCTGGATAAATTAATTTTTACACATACGGAGTGCTTTGCCTGACACAGGATAACACAGAGTGCAAATGCACCTGTAAAGCTGATGTTCAAGATGACTTCTTCTCTCAAAACAGTGAGGTGAAATATGCTCAGATACACAGTGCACAAACCAGATATGGCCGTATTAGTTTTGCTTGATTAGTGACTGATTTTTCTTCACTGATTGATTGACAACTAGGTTCTGTTGTTTTCCTTCTCTGAGTGTTACTGTTTATAGAATGCACATGTTGAAAAGGCTTATGGTGCTCGAAATAGGATTAGGTCTTGATAATATTTTGGCCTATTTTTCTGAACTTGAGAGGGGGATAGTGACCACGCCATTTCTAAAAAAGATAAAAATAGAAGCTACTATTCTCCCTTGGTTTGAGCTAGAGCTCTTAAAGGTTTTGATTTCTTTTGAGGTGCTTCTAATGCGTTAGAAATAACGATGAATCGTAACAATTGCCAGTCTAAAGCTTTTATGTTCCTCTCTCTCCCACAAATCGCTTCTCCACTGCACGGGAAATAAAAATTCAGCAAAGGTAAGTAATATCGAAGGTTCTAGTCAAAGTGGTGAGAAACGCGTGTGAATGACATCTAAGTGTTTGCTCTGCCTCATGGAAGTCTGCTGTATTTTTGATAATAAATAATTGTGATGAAATGATGGTTACAGAGGTAACTGGTTTTACATTTTCTTGTGTTTTTTTCCCCATGGCTAATAAACTGTATTGATGTGTAAATTGCTAGTGATAAAGCAACTATTTTCTCTCTGTACTGAGGGACCTTTCTATGTTAATGTTCTTAATTATTATTTGATTTTTATCCTCCTTTTTTATTGTATTCTGCCTGCCTTATTGTATGTAAATAGGGTATTATTTAATTAGATGCACATAGTGATATTTTCTTCATGCCATTATATCACATAAACCATTCCTGAGGCTTTTTTCTGGTAAATTTCTATTTGACATTATAAGAGTAATTTTTAAGATTTATTGCACTGAAACATTTGAATGATGGATCTATGACACTATCGATTTATATTTAAAAAAAGGCCAAAGTCTATTCAAAGATCAGCAAAATTAGATATATGCTAGCTAAGAAATTATTAATTGCTGTTATTTCTAATTACTTAAAAATATGTTCTAATCCTGATGAGTTCTGAAGTCTTTGAAATCATGCAAGTGTAACTGCACACCAACGTATCCAACACTCCCACTTTTTTAGCACTCAGCTTGAAGTCATATGAAGGTATTCCTCACTGGAATGGAACTGTGTCAGACAGACACTATAGCAGAGAGGTGCAGTCCATGCCTGAGGAGCTTGCAGGCGAGTGATGTGAATGGGAATCTGGAGTGTTCCCAGAAGCTCGGTTCTGTAAAGCGTTAACATTCTAGGGCTGATCCAGACGAGGAGGTGAGTCGACCTACTCATGTCACTTTGTGTCCTTGTTCATCACTTGTGGACTGATTTAATTATTTAAAGTTGGATTTGGGCTATCCAGCTGAGCTAAACAAGGAAACGGGATCAAAGTCTTTCTTCAAAACAAACAGAAGAAAAAAAGTGGTATTTGTTATGCTGGTAGATATGATTATGCCTTCTAATCCATAGAGTTACTTTAAAGATCCTTGAAAGAGATCAGTACAAGAGTCCAAAAGTTTCAAAATGATGGACTTGTGCTACTAACTTGTAGTTAGTAGTCTATAATATGATGTATTTTGTCTTGCTAAATGTTATGACACTTTAACGTAGTTTAAAATACAAACAAATGGGAAATACATTTTTCTGTAAAGATTTATAGTACAGACAGAGCTGACTGGTAGCAATCTATATGTATTTTGCCCTTTGCACTTATCTTAATGCAGAGACATGGCAGGAAAGTCTCAGAGTTAATACCTCTGCACAGAAAAGGTGGATGATGTGCCTGTTGTGTGAGCTGCAGGAAAAACATTAGCATCTGTAACAAATACAGCAACACACTATGTAGGGATAATCTTGAATGCTGCAAGATAGAGGGAGACTCTGCGTGCTCCCTGCACTCATTAACAAATTTAGCATGCTTTTCTTAATTGTTATTTTTATAGTTAGTGTGTTTAAAGAAGAAAGAGATAGCTTTGTTGATTCTAAAAACTATGATCTGAAGTCCAAACTTTCATCAACTGGACAAATCTTGAGACATACTGTCTTTGAACGGCGTTCTTCTATCAGAGGTCAAAATCTATCCCATATCTCAGACTTGGAACACAATGCAGTAACTCTTTTCAGTCTAAGAAAAGTAATACTGTCTGTAGCTCCTCTGTTCCCGTGATGTGTATATTTTGCAAGTTGTTCTTTGTAGGTTTTAAGGCAGCAGATCCACACAGCTATGGTAATTCAATTTATAGAAGCATTCTTGATGGAGATATTTGTAATTATGGCGCTCAAGCCTGAAGAGTGTAATACGCAAAGAAAACTCTTTTTGGCCAAATAGTAAGAATGGTAAGATTTTTCTGTGATTGCTTTAGTTAAGGGAACTTAAAGCATAAGTTATGAACTCTTTGTTGGTAATGTAGTGTTGTTGGATGATTATAGGATTTGGAACCAATGAATATTCTGCGTCTCTTCTGTGATAAAGACTCTACCAGGCAAGAAAAGGGTTTGCCACCAAGTGTGCCAGCATGCTAATATGTGTCATTTGTTTTGGGAGTTGTTGGATGATATTGGTGGATTAATGTTTTGTGCTTGTATATTCTGTAACTGCGTGTGTACACACAATATATGACATGGACTTCTTTTGATGCAACTTATTGATTATAGAGTTTAATAGACAGGTTCCCTAAACGAAGTCATCTAGTGTTTTAGTGGAAATAATAGACTTAAACATAAACACCTCTGATGTGTATTCTAATGTGATTTTTAAAAAAGTGTTGTAAAAAAACCACTCAAATGTTGATTGCTTAAAAATATTTTATGCATGGGGAAAATAATTTTTTTAATTAATTACTCTAATTTATCTAATTTCATATTACAAGACAGAAGTACACTTTTGACCATTCTTTCACAGTGACACATTTACAGCTTGTAATAGCGTGTTAAATTTTACATGTAGTTTCATCAGAATAAGGCTTTGTCCTGTCTTTCACAACATTTTACTAAACAACTCATATTATTGTTGAGTATGTCTCATTTTGAGGACTATAGAAGCATCTTGGACACTGTGTCATTGCCATGGGATTAGCATCTTAAATTAATGAATTCCATTATTAAATTATTAGTGTTTAGATGATCTCCATATTAATTCTAAATTAATTCTTTACTATCCATAGATCTACTGTATTTGAAACATTGATTGTTTTGAGACTTCCATAAGTGATAGTGCTGAAATGGGGGCTGAGGGATCACAACTCCTTGATTCAAGTATGTCATAGTATAACTCTTTGATGCAGAAGGAAGGATGTGTTTGGGATAAGTTGAACAGAGTAAGTGTTTGTCAAAGCAATGTTAAAAAAAAAAAAATACTACTGTAGGATCAGAAGAAAAAGTATTAAAGAAGAAAGTGAAAGACAATAGGAAAAAGGATCAAATGATCGAACTTTTGAAAAACCTTCCCTAAACATGTGTGAATTCTGATGGCAGTTGGAAGCCTATGATAAAAAATACTAAACCCCTTCAGAAAAACTCTTCACTTCTAGTGAGCTAAAAAATGCTTTAGAAGCAGAAATCATACTCACTTTTTTAATTCAGCTATGCCTGAGAACTTTTTTTTAAAAAAAAGTTTATGTTTAGAAGAAAAACTGACTCCACTAATAATGGTTTATAAAAATGTTAGGAGCCAAGGCTTGAAACTTGGCAGGGAGATATAAGAAGTTTGTCCCTGTATCATAGTTGGGCTTTCTGCTAATTTAAAAAAAAGACAAACAAAACAAAAAAACCCTCATGTTTCTTATTGTGAACACTCTTGGTTTAAATGTGCTCAGCAGACACTTGATCTCGATGTGCAGGGTGCGTTCTGTCTCCTCACAGCCCCAGGGGCTAATCAGCACTGAAAGCAGAGGCTGTTCCTCCTCTGCTCTCTCTGCTTCTCCTGGTAGCACCCAGGCACCGGGGAGGGGAGTGGTGAAGGGTGCAGAAATGTGATGAACAGTAGCTAGGAAAGGAATGAAGTACAAGGAGGGAGAACAAGGGCTGAGTGATCAGGAGAGGAGGACCTGTAAGTAAAAGGAGGAAGAGGCAGCAACAAAAAGGAAGCAGTGTGGAGAAAGAAGTTATAGCCAGAGAGGAGCAGGGATAAGAGCTTTCTAGGAGCTGAAAAGGAAGTATTGTTAAAAAAGAGCAGCTGGAAGTAGCTTGAACAGATGCAGGCAATGAGGACAGCAGATAAGAAGGTTTTGAAATTAATGAGAAGGGAAGCAAAAGGGTCTGTAACTCTCAGGACACCTAAAATAAACTAGACTTGTGTGCGCTGTTTCTAAATCTTCACACTGCTTTCTTGTCAAGCAAATATAATCAGTTGGATTCTCTAGCAAGGTGGATATTTCCATTCATCTTTTGCAGTAGATCTGTGTAGTGTATATGTCTTCTACATTTACAGATTGCTTCTTGCTTATAGTCACCTACTCAGATGATTCACTTTGCTAATGTTTGATAGGGGAGAACTGCCCAATGATTCTCCAGGAATATTTTTTTCTTGCATATATGAAAGTGTGAAAAATTACAGGAAATTGCATACAAAAAATTGTATTAATGCTGCAAAGTGAAGTACTTGGGCTATAATTAAGGCTGGCTGGACTGTATTAGTTAAACTATTTAACTGTTATGATACACTTATCAACTTTCCATGTGGTCATGGGCTACTTGTTCCCCTAAAAGAGCTGTGTTCTCTTTTGGGTGGACCTTGCTCTGCCAACATCTTGGTATGGTATGGTTCATGAAGTGAAAGAAACTCTTATTGGTATGTTATTTTCTCCTCACATGCCTCATTTGTTGCAAAAATCTGAAGATGTTGATTGAATTCCAGATGCATCTGGAGAATGATGCAAGATGCTGAAGGATAGTATTTTGATGTTGCTACTGAATGACGTCGAAAGAAGTGACTATGGCCCTATCACATAGCTCCCACACGCAGCGGGATGTTCCGTATCAGACGTTGTAATGGGATCACTGGCTGTGTTGGCTTTGATTCCATACAAAGTGCAGGATTAGGAACCTCATAGAAGTGTTAGAAAAATCTTCATTTTTTTCTTTTTCTTTCAATTCTTCACAGCATACAGTAGCACTGTTGTGGAAATGAATTGTTGACTGTAGACTTTAAATGATGTGCAGTGAACTGCGTGTGTGGCCATAAATGGAATGAAGAAGGTTTTTCAAAATCATTTTTCAACTTCCAGTACTTACCATGTCTAACTGCATATAAGCTGATACAATTACAGAAAATGTGTTTGCCATATAAGATATCTGGGATTAAATAACTGGTCAGGTCAAAAAGTTGAGGTGGTGCCTGTTACCGAAATGCAACTATTAATATAGATTATAGTATGTAATTCAGAAAATGGTAGATTAGTTCCCACAGGTACAACAGAATACCATGGGTACAGGTGTTACATTTCAACCTGAGCTTGTAACCAATCACTTCAGAATGAATTGCCTGTAGTCCTCAAATGATATTAATTATTACTTTATTTATATGTACAATTACATGTTTATAAAACTGTGTACATGTGTGTATTGTAGTTAGCTATGAACTGCAGTAAAGTCAGAATTTAAATGTGAATTTAAATTACAGCACAGTGAGAATTTAAATGTGAATTATGAGGACTTCTACAAATTTTCTTTTTTAGTGGCATACTTATTTTAAATGATGAAATAAGAGATTTTGATGCTGTGTAGTGCCTCTGAAGTAGTTTTTGCCATCTCTTCTATCAGATGTCTTAAAGTGCTTTGAAAATATCAATTAACTCAACTTCTGTAAGTAAAACTAAGAAAGGAAGTGTAAGAAATGTTTCTCTTTCTGTTCCCTGGATGGGGAAAAGGGTAAAGGTAGCTTTTTTCCAAAAAGCTTAGGAGGCAGCCTTTTGAAAATGACTGTAAATGTCAAGTTCTTTCAGTTCTTGTGGAATAGTATCAGACAAAAAGTATCTCAAAATAAGTACTCGGAAATCAAGGCACTCAAAAGTGCTACTTGTTCCGAAAGGCAATGGTCTTATTTGCTCACTCAAGGTTATACTGAACGTTTGGGACCAAGATAAGTATGGAAATGCAGTCTTGTGTCTCTCTGGCTTTTGCTCTAACTCCTGACCAGTCTCTTGTGAGGTGGTAGCCCACTAAACAGCTGTGATTTTGGGAAAAAAAAAGAAAATTTTGGTTTGAGGATCTAAATTATTTCCAGTGGGTATTGCAATATACAAAATAACATTTGTTTGTCTCTGATGCTCCTGAATACATATGCTGGTATAGTCCTCAGGAATGCTAACATTTTCTTGTTAGAAGCACTGTGTCACCCTCTTCTTATCAGATGACCAGATGTTTGTTTTTGTGGTTGGTTATTGCCTGCACAGCTCTTTGTCCCCTAACAATTATTTCACTGTGTCACGTTGTTTGATGTGAAATGTGTGAAATGCATGAAATGTGTCTAGATTATGTTGAGTCAGATTTGCTAAATGACTTTGAATTTTGTTTGGGTAGAAGAGCTTTAAGCATTGACAGAAAAACCTTTTACTTTTCTTAATCAAATCCTCTTCCAGTTCTATTTATGGATCTTTATATAAATAATATTACTCAAGCCTCTCTTTTCCCCCTCCCTCCCAAAGTCATTCAGATGTGTATATGTGTGAATTGCAATTCAGAATATTGGACTCCCTCTGACTATTCCAAAACTGGTTTATTCCATTCATATTTTGAGGGATGCCTTATTTCTTAAAATCAAGCTTTATTTTGGGGCAGTCCCAACTGGTTTAAAACCAAAGCAGCAGAATACATTTATACGGTCATGAATGTAACACTTTAAAAATAGTGATTACTAATAAAGGCAAAAGTTTCATAAAATTACTGTGTTGTGACAGGGAAGAACATTGAGAATAGCTGAATGTCCATTTTATATTCTTAATAACAGATGGCTTAAGGATAAAAATACTTTTCCTAGTGCAGTGCCATTTTAGTTTTCATGCTCTGCAGTTTCACTTCTGGAAATATATTTGGATGAGATTGACATATATGCATTCCTCCTCTCTAAAGTGCTACATCTACACTAGTAAAAGATACTGGGATAAGCATTCAACTCGTGCAATTTACCATACATTTATTCAAGTCAGTGGAGCTGGGAGTTGAAGTTGCAGAAACTGAAGATCTGCCCCAGTGCATTAGTTACTTAGAGATGTTTAATTCTGTGGATTCCTTTTCTGGGTCTCATACATACAGTATAGGACAAAGTAATGACTTCCAGAGCTTTAACTAGACATTGAAATATCTTTTTCAGGTATGGTATTTTTTGCTTCATGCATTTGATTTAGGTGAGTCTTTAGATAACCAAAATGTTTATACAGCTGATGTCTTGACCTTAACTCATTAAAAACAAATCAATTTTGTTGCTCTTTCTTTTTTTTCTGCTTTATACAAATATTCACACAGTTATTTTTTTGTGTCAATTCAATCTGAAGGTACGAAGCTTTTGATTATTGTGGAAATTTCTAAAACCTGAGTTTTATCCACAACATGAGGGTTTTACTACAATAGGTATTTCTGGAGAGAAGATGACAATGTACTCATAACTCCTTTTTTCTTCTTTTTGCCTTTCTTCTTTTTGAACTTTTGGGGAGTTGATTATGCAAACAGCCACAGGCCTTTCCTCACTTATTGACTTTGGATTTTGCTTATATATTTTGCTGGACTTCTCTGCAGAACATTACCTGTCTGAATTGTGGGTGTAAAAAAATGTGGATGATGGTGGTATTTCTTAATGAGAAGTTCATGCTGTGTTACAGCTGCTTCTGAAGCTTAAAAACTACAGGTCTTGTATGGAATCCAGGCATGAAAACTTGCATATATGTGTATATATATACAGAGGAAAAGTTTTTTGTTTGGTTAGACTTTTTTCTATGACAAGCTGAATCCCTAAAGTATTCTAGTTTCATATTTGCTTTAAGAGTAGACGTATAACAAATTCAGGACCAAATTTATAGTGAGATATATCTTTGCTTATGCAATTTTGTTATTTTTGTGATTTAAATAGGCTGAGAAAAATAGTGATCTAAAGGATAGGAATTCTCTTAGTTTGTAGAAAGAAAAGTATCACTTTAATGTCATGAATTTATTTTTGACATTCTACTAATTTTAGTGTTCTGCCAGAGCTCTTGATTATTTTTAAATAGTTATGAACTGCTTGCAAGTTACCAAATAGCCCAAATAATTACTCAGTGATTTAGATTTAGAATGGTATTTTCAAAGGAACTAAAGGATAACTAAATGAGAACATGCTAAATCATCTGCACTCTGAGAACCACTCCTCAATCTCATCCTTTTTATTCCAGTAAAACTCCACTGCAAGCCAAAGAAAACCAAGTTTTATCTGAGTCGAGTTACAGATGTTGATGATTAGGTTCCATTCATCACTAAGATCTTCAAAATAGCTTTTATTTATAAATGTTTTCCATCTTCATTTTGCTTTTCCAGTTCTCCACAAGCAGCCAAGAGAAGTGTGCCTTTGTTTGCTGGAACTTGGAAGGATTGCAGCAAGGTAGGTGAAAATATTTAAAGAATGAAGAAATGTTTACATTCTTGACAGCAGTGGCTATTGAGAGACTTACTAAATCAGCACATCTCAAGCTAACTTTTATGCTCATTAGGTTCAAGAAGAATGCTTGTCTTGATGTCACTCAAGAATATCTTGTGGGCAGTTGTTAACAAATATAATCTCTGTACCATCACATCAATGAAGGTATTTGTTGATTATCCTCATATTAGGAGGGGGAAGAGTTGAGAATTTTTTTCTAAATAAAACTTTGAGCTGTTTCTCCTTCTAACAGTCAGATCTCTCTATAAACAACTGAGATTTCATTAACTTTACTGATAATAAATTGATCTTCAGATGACCTAAATATGATCTAAGCAACAGTGACTCTTATCTCATTTATTTAAATAAACTTAGCTCTGATTTTCACCGAAAGCAACAGGATGAGAATTGAATTAGCAGCCGGTGTTCCATCTCTCTCAGATGTTTCTAGCCAGGCTGGACCCTCAAAGCACTGTAGTGTTATCTTTGCTATCAAGACAACAGTGACTTTTCCCAGACAATCAAAATGATGGGGATTCGAATGTGAATTTTTTTCCCCTTTTTGCAGATGCAGACTTAACCAGTGTAGCACATAGGATTTACTACAAAATATATGTGCAGCAGTGCTGCTTCCCAGTCTTGCTTTTAAATTGCAGTTGCATTCACCCGTGTGTATCGAACTGAAGTGCCTTGCTATTCAAATAGTTTCATTATTTTCAGAATAATTCCTTGTGGTTACAATCAATGCGAAGGAGACCCCTGTTTACTCCTAGCTTAAGAACTAGTATTTTCGTGTTAAAATTGCCTTATGGATATTCGTATTTTGTGAAAGCAACTTACTTGGGAAGCTGCTTAACTAAATTAGTCTCTTGGTCAAGTTTCAGAAAACCCCTTGCCATCAGTGGAAGTTTGCATAGGAATAGTGTTGGCCAGAAAAAATTTCCAGTTTGCAGGAATTTTCTTATCTAAAACTTGGATTCAGTCCAATGTGGCCAAAAAAAAAAAGAAGTCATTTAACTTTCTGTGAATAAGAAAGTCTTCTGATCTGTAGGTGCTCAATGAAATTGATTTTCATGAATCTTAATTTGCCTGAGCAAACAAACTGTGCTTTCTTGTGAGTTTCCAAGGTGCACAAAAACTGTTGAAGGGGAACATCAGGTTAATATAATTGAAAAGCAAATATGTGATGTCAGTTTTGCCTGAGGTGTGGTAAACTAGAACTATATGGAAAAGGAGAATAGATGGTTGCCTCTACTAAGCATAGGAAAGAGCACATTAAACTGACATTGTGCTGCTTTCAACAGGAAAGAAGTGAAACGTGTGCTTGCATTATAAAGCAAACTGGGTCTGTTCACAGCCTTAGGGGTCTGCTTTCCTGAACAGGAGCCACAAAGATCTTTGAAAAGGTGCCTCAGTATGTTTTTAAAGAATAAAAAGAGTAAGAAACACTGAATAACTTCTTACTTTTCTCTTATTTTTCTGTTTTAGAAGCAGAAATATATGTTCAAACTGGCTTATTCATCATAAGGAGACAGCTCCTGGCACACCCAGCTAGATTAATGCTAGTCTTCAGGGTCTATCACTTCCATAAGTCAACCTAGGTCTGTCTTCTTAATGGAAATAGGCTTGGGATTGAGGCACGAGTGAAGGGGAACAGGGATTGTTCGAGGTGGAGATAGAATTGAGCTCTGTTCTGCTAAACTTGAACCCATTCAACAGGTACTCTATGGATGAGTGGAGACAGTTGATAATCTGCCTGTTTTAGCAATGCTTTTAGCATATTCTCTCATAGTGTCCTTTTAGCCAAATTAGAGAGAGATGGACTGGATGGATGGGCTACACAGTGAGTGGAAAACTGTTTTGACCACTTGGCTCAAAGCGTGGCAGTTCAAAGCCCAGGTACCAATAAAAATAGAATAGCCTGATAAATCATCCTGGATTTCAGTTGTTTATGACAACAAAATTCTGAGGTTGTCTGTGAAATGTCAATAGTTAAAACGGACCATTGTGTGCACTGGCAGATATCATGTGGGTAGAGTGAGAACACATACGAGAGAGGGAAGTGTCCTACGGGATGAAATTGAGCATTGACAACACACAGGGCTATTGCAGTGGGTTGCACAGGTCCAACTTTCTCCCAAGTATTTTAAAGTCAGAGTGAATAATTTAAACTAAATTGATGTGAGAACAGAATCGATCCATGCATGATCTGTGTAATCTTTGTAATGAAGACTTCATGGAAAATGTAATTATTTGCAAATAGATGTATATGTGCTGTCTCTTTGTGTGTTTAAAGAGAGATTATACAATGTAAAACAGCTAAATTATCTTTTCTGCAGAAAGAATGAAGTTCTTGGGTAACTATTAAACTCTGGGGAGTTAAACAACCCCCACAGGTCTTTTGAAATTACTGTTGAGCAATTTCAAGATCTTTCTGCTATTGTATTCAATTTTTCCTTGATAAAAATGGGAAGTGGTGCTCTAAGAAATCTATTGGAGATCATGTTACAGTCCAATGCTGCTTCATTTGTAGTTATGAGAAGGCAGGCTAGAACAGAGCAGAAAAGGAAATTCTCAGCATACCTTCCAGACCAGAATTTGCACCTCTACCCCTTCCAGAAAAGATGTGGTTTTTACCATTTCAGCTTTCCAGCAACTTTGCTTCAGGTTGATACAATATGCAGGAAAAAAAAAGTGTATATGTTTATTTGTTGATTTATTTTTCAACTCAACACCAGAGGAATTCAGAATACTGGAAATACAGGGAACTTTAAAAGTCTGTTGCTATGACAAAAATTGGAGATTATGAAAAGCAGTAGAAGCAAAGAAGCAGCATTGCTTAGAGTGGAAGAGTTTTATTTGATGAGTAAGGCTGCATGCAGGTGTAGGGTTAGAGCCCAGTGGGAATTTAATGATTTACAGCCTGTCGGCATCTGCAGACAGACAGGAAGTAAATGGATTGTATATAAGCGCTTGCTTCAATGTTGGCTGACTTTTCATTAGGCAGACTGCACCAGTTAGAAGCCAATACAAGCACAGATTTGGTTCTTGGTTTTCTTTATATTAATTTACTACGCAGTAGTGTGACAAAATTAAAAGTTATCATAAAAATACAAAAGACAGTATATGCGCTTATGCCCTTTCTCTGTATGCTATTATTATGGTATTTAGCTTAGATTTTCATAACATGTTTATTACTGCTCAATATTTTAGTGTCCACATCTTTACCTAGATAAGTCAGCATAGTCCTGCATCTGGGCTACGGACTTTTCTTCTACAGAAGAAAACATGGTTTCATTTATGCAAGTAGTTTGCAATGAGAAGCCTACCTGGCATGGCAGCTTTTTCAAGCTGAAGTTCTTCTCTGAAAAAGAAAGTCTTTCTATTTTTCTGGGTTTTGTTCAGAGTTGGCAAAATAAAAAAAACAGAGGGGAATTATCAGTGGTTAGGAAAATGGGATGGGCTTTTAGACTTCTGACATCTGTCCAAGTTCTGCTGCTTGCAGTGAGATACTGACTTAATCACTTGCCATAAAGCTTTCAAAAGCAGGCATTGTTTTACAGAGCCTCCCTCTCCAAGTGCTGTGTTTGAGATGCTCCATGCCAAAGTTGCCTGTATTTTGTTTTAGTTGGAGCTACAAGTGTTTTGCCACTGTAAACAGAGATCTGAAGACTGGCTGTCAAAAACTGGTTAGAAAAAGCATTAGCCACTTCTGAAAAATATTGGCTGTGTCTCAATTTACTTATCTATAAATTCAGTGCAATAGTTGAGACCCGGATAACCTTTAATCCTTTTTCATCTGGATTTCTTTGAAAAATACTAACAGAAAATATAAGTTGTCAAGTAATTTGAAAGGAAGTTGTTGGGGGGGAGGAGGGAAGAAAAAGAAAAAAGAAAAAGTACTGAACTTGAATCTGTCCCACATGGTATAGCAATTTTTGAGGCCTAGTGCTGTTCATATATTAGTCATTCACCCAAATATATATTATCAGACAGAGAAACCAAAGAAAAACTATACTTTCTGTAAATTTGATCAACTGAGAGATCCCATTTAAATTCATTCTTTGTATTAATTTGGAATGGTGGCATTAATGATTGATACATTTTACACTTCTTTATTAATGTATGTAGCAAGCTATTATTGCACAATAGTGCAATACAGAAAGTATAAATTCTTTCCACGGTTTTGCTTTAAAATATGAAATACTTTATATGGACTAGTAACATGTTTGCATGTTTCCAAAAGGTTTGGGGTGGAGCCTCCTGGATTAATAAAGTTGGAAAAAGAGATCGAACAAGAGGAAACACTTTCAGCCCCCCTTCCATCTCCTTCACCGTCACCAACAAAGTCTCCTGGGAAAAAGAGCACAGGGAAACTCTTGGATGATGCTGTAAGTTGTGGGAGGAAGCTTCTCCCTATCTGACCCATTCTGGTATGCACTTACTTACAAAGGACACAGAAGCCTGAGTTTAACATCTCACTGCATTTTAGAAATTTGCAGAGTGATAGAGTTAATTTATTTCTGACCGCAATTATTTATGCCTGAAGTTCGGAAAAAATGTCACACTGTGTAGGAGATCTGCAGTTTAGCCTAGCTTTGTGCTGAGGGCCAAGTTCCCTACTTATTACTCCATTTTTTTTTTCTATTCACTTCTTATTCATCAACTCCCACTTGGTGTTTTGTCTGAGAAAGGACTGAGTCAGGACTAGGAGATTTGGCCCATACTGACTTGTACAGAATGTTAACATACACTTCTAAGTTATCTCAGCCTAATTTTTATGCTGCTGTTCTGCATGTTTCTCACGTGGTAAAAAAACAAGCATTTTTTCCTCATTGTTAAAAAGAAAATATCTTGCTTTGAATTTCATTAAACTATTTGCACTATACTGTAGTGTTCATTTCTCTGTTGCAAACCCTAGAGGAGTTCATTTGAAACAGCTGGAATCAGATGAAAAGGACACATTTTGAGACCATGAAGAGGTTAAACTTGAAAAGTACAAATATATTCTATAAAAAGAAGCAGTTACTATAGTAACTGCTATATTACAAGGTAGATGTGCCACCTGGGAGTTACAAAGCACTTCTTGAAAAATCCATGTGCCACTTTTTTTTTTTTTTTACAAAGAGCAGATGGAATATAATGTTCGTTCATTTTATTGAAATACTTTGTGCTATTTGATGCAAATAATTACATTTAACATTTTTTACATTTTGTATTTCTTCCTTAACTTTGCAAAAGCACTCATTTATGTTTCAACAGCACTGAGCAAGAACAGTTATGTGTAGAAGGAGGGTGGTGACTACGTATCTTGTAGGAACAGAACAGAAACTATGAAGGTTGTCTCCAACCACCTCTTTTAATTTAGAAAGCAGTAGGGATAGAAACAGAATGGAATTCATCCAGCTAGATTCCTGACCCGCACTGCCCCAGACGCTCACACCATAAAATAGCAGCAGTGCTCATATAGTCCAGACACAAAATAAAATAGGATATAATTCTTCCCTCTGCTTCCTTATTTGATTTCCAAATTCCACTCAATAATACTCCTGTGTCCTTTGGGATACTAAGGTAATGGAAGCCTCAACAGCACGATCAGCAGTGAAGGTCTCATTATCCTCAGTTTTACACCAGTATAAGTCTGTTGGCTTTCCTTCTTCACAGGCCAAAGATGGCTCTACTTTGCTTATGCAGTTCAAAACAACCTTGAACCTGTTAGGTTCAGCTACTCTGGTTTTTTGCTTGCTTAGATGGACCCTGGTGGATGCAGCTACTAAGGCACAGTTCACACTATCCATTTTCAGCTTCTAATCTCAAGAGTGTCTCCAGAGGTGATAAATGCCATAGGATATTATGTCAGAAATCACGGGTTATTGGGCAGCGTTCAGAGGGCCATTGCCAAATGGTCCTCTAAGCACAATCCCAGCCTTGGTGCCACATTCCCAAAGATGCAGGAATGCACCTTTTGCATCCTCAGCAACCTGCACTTGGATTTAAGTCATCAACCACTGACTTCATATAAGTTATTCCTGTTGTACACTGACTATAAATAGTTTGATTCTCCAGAAATGGAGGCTAACACTCACACATGTTAATAAAAATCACTGGAATAACTAATCTTAAAATAATTCACTGATTGTACATTCAAACTGAGGATAACTCATCTGATACTTGAGAAACACTTTTTGTGTGTAAAATACATGCAGAGTTCCTCTGCTAAGTGTTATTTTAAATTAAATTTTACACAAAAATATTGTGCTAAGAATAATTATTAAAAAATCCCACAAAGTAATAAAATTATTCAGATAACAAGACTGAACAATTTCATAAATAATTGGAAAGCCTTTAAATTGGTCAACAGGGCTAGTTTCAAAAGCATTTTTGCTCCCTATTCTAGTATAGAAACAATAATTGGTTAACTTTTAATTTCTTTCCACTTTATTTAACATACTGGAACTTTATTCTAAAAGCAGATCTGAAAAACATTTGTTGTACTTCAGAAGCCTTTCCTGTTCATTTATTCAAGATAACCACCTATAAGAGTGCCATAGCTTTGCCCTGATATTTTTATTTTTCTGAAAGTTTAAGACTTTAATTTGTTAGCTATTCTGAAAACGTTCTTTCCCAGACATCAGACCATTTTTTCAGGCCTTGGTTTACGAACTGGATTTGAAAAGGTCTTTGGGATATTATATGAAGTGGACAAAACGTCTAGGAAGTTTCTCTGGCACTTTGCGTTGTTTGACACTGAAATACTAGGTCAGCTTTCATAAAAGAAAACTGAAGTACATGAAAATGCCGCACTGGTTATTGCTGTTCCTATGCAGTAGTGTGATTTGAATGTCAGATAAGAGTTTCTCAACCAGATCTGCTCTTTTGACATTGATGGCTGTGCTACTTTCAGATCACTGAAGAGTACAAAATATACTTTTACTAAGCATTAATGCCTTTGGTAGCACACGCAAGGCCAAGTTTTCACAAGAGGCTGAAGTCAAGCTGATGCAGCTGATAAAAAGCAGGAAAGTAGTTTTCATTTGTATTTTCTCAGCCCTTATTGTTGGCAATGATAAAGTAGAGTACTCTTGAGGCCTCTTTAAATTACCCTTGATTGCACTAATGACTTCAGGTGGAGATCAAAGGGTAGTTAGCAATACTGGGGAGCATCTTGGCATGGATTTGTGATTATGTCACAGTATTCTCGTATACTTTTTTTAAGGTGTAAGTGCACTATTTGAAAGTGCCAAGTGAAAGTATTGGGCAGGGCCTTTTATTGATGAGCAAGATGCTTCTGTATTTATTATATTTATTGAGAAGGGAAAATACATCATTATGACATCTTCATTTTGCCTGTCGGCTATATTAGCACTTTGACAGTTGAGCTGATTCACCATAAAATAATGAGAACACTTCTACAAAAGTTTGATGCTGAACTCAAATTAATAAACTGTTTGACTTCAGTTAAACAGTGCAAATTTTATGTTGAATTGTGTGACACTTGTCTCTATTTTTATTTCATCACAGCTGTAAAATTGTTCTTGATATTGGAAGCACTATTGTCTGGGATTACAGAAATATTAAGAAAATTAAGAAAAACTAAGAAAATATCATCAATGAAGACTTAGATTAGTGATATGTTATGGCAAATGTCTTCTTGAACATTTTGCTACACATGCTATTTTAAACAGTTTCTATTAATAACTTCATTTTTTTTTCAGGTTAAACACATTTCTGAAGATCCACCTTGTAAATGCCCTAATAAATTCTGTGTGGAGCGTCTTTCACAAGGAAGATACAGAGTTGGAGAGAAGATCCTTTTTATTAGGGTAAAGGTTTTTTATTTTGTAGTGAATTTCTAGTATCTGCTACCTTCTGCTTTGCAAATGATATGACTGATTAACAGGAGAAAATATTTTCTTATTAACCGGCACAGACTCATTTTTATGATGCTGTCAGGGAATAAATAAACTACAGTGGGTTAACTGAACCAAGGAATTATTAGCATGTGGTAGATCCTTCTAAGTTTAGGTCATTTAATTTGCTCTGTCTTTGATCAATGGCAACTAAAAGTCTTCACAAATGGAGATGATGGCTTCCTCTCAGGTTGGTTTGAAAGAACATCCACTGCATTAAAATAGCCTTTCTCCCACTTTGTTTTGACTGATACTATTGGATGGATCAGGAAACAGATCAAAGACTTCACGATCGTTGAACTGCGAAGTCATGACTAAGACATATTTCTAAAGTAGAGTGAGCAAAGCATTCATGTCGATAGTCCTGCATTTGATTAACAGATATTTCCAAACCCGGTGTTGTATTTCAGACTTCGTATGTAGTATAATAACTCCCATAGCACAAAGTTAATTGTTAATATAAATATTTGCTAGCATTAGTATCTGGCAGAATTCAGCACAAATAGACTATCCAAACTTAATTTTGATCCTCTTAATCTTCTCTATATATGCTTATGGTAATAATAATGAAAATATGCTAACCATATTATTCTGTAGTAGTAGGTTAAGAATCTCATTCATGCTGTGCTTCTTTCCGTTTTCCATTTTCCTCTCCACATGTGCTATCCTTGAGTAATGACTTAACAAAATGATAGCTCTTGCTCTCAAATAACAGTTATCCCTATTTTGCTAAAGGCACACAACAGTGACCTGATAAAACTGAGGATTTAGCACTTGTGAGAACAAAAGAAGTCAGAGGGACTCCCATCTGTAAAAGTCAAGTTCCTAGTTCAACAAAACACCAGAGTGCTTTCTCTGTCATAAACTTACGCCTAACTTACAATGAAATAAAATTTAGATAAGGATTTAGTTTTTCTCATGTGTATAAAGTTGCAAACACATTGGAGTATTGTGCTGAATAGGGATTGAGAACTCCCAATTAATTCAGTAATAGCTCAGAAAAAAGAAATAATACAGGATTTGTCACAGATAGTTGGAGATTTAATATGTTTGTATAAAGGATTAATAGCTTTTCTGTTTCGTAGCCAGTGAGACTTTTTTAATTCTGCAGAATCTTTAGGTACTAGCTTTATTACTAGCTTCAAATGACTTTGAAGTTGGTGATCGTTAACAAAAGATCCCAATAATCTGGCACAGTTTAACACTTATGTTTTCTTCCTTTTGATTTGAATTTCAAATAACAATATCAAAGTGTTTTTAATCTTCTAGTTTTGAGAAACTTAACTTTTTCTGCCAGAGTGGTGAGTGTCAAATTCCCTTTTGCTGGCTTCTTTATTGTGCAATCTAGTCCAAGTCAGATTTCATTCCAAGTTTGCAAACAAAACACCCTTTTCATATCACGCTACCGCATTCCAAATTGAATTGTGCCAAAAAATAACACTAATATAGATTAGACATTAAACTGCAGTATTAGAGATCATTCCTACAACACTGATATCAATGGAAACTTGCCATGAACTTCACTGGGAGCAAGCCCATATTCCTACATTTTGAAAGTCAGTTGTCTTTTGGTTTTAGTTAGTTGGAACCTCATTTTGGAAGACTTCACTGGATCACAGTAAGTTTTTACTCTTTATTCTACATGTTCTTATGGTGTACATAAGTAGATTTATTAGCCTTTCTTTGGAATCCTTTGGACACTTGTGAGAAAACACATTTGAGATGCATAGGTGACTTTTGATTTTATTGGTATTTAGCACCCTATTAATGCCGCTGAGGTAGCTGCTCCTATGCTATATGTTCTTTACATAGCATGACACAGCCAGATATGTGCCATTTGTTTTTAACCCAACATGTCTCAGTTGAATTGAGATTGAAAGTTTCATTGTTTTAAGTTGGTTTATTATACCCATTGCTGTCTCTATTAGCTTTCTTCAGTACCCTATATATGACTTAAAACCTATATAATTTCAATGATGCTACAAGTATACCATGTGATAAAACATTACAAGAGCCAATTTTAAAGTGGAGTTAACACCTGTTAATTGATGGTTAAGATTTTTTTTCTGAAAATATTTAATAATATTATATCTGTAACAAATTTGTTTTATTCTGGTTCCCTTAAAGAAAAAAGTCCCTCTTTGTTAATTTATATCTGTATGTGAAACAAGTGAATAAGTAACAGCAAAGAAAAGTAAAAGAAAAATAAAACCTGGCAGAACAGGAATTCATGCAAAAAAATCACACAAAAAATTACACCTGTCAATCTAAAGTAATTTTAAGGAAAAAAACCTTTGGAATACATAGCAAAACAGGGGACACAGTCCTTCAAAATTTCTCTCATATAGCAGTAACTTCTTAAGGTAATGGGCCCATTAAATACTGGGTTTTTTTTAACACAGAAAAATGTTTAAAGTTGCGATAAAAATAAACCATAGAAATCCATGAAGTAATGGAAATGCTGAAAATCCATGAAAACATTAAGACACTTAAGTGCTGATAAAAATGCGTGTCACAAAAGTAGTTCTTTACGCATAAAGTAGTTCCATAATGCATAAACTGAACACGATTACCATGACGCTGGGGTAGCTTACATGCTAAAAATTTATTTTCATTAAAATGTATCTGCTCATGAATTCTCTTTCCTTCCTACCTTATAGGAATGAAAGAGTCTAAATTCTACTTACACAAAAATGATGGAAGGCATGTTTTACAATAATAGATTGTGTTAATAACTTGAAGAAAATTAAATTACTAGCTTATTTAAAACTGAAACATTGGTTTAGAAATAGTTTGATCTTTATGTGTGTGCCATATACAATCAATTATTTTCCTATTTACTCTTAGATCCTACCGTCGTGCCATGAAGTGCTCTAGGGAACAAGCCTTAATCTTTCAAAGTAGAATTGAATTAGTAAGCCTGTTTTTAAAAATAAAGAAAAACAAGACATAAAAACTTACCTTGCACAAAGACATGTTTCATAACTTGGAAAAAGGAGTCCCAGAGTTTGAAGTGCTTATTTCTTGCATGTGTATTTCTTGCAGAAGGCAGTAAAGGAGTTGCTTAGATTAAGTAATTAAGTAGTGCTAAGCAATATCAGTCAGGCCTTAGAAAAAGGTAATTTTTTTAAACAATTAATTTCAGTGGAAAATATTCTTAATTCAAGCTCTCTTGTGTTTATTACATTGCATATGCATAAGGATGTACACTTTCCATGAACCAGCAAGCTTCTCGGAAAGATCTGTCCCGTTGGTCCATACCCATAATAGCATCGAAATTGTTGGGTTCTGCACAATGGAAAAATTGTTTCTTTGTGTAAGTGGAGTCAGATTAGATGATACAATGGGTCCTGGCTTTAAAGCCTATGACTTTTCGTATAACTTACAGGTGTTCTGTACCTAGCAGACCAGATGAAAAGCACGCGATTGCTCTTACACTTTTTGACCTTGTACTTTTAATCATTAATATCACTTAGCATTATTTTGATGTAGCAATAATGTTTGTTTAATACCAGCTTCCTCTAAATCCCAGGAAATGAAAGGCATTGTTTGCCTGCTAGAGCACCTGTGCAGAAACTGTATTTTGGGATTCACTATCAAAATGTATGTGTGTATATGTGTGTGTAATATATATGTGTATACATATAAAATCACTCTGCAGACAGTCTGGTGTACACTATTGCCTCTTCCTGGTGAGAAAAAATGTACTTGTGTATAAATATGGAAGCATGCTTTACTCCAAACCATCCAGGTAGTGATGATATACCATCTAAGAACTGGAAATAAGGAAAAATGGAAAGCAGATCGATTATACAGTTCTCAAGACTCAAATGTCTTGTTCTGCTTTTCCAATCCAAATACATAAGTCATACTCATAGATTTTGCTTGATGTGCTTCTGTGTTTTATTTTTTCTTCAGCATCATTTACCTGGCTTTTATTGTCTTCCGTATTCCAAGGATTTTAATAGTTGTTCTGCTTTTCTCAGAACTGTTCACTTCTAGTCTACAAAACAGTTTACCTTTTTAGCACTGAAATTCTTTCCCTAGAGCTTTATCCATATCAAATAGCTTTCAGGGACGTTTAAAATGTCAAAAACATAGGCAGATCGGGAGTTTTAATAGAACTAATTCCAAAGGAGATGTGGCTGGATGCATGGGAATCATCTTGCGAGTGAATTCTGAAAACGTATCTTGGGCTTCGGGACAGTGACAGTCTTTGGCCTCTTTGGGATTCTAATCTCAGTCTCCTCGTCCTTATAGACAGACATACTAATTCTCAGCTCTAGCCTACAGAAGACCCAGGGAAAGGCATGCGTAAAGTCCAGCCCTAATTTATGTCCCAGATATAAGGTTTTTTTGGAGACCTTCCAGCAGTGGGTGGCTGGACGCTTTTTTACTATGTGCCAATTCCTCTCCAACTGCTTTACGTTCACAGAGTAGTTGGCACGTTTCAGTCTTACTTGTGCTAGTGAAGGTGGAATTCTTCTCAACCTTCTCAGGTTTTGATTTTAAAAATCCTTAAAGGGCTGGTAAAATTCAGTCCACAAGACTCAAAAGCTCTTAGACAAACAGTGATACTGAACATGTGTCAGTGGGGTAACTGCAATCCAGTGCTGCCTATAAGACAGGCAGTCAGGAAATCTGTTTTCTTCTTTACTCTCCCATTAATTTGATGAGTGACATTAGGCAGACCCCTGCCTGCCCCCAACTTCAGTTTCAGATTGCTTGTTCTCATAGTTACACTTTCTCTCCTGCTTCTCCCCTTTTTTGTTTTCTTTTTCCCTTCCCGTCCTTAGTCTTTCTTATTCAGGCCTAGCAGCCTCCGTGGAGCAGAAGCCTGTGGACATCCCTCTGTTTACACTGTACTTCACGATGCTGTGTTTGCGTTGAACTCAAGAGCAGCTGCAGTTCCACTATCTGGTTCTGTGAATACTTGACGTTTCTAGTGAAATGGTTGACAGACTTTCACTGAGGGTTATCCAAACCCATAAAATACTAGAAATTAAATAATTTTTTCCCCCTCTTGATTTAATTTCCTGTAATTTTTCTTTGACATGCTGCTTTTGCATGGCCATTCATGTTAATTTAGTGTCTAGAATTTTTGTGTGTTGGGGATGGTTTGGAACGAATATTGTGAGCAAAAATGCTTTGAAAGGATTCATTGTGAACTTCTTTACCAAAAAAGCTGTGTAAGTCAAATTCTTAGCAGTTAATTCAATGGAAAAGTGATGGAGTTATCCTTGTCACTTTCACGGAAATGGTATTCTTGTTAGTCTTGGTTGAAAATATCTTGACAGAATGTCTCTCTGATGCAATATTCTGATTCAGTGGAACTGACAGGCTATGCAATAGCTTAGCAGCTTTTCTCACTAGCTTATACCTGTTTGCCTTAGTGACCTCCTTCTGTGAACAATTAAATATTGTCATCTTTAATTCCCAGTGTTTCCCTCTATGCAATATTTCTCAATGAGAGCTCCACTTGGATGTTTGAAAAATCTCTAGCAAATTATATTGTGCTTTTCTAGGATGTAATGCATCTTCAAGAAGTGTCACATTCTAGTTCTTGAAATGACTAATACACCTGCAGTAATTTCCTGCCAAGGTATTTGTACTTTAGGCTCCTGGAGTCAAAGTTATAACAATGTAAGATTCTGTGTATTCAGTGGAAAGAGAAATCTCCCTCGGGAGGTGGTTCAGAACAGGAGGCCAGAGCAGGGTATTTTGAAGCTATACGCGTAATATCTTTAAAAGCACCACTCAAATATTCAACTGACTTCCTTAGCGATGTGATTCAGGCTTAGGAAGCATTTGAGGTGCACCTAATGCAGCCACTGCCTGCAAAAGCTGAAGGTGGCAAAGCGAGACCTCCCTGGGTGCCAGTTTCCTCTCTGGCAGGGATGTGCCAGGGTAAAATCGCCCTGCACTCCAGTATCAGCAGTGTTTTTTCTGTGGTAACTAATTACACAAAAAAAAATCTAAATATTTTAAAGGTAAATAAAGATGAGTAACAAAGCTAGATAAATGTGTTATGTATTATAGATCTCATTATTTCAGGCTTTCCCCCCCCCGCAGAATGCTGAGAATACAAAAATAGACCAAATAATGTAACTCCTCTCCTGTTTGCCCCTCTCCCCTTTTTTTTTTCTGCTTCTCTGACTCCTTTTGTATGAAAGGTACTGGATCAACATCTGCATATCTAAGAGCGCAGACAGACTGCTAATGCACTTCACCTTTAGTCTGCAGGCAAAAATTACTTTGCAAAATGAAAAAGCCTTTATAGTTTTTTATTGAGAACTACAGATTGGGTCCTATAAGGTTATACTGAAAGTGTTAATAGGGGAAAGTATTTCCTTTATGTTCAGTTATTTTCTTATTGTGGTTCTGTTTCATAGATTAATCACTTTGTAAGAATCCATTTTACACTTCCTAGACATTAATACATTTTACATTAAAGATGAGACAGCAGTTAATGCTCGCAGTTTGGAACTAGCAAGCCTGATGCGTTAGAACTGGAGATGCAGCTATTTATGGTGTTGCTCTTCAAGGACGAGAACACCAAGATTTGCATTTTCTTATTTAAACCTCTTCCTTGGTGAGGTGAAAAGGTCTTGTATGACAGTCAAGGTGAGCATATCTCTTTTATAGGATGCTGCTGCAATAGTTTATGGGGTGAATTACAGTTGATATTCTTCACTGTAGTTTTAGATAATTAGTATACAATGCTAATTAAAAAGAAAAAACTGTGTACAGTATATTTTTACACTATAAACATAATTCATGCTACCATCTAGAGAAATGACAATAAATGAGGCTTATGTGGTGGCATCAGTAAACCGAAGTTTCTGCGCTGTTCGTCAGAGATTCTCATTGAACACTTAGGATTCAGGCATAAAAGTACACTGATTATCTATTGCAGTATTTCTTTAGCTTTAGGGTAATATTCTTAAAGAGCTTGTAGCTTACATGGGAATTTCCAACTGGGCTTTATATCTTGACTTGGGAATGACGGTTCTACATAGAACTGAATTGGCCATGATTTAACAAAATTGGTATGTAGGCTTTTAAAATATTTAATATGATATGGTTTGGCCTTTCCATTCCTGAAATAACAGGAAAAAGTTAAAGTACACTTTAAAAAGTGTTTTATTTCTTTGTCATTCTCTTATCAGTGTGAAAGCAATGGGTTTTCCTCCTGTTGCATCCAGTTACACTTTGTATGCATTCATGTTGTTCACTAAAAACTATATCTACTGTATTTTATTTTTAAGTTAAGCACCATCACTCCTCTGTGGCTACATGCAAGATGTGTGTAAAGTACTTTTTACCGTAAATAAAGGCAGCAAGATTTTATCCCATGTGTTTATTGATGACTTTGTCCTCTGTGCTGCCTTCTAATTGCAACTAGCAGAAAAGTAGTAAATGCTCTATTTCCAAATCCTCTTTATCATCATGAAATATGGAACATCATTGTATTTTAATGAGAATATTCATGACTTGCATACCAATGAATTTATCAACCAGTCTGTTCCACTAGGATGTTTTTTTTCTAGCAGAAGTTGTGAGATGCCCACTCTTCCTAAAGAGACTTGGATGAAGTTGAAGTTTTATTTTTGGTTTTTGTTCTCTTAAAAAATGAATATTGTTTTTAGAATCTGTGGTCTGGATTCATCTCGCCTGCGTTTGATGCCTACAGGGTTGTTTTCAGTGGAGAGGAACATGTAATTGCTCTCTTTCTATTATGTTGATTAACTGGATTGTCAATCAGCTTACAGAATTACATGGCATATTACATTATCACTTAGATTAAAAAAGTAAATTGTCCATTTGAGATACTCTTTGCTCTAAATTAAATTATGGGGAATTTTTTTTTACATTGATTTTTCAAGATTCTATCTTGAGATGTTATGTTCCAACTTTAAAAGAAAACAAAACAAAATTTCACCTGCATCTGTGTGAGTCAATAGGAATTGATTTCTCTTTCAAAAAACAAAAAAAGTCTTTATCAAGAACATTTTTTTTCTGGTGCAGAATGGATAAAACAGTGAGACATTTATCTATAGCAGTTATGACCTTGAATTATTTATTAACCTGTCTAGGAGTCAAAGACTATGAAATAGTCATGATAATATAGTGTGTCTATCTTATATATGCAATGGCATAGAAGTAATACTTTTAGGATATATTGAACAAGTGCAGATTTTTAGATTTTATGTAACTACAATGTAATACATTTTTCCTTTGAAATGTAATTTGCTTTTAATAATTTAGCACAGTATTAATAGTTAATTTTACTTCATGTTTTAAAATTCATTTGCTAATTTAATAATTTAAAAAACTGATTGGTAAATGTTCTTACTTACAGTAAAAGAAAATTAAGGAAAGAGGCTTTGAGGTTATGTGCACTTAAATTTGATTGTACACATTGCTGTCACATGATAACTTGCCCGTTCAAGCTGTTTGTGCTGAACATATATAAAATACAGTTTATGATCAAAATACATGAACAGATTAAAATATAGGTTTTACTAGTTCTCCACAGGTAACTGTCAGACCCTAGACTAGACCGTATCAGTTACTGTCTCTGCTTCTTGAATGTGTGACCTCTTTATATGTCACCAATGGAAACAGTTGCGGCAAATGACTACCCCAGTTCACATGGGATCAAAATTATGCTTCCATGGCTCCTCCATCAACAGAAATTGCAAATGCTCGACCAAGGTCAACATTTGAGCCTGACTTTATTTTCTGTGGTTTTGTTTAATTTCTTCTTGGCATTAGAAGCAGCATTTTTTGAGTCCAAGTCCACTTACGTGCTTTGTGCATCAAATGATGAATTTTCACAGAAGTTATTTTCTATGTAGTTTTACTGCTTTAGCAATGGAACATTAAAAAGGCTATAATTACCGCCTTTTTGCCTTGATGAAAAGTTTATTAATTATCACATGAACACTACAGAGTAAGTGACAACTTAACGAGACAGATGTAAGTTGGTAGACAAAGACTGAAGTCAGTGGTAGCCCACAAAAGCCAAGGGATAAAACTTCTAGGTCCTCCAAATGTGGAATTTGGAGTTAAAACTGGATATGAAGTTCAGTTAAAATATGTACCCACTGCCACTATTTAACCTTTTCTGAAATCAACATTTTTTTTTTTACATAAGTCCAGAAGTTATTTCTCGTAATTGCCTTGTAGGAAAGAGTTATTTCATTGAGGGATATCTGTATATGAAAACAAATTTTACCATATATTTTGATTTAAAAAATGGTGAACACACAAATTTCTAAAAATTTTATAACCATTTTTTTGAAACAGCTTGTTTTGCAAATCTTATTGAGATCTAATCTGTTTAAAACCGATTTAAAACTTTTGAAAAGATGTGCGTGTTTTAATGGGAGTTTAGAAGCATCTCTTCTGCTCTTTTTTTGTCATTAGTTTTTAAAACTCAGAGCAAAACAAGAAGCTACTTGCTGTAAGGAAGTATTAAACACAGCAAACATTTTCTTTGGCAAAGATTAGTAAACTCTGGAGATCTCAGACTCAACTATTTATCTGAAGGGTATTTTCCCAAAAAAAAACAACTATTAAACTGAAGACCAGATACAGATTGTTCCTCAAGTTATAAATCATCATCAGTTGATTCAGACTGCTTCATGGTGTGCCATCATGCCTTGTTTTCAACTCACCAGAAATGGATTTACCTTAAGGTTTAAAAAACAACCCAAAACCCCCCCAAAAAACAACCCAAAACCCCCCCAAAAAACACCATGCCAGATCCTTAAAGCTGTAGTATTTTATCAAGTTAGGATTTCAATCATGGCAACAGATGCCGACATGCTTTAGTTGTTACAAACACTCTGTTTAGATAAATACATGCTGAAGTCAGAACCGATTAGATCGTTTCAGGTTTTGCAGTCAAAAATATGCCTTTTGTCTACCCAACTAGATGCAACCCTATTTGCCCTTTCTAAAAGTCAAGAGAGAGCCAGAACCACTGCCCTAAACATGTCGTTTACTGTTAGTCATTAGGTTGTGATTGCTCTTGTAAACAATGCTGAAATAACATTAAGTATTGTTTTAATTTGCATGCAGATCTTTTAAACTCTACCCCAATACAGTGTAGGGAAAAGGAGCTGATTCCTCTGCTGTATTTCATAGAATCATCGAATGGTTTGGGTTGGAAGGGACCTTAAAGATCATCTAGTTCCAACCCCCCTGCCATGGGCAGGGACACCTTTCCACTAGACCAGCTTGCTCCAAGGTCCATCCAACCTGGCCTTGAACACTGCCAGGGAGGGGGCAGCCACAGCTTCTCTGGCAGCCTGGTCCAGTGTCTCACCATTCTCACAGTCAAGAATTTCTTCCTAATATCTAATCTAAATCTACCCTCTTTCAGTTTAAAACCATTCCGCCCCCTCCTGTCACTCCATGCCCTCGTAAAAAGCCCCTCTCCCGCTTTCCTGTAGGCCCCCTTCAGGTACTGGAAGGCTGCTAGAAGGTCTCCCCAGAGCCTTCTCTTCTCCAGGCTGAAGAGCCCCAGCTCTCTCAGCCTGTCTCCATAGCAGAGGTGCTCCAGCCCTCTGCTCGTCTTCGTGGCGTCCTCTGGACTCGCTCCAACAGCTCCATGTCCTTCTTTTGTTGGGGGCCCCAGAGCTGAACACAGCACTGCAGGTGGGGTCTCACGAGAGCAGAGTAGAGGGGCAGAATTTTTAATTAGGCAAATGTAAACATAAAGTGAACAAAAGCAACTCCCATTTTCCCTTTTTATTAGTATAAAATTTTCAGACTATTTTGTTTAGTTTTTTAACATGGTTCTTTTTCTGTTCTAGGAAAAATTTTCAATGTGGAAACCAAAACAGATACTCACTAAACTTGTTGCAGAACTCATATTATGTCAGCGGATTTTTCTAACCAAATATTGATTAGACCATCTTTAATTGCCTAATCTAATTTTGCTCTATGTGGGAAAGCAGAGCAAAAATTCGAAAGTACAGCATGTTGACTTTGGGCTGCGTAAGTGTTCCTGGCTGGTACAGCAGCCTGTTAAATGCCAACAGGTTATAATTTCCACTTGTAAATAAGGTCAAATTTTCTCTTTTGGTATGATTAGAATGGTGTCCATTTTCTATGTTCCATCAAATGTATTTCCAGTCTATTCCCTGTTCAAACGCACAAAAATTGTAGTGAAAAAGCCAAAGAGATCTGCAAGTGGGAAGTAAAATTAATATCTAAAAGTAAACTCCAAGCCAGTTTACAGCTTGAACAAAAAAAAAGAAACACCAAACCCACACACATACCCCCTGATGTCAAGGCATAGTTACTATTATGATTGCTTCTCTGTACACATGTAAAACACGGACATCTAGTACAAAGAACATAAGGATAATCCTGGCTGGCCTAAAAAAACCTTCTTTGCAAAAAGTATGTATTTTAAATATCAATATTCTAAGGTCTAGAACTACAGTGGTGTTCACAGTTCTGTGGCAAACCACCTAACCAGAGTCACATAAATCAGGTAAAATGACAGGCTGGCATTTTAGTTAAACCAGGTTTTCAGAAATGACTATGCTGTTTGTGCTAATTTCTTGGTTCATGTTACTTAATTACTTCCCTGTGATTTACTGAGGGGCAAGAGGGAGAAGGAGTCATTTGGTGTTTCATAAGGGTACAAAGAACCCTGTTTCTGTTTCCTTCCCTCCTCCCTGCCCCAGTCTCTCAACATATATATATATTAGCAAGCCAAAGAATGATATCATGGCGCTTTCGTGCTGAAAGTGTACATTGTTCTCCAGTCTCCCTCCTCCTTAGTCTGCTTTGGTAGAGTGGTGGTGTTTTGTTTTTTTTTTTGTTTAAATTAAATATAGTGTTTGCAAAAGATGCTATAGAAAGTCCTACATCAGACAAGTCTGAGCATAAGCCCTGATTTTGAAGGAGTCAATGCAAGCCTGGTCTGCAGGTATTGATAATTTCATTACCTTACAGATTTGGGTATAATGTAGCTTATTTGCTTAGAGTTACTGTCTTACTGGCCTAATTTTACAACACATTTTCCAACTAAGGAAAAGTAATAGAAAAGTGGGGTGTTTTGTTTGGTTGGTTTTGGATTTTTTAATCAGATATTGTAATTTAAGTATTTAGTCTTGACCTAGCCCTGATTCCCTTGCAAGCAGTGCAAAAAAAAAAAATCATCTCTGTGGAGTTAAGTTGGTTCTCAGTGCTTCAGAAAATCCCATCAGTACAAAAAAGCTAGTAAGGATAAGTAAACTGCCAGTGGATTAGGAGTGCCTGAGTATGTGTAAAACAGTAGGGAGAAAACCTTTTGTTAAATGTGCTAAGCACCCAGATCCCTTCTTTCAGCTAGTGAAAAGCATTGCAACGTGTCCTTAACATACTGACTAGGCTGGTGATACTGCTTTTTTTTAACTTCTCTGTCTTTTCTCTACTATGGTTTCAATTTTGTCCCAAAAGCTGGCCTGAGGGTTAAACTAGATAAGATGCCTTCAAGCTCAAAGCTTTATGCTGTGTAATATGGCGTCCGTGGTATGAAATCTTTGCTGTAGAAAATGTGGAGATCGTGTTTGATCCAGGTCTCACACGGTATCTATATCTGTATAAAAGGTTGGTCAATGAATTCTTCTGTAAAGCCAAGAGTCTGGCTGCATTTGGCGTAGAGCCATCAAGTAATTTTTTGCAGATTCTAGTGAATATTAATATATTGCCATTTGATACTTCAGGAATTGTTACATAATATCCCCATTTTGCTAATAGTGAAGTAAAGAATCCTATACAAAAATAAGACTATACTGCTGCTGAGAGATGATGTTGACATGAAAATAGAAATCAGCACATTTTTAGACTGCCATCTTCACAAGATGAATTAATTCATGTTTCTTGGCTGTTAAAAATTCATAGTACCTGCTTAGGAGATATTTTGAGCAGAAAGTAATATGGGAAGAATTTCTCAGAACTGGTGCTTAACATTAGCAGTGCTAGTCTAAGGGGAAGGTCTCTGTAGCTTTGTCTCTGTCTAGGGCTACGGCTTGGGGTTATCTGTGACCATGTAAGAAGTTAAAACCAACAATCTTATCCTAACAATTAGTTTTCACTTTCAAGATTAACCTAATAACAAAAACTGCTTTAAAAGCAAAGTTTTTTAGAAAGAAAGCTAAAACTAGCTTAACGGATTCTCCAGCCTGAAGAAGCTTTGTTTTATAACACACGATTCTTTGGCTTTAGTTGTAATAAAGAAGTGGAAAAAAATGTTATGAAAATATTTTATGAACTAGTTGACCTACCAACCAAATACACATGTTTGCATTTAGGAACCTTCATCTGCTTTATACACCATGTTACGTGGCCACAGTGTACTTTGCGTACTTTATGTGAGGATTGTGTGTGTACACACGTACACAAGGCTGTGTACAAACACACATGTGCCACACTTTTATCAGTGAAACCATAGTCCTCTTATTAAAATTTATATGATGTCAGCTCAAAATATATCAAAGAGTGGTGTTACCCAGCTGATAGCTTGATTTACTGAACAATGACTGCAGTCTGGATCAAAGCATAAGGCAGACACTGATCTGGAATTCCCTGTCAGACTGCAGCTTCGCTTACCATGTGCACACTTACACGTGCTCCCAGGTGTAATTCCTGTGTCAGCTGGGTGGTTCTGTGTTTTCATTCTGGGCTGTACTTTGGTGGTAGCAAAGTCTGTAGGGCCAGTTTTGAACTTTGTAAGATTCAGGATGAGAAGATAAAACGGTTCAAATCTAGATGCTCTCCTGCCTTTTCTTGGTGCTTGAAATTCACCACTCCTTCTCCAGTGTTTACCATTGATTTTTAGTTATTCCCCCAATCTCCCAAGCTTAGATATTTTCCTTCTGAGAAATAGCTCTTGACCTATCCTAAAGGGATGCTTACTGCCCTAACTGCTCCACAAAATGCTTATGGCTTCAAGCAAGTTCAGGCTAGCTGACCTACTTGTACCCATGAGCTGGTCACCTAAATGCACCAGCTGACCTGAGTGTAGCCCACTGCTCTTGGTGTCGTCTGACTCTGCCAAATCTGCACCTTCAAGAGCAATCTGTGAAATTGCATATTTTTATTTTTTTCTCCCCCTCACTTCAATATGCCTTTTAAAATATTTTACAATATTCAAGGACAGTGACATTCAATCTGCTTTTCTTGCCATTTTGGGATACATATTATCTGGGTCTTTGTTAGACACCCAGGGTGAATTAAAAGGGAGAACTGTGCCCTTTAAATATTGTAAATGTTAGAAGGGAATATTGATTAAATCTTCTCTGTTTTGGCTCTGAATTGGAAATATTTATGTCTGTATGCTACTTTCTAATCTAGTCAAACTGTTTTGCAGAACATACATGCTATAGTGAAAAGAATCAATTAAAACAGCATATGGTGATAGACACTGAAGACAAAGATCAGTGCACAAGGTTTCAGTAGAAATTAATCTCCCCAGTGCCAGGTGGGAAACTGATTTCTCAGACAGCACCCTTGAAGTAAGACCTGATTTTTTTCATAAGATACATGCCATCAGGATCTGCTTTCAAGCAGATATGGCTTAGTAACTGTATCTAACTTGTCATGCGGTTGCAATGGATTTCTTTGCAGGACTCTGGGCATGAAGACTTTGGCCTTTAGCATCTCCTTTGAAAGGATGCACTCATTCACTTTCGCTGTTTAAGTTTAATATATTACATTTGTAGAACTTCAGTATATGATTTCAAGAAGTCAAGAATTATCATACTTCATGCTTAGGTTATATATATGTATTAATAATATTTTATTCACTGTGGATGAACTAAGGATCATAATAAGGCTTTAGGGATTTAACAGACCTGTAGATTCAACTGACATTTTTAGGAAGTGCAACAGTAGTTCCTTCTAGTCATCTCTGACTATGTTTAGATTATGAAGTAAATGTAATTTTGGACACACAGGATTTCTTGAGTGTCCAGATTGAGAACGCAGCTGGAGCTGCTGTGGTTTCTTTTCTGTGGAAACCTGAAAGTAAGAGGAGAGACAGGGTTAAACAAAAAAAGTCTTGCTTTCTCATGGACTAAGATGTGGCCAGGGCACACCATACAGACATGGAACATAGGAAGTGCTTTCTACCCCACAGTTCAGATGTAGCAGCAGTGAAGGAGAGAGAATATTTGAGAAGACATTTCAGCCAAGAATCTTTCCATAGCTTTTTTAGGCTTTACTGGAGCATCACTTCATCACCTTAATGGTGAGGGAACCAAACCCCAAGACCACCCCAAAACTTCCCCCCCACACCCCAATCATACAAATAAATGTCATCATTATGCACGGTCATCTTGTAAACGTTCATTAAATTCTCTCTTGGAGCATTATCAAAGGAAAATCTATTATGCAGACAAGCAAAAAGCATTTCTCTGAAGGAAATGGAATGTAAGGATGAGGTATTGAAGTATGCAAGTATCCTTGCATACTTGATCTTGCATACTGGGTTTTTCTAAAGGTAGTTCTTCCTTTTGCTAAAAAGACTTTTTTTTTTTTAAAGCAGTTTTCCATAGTTTCTGCTATTGCGATCATGATTAAAAAGCATACATGCAATAGAAGTACTGTTTCTGTCCCCATCGTGTGTACCTGCTCTATCTTCTGCAATGTAGCACTAAATGGTATAAAATTTATTTGTGCTTCTGAGTAAGTGAAAGCTGGTTTGTGTACTCAGAGTAGCATATAGTCTAGTTATACACAAACTAGCACTGAGGAAAACACCTTTGCCAGGAGAGTCGGTTCTAAATCAGAAACAAGTTTACATATTAAAAGGAAAAGGATAGAAACTCCAGGCTACTCTGTTACAGTAATCAGTGCCTTTTTGGCAACTAGCACATTTTCCCATTCCAAGATCTTTGCCAGAACCTAAAAAGATCTTTCTTCTGGTATTTGCAGAAAGATATAAAACTGATGAGTGCAAAGAGATCCAACATACTAGAATATATACAACAGGGGATTTCCATGTGACTAAACCTAAGTGCCGTCAGGTTACAGCTGGCAGCTATCAAAACTAAACTAAATTACTAATACTAACTTAGAATAATTCATTCCTGTGTCAAGAGAGTTATCAGAGTTCTAAAATTATTAAATATCCCAAAGAAAAAGAGCCCTACATGAGAAAATCTGTGCACTGTTTGTCTGACTTCTCCCCTTGACCACATCAGTTCTTTATCTTAACTTCCACACCAAGGAAGTGGCTTTTTTTTTTTGGTAGCACTCACAGCACTTAAACGGATTTCAGGGCTTGGCACCTGGTCAGCCACTCACGAGTGTCATGAAAGTACAGTACGGTAAACTGTCCTGGAACGCATTCCAAAGATAAACTTGGAATTCTGCAGAACAAAAGTGATAGTATTACCGTGATTTTTCCTGGATCTGTCCTATGGAAAAGTGAGGATGAGGCACAAAGTTAATATCAGATGTGCCGTCAAAGTAGGGCTGAGGAGAGCAAAAACATCAGTATTTTCTCTTTTATCACCTAAATTTACCAAACTGGTAAATCTTGGCAGTTTAATGTCCCTGTAAAATCACAGAATCATAGAATGTCAGGGATTGGAAGGGACCTCGAAAGATCATCTAGTCCAATCCCCCTGCCGGAGCAGGATTGCCTAGACCATATCACACAGGAACGCGTCCAGGCAGGTTTTGAATGTCTCCAGAGAAGGAGACTCCACAACCTCTCTGGGCAGCCTGTTCCAGTGTTCGGTCACCCTCACCGTAAAGAAGTTTTTCCTCATATTTATGCGGAACCTCCTGTGTTCCAGCTTGCACCTGTTGCCCCTTGTCCTGTCAATGGATGTCACTGAGAAGAGCCTGGCTCCATCCTCATGACACTTGCCCTTTACGTATTTATAAACATTAATGAGGTCACCCCTCAGTCTCCTCTTCTCCAAGCTAAAGAGACCCAGCTCCCTCAGCCTCTCCTCATAAGGGAGATGTTCCACCCCCTTAATCATCTTCGTGGCTCTGCACTGGACTCTCTCCAGCAGTTCCCTGTCCTTCTTGAACTGAGGGACCCAGAACTGGACACAATATTCCAGATGCGGCCTCACCAGGGCAGAGTAGAGGGGGAGGAGAACCTCTCTTGACCTGCTAACCACACCCCTTCTAATACACCCCAGGAAATGTATGGTCTTGTGTCAAAACAATTAAAAAAATCAACACTACACATCAAACTAGATGAGACTGTGGTTTCAGCTGAATTTCACTTTGGGCAATGACTGTGACAAAGTGGTTATGTGTGTGAAATGAAATAGTCAGCTTCAATATGTAAAATTCATACATTTTGTAAGCTGAAATGCAGATCCTTCATTTCTCTCTGGCACTATAATTTCAGAGTAAACCCATTTTAGGTTCAAATGCTCTGGAAATTTGATTCAAGATGACTGCGAGTGCTAATCTGATCCCAGAAAGGAAAAAGGTAGAGCAAGAAAAGTTGGTAATAGTGAAATATCGTGCAGCCATGTCGTCATGTGGTAATTTGTGCTTATGCTACCCTCATCAATGCAATTAAATCACCTTTGACTTGCATATCGATGACTGTTTTTAGAAGCTGGGAGAGTGACCAGATGTGGATTTCCTGCTTTCACATTGTATCAGGAATAAATTTTTTCCACTTCACATGCTAGTTTAAATTCTCCAACCATTTGCAGTCTTCTCCAGTTGTTGTACCTGGATTTATACTCTGACCAAATTTGGCCCAAAAACTTCCATGAAAGCTGCAGTCATTTGAACTAAGGTGGATTTGAATTTAGGTAAAATACTACAGATTGCACCTGACTAGATTGGCTTTATAGCCAAATATATATATATATATTTATATTTATATATTTGGATCTATAGTCAAGACTGATGATTGCAGTCGCAGATAAATAATTTCTGCTCTGTAATATCTTAATTTTATTCAAATTTGTTTATTCCATTCAGATTGTTTTCACAATTTTTAACACATTAGTATAGCTTTGGTTCATTACTCACAATGTTGCTTTCATAGCTTTGCAGTGACATAATTTCATTCCAAGATTGTAACATCATACCCCATAGACTCACACTGACATCATTTTGAAAACTTTGAGAGGATGCTTTGTACTATTTAAAGGAAATTAAGCCTAAGTATAAACATTATTGAAATTATGCTACCCTCGTTCTCCCCTCATTACACCAGTGTAAATTAGAAGACATTTTATTGGAACCCATGGAGTTAAATAAGTTTATTTCAGGCCTGTTCATTTAAAAGAATAATCTCTAGTCTTAATTCAAGCAAGATCTGATAAAATAATCTGTCTCTAGATACTTTCCCAATATAATTTTCTTAGTTGTGCATGGAGCTCTGTTGATTTAAAAAACAGGGGATGGAGGTAGAAGGCACTTTCCAAATCTCTGCATCTTACTTCGGGACATCTGTGACTGTTTTCATAATTTTAGTGTTGCCCTGAACTGTTCATATATAAGACTGTGGAAAACAAATCTTGAGACTTTTGTGTTCTTTGTCTATTAGATCTTATCTAAAACCACATGGCCTAATGTTTCCAGCATAACTTAGAATCACAAAACAGAAGGCATCTCAGGCACTTTATAAGCAGCCAACCAATATTGTGGGCTATTTGTGCTTTGCACAGGTTTTCTGAAGTATCTTAGAGAATCCTGACAGTTCTTGTGAAGAAAATCAGTCAGTGATGGTTGGAGGAATGTTATCTGGATATTGCCAGCTCACTGATATTTTTATTGCAAGCCCTTCATCTCTGTTATAGGTGCTAGTAACCAAAAGACTCTTCTCTGAGATAACTTTCCCATAAAAGCTAAAGCTGTGCCAATTCCAGGGACAGGTCAATGTAAGCAGTTATACTGCAGGACAGAGCTGTCAGCGTACTTAGTTCTTGGGACCTTAGGTTTCTTAGATCATGTTTATTTCCTTATTACTGCTTGAGATAAGTAGCGAGGGTTGAAGGTGCTTAATGCAATGTGGTGCTCTCCTGCAACTCATCGAGGGAAAGAGGTGAAATCTGTAGTGGTGGAAACATTCCTACCAGAGAGAGCAAGAGTGGGAGAAGATGGGATTACAGCTGCTGCTACCCTACACCATGAGGGCAAGCAATTGGAGGCCAAGCCTTCGCTCCGTGATCCAGAACTTTTTGGAAGAGACTCAGACTAGAAGATTAGTTTCAGTATATTGGGAATTAATTTACATCTCTATAGAGCTAGATTATGCTGCTTAGATTTCGGGGCAAATTAACTACGTTACTTTTTGGGTGTGAGTTAGCAGCACGTCAACTACTCCACAACAAGTGTTCACATGCAGTCTTTCACCTTAAGGTAAATGTTAAGCAATAGTGCCTGCTGCACTGGAACTAAAATTATATTGCACCTATTTGAGGAATATTCAGGCCTCAGAAAACCGGAGAGCTAGGAGACTGGGGCAAGAACAGTTCCCTGTTTTCTTCTCCTTGCCATTTTGGAGTACTGGATTGCCATGAGGCACTTGTAAAGAGGTGGTTTGCATCCTTCCCCATTTCTGTTCTTGTTCCTTTGTGCTTCCATTCTTTGGCAGGTTTTAATTTTCACTCACCTATAATGCAGAGAGCATATTTCCCTAAAGCTGATAGGTTGTGGAAAGTGAAGGGAAAAAACCATCCTGTAGAGGAAAGATGGAAGAAAATGGATGGATTAAATTATTGAAATGTAACTCACCCTTAAACATAAATGTACCTCAGTGGTGTTTACTAATTCTTGTTGATATTAGAAGAGGTTTTATAAGCAATATCCTCAATGTAGCCACATCTTAATGAGTCTTTTTCATAGAGAACAGTATAAAGGAATAGTTTCCTTCTAAATATATTTAATGATAAGACTAGACAATAACATGTAGCCTTTTGAATTAGTCAGAATAAAAGCCCAATGAATTTCTTTACATCCCTATTCTAGGATCACTAAGCAACCAAGGACAAATGGCTTGATGTCTGGCTGGCATATTGTATTGCTTTTAAAAGCTTTTTAAAAGAACATTAGTTCTTTGGCACTGGAATAAATGGACTGTAAGCATATTATAGCTCCTCTTGAATAATTTCTGGGTTTTGGCACATGATCTCCTCAGGCCAGTGTAGCCACATGTCTGGGGCTTCCCCAGTTTTAGATTTCTCACTTTAATTAAACTTTGTAACTATCATCATTGCAATGCATTATGTTGGTGTTGTTCTTTAGTGTTTGTTTGATTTTTTTTAATTTTTATTTTTTTAATAAGCTGTAGTCACAGTGAGATAGGGGCTTAGTGCACCTTGAAGTTGTGCACTATAGCTGCTGCATCTTCCAGCGCATGTAGGTGGCTAAATAATTATAAGCACAGACCAATTTCATCTGCAAGCGTTCAGCGAGGAGTCATGATAATGCATGTGTTAGTCTTAAAATCTGCTTTTAATTTCAACCATAGCTACCCTCTGACTGGTTTACATCAGTTATTGGAAGCTGTACTTTCTAATGGTGATGTTTTATCCACATATATTCAAAGATCCTATCTTTGAATAGCCAGCAAGCCAGTACACAGAAGAAATGGAAAAAATAAGTCTTGTTATGCCCAGCCTAGAGACTTGAAGTATAGAATTACAGTATATTTACTTCCTGAAGGTCACGCAAAAAGTATGTCTTAGAGCTTTTAATTAAACCTACATCTCTCTCATAAATTTGAGGAAGTGAAATGGTATTATAGTCATTGTATATTAGTTACTCCTATGGGTTGGATCAGACACCCCAGCACTCTGCCAGTCCTGAAAGTTAATGCCATGAAGAGGTAAAAAGTCTAAGTAATAAAGGCATTACTGAACTCTTCCTCAAAAAAGTTCTAGGCAACTTCTGCACCTGAAAATGTGCAGGTTATTCTGAGAATGTCCAGAAAAATACAAATGTTACTGGCGTTCTCTTGTTGGGGCTCTCAGTGCAGGTTGCTTTGTAGGGTTTTTTGTTCGAGTGTTACTGTTGCTTTCCTGGGAAAAGATGTAATGAAATAACTTCATATGTAAATTCCAAAGGCAGTGACATGTCAATATAGCACAGGTTAAAGGCGATACAGGGATGCCTCCAGATGCAGCAGTGAACATTGTGGTTGTGAGAACTTCCCTTGGTACAGCAGCAGGTTTTTCTCGGTGGATATCTAAGCGCAGACACACAGCAGGAGCTGTTGCCATCAGCTTCAAGTTCAGTATAACAGTTCTTCTGTGGTGATTGTTACTTGTGACACAACTCAGCTTGTGGAAATCAAATATGTAGATACAGGAAGAGAGAAATAATCTTTTTCAAAAATCTCTTTAAACCGAAGGTAAGCCTGAATGGAAACTGAAAATAGGGACATGCCTACCCTTTCAGGTATCTGTGCTCTAAAAACCAGGTCTGTGCTCTGGCCTAAACCCAGAGACAAGATTCTTCTCTGTTTCCAGTGATCAAACAGAAATGATATTTTCTGTTCCATCCTAGGAGCATACAGTCTTTGTGGTCTCTATCTCACAGCTAAGACATAAGGCATGCTGCCAGCCTCCTTTCTCCAGTCTATACACCACCTCAGACTATTGTTTTTCCTTTCGCTTACTTGATAGTATCAAACCAAATGAGGAAGGTGCTAATACCAAATGAGCTCATAGACTGCAGAAAATTATGTAAAGACAAGATACTGGTTATGCTGATCAGTGCGGAAGACCTCGACAACGTGAAACACTTTTTAGTTCTTCACAAAGATAAATCTGCAAACATAAAATATATGGCATTCAGTTTCTTGTAATCTGTTCAGGTGTCTGGAAATTTTTAGTTTCTGTTAGTTTTCATTACACAAGCAAGTGAAAAAGTTCTATCATTTGTGAGGTCTTTACTTGCCCTGAACATTTTTTGTTCCTTTTTCCTCGTGCATTTAATTGATTGTGGTGTTTGTCTGCCTCCTAGTGATTTTCTTTATAATTGCAATACTGATGTGTGTGGGTTTGGGGTTTTTTTTTGCATAGGCCGTGCAAAGCAATCGCTTTGTATTGTGATGACTGTAGGCATGTAATTTTTTATTTATTTCTCAGAAACACATAACAGTGATGCCCTTGAGAGACTCATTAATGAACAGATGAGCGTGATCCCATACTTTGTCATAATTTTTTCTTCGTGTAAGTGATGGCTGATGCTATCATACCTTCCTGTTGCTGACTAGGTTTTTAATCTTGTGACTCAGTAAGACATCACACTATCCTAAAAGTGACTTCATCCTGTGTGTGGCTTTTTGCTACTGCAGGCAACAACATTTTCTATTTTAAGTAATGTTGTATTTGAAGCACGGGATGCACAGCTATGAAAAGTAGCTGTTTCACTAAAAAGGGATGAAAATAAAATAGTTAGAACCAGATCCAACTGTAAAAAATCCTGCAATTTAGGAATTCTGAATGAATTACTCTGTTATATGTCTGTTTGTTTAAAGGTTAGGACAGAGTAGTGATATATTTGCAAATCTTTGGTTTGTAGAATAAGAAAATGGGGTAGTTCTGGTTTATAACTTTATTAACATTATATGTTCTGGTTTTATTCTGCAGTGAAGTCTGCAGGACCTAAACAAGACCAGCTCTCTCATGTTAGACATCATTGTAAAAACTCATACTAAAAGCTGATTCTGTTTACATTTTCAGATGATCAGATTAAACAAGGTAAGTGGAAGGTTAGTGAAAGAAAAAAGAGTGTGTTCATGGAATTAATTTCTCAAGGTCATGAAGAAGGTCAGTCATACAAACTGGAATAATGGCCAATCATGCATCCAGTTCTTGATCCATCTTGTCTCACTGACTGGCTTGGACCTGAGGTCTGTAAGAAGCTCAGAAAGTCAGCTAGGAAAAACGCTTGAAAGCACTAAGCGTTGGGGTTATGCTTTAATGTTGCGCTTTGTAGTTTGTTTTTTTTCTTCCAAAGTATTAAGACTTTGGACTTAACACATTAAACTGAAATACTAACAGCCAACTTGAGGATGTTGCCATACCTATCTCACCTGAAACTAATTTTGAATATTGGGTAAATCAAAATACCTTAAAAATAATTTTTAAATTTATGGGTCATGATTTTTACCACTAAGGGAGCTGGCAGCATCTTTATTTCAATAGGAGGCAAAAGATGGACATATTATTTTTCAACACAACATGGTTTCAACTGGAAGAAAATCCAGACTTGCAAGCAGGAAAGGAATGAGGGGACCAGAATGATGGGAAGCAGTGTGCACTGCCTTTAGATGCTGGTGGTTTAAAACAGCCGCTAGTGAATCAAAGTCTACATGAAATGCAGTTCAAACTCCCATAGTTTGAGGTAAGGTAAGGGATTTCACCTTCTGGCTCTGAGCAATTGGTGTTCATGAATGCTTTATATCAGTATCTCTCTATGATAGGAAAAACATAATTACAGATACTGAACGCTTTATTTGGGTAAAAATGTTTTCAGCTACTTTACTCAAAGGCTTTTCTGCTCAAGGACTTTCTGATCTCCACAACACACCTAATTGTCACATGCTTTAAGTGGAATGAATGAATTTTAATAATGAAATTTCCCTTCTTTTTCCACTACGCTTGTGAGAAACCGCATTCAACTTGGTTGCTTTTCTGTACTTAGGGTAAGCTCCTGCTGCAACACTGCTTCTGAAAGCATCCTTTTACATTTACTGTCTATAGAGGTCAGAGCCTGTCTTTTCCACTGTGGAAAATAGTGGTTTGGGGAAAATGGCCTACAGTCACTTTTGTGACAAATATTACAAAGATCACAACTGCAGGAAAATTATTGCTAGGTCTGCTCTACTGGCATCCCTGAGGATATGAATGCACAATGAAGGAAGCACGTTAAACTTTTTAACTCCAGCTTTTGCACTGATCTTGCATACACTTGAAAGTAGCTGTTTGAAGGAATTTGGAATATTAAAAAGAAAAAATCCAGGCAGAGTTAGGGAAATATATGGGTTGCTGCAGTTGGATGCATGTGATAAGTCAAATCAATTTGTGCTAGAGTTATACCATGTTTGTGTCACTTATCACACACACAGCACTTCCATAGGCGGGCAGTAAGAAGAATTCTGTAGATGAAGATCGAGTCTTTTCATTTGGTTGTGGGAAATGTTTTCATTTGACTGTTTTGAGGCTGTTATTTAGGAAATTAGGAGAGACAGAATGAGTCTTGAGAAAATAGCTAGAAAACAGATGGCACTTTAGGGTTCAAAAGAACATTTTCATGTACTTCTGCAATGGTATAACACGAGCATGTTCACATGCAACCCACGCACATTTGCATGGTGAAATCTTAGATTCGCTGAATTCAGTGGCAAAATCTAAATGGATGAAAGCTCTGTGCACGAATACACTCTGTAAATGACTTAATATCCTTAAAGGAATGTAAATTAGGAGAATCTTTATAGTCTGGGTAAAATGAATTCCTTTTGTACTTAGAGAGGTTTCTGTTTTAAATTGGTGAACTATTTATAAGCGGAACTCATATTTTTATTTCTCATTAGATCTCTAAGTCATTCTGAGTGGTATCTCACTGCTCCAATATACAATTTCAGTGGTATTCCTCGAGGGGTAAAAACTTACTTAACTTTAGAAAGTGAGACAGAATTGTCCCCTTAGCTATTTGTTTTTAAGAGAGATTTTCCAAGGCTCAAAATGCTAATAGAAACATTAACTACCTACAATTAAGAAAATTGTTTTTTTTTTAATTCAAAGGTAAGAGTAAAGCCTTTTTCTTCTTTTTAAGCAATCACTCATAGATTTATTTTGGCAGCCTCTTGCTTATGTTTTTGCAATGATTTTTCTGAAAGACAGTCTTCCCTCCCCCCAGTATTTGATCTTAGTACATCTGGTTTTCCATGTCTCCATCCAGAAACAGCATTTGCCAGTTTAGGCTTTCTCTTTCACTTAACCTCATAAACTTTGCCTGATTTGTTTTCTGTATTTAATCTGTTTGCCATATCATCTCTTCTGCTGAGCGTTGCATAAAATATTTCTTATGAGTCAGTGTAGCTAGAAGCAATGAGATGTCTGTTAAATATCCCACATTTCAGTTGATAGGGAATAGCTCTGCTTTGTGGCTGGCCCCCACATAAATGTCTGGAGGGGATGCAGCGAGAAACTGTCACCCTCATTGCCCTCATGGTCAGCCAGGTGCAGGGTCTCACCCAAAGTGCTTGGAATTGCACAATCCCTTTACCTACAAATGCCATTCTGAACATGACTACCACATCTAATTAATTTTCCTTGACAATATTCCTCCCTGTCCAAGAAATAAAAGCCTCCACTTATCAGAAATTCACTTGTCTCTTAATGAATAAACAAGTGTGTTTACTTCTGTCTTTACTGAGTCATTTCTCGCACACAAAGTGCTCGCCTACGCAGGGTGCTTTTTTCAAACAGCAACCGAAGTCTAGTGTTAATTAGACACCAAACCTGTACTATTCCCAAATTCTATAACATTGTGTCAGACAGAAACTAAAAGTAAGGTTTGAGGGAAAGTTTAATCAAGAGTGAGAATCCCAAATGTCCAAACTCTCATGTTATTTATAGCCTGCCATGCTGGATTTACGTGGCTGTGGTTTCACCCTCTAAGCCGATTCCTGGCTTCTTCAGGTGCATGAAAAGTGGCTAAACTCTTGTGCATTAATGTTTTATGCCATTATACCAAGCATATTCACTTCAACTCTTGCCAAGAACAAAAAGAGGGAGAAGGCTGCATTTTTGCAATGTGAAAGGGGAAAAATTCCAGTTTTCTCACTTGATTATATCTCTTGCAGAAGGTGAGACATTATTTCATGGGTTCTAAGTATCTTTAATAGTAGAATGACTGCGGAAATGCTACTCCTCAAGCTGAGACCTCTACACTAATTAACTGATTGCTCCTCAGTGCCTCAGGCTGAATGAGATCTTCCCATTCATTTCACTGTGCAAGTGGACCTTTCTTCTTTCTTATCCCATCCCTATAAAATTCTCAGTTCCCCTGACACCACTTTCCATATGTGTCTTTGTATCTCAGGTCCTGATGTCAGGTATCACAGGCAATTCTCTTGATCGTTGCTCCATAGTTTCAATCTCTACTGTCTCTTCAGATGACTGGGTGTCAGCTAAAAATCATCTCTATGCTAGATCCCATAATTTATGGGATAATGTTGTCAGTCACACTTCCAGTTTGTCCTTTGTGTCTTTAAATTGTCTTTCAATAGTTTCAGTAATTACTGTTAGTTGCCCTGAGATCTCCCTCTCCATCCTTCAATATTCCATGTCTCACATCAGTTCAGGGTTTCAGTGTGCTGCTTGGTTCTTGCTTACTGTTAGACACCTGCTGAAAAGAAACTTACTTTCCCCTGGCTCTTAATTAATTACTGCTGTCTCTAATGTTTCAGTGGGTGTTTCTGAGTCACCCATTTGTTATCATCTCATTCACCCCCCATCCTGGGACACCCTGTTTTCTCCTCTCCCATTCTGTCAGCACCCTGCTGTTACTGTATTTCTGATAAATCCACAATTGCTGATCTTCATTGTTACCAATGTGTGCTGTTAGATTAGATTTACAGGAGCATTGTTTTCAGCAGTTGCTGTTGCCCCTATTGGGAGGCTGTGTGCTGTTCTAGTACGATCTTCTGCTGAAATACCAAATGGAAAAATCATGCCTGCTACCAGTGTAAACATGCCATTTGCCTGTCCTCTGACTGCTTAAATGGAGGTCATGGTCCTAGTTATCCTCTGTTATTTCCCTCAGATTGTGTGAGGCTTTAGTCATCCAGCATCCTATTCATTCTGTTTTCTTAGACACCCTGTGTCTTCATGCTCACAGAGATGTTTCCTGGCTTCTTTCGGACCTTTATAAACTGCTCCCTTTGAGCAGCTGTTTGCCAGGATGTAACTAAGAAGTGATCTCTGCTTTTCCACATATGTACTTCAACTAGGGGGAAGCTCTAGGAGCAATTTATAAACTCTTCCCCCTTGGTATTGGGTTTCTAACCAGACTGCATGCTAGTTTGCTGAACTGTGACTAAACCTAAATGAATTTTTGTTTTCATTTTATATTTAATAACAGAGGAGCAGGATTTAGCTGTATGTAAGGGTGAAAGGCAGACGCTTGAGATACTTGCTAGTACTGTCCCCAGATATTTAAAGGGTTAAACAAGTTTCACTTGCCTTCCTGCTAGGGGGAATTTACAGTCATGTATGAATTGTATGTCACTTAGGCAGTGTTAGAGCAATTTAACTTTCTTCAGGAGGTGACGAGGTAATACAGGTCATACCAACAAGGTATGTTAACATATGAAGCCTTTGTTTTTGAGCTAGAGCAGTCTGATTTCAGTGGAATCACTAGACACTTATTTTTGTACCTCTCTGTCTTCAGCAGGACACAGATGTCTTCAGTTCCCAGTTGCATCATCAGCCCTGTGCTGAAAATGTGACACCTCATAATAGTGTTTCATAAGCACTATAAAGAAAGAGTTTTGACTGATAAGGTAGTTTAATAACTTGGATAAGTATTGGAAAAATAAATTGAAAAGTTGTGAGGTGGAAATCTCAAATGAGGTCCAAAGATCCTCTAACAGGAACTTGCAAATGGAATAAAGAAGGTTTGAAATGAAACTTAGTCCCAAGAGGCAAAGGTGTTCTCATGTCAGGTCAGCTTTACTTACCCTCCTTTTGCTGAAGTTTTTCACAAGAAGGAGTGTGTTTGCAAGTGGAAGCAGTTGCCGAATGAATAGTTAATGGATGGACAATAATGTCAGTCTAGAAAAAGGAGAAATCAGCATGCAAGCAAAATGACTGACTGATCAATTAAGTAAGGATGAGTTGGGTGAAAGCAACTCACTTCATACTCTAAATGAAGAGACCTTTCTGCAGTGTGATTTAGCAAAGTAAAAAAGTTGATGTTGTTATGCATCTTTTCATAGAAATATCTGTGAGATGAAAAGGAGAATGAGAGGGCTGCTTTGTAAGGAGTGGATTTAGTTACCAAAGGACATGGTGGGTACAGTTTTAAAGCCTTTATCCTTGGGGCTTTTTCAGAAAAGAAAAAAAAAATTACTTATTTTAGCAAAAAGGTCAGGTTCAGATTTCAGAAAAACATGACCCAAAAATACATTTTCAAGAATTGGATAAATTCCCATTGACTTCAGTAGGAACTGGATCAGCCACTTAATGAAAATGTTATGTAACTGGTGTCATTCAGTTTATGAAATTTCATTATGTTTCCCCTGAGACCTTTTGGTGTATATGTTAGTTAATCTGCTAGGAGACCAGGAGTTAACATATATACCTCACATGGATCATTTTAATATCAATGTTTAAGTATTTTGAAGCTTGCAAGCATTATGCTGTAAGTATTGTTAGTGAGCCTTCTGGTTTTGTGGCAAAGCAAGAATGTTTCATCATGTTTCAAACACTTCTCCCTGTGCCGCTTGAAGATTGACATTTTCATGTCGATGTGGAACACTCTTAAGAAGTCAACTTCTATTATCACAATAAAAACCCTGTAAGCAAGGTAGGATATGCAAATAATACAGTCAAATAATTTAATACCTGTAATGGCCACGTTTATTACACAGTATTGAAGAACAAAACTTAGATACAACTCTGGCTTCCCTCCGAAGCCAAACTTCCTCAGTCAGACTGGCAAAGGCCTAAACTGGCAGCATCATTTTGAGGAATAAGAGTTCAGGCTAGCCAAGTCTCTAATCTTTTCGCTAACATCATCAAAAAGAAGACATGTTACAATTGGGCAATGGCTCTCGTGTACATGTACAAATGATTATTTAGATGCCTCTTGTATTTGCATACACAAAGTCTGCTGCTTCTTTTGATCCTAAACAAACCTTGAAAAAATGACTCAATGAATTATAGGTGTCCTCTGATCTATATTTAGTGTAGGGCCTGGTCTATATATGCTTTGAAGGCTCTATTGGTGCAAGCCTCTATGGCTGCCTCACCTGGAAAATCTATCAGGCTTCACTGTATCACCAGCCACTGAAAAACATTTCAGCTGGAACTACACTGGTACAATTTTTTGTGTCACCTATTTAAGTCAATACTTCTTTCCGTTCCCCCCACCCTTTATGTCAGTCAACAGACACGGAGAATAAGTGTGGTGGTGTTGCTGAAGTGGTTGGGAACTTTATTAGGCTCTACATGAAAACTGAGCTCCTTGTTCAGTGAGAAATATCACTTGACACAAAGCAATAAAAGTTATTCTGCCCCAAAAATGGAGATTTAGGGATTCTGATGAATGCCTTCATTCTGGGTTTTTTTTTTCCCCACCATTAATATTTACTATAAAATCAAGAATGTTTGCATTTGATTTGTTCTGGGAATATAGACTTTAACCAACGAAGCTTATAAATCTTTTATAAAGTATCATTCCATCCCATTCTCTGTTTATACAACACAGTGTAAGAAATCGTTTCAATAAACTGAGTGGATACCTGTTCATGTATTTGATACAGCCCAAGATATAACGTTAAAACAAAATTCTTTATAATTCAGAAAGTGTGTTAATTATAAAACCAAACTCTAGCACAGCTAGAAATATTGTGACAAGCAATTAGCGTAAGCTCTTGACATCTTTTTTTCAAGCTGAGCTTTTTTATAATGCTTTTTCCAGCTAAGTGAGATTCATTTAGTGTGATTTACTACATATAAATCCCTGAAAATGAGAAGGAGATGTTAATCCAGCGAGCTGTCTATTTTCTATGTCATTATCATGGTGTCTGCAGAGAGGGGAAGTGCAGGCTCCTTTATTGGGGTTTTAGAACGACAACACAGAAACTCAGCGGAGGTCCCTAAACACATCCATATGTAATGACTGGAGTGATACAAGTTGCATCATTTGGAACTTTTAAAGCTACTACACATAATCCAAAACAGTTTTGAATAATCCTATATCAAGAGCAGGGCTAGGCAAAATGTGACTTAATGAGGGATGCCAGGGGAAAATGAGGAGTGCATTTCTCCTGTTTCTCAGGTGGGGAAAGTGGTTTTTTTCCCCTTAATACAATCAGATCATAGGACAATTCAGGTTGGAAGGGACTAATATATTGTTGCCTGCCAAAATACACATTAATGTCCTGTAAGTAGATTACTTCAGTGTGGATGAATAATTAATATCTGGAACTGGCTTCATAATTTGCACTTTTTCAGATTTGCAGAGTTGAGGTTTAATTTGAATTCCTTAGATGTGCACTTAGGCGCATAAGTGAGTTCTTAAAAGTCTAAAATAAGCTTTATGTTTTATTAGACTCAAACTTTTCTCTAAGAAGACAACACACACAAATTCAATGAAAAAAGGAGAATGAAAGCCAAGAAAAAGAATAGTTGGAGGGAAGTTTACTAGCTTTCCAGCTGGAAGCTAATTTTCTTCCATATCCTCTTGGGAATTGCTCTCACAATCCCTTGTGTCCATAAGGATGAACTCTATGTATGTAGCAGCAGTGATGCCTGGTATAAAATGTATGCTACAGTGGCTGTAAACTTCTTAAAATAGGAATGCATCTAAATCTAACCTGACTGGTGTTTAAGTCTGATGGTACTGCAGGATTTTGCTATAAATTTTACACTGAACACTAGAGATGAAGTTGCATAATCTCTGCTAACAAGGTACTTTTAACATCTGTAATTGTGGCTTGCAGCAATTAATCAGGAGGCTATTACACATTCTTGATGGTGTTTTCAGGTCACTGAATTCTTAGGGAAGTAGAAAAACTCCACATAGCAACAGTTACCTATAAGTTTCTGAAAATTCACTTCCCCATTTGAATGTATTTAGAAGACTTGGTGTAAATGCCTCCGCCTACTACTGCATTTACTGCACGGACATGTACTGGAAATGAGTAAACTGTCCATATGATAACATTGATGATTATGGAAATATGAGGTTGCTAAACATGACTACTAAGTACCGCTAATCCACGATCCACAGGGCAGCACTGCAGCTCTTTGTCTTTTGTCCAAGGACCTTGCACTTGCTCATGTCAGGGCTCCTCAAAACCTCCATGGAGCAAGTAGGAATCCTAACTCCAGTCTGCTGCTGGCTTGCCCCATCAGAGGCCAGCCGCTCTCAGCACGTGTTGCACATCTGTGTAGTTTCCCTCAATTTCTTTTTTTATCAAACCCATTTTCAGACCAATTGTTAAACCTTTATCAGACCAATGGTCAGGGCCCATTCAGCTGTCCTCATTGTCATCTTCTTGGCCAGCCCCCAGTCATCACCTGTTGGAATGGACTGTTAGCATTACCTGTTAACATGAGCTTTTCTATGTTCTGGGATGTTAGGGATGTTTAACTGATACCGTTGGAGCTTCTGTGAAGGCAAACAGCTAGACAGGCTTCTGTGCACATTGTCAGTCTTTCACGGAGTCTTTCTCAGGGCCTCACCGGCCGAGACCTGGCTCCACATTAAATGATAGATGTGGGAATTTTCAGTGGCCACCTTCAAGAGGACCTAGGTAACTGCTAAGCATTGGAATTGCTGGGGATTTTGAGGACTAATTTTGCTGGCTTTAGAGCTTTACCATTAAAAGTTTTCGCTGTGAGAAGGAACAAAATTTTGACACTTGATGACATGAGCCTTATTCTCTGAGGCAACAGTGTCTCAAGTCCCCAAATAATACTTTTTCCTCTTCCATATAGATATGCACACCAAATTCCAAGAAGATTTCACCTTCTGTCAGTCACACACAGAGCCACAGGCTGCAAGATCTCTCCTAACATCAGTTCTTCAGGTCACAACTAGGAAGATGCTGAGAGAGACCACAGTCTCTCGTATGGAAGAGATGTCCTACTCCATGAAAATGTCCACATGAGCTATGCCCTGTGGAGTAATTTGCCATTACTTGACAATACCATATTCTAGATACAGGCCCAGAGACTCTCTGGGGAAGGCTGACAGCCCAGATCTGGGTCCCTTTCCTGGTCCAAGTTTCGTACCCGGCTCTCACTTTTTTTTTTGGCCAAGAATGGTTAGTGAACAATGCTGAGATTTAAGGAAGCCTTTTTTTTTGCATAGACAGGCAGGTGGATCATCAACATAAATGGTACAGACAAGCTGGAGCAAAATGATTCCTAAATAGCATCACCTGGGGTTGCAGCAAAATCATAAAGTAGAGGTGCCATGTCGGAGGGTACTGTGTGTCTACTCACCTTGGGCCTGGAAGCCTGCAGTGACGGCGGCGAGGCCTTCCAGCTTGCTGTGGGTAGTGGTATGACACAGTGATGTGTCTTAATGACACTGGGATTTCCTTAGCGTTGGCCTGAGATGTCTCTGGGGTCAGTGTGAAAATACATTGATTTAGAAGACCATTTCGTGATGTAGTTCTGAACACCTCTCAAAGAAGTTCCCCTAGATGCTAAGATATGAGAAACAAGGGTTGTATCTACTGATGAGAATGAGTCTAAGTGGCTCATATTCAATAAAAATTAATTGAAATGTATTTGGTTGTTCTCTTTCCCATTCTCATTCCCGTTTCACTTTTGGAGCGCTAAGTTTTCTTTGCACAGCCACTGGTGTGATGCACTGCGTTATTTTGCCAAACACCTTTGGATTTTATAGTCAATATTCTCTCAGTATGTAGCCTACATTGTTTCTGAAGTTGGCCTAAAATCACACCAGCTCCAGGCTATGATTTGCTTTAGGTTGCTGCGTTTGGCTTCCAGAGCCCAGCCCACGTTCCTTTCGAGTCAGTAGGATTCTTTCCGTTGGCTTTTGCAGTACTTGGATCAGATCCGTAGTGTGTAATTCCTCCTCCCGCTTCCCCTCCCCTCCCTGAAATATTCTTTAAGGAAGTTATAATCTGAAAAGTAACAATATTGGCCCAGATTTTCAGTTCCTATAAAACAGAATAGAGTTTTTTCAAGTCAGTAAAACCATGCTCATTTACATGAACTTAATATCTTTCATACAGCCTAATACCTCTTTAATAAGCCATGAAGCTCTTTAAACTTATTTATGTGAAAACCAGAACCGTTTAGACTATATTTCACTTTGATGTCAAAGTCCTATGCAATGACAGCTTAGTTCACCTGACTTTTATTGACTATTTTTCATGTTATCTCTTGATACCGCCTTAATGCATCCCAAAACAATCTACAATTTCTCCCTCTGCGATGCTATTTTCTAGTCATCTGGTTTCTCATGCTTGCTTCACCATAGATTCAACTTAAAACACAGATTCTAGAGAGAACAGCTTTAGTGACAGTCCTGCTTCAGACACAACTGAAATCATGAAGATTTATGGCAATCGTAAACATACATTGGATTTTATTTTACAGAAAGGGTTTTCTCCATTTCAAGTGGCTGGATGGCGGTGTGAAAATACCTGTATGCCATGAATTTACCTACACTGAAAACTGACTAATAAACTTTATTATTGCAGAATCCAGCTTTTTCTTTTTCAGAGATCTCATGCAATGGAAAAGCTGAATTGGGTGGATCATAAAATCTGAAAAGTTTCATCTTCAGCTAAAGTATGTTGGGGAGGAAACTGCTTTTTCAGTTAGAAAGTAGAGCAAGTGATTTTATTCTTTTTTTTGTTTGTTTTCTTGGTGAAAAATCCTTTATACTTCCGTGAACCTGGAGCAATTCTAAAGCTAGCAGAATTATTCTGGGTTTGTGCTGGTGTTACTAACATCAAAATATGGCTGTCGGAGCGAAATGGGGCTTTTGTGGCACAGTGCAGCATGAGCAAAGACTATATTTAGGTGTAGGAAAACCCAGTCTCTATAGCAAGCAAGAATTCAATGAATTTTATAATAGTATAATAATACAAAGAGAAAGAAAAAAGAGGGGAAAGACAGAAGATGTACATTTAACCTGAGCATCAGGAAATAACATACAAGCAGAAGGTTTTATTTGTCTGCACAGTAGTCCCGAAGGGAAATGGAACCAAATATATTTTTTGCTAACTTTCCATTCCTAACTCTTAATCAAAAGTCCAGATACTAACTGCTCTTGGAACGTGAACCCCCCTGCGACAATATGTGGAAGCTGAAATTCAGCAGCAGTTAACTCCTTCCCACAGCAGCATCACATCTTGTAGTGGATCAAAGTTGGGCTTAAAATGCTTTTATGTGAAAAGTTTTTGGGGCACTTCTCAAATGCTTTTTTAGGCACTCAAAAAGGAGCAAGTTGCTAAATAAAATTCTGTAGAGACTGTTGTCTCAAGGCCATGTCACCATTTGAACTGCAGTTTTCAAACTTGATGTAAAAACCATTTGCTGCTTTCATGATATATTGTCCAGCCTAAAGACACGATTCATCTCATACCGCTGAAGGCTGATCATGCCATTCAGTTCAAAATGAAGTCTTGAAACTAAAACACAAAGCTGGAGAGGAAAAAGTGGGACTGGCGAAGATGTGAGTCTGATTCTGCTTTCACACCCATGTGAATCTAGAGAAAATCCTCACTTGTGTATAGCTATTGCAGAGGCTAACGCTCCTACATCCCAAAGCAACAGCACGGACAGTCTCAGTAGCTGAGATGTTAAACTAAGAGTACTTGAGTGTGCTCTCATTGGGATGGATCAGAAGTAACTTTGTTTTTCAGTATCTGTAAAACTGAATTGACTTCCCAGTGTTTCACATAAAAACCAAAATGCAGAAACAAGAACTCCCTTGCATTGTTTTAAATGAAAACTTTCAAACAAGATTTCATCTGCAGCAACTTATGCAAATGAAGAGTTGATTCTTTATCAACTTACTCTGATTTTCACACTTCAGAAAGTTGTACAGCTTTCCATACTTTCTTCACTCCAGGTGAATCTCTCTCCTCGTGTAACAGAAGTCAGACAACATATTTTTAGGCTGAGGTGGGGTGTTTGTTGGTTGGGGTTTTTTTTAAGAGTTAGATTTTTGCCTTTTATTATCTGTGATTTTGTTTGATTGAGAATTTTTCTTGTTTTGTTGTCTATGCTATGTGTAATAATCTGAATTGTGCTGTGTGACAAAAGGCTTATGTGCCACATAAGTCTCAACTGCAAATACTGCCAGTCCTCGAGGGAGTTTTGGACGTGTAGAAGAGGCCATAGACATGTCACAGCCATAAATCCAAATGTCATTACCCAGACTACGCTAAACATCTTCTAGAGTGCCTTTTACAGGGCTAATTTTTAATTTCTGGCACTACAGCTAAATCATGTTTAGCATTTCATGAGATGTACTAATCAAAGCATTTTTCAATGCATGATTTATGATGTGGCTACTATAGAATATGCTGCTTTATGATACCGCACTGGTATTTACTTGACTGTTCTGCGTGGAGAACCAGAGGAGAGAAATTAGTGAAATTGCCAACTGAACTCACAGGTGCAGACACGGGAGAAGTTACACTGGTACTTGGTGAAAAAATTTATTTGAGTTTAGGCAGAAAATGGGTGTGGATCTGGAGGATATACATTAGAGATAGGTACCTAATTTGGCAGTTAGACACCCCTCTCAACCTGAAATTCCTTTGTAGGTCAAGCCCTAGTGTTGCTAGGATAAAGGCAGTAAGCGTAAGCAGTACGGAGCTGTCCCGCTAGTAAGAGCTTGGGGACTTTTCTTGTATTTTCTTTCACAATTCAGCATAAATTCAGGTATCTCCAAGCAGTTCCAGATACATTATTTCTGATGTCCCTCATTAGACTAATTACAACATTAGGCTATTTTAGGTAGAATGTATGTCAGCAATACCAAATTGTTAAACTAAATGGTACTTCAGTTTCTTAAATAACTCTTTTGATATTTGGGGAGATAGATTGTTTTGGTTGTTTGCCCTTTACTACTCCTTTTACACAGATCCCTATCCTATAAAGAAAAGCCAGTTTCAAGACATATAAAATGGTGTCTTTACTAAGATATTTTCAAAATATTAATCTGAAAAACAACCATGTTCTCTAACATGTTTATGCTAAACACATGAAGAACAGGATCACTTGGTGCTAAATGACTAGAAAAACTCGTAGCATTGTTTACGTAAAATATGAAAATCTTTACTTTTAAATGCTATCTCATGTTCTGACAGTTTTTAAATTTACTTACTAAATTCAAATAAAAACCATTCTACTATTTCTTTTCCTTTCCTTTTATTACAAAGCAGACTACTAACATATGTCTGTGACATTATGTCACAGTATTAATTTTAAGTAAAGGAAGCACAGCTTCTTCCCATAGAAAAAATGTGATTTCCCAGTGAACGGTTCCCTCTCAAGAGTTTTTGGCTTTTTTTCCTGTATATGTAATTTCAGATGCTGCACAACAAACACGTGATGGTTCGTGTTGGAGGAGGATGGGAGACTTTTGCAGGTTACTTACTGAAGCATGACCCCTGCCGAATGCTGCAGATCTCCCGAGTGGATGGGAAAACTTCTCCAGTCCAGAGCAAGTCTCCGACCCTCAGGGACATGAATCCAGACAATTATCTGGTTGTTTCTGCCCATTACAAAACCAAGAAGGAGATTAAGTGAAATAAGCTTCTCATGTGATTGGGACTCTACATATGTAGGTCCAAATTTTTTTCTTAAGTGTAGTAAATTTAGTTTATGCTTTAAAAGGACTTTGGAAAATTTAAGACAGACTGGAAATGGCAGCCCATTTTGAAGATCTTTGAATTGTAGAACTATTTATTTCTAGTACTGTATCTTTTATAGCAAATTACCCTTGATAGACTAATTACTACAATCTGATAAGAAATAGACATATATTTTTAGCCAAATTATTACTCTTTAATATGTGAATGTATACTTTAGAGTTACATAAAGGAGTGGATCCTGTTAATGGAAGAAAATACACAATACAATATATTTGTATGAAAAATCTTATTACATTGAATCCTTGACTGTTAGGCTAGTTGAAAAATATATATGCAGGTGGAAAATGAATATTTGTGGAAATTATTTGGTAATGCCTCTTGAAATGAAATAAAAAGTGACTATTTTTATGGGTTGCATGATTTTCTTAACCAGTAGGATATAAAGACTTTGCATGCCAAACGACTTCCCAAAGTGATTACTTTAAAAAAAAAAAAAGCCCAAGAACCCCCCCCCACACCTTCTACTCTTTAGAGCTAAAGACAATGCTAAGTGTTACATTATACGTAGACCCTTCCTGTTTTTTACAAAGCTGCCCAATATAGAAGCGTGGGGAAGTTGAGAGGTTGCCCCTTCCTCTGTCAGACAATAGAGATGGTCAGTTGTACTAGTGGGGTGATGTACCCACGAAGGGAAGTAGTGGAAGACGCACAGCCTTTGACCCAAGGAGGAGCTTCAGGAGCTGCTAGTCCCTCCTGAGCCACAAAACAGGACACTGTTCTTGAAGCTGAGCTTTTCCTTCCCCTTATTTTTAATTGGTTGGTCATGCCAAATGTGAAATATTCATTACCCTGTCAGTAGAATGATTCACGTTCTTGTAAATCATTCACACACCTCTAAATTAGCTAAAGGCATATGGGGCTTAGTTCATTATTTTGGCTACTTTTCTATGTTTATATTTGGTAATTTATGTGCCTTGTAACATCCTAGAAAAATCATTTTATAGGATTATTTCACTGACTGTATAAATTTGAGCAGAACTCAGTTGTTTCATTACAAATGAAATAAAATTTTTAAAAATACTCATACATTTTGAAAGTCTTATTTATTATTTGTGATCTGTGTTCCTGGACTTTGCCGCTACTGACTGGATGCCTACAATACACAGTACTGCTTGCTAACCTAATCATGAGCTACGCGGTGAACGGGGCAAGCATTCACTTACTACAGATACCACAAATACACAGATTTTTTTTGAAAATTAGTTTTCCTTTGCAGGGAAAGAAAAAAATTGAAAGCATGTTTGAAATAATTTTTTAAGTACCAACTGGTGTTTTTCTGTATTTTTTGAATTTTAATTTTAAAACATATCCTTATGATCTGCTCCTGTGGTCTTTAAAATTAACAGCAAAATATCTGCTGGCGAGACCTTCTTCTTTCATGTTCTGTGCCTTATTAAAATCAGCACGTTGTATCTCACTTCTGTGGAACCATTCTACCTCACCGCCTAAAAATATCTGCTAAATACAAACAGTTCCAAATTGCTTGATGCACCATACTAAGTAGCAGTACCTAATTCCAAACATGTTTTTAGAAAGCAAAATTGCAGCCTTTTATTCTTATTTTGAGGCATTTTCCAGGAAGATTAAACATATACTCAAGCAGTAAATCCTTTGAAAAGCCATAGGAAGACCCAGTTCTCGTAGAAGCGACATATGTAGCCCTTACGGGAGCAGCGAACAGACCATAAGCAACATTACTTAAAAAAAATGCAGCACAGCTGAAAAAAACATCATCTTAATATACACACTGAGAGGTCTGTTTTCAAATGAATGGAGAAGAAAAAAAAACCACTTGTGAAAGTGTCAGATGTTTATTTTGAAATAATGGTTACTTTTTAAAACGTAAATAGTTGTATTTCCATCATCCAAGATTAAGTTTGCATTACCATGATGTTTTTTCTTTAAAATATTTGCAGGTGTTTACATTAATAAATAAGAGCAGATAATTATAAAAAAAGTATTTTTAGGTTTATCTTAATATTAAACGTCAACAAATCCTGGTAAATCCAAACCAAGATTTTAAATTAAACATGAACTTCTTTATGTGCTTGGACTATAGCTATCAAAATAATCCTTTTTGATTCAGGGTACTCAAGCATCTTAAAAAAAAAAAAAAAAATCACATTAAAACACTTCCTGACTTAAAACTTCAGCGTATCCAGTTCCGGAATGGGAGACCTATAAAGGACTTTTTGAAGTACTGCCACTACCACCTAATCTGTGTAAAAGGCTTGCAGGTGGGACTTACTGCATTTCATGCACCTGGTGTGGGTGTGGATAGCAGAGGAGGAAATTAAAGCATCAATAAAGCAAACAAAAAAAATGCAGTAAGCTAATTAGTTCTGGAGGAAGGGGTTGGGAGCATCTCCTTCAGAAGGTAAGTGTTGCTGGTCTGATAAATGGTATTTTCTTAGTGTACTAAATCCTATTGTAAGGTAGGAGTTGGAGAGGTTGTTAGGAGCCTAAAGCTCAATTTACAAAGCTAAAGCTGAGCAGCAAAATATTGCTCAAAGAGGTATGGCCCTTGTTGCAGTGATGGGGGCAGAACAGACTTCGTGTAGAAAGTACGTGGGGAGAAAAAAACCCATTGTCTGACCAGCTACCTATAGTAGAGGATGCTTGAAGCTTCTGTGCCAAAATCTGTGGTATTACGGTAGCTAGTATAGAGTTCTAGAAGGCTGAAGTGAATGATGGAGTGCCAACAGGGAAGATCTGCAGCTCTTCTCCTGTCAGCCCCAAGCGAGGAAGGGTTTGCTGAGACTGTGGAATAGTTTCCTGTTAAAAGGGCAGGAGATGGTGCCATGCTGAACTAGCCATGGAAGATGACTGTAAGGAAGAGTGCCATGTAGTGATTGTAGCTTACTCTATTGCTGTATAACTCAGCTGAATGTGAGTGTTGAGGAGGCTGAAAGTCCTAAAAAGTTGAACCGTTATGAGCTGCAACGAAGCCTCTTCTGGAAGACCTCGTTGGGTCATAGAACAAACCCTGTGGGAGCTCCTGCTGGCTGTGAATAAGTAACTGTGCTAAAACTCAAGATGGCTAAACTATGTAAAATTACTTTTAAAAACTATTATTATTATTGTATAATGTCAAATAAGCATCACCATCCTGGAAGCAATCCAGAATTAGGTTGGAAATGTAACTGTAACATCTGTTATTGCTCATTACAAGGAGGTACCTTCTGTCACCTTACTGTTCATATATTACCTGGAGTTTTTCTTCCAAGGAGGATTATTTACACAACTGATTGAGGATAGGGTGTTTTTTTTGTCTTTATTATAGTGATAATTGCTCCTTCCTTTGCATTACCACCTTTTTTCTAGCAGCAATTTAGAGATGATACATAGAATCTATGGAAACTAGTTCAAGGGCTGTTGGTAGGGATGAGTGAAATAGGGAGGTGTCAATATATGTGTGTAGGGAAGTATAACAAGTTTCTTATAACTTAAGACCCACCACTGAATTCATTATATGTGTTCATTTTAGTTCAGGGAGATGAGCTGTTTGCCACACCACGGTGTTACAGATGCTTACAAGGGTTTGGTTCTTTTTGGGCTTTTTGTACTGTCTCGTTGGCTGACTGATATGCAGTACCTGACAGGGAAGTGCTTTTTCGTTGCTTTGTGTCTCCTCCTTTCTTAGCTTGTGGTATGTTGGGAATCTAAAGTAAGGTGAGACAGGTGGGATCACAAAAATGTTTATGGGGCTGGAAAGTTTTTTTCATCCCAGTCCCAACTGCTGGCACTGTGTGTGCCTGATGAGCTGTGTCCCAATGATGTAGTCTGTCACCATGCCAAATCCACGTGCCGAAGTCATCTGTTTTCCTAAGGGCCCGCAGCAGTGCCACCTACCCTTGTGGAGACGCAGCTTCTGTGTCCTCCCAAACCTCAGGGAGTGCTGCCCCAAACGCTCTCTCCCTGGCATCATCTGTGTATTTTAACAACAGGCAGTAGCAGATGGTTTCACTTTCTGTTACTGCAACAAAGAAGATGCCATTGCAGTCACTGAGAGTCAGCCCTTTCACTTTAGCTTAGGAGCATTCGTCTTTGACTGCCCGGAGTTTTTCAAGTGATCTGCAAGAGACTGAAAATGCTTTCACAAGGTGGGAGAAAAAAGAAATAGTGGTACTGCTGTAAAGCAAACAATGTCAGCTGCCTAGATAACCTACATGGATGGATGTATTTTAATAGCATCTAAGGTGAAGTAAACATCTAGGATTGGGGGAAATAAGCACAAAATCCCTATTGTGTTTCACATTTACTTAGTGCAGTGCTAAGTGGTAAGAAAGAGAGAGAAGGCATCTCTTTCTACAAGTATGGAGCAGCTCTAATATGAGTAGCTCTCAGCCTTACCATTTAATGGTACACTCCAGGTAGCTATCGGTTGTATACTACTGAACCGCACTACTTTCTGCATCAACAAGAAGTGTTTTTATTTACCCAAACAATTTTCCAGATTCAGTTCAGACTGGCCATCTGAACAGTTAGATGAGTATGGTAAAGAAACCTCTTTAAAAAGAGCTTTATCAGTCAGTGATCTGTAACACAGAACTACGCGGACCCAACTCCCCTGACGTGTTTCTTAGCTGTAAGAATAAATCTGACATTCAGAACAAGAGCTCTTAAGAAGCACGGACATATCTAGTTTTTACTCAAACGATGGAGAGAAGAGAAATGGTATTTTCTTTATGGTAATTCTGAATTCCAAGAATTACCTCTTAAATACAACGTTCACTCAATCTGAGGCAATTCAGACCTCTACTCCCACCTTCTAGAAAAGCTGCCAGGCAGCCAGCCACAAGCAAGCTGTCTGTCTTCGCAGAACTCAGAGCTGGCTGACGAGCAGTGGGGGTGTTCAGGCAGGGTGGTCATCTTTTACTCAAGTGCAATGCACCTTTACTGCTGACAGTGCTGGGAGCAGAACAGAACAGGCTTGCCCTGGGCTGCCTAGCAAGGATGGGCAGCACAGCAGTGTGACTGCTTCACACTGGAAACTCCAAGTTTGACAGCATCGAACCATCAAGGGGTGACCCAGGAACTGTGATTTGTTTCACTAGGTTACTTCAATGGTTCTAAATGAAAGTCTTTGTGATATTAGTCCAAGCACAGACTCCTGTTTGGTCAGTGTGCTAGCTCTTTCATAGAGCAGGGGCTTGGATGAAAAGAGACTGATGGTTATTTCCTCCTCTTATGGTTTTGGGGCAGCAGTATGTCAGAGAGTGAAAAGATGAATCCATTAAGTTTGAAATATCCCAAGTGACCAACCAAGTGTCAGGTGCCACTTACATATCTTTGTAGGACACCCACTGTTGACAGATGTTGGATTGAAATTCACATTTCAAACTGATGTTTAGTATATTTTATTATAATTCAATGCATTTTCATTAGATGTAAAAAAATTTCACCATGGCCAACTAATACAGTGAAGCGAGCAACTGCCAGCAATCAAAGGAAACTAAAGGTATTCATCTGCCAAGGGCAGAGCTTTGTAGCCCAAACACCATTATATTAATATCAAAGTCTCCCTTCTCAACTCCATTCTGAAGGCTAAGCCAGGAAACGCATTGTGTCAGGACTGCACTCCTAAGACAGCATGAGACACTGCTGGGGAAGGTAAAGGAAGTATTCAGTTCAAGGAAAAAAAGAAGCCTTTATAGCCTGAACTAGGTCAGAAATAGGGACAGTAAGATACTGAGGCCAAGTATAATGCTCTCTGGGGAAAGTAAGAGCTAGATTCTTAGCGTTCATCATGGTGCAACAAACTTCCTCATCTACCAAAGCAGCGGCTCGAGGCCCTGGTTTGAAAGTCTAGTTGTAACGTCACAGTTTAGGTAGCTCTTTCACATTGGGAAAAGGGATTACACATTGCTGAACATGGAAGAAAAGTGACAGAGCTTTGGGCACTTGGCAAACATTACTGCACTGTAGCAAACCCACTTAAATAGTACAGAAACTTTGGGAAATGAATCACCCAAGAGATGACATAGTAGGCCTTTGTTTTTCAATCTCGAGAAGTGCAGCATTGCCCTCTTGTGGTAATAAAGGAGAACAATTAATAACTATTTTTAATTTAATGTTTAACTTCCGGTATTCATTATAAATAATTACAGACTCAAAAGAAATCCACATCTGAAAATGAAGAAAACAATTATAAGAATCATAATAAAAGAGCTTTGTTGCTATAAGTATACAGGGTTTATAAAGGTATCTATTTTTTTAACTAGTGTCACAAAAAGCTTTCATCTGTAAGGACCCACCATGATTCTGGTTTCTTTTATGAAAAAGGCACTAAATCCCTAAGCAGTTCAACAGTCATTAGGAAATTGAAGAGAAATGCTGTCACCCACATACTCAAATATATATATTTAAGAACAACTTTCTACATAAGGACTTAAAGAGAAGCGTCAAAAACAACACATGGGCACCCGAGCTGTGCCCAAGCCAGTTGTACGCAGACATACACACATCAACTGAGCAGACAGCACACGCATACTGACTGACTACAGGTAAGGAGGCCACTTCCACGTGAGAAAACCCATCTCACTCCCTTAACAGGGAAGCAATAAAACATGCACATAAACAAAACAAAATTGGCCAAAACTTAGTGTTCATAGTTAGTTCTTAAGTTTCTTAGTGTATGTTTTCACACCTGTCCTCCCACGATGGCAAAGTACTGCTGACTCTTCATATGCAAACAGCAAAAGCCACATGATGAGTAAATGCCACTCTGCTGCAGAAACCAGCAAGCTACTGGCAGTAAACATGAATCATCTTCTCTTCAGAAGTCATACTTCTTTAGCCAACCTGCCACTAAAGACAAAAACAGCAAAACACACCACAGGTTTGTATGAAGATAAGGGAAAAGAAAAAAACAACCCAAACACCACAAGGCTGTCTAAAGACAATAACTCCCTATTCTAACACATTTTACATCCAGCAAGTGAGCAGCTTACACAAACTCCTGCTCCCTGAGTCATAAACAGCAATGAGGGAAAGAGATGAAGGCTTATGAAGCCTGTGTTTTGATAACCAGATGCATCTATTGCCTTGGAGAGATTCTAGTTCTTCATTAAATCTCTGCCTGGGCTTCTGAGACAAAGTTTACGTTAGAGAAGTAGTAGTAGTAAAGTTCATCAGTATGTATGCCAACACTGTATTGGTTTTTTTTTTTTGGTAAAGAGACACACCCATGAAACCCAAAGCCATTACCCTACTTAGTTCAAACACTTCCTATAAACTCTGAGGGAAGAAAGACAATCTCAACTAGTACTGAAAAGGGACACTGAGTACAGGTCAACTCAGTGAGGAGGTCCCCAGTGCCAAGAGTACTGTAAAACTGAAGTTATTTGGATGCATCACAGGTGCAGAAACTGGGGAGAAAGAAGGCGGGGGGGGGGGGAACTCTCTACCATCCTTGTTGTCTTTGTATCCCAGAAATGATGTCTCTTTAAGAACACTGCGTGATAATGACATGTGCTTCCATTTCTATTCCACTTCCCTTCCTCTTGTTTTTTCCTCAAGTTATTTAATCTTGTAGATGACAACAAAACAGAATTTTCTCAGTGAATATAAGGACAGTTGCACCATGTTGTTTCTTTTTTAAACTTACTCTCAGTCCTCCTTCTCCTCCAGAACCTGAAGCTGCCATTCTTTTTTCCATTTCTTCCTGTTTCTTTTTCTTTTGCTCTACAGAATAAGCGTTCTTAATACCTCGAGAGGAAGCCTAGGAGAAAACACATTTGGGTAAGACCAGTTAGCTATTTCTCGGGATAGAAACCAAACTGCAAGTCTTGACAACACCATTTTGTGAACTCTGGTTTGCAGGAAAAGACTAAAACATTAAGGAATGCTACTATTACATAAAACCAGACCTTTCAGGATACTTCATACCGTGAGCTCTTGGTCCCATAGGTATGTGAGGGTGTTCTTGTTTCATATTGTTATTACATCCAGGTGAACATATTTAATGCAATTAGGGGTACCTGCTTTGCATCCTAAGATGCAGAACCAGAACCTCCCTTCCCAAAAGTCCCATAAATTTTTAGTCTGTGTTTTTTCCAGTGTCAGGACCTATTCTTGCTCTCACAAACAGAATTAACTGGGACGAGATGATTCAGGCAGATGTAACTTCTAAGAACTTTAGCTGTTTCATCATCCATTCACTTCTTCAATCTCCTTTTACCAACAGGCTACCTAGAGATAGGATACAGATGATGGAAATCATCATGACAGCTTCTATTCTAGCACTCAATAAGCGGACTGAGAACGTCACAAGCTCTGCATAGCTACTCTAGAAATCGATGGGAACTTTTCATGCAGGGAAGCAAAAAGGTCATGTTAGTAGCGCTAGCCTAGGCTGTAAGAAATCCAACTTTGAGATTGTGGTCTGTGAGAAATAACCTGGTGATAGTCTACCCTTCCAAACTCATAGGATGTGTGGATAAGCAATAGTACACAGATGAGAAACCTGTTGTCAACTGCCTGCTTCTTATCCCCACGGTGATGGTTTAATGAGGACTTTGCCTAGATGTCAGGAATACCACAACTACAGACAGTTAACACTGTAAACCTAGAAAGAAAATGTTTTAAAAACTGATACTTCACTAAGTTTAAAGTTATGCTACTACAGCATAAGCTGTGCAAAAGATGTTAAAATCTATCAAGGGAAAACAGCAATGCTCTCACCTGAAATTCAAGGCCCTGATGAGAAGCACAATTCTCAATGGGCTAGTAAGGCAAATCTTACCAACAAGTACTAACTTACTTAGACGCCGTGATTTCTGGCTTTTAGGCGACTGGCCTTCCAAGTGAGTTAGGTACCCACACTATCTCTACAGCACCCCAAAAAGAACAACACCTCCCTCGACTTCAGGTTGAATAATGAGCAGTTAAGAAGCATGTACAGGAAAACACGAAGCAGAGAAGGACATCTGATCTGCTCCCTTGTCCCTCACGACAGGGAAACTGAATTAGGCTACATGCAAGACATCTCCATTACCCAACATTCAGAGGCTAAAATGCCCTCAAAAAAAAGTCCTGAAAAACCCTACTAGATGTTTTATCTGTCTGTTAAGAAACAAAAAGTAAGAGTGATACGTCCATTTTTCTTTAGCAGCTTAACAGCTACCACAGATCTTCAGTCATCCATAGCCCAAGTTGCTTCATTTCTCCTTCCTCCTGGGACACCTTTTCAGCAATTTAAGAGCTACATGAGCACGTTCCCCTTTCACATGCTTCTCAAAAGTATATTTCCTACAGTTATGCTTAAAAAACCCTTAGTAATTTAAGATTACACGTGGATTTCTTTTAGTAGGTAACTACTGACACAAAATCAAGAGTTTTTCAAGAAGGACTCTGAAGCATCACTCAGCTGTTGCTCCAATTATTCACCAAGCTCCCTTAAAACCAGTTCAACATGGTCCTCATCAATAACGGGCAATTTTTAATTAATATGTAATGCCACTAACACTCATACTAACAACATGTTCCTCTCTCTCCATAGTTCAGCTGTGGTCTCCAAGAAACACTTTTTATTAGACAGTACAGATTCTGCATGGTATGTTATAAACCTTTTTTGAGAAGTACAGAAACGAAGATATAGGCTGGATAGTTCTACGTTCTGCTAGAACATTTGCATCCTACCTCTTCTCACTTTAAGGATATTCAAGTAGTTAAAGCATAGCAAACTTAAAAAGACAGAAGAATAAGTTAATGCTACTTCTTTGTTGGAATTTGAGCTGAGAAATGTGCTGAATTGTTATGTGCCCATAACCTGGATTTGTAAGTGCGGTATCGCTTAAAACAGCCACCACAACAATTGCTTGACAACTCTGGTTTGAAATATTTCTCAATCTCTTGTTTTCAAGTCTTATAATAGGGGGAAAAAAAATATGTTGAACTTGTTCTTCAATTCTTAGTTTTGCAGTAGTTCGAAAACAACCTACTCCCTTCCAAACAAGCTCAGTTATCTTGCAATGGTCTTTGAGCACCTACCTAGCTGTGAAACTCTACTGTAAATATATATAAAAAATGGTATAAAGGTAAAAACATTAATAATACTATGAAAATATTGAATGATAATTCCCACAATCCGGTATCATATCTGGAGTTCCCACAGAAGCCCTAGCTATTTTCCCCATAAACCAGTCACTAAAATATATTTTGAATAAATGGCATTTTATCAGATGTTACCTCCATCTGCCTCTTCTCAGCAGCCTCTGCTAGCTGTCTTCTTTTTATTTCCTAAATAAAAAGTGAAAGACAATTAAATTCAATACAGTCTGTACATTCTTTTGAAAGTCCTAATTTTTAAATACAACTCAAATCTGTAATGCAAACTGCCACAAAATGCCAACCTTAAGTCAATTAGCATCATCTTTCCCTCCAGTGCCAGTCTGCAAGAACAAAGTGGTTTTAGTGACTCATATGCTAGAAGAGCAGCTGCTGACGTATCTGTGTTCAAACCCCACCAGAAATCTGTATTCAGCTGCCTGCATTACACCTTCACTCCAGAAAATTCAGACCAGAATGAGAAGGCACACAGTGTGTGAAATGTCCTTTTGGAGTCTGGAAAGGAGAAAGCTCGCTCTTCCAGGCTGGATGTGCTCCTTTTCCTCTCACCAACAAATTCCTCAGCCAAGAGGTACAAAAGCATGGAGATGGGTTCCTACCTGTGTAGGAGATACGTCATCTCATGGAGGTTAGTCAGAAGTTAGGGCATCACTGTGCGCTAGACAGAAAAGCAGTTTTTCCCGTTTCTGGTTAAAATGAGGGTCATCTTGGCCTCGACTATGGCACGAACCCCTTCAGGTGAAACCCCCGGCCTCCACACAAGTGCCCACGAGTGAGCCGTGGGACAGGACAGAGGGGGGCTGCGGGGTGCCGGGTGAGAGCTGCCCCGGGCGGCCTTGGCGCCGGCAGCTCCCCGCTCCCGAGGTCGGGGGGCGAAGGGGGAGTTTCCCCTGCACAGCCGCTGCCTCAGGCACCCTCCCGGGGCACTGCGGCAGCGATGAGGCCTTTCACCGAGGGCCCCGGCGGCGCACGGAGGCCCCGGCTCTGCGGCCCGGCCTCCATTTTAAGGAAGGCGGCCCGTTCCCCCCCCTCCCCGCCACAGGGAGGGCCGGGGCTCCCCGCGCTGTCCCCCGTCCCGGTGCCGCTGGGCGTCACAGCCCGCTTGCTTACAAACAAGCGGGCGGCAGGAGGGAGGGAGACCGCCCCCGGCCCGGGGCCCGCCGCGGCCCCGCACTCACCGGGTCGGGCGTCTCCACCACGTCCTTAACGGCGCCCCCCATGCAGGGCAGGCACAGCCCCATGGCGTGCCCCACCGCCCGCAGGGCCGCGACCGCTGCGGAAGCGGCAGTACGGGAGGAGGCGGCGGCGGCGGCCCCGCCCGCGGCCCCCGCCAGGCGCCGCGCTCCGGCAGGGCCCGCCCCGTCATAGGGCCGGGAGCGGCGGCCCGATGTGCGGCCGGGGGCGGGGCAGGGGCTGGGGCCGGCGGCCCGCGAAGGAGGAGGCTGTGGCGGGCCCGCGCTAGTTCTCCCCCGGGAATTAAACTAAATTAAATTCATCCTGTTAGGGCAAAAGGGACAATAGTCTAATTAATTCCCAGCTCGCTCCGGGAGTCAGAGCCAGCTGGCAGTACGCTTCCACGGCAGGAGCCACTCCCTTCCCCGGTGCGGTGCCGCCATCGGCTGGCGCCGAGCGGGCTGGCGGGGCGAGCGCGCGCCGGTTCGGCCGGCGGTGGCGGGAGGGCACCGGCGCGGCTGCGCTGCGTGCGGGAGCGGGGCCCGCGCCGCGGGTGTCACCCCCCTGTGTGAAGCTCTAACGCGGTGCCGGTGTCTCAGAGGTTCTTCTGAAAGCTCGTGCTGAGTCGCCTGTTGCCTAAACCCGTAAGTGCTCTCGCACGGTGCCGGCTGGCAGCCATCTCCTCAGGAAGTGCCGAAGCATCTGCGTGCGCTGCAGTTACAGAACCGTAGAGTCGTTTTGGTTGGAAAGGACCTTTAAGATCATCGAGGCCAACTGTTAACCTAACACTGCCAAGTCCACCACTAAACCCTGTCCCTAAGCGCCACGTCTACTCATCTTTTAAACCCCTCGAAGGATGGTGACTCCACCACTTCCCTGGGCAGCCTGTTCCAGTGCTTGACAATCCTTTCTGTGAAGAAATTTTTCCTGATATCCAATCTAAACCTCCCCTGGTGCAACTTGAGGCCGTTTCTTCTTGTCATATCACTTGGTACTTGGGAGAATAGACTAACACCCACCTCTCCACAACCTCCTTTCAGGTAGCTGTAGACAGTGACAAGGTCTCCCCTCAGCCTCCTTTTCCCCAGGCTATAAACACCCCCAGTTCCCTCAGCTGCTCCTCACAAGACTTGTGCTCTAGACCCTTCACCACCTTCATTGCCCTTCTTTGGACTCACTCCAGCACCTCAATCTCTGTCTTGTAGTGAGGGGCCCAAAACTGAACGCAGTACTCGAGGTGCAAAGGCGTGTGATGAGAACTGCAGGGCTGGGTGGGCATGGCATGGACCTGTGCAGCCCGTTCCTTCTACCTGTCTCATCCAGCAGCTTTTGACCTTTTTGATTTGCGTGTATAGCCAAGGAAAACATTATTCACGTTTCTTTTCTTATCATTGGTGTTCATCCTGAGATGTATGTGGTTTTTTTTCCTTTTTAATATTTGTAAATGCTCATTTGAATGTCATTTAGAAGTCTCCTGGTTTTAGACGGATTAATGCCATATTTGCATTCAGTTTTTGTCCTCTTTGAAATGGTTTGTTGTGGCTTACTGTCAGGAACTGCCATGCAAGAATTTCTTTCCTTGCTGGCCTTCGTTGGAAAACTCGGTATCAGTAAACAGGGGAAACCAGAAGTCTTTTCCTCTTTGCTGGCTCTTCCGCTATTTCTCTTTCTCTTTCTTAAAATTTTGCTGCCTTCTCTTCTAGTTATTTATAGTAGACTCCAGCATTACCCTATTCAACAACATTTCCTGAATTTGAGTGTTCATGTATATATCCATCCCCTAGGATTGTGTGAAGAGTGTAATATGTATTCTTCATAAACAATGCAACATCTACCCAGCTTGTTTCCTGCCTCTGTGATTTTGAACAAGGTATATATTTTTGTACCAATATTCTTGTCCTGTGATTTATTCCATGAGCCCATGATGTCATACATTATTGTAAAGTACTAATTTAAATTCTTGTGGCTGTTCCCTGCAGCTATAATTAGCCATCAGAGAGGGTTATTGTGTTGATGAACTAAGTACTTTACATGAGTCACAACATGGTCCTGGACTTTCTGAACTGGACATCAAAAGTCTTATTGTCATCATGGGAGACTGATGAGGCTCATGGAAGGGGGAGCAGAAGGAGACTCACCTGCTGCCCGTCTCTCGCTAGCGAAGCTGAGATTGTCTGCAGGAGCACACAAAAGCTTTAGCAGAGCAGCTGGGCTGCGTTGTGTTCTCCTAGGAGCTGCAGCAGAAGTGCTGCAGCTTTCCTGCTGCATGGTGTAGTGTGTTATGATTTGACTTTCTGCTTTGTAATGAAAGTATTTATTATGTTTTTTATTTTTAAAGTATCAAAATGCTGTTGTTTTATGTTTACATGGATTAAGTGCTTAGTATTTGTCAAGCTTCAGGTTAGAATTGAGAGGTTCTCAGCTGGTTTCCGGTCCCCTGTTCGATCCATCAGATGATAATCCGTGAGTGTGGCTAAACTACACTTTGCTGCATCTAAAAGATTTAGAGGAAGATTGAAGCACGCTTGGACAGAGCTCTCCATAGAGAAAGAGAGCACAGCTTTCTGTCAGTATGAGTTGGTAAGACACATAACTGAAAAGGTGAGTGGTTCAAGCAAAACTTCAGTTCTTTTGAAGTGCCTGCATAAGGTAGTCAGAAAATTGCTTGTTGAGAAGTAGCAGGAAATATGGCAACAACTTCTAACAAAGGGCTTATCAGGAAGGGTTTTCAAGGCTGGTGCTTTTACTGCTGAAGTTTTAGGGATAACCTTTCAGTAAAGTCTCTTAGATTGAGGTCCTTTAATAACTGGTTCTTCTTGAGACTTTGCAGAATGAGCTTAAAGAATTTCTGAGGATGTATAGTTTGAAATTAATTCAACAGGATCTTTGTGTGTTCAGATACACTGATGACCAGTGATAGCTTGAAAATTACATACAAATTCAGATTTTTGGGGTAATTGGGGCTCTGTATGAGAGAGGAGTTAGCCTTGCTGTATTCCAAGAGCCAGGTGAGGATTGATAGCACTCTGACCTGTAGCACTGGGGCAGCTGATTCCCTGGGGCGACTGTGTGATGTGTGATAGCACTAGTAAAGCACAGACCTGTCCTGTGGTTTTGGGCTGAATTCATCTGCGTTGTCTCGGGAAGCATATCTGAAAATGTGCAGTGCCAGTTACCCATCTTTCTTTTTTTAAGGGAGAGTCTCCTAATCCTTACCACTCAATCTCTGTTTTTCTTTCTCCTGGAAACTTACTCCCCGTGTTGGGTGTGAACAGTGCAGAGCATCCCTCTGTTTTTTGGGGTGAAGATCATCTTCATCAACACAACAGCGATCACTTGACAGGGCAAAGAGTGCTCTTCTCCATTACAGGCTGCGACGCTCTTTAATTGTGCGCTGAGTGTTTCTTGATGCTGTAAGATCAGAAATATTAATGCCTGGTAGCTCAAAAGTGACAGATCATAGGGTTTGTTTGTTTGTTTTAGTGTTTTGGGGGCATTTTTGTCCACTTCCCCCACCCTGCAAAATAATATTGTAGTGGAATAACACATTAGTTATGTAATCAACTTAAAAAAAATAATTACTACTGACATTAGTAGTAGTAGCAGCACATTGCTTTTAAAGGGGGCTGCTAGGCTGACTGATTTGAATTTTTTTATTTGTGTGATGGATTGTGTGTAGTGAGTTTTGAATATCTGATTTAACAAGAAATACATATTGAAAATGTCAGTGACTTTTCTGCAGGTTTTTGGCAGCTCATTAGAAGATCTGGCAATTTGTTATCGGTTCATTTGTAACGGTTTAGTTATGGTGGTGTTTGTGCAAGAACAGTATTGAATAGTGTCTTAATCTGACTTTTTTCAATGTTGATTAGTCTCCAAGTCTTGTATCTTCTTGAAAGCCAGCAGGTGGTACTATTGACACAAAAATTTCCTGTATTTCCCAAATCTATAACTACACCTTCGATCTATTGTTTTGTTTTGATATTACAGGCAGTGTGGCTTTGAATAGGAATGAAGATGCTACTACCTGCAAGATTTCTCAAAGTGTCAGAAAGCTTTTCAGAATAACTGACAAGGACTGCAGGGGTAGGGGGAAGGCAGTTTTTACCCTGCACTATTGTGTGTCAGGTTAATGCAGGTACAAGGGAAATTGCTTTAAGAACCCTGGCCAAGTGACTCACAGGTTGATGACTTTCACTTCCAGGGTGAAAATTAGTCTTTACATATACTGTCTGCCCCATAAATGTCTTTTTCAATACCTCTGCCTTCTGAAACACTTCGTATCGTTACACAAAAAAGAGAATCTATTGAGTACAAGGTCTAAAGGGGCACATCAATCGTTGTGTTGGCCTTTGAACGTGGGAACTTATTGATAATGGAGGATTCATATTATCGCTATTGCATGTAAACGTAGAGAGAGAATCCATTTCTGACTGATAGCTTAGAAAGTTATCATGCTCATTTAATTATTTAAAAAGAAAAGTAAAACTCATTAGTGATTAAATTATAGCTGGGATTTAACTTGGGACTGTTCAGTTACTTATCATACCTCTCTTCCAGCTAATAAAAATACTCATTTGAATTTTAAACTTTAGGAATCTTTCTTGAAAAAAAGGCAAGGGACTGTAAGAGTGGCTGCGACTCAATCGTAACTGTGGTTTGGGAATCGGCAGTACTTGCTTTGCCAAAGGCAGCTTTTAAAGAAAGGAATGTAGCCCTTTCCAGGAAAGGCATAAAACAGCTTAGTGCCAGGCTCTCTACTGGAAAGTAATTGCAGCATCTGTGGACGTTTATATAAGTCTTTGTGACTGTGATACGTTACACTCTAGTCGTTAACCATCAGCTTAAGTATCAATAGGAAAGGACTGAAGCTAATCAATACAAAGGCTGTCACTGATTTCTGTGAGAGCAGGCACAGCCCTGGCGGGCGGTGATGTGCAGAGGGTGGTGGTCGGGTTTGGTTAGCAAGCCTCCAGGTCTGATGCTCTCCTCAGCAGCTCTACTGAGTCGGTCCCACTTAGGCTATTTCTTCTCTGGCTGTATTGTTGCATGCCACCCTCCTCAGAGTAGTAAATTAAAGGAGAAAATCAATTTCTGGTTGTAGAAGAGTTCTTGTCTCTGTGTAGATGCCACCTGCAATACAGGAGAACGTGCTTATGGAGGCTGTTACAGAGCAGCAACTTGGGCTGGAAGGGAGCGTTTCCATCTCTGTCCTGTCCTCTTCAGGGCCATTCAAGTGCTCCATAATATGTATAATCCCACCAATAAGTGGTTAACCGCAAGAAACGGGCAGCCTCTGCTCCGCCTTAGGCACACTGAATATAATGAAGTTGGCAATGGTGGTGGGTTTAGATCCTCAGCAGCTTTGTTCTGGCTCCTTCCTTCTCAGGGGGTTCAAGTACAGCCACGTGTGTAAAGCCTTCCGTCCAAAGGGCACTTACTGGACCAACAGGCTCTGAGTACTGGTGTAAGCAGTTAATAAACACTGTGACTCTGATGGTTTTTATTCATAACATTTTATTTACATATGGGGAGGTTGATTCCCACCACAGAGATCGTGGAATCTTAAGACATAAGTTCATTCTCACCTCAGTGCCTTCTTAGTAGTTGCATCAGAGTTCATGGTAGAAAAAGATAAGGATCTGTTCTTACTGTTGCTAGATCAGGGTCTTAATTGTAATAATTGATTGTGGGCCAAGAGAGAAGAGACTTCCATAGGATGAGCACAGTTTAGTGGTATCGTATTTTGTGTCTTTTTATAGGTCTGTATCTGACTGGTGGCCGGTCACTAGCGGTGTTCCGAAGGGCTCAGTTCTGGGGCCGGTGCTGTTCAATATCTTTATAGACGATCTAGATGTAGTGACTGAGTGCACCCTCAGCAAATTTGCAGATGACACCAAGCTGGGTGGGAGTGTCGATCTGCTGGAGGGTAGGAAGGCCCTACAGAGGGATCTGGACAGGTTAGATAGATGGGCCGAGACCAACGGCATGAGGTTCAACAAGAACAAGTGCCGGGTCTTACACTTCAGCCACAACAACCCCATGCAGCGCTACAGGCTGGGGGAAGAGTGGTTAGAAAGTGGCCCGGTGGAAAGAGACCTGGGGGTGCTGATCGACAGCCGGCTAAACATGAGCCAGCAGTGTGCCCAGGTGGCCAAGAAGGCCAATGGCATCCTGGCCTCTATTAGGAATAGTGTAGCCAGCCGGTCTAGGGAAGTGATCGTCCCTCTGTACTCGGCACTGGTGAGGCCGCATCTTGAGTGCTGTGTTCAGTTCTGGGCCCCGCACTTCAAGAAAGATGTTGAGGTGTTGGAGTGAGTCCAGAGGAGGGCGACCAAGCTGGTGAAGGGTCTGGAGGGTCTGACCTACGAGGAACGGCTGAGGGAGCTGGGGTTGTTTAGCCTGGAGAAGAGGAGGCTCAGAGGTGACCTTATTGCAGTCTACAACTACCTGAAGGGAGGTTGTAGTGAAGTGGGAGTTGGCCTCTTCTCCCAGGCAACTAGCGATAGGACAAGAAGACACAGCCTCAAGCTTTGCCAGGGGAGGTTCAGGTTGGACATTAGGAAGAATTTCTTTTCAGAAAGGGTTATTAGACATTGGAAGGGGCTGCCCAGGGAGGTGGTGGAGTCACCATCTCTGGAAGTATTTAAGAAAAGACTGGACATGGCACTTAGTGCCATGGTCTAATTGCCATGGTGGTGTCAGGGCAACGGTTGGACTCGATGATCCCAGAGGTCTCTTCCAACCTGGTTGATTCTGTGATTCAAGAGTTGCATCTGATAAGAACTTTAGATTTGTACCTGTCTGGAAACATATGACATGAAAATATCTAGACAGTGTCTGATTTTGGACAATTTAGAAAACTTAGCTGTTAAATCACTAACTTAAAGCATATTTTACGTATGCACATAGAAGATTAGCAGGAGTGAAATAATAATGATCTTTAATTTTTCCTCTACTTAGGTGTATATAATTCTGCACAAAATGTAGGGAAGGACATGGGATCTTTAAGGAGCAGTTAGATAAAAATACACAATTAATACTTCATAACAGAGTAAATGTACTAGTTCTCCACATCATTGAAAGTTTGTAAATTTTTTTAAAGAAAGTAGCACGGCTGGGTTTTCTTTCTTTATTCATTTATTATTCTAACCAGAGGTGAGTGAAGATGGTGTAGTGCTTAATTGTAGATTATGGACACAGATGTTCAGTGTTTGCTTCGTGACTTCTTACAAATTTCTTTTTATATTTTATCTTAGGGATTACTGTGAGTGTCAGGCTGTAATCCAAGCTCTGTATGATCTCTGAGAGTACAGCTTTTGTTGAGGTCCGTGAAAGCTGAGCTTTTTTTAAGCTATGGCTTAACATACTTCAGAAGCTTTCAGCTAATCGTGGTAGTTTTCCTTCATTAGCAGTGAATCCCTTTCCATTAGTTTCCTATCTTTCCTCATGGATTGTCATGATCTGCTCCGCAGAAGCAAGACAGCTTTTCACATTTAAGGATGTTGCTAGTTGATGACTCAAAACTTGTGTACTGCATACAAGCCTTCTGTCTATACGTTTTCCTTCTGTGCAAAAAGCCATACACAGGAAGCACTGAAATTTCTGGGAAAATTCAGTGTACGACCCAATAACATCACATCCTTGAATGAAATCTGTAAAAGCACGTGGAAATCCTGCTCGACCGTCTGACCAGCATATGATAAACTCTGAATCCTGGTGAAGCTCCTTCCGACTTCTTTTCTAGCTAAATCAATGCTTTTAGCTACTGTGCTGAGCATGTTCATAGATGCATTTATCAGTCCAGAATGCCTCAATGAGACAGTAATTAGGGACTGCCAAAAGAACATCTGTTTAGTCACCACTTCTAAGGATAAGTCTGCATCATGAAATAGCTTGTGCTTGAGTACAAGGGCAATTAAAACCAAGAAGGAATATTTCACTGCTTTTTAAGGTCAATTTACACTCTGCTTGCCTTTGTACCGCTACACACTTTGAAAAATCACTGTGCAATAGACTCATTTACAAGACATACAGCAATGCGTATGCTTTCTCCCTCTAGCATGTTAACAGAGATAAGGTTTGAGTTATTGGGCATAAAATAACTTCTAAACCAAGTAAAATGCAGACCATTTTCCCACAATTGGATAAGGATGGGAGCAGATGATTCTGGGCCTTTGTACGTTCTACTTGGTTTCTGCAGGCACCTGATACTCTCTAGCTCTGCCTGGGGCACCAGTTTTGTGTCTTGGGTACCAAGTGGAATTAAGCTCTTGCACGTCTGGCTTCTGCATGTCTAATAACCCTCACCAGTTTGACCGAAGGGGTTCACAGTCTGTTCCATGCCATAGTGTCCGTCTTCCCAGAGACTGGTGCAGCTTTAACGTACCCTATTAAAAGATTATATTCTTTCTGGAATTTTGTCCTGCTCAAAATCAGCTTGATACAGCTGCTCGAACGCTTTCCTGTTCTGGTCTTTTGCTGGTTGACCACTCACTAACGTGGGTCATATTGTAGAGTTTCCTCTTCAGACTTGAGAAATGCTTAGGCCCTTGAAAAGAGTGTGGCATATAAAGAGTGAGGCTGTGAGAGCAGGGACATCCTACAGAGTCTTCTACAAGGCTAGGGTATTTTCATACATAAGTTCACTTGTACTATTTGTGAGTGTGTTTTGTTGGTTTTTGGGGTTTTTTTTAACACCTCTTGCATCTGCTCAGTGAGGAACACTTGGATTCACTTTACACATTTTAAAACAGTATTGCGGGGCTGGGGGGAACCTGAAGGGGCCTGAAGGACACAGATATGCATTTCTTTTTTCTTTTTTTTTTTTTTTTCCTCATCCTGGAAATGTGACTTAAAAATTAAGCCTGTACCTTAGGAAAAAAATACACGCTTCCTGTGCCAAAACAAAGCTTCAAAAATTGATGCTTGCAGTCAGCAGGTGCTGGAGGGTCTGACAGCATACGTGGCTGAAATCTATGTGTTTTTCTTTTTCTCTTTTTGTGTAGAATATCGGACTAGACCTTAAGGATAAAACTTTTAGTCAAATGTAAATTATTCTGTCACCAAAACCCATGGGTGTATGTTCTGGCATATATTTGCAATGTTGCTGTTTCATGGTCTCTTCAGTCATCCGGCAACCTGTCTGTGTCATTCCAGGAACATAGCAGTATTTCTTTGCCTTAATTGTCTCCTTGAAATAAGAGAAGAACATACCTGAACTTTACCTAGACAGGTGGACTATGTCTAGCGATAAATTGAGTAATGATTTTAGGACTCATTTACAGTGTAATGCCACATCATAGCCTAATAAATAGAACTTGGAAAGCTAAAGGTAAAAATCAAGCATACAACATTATAATGGAGTTCTAGGAACCTCAAATAATTAAACTTGTCAGAGCTATATGGAAAACCAAGAACATCTATCACACCCTTAGAATAAACGTATATAATTCTAGTATGCTGCTTAACAATAAATGAACTATGGCATTTCTTTATTATTCCATTTGAAATAGTGTGTTTGATAGGAAATAATATATGTAAACCTTATAAAATTATAGAAACATCTGCTTTCCAATGTGACTGACTATATTTAGTGAAGGCTGTAGGAATAATTGAACAGAAGAATCATCATGCAGGCCATATAGGTTGCATCCCGATAACCATAGTGAAATTCAGGAGATAGTGAAGACAGGGTAAACTCCCAGAATTTGGCCTGTGTATCGTGTTGCCAACAAATCCTGTTGCACTAAGTTGTCCTTGTTCACTGGTGTTTCCAGAAATGGTTGCCAGAGTTTTTGGGACACATCACTTTCTGAGACTGTTAATGTTCTAATGCTGTACTAGGAGAGAACGGCAATGGGAAGAGGATTTCATGTTCCCAGCCCTTTACTGTCCTCTGATATATGTTCATGGCAAATCAAGTGTGTTCTTATTAATTACCAGCTAAAGAGCAAACAAGCAGGCCATGAGCCAAATGAGCCTTTCCAGGGAAACCCTTTTTCAACTGTAGTGGCAGTCCGTGCACGTGTGTGTTTATAAAAACACACAAATGCTTAATGGGCACGAAAGAGAAAAGTTTGCTTGGAGGATAATGCAGGGGTTTTTCATTGCTATAGAAACACTCTGAGAATTTGCTTTGGCTAGAAAGTTTGCAGGTTTGAAACAGGCTGGTTGGAGCACTGTTAATTTGCTTGGGAAAGGACACCTTGCAGCTGTTGGTGAGCTGAACAAGCAGGCCGCTGCTTGAAGTCCTGACCGCAGAAGAGGCGTGGGTATGCCTTGTCAGAAGAAGCCAACACCATAGTGTTTAATAACCTTATTCCTTCGTCCTGTGACATTTTAGCATTTATACTCCCACCTGTTTCGTGTCTCACCAGCATTTCAACTTTCATGTTCTTTTCTCTTAGCTGCTGCTTATAATTTTCCAACCGCTTTTGTCAGTGGTGATCTTGCAAAACCCTCTCTCCATATACTGACCCTGCAGAAGAGTACTGTCTCAGTTCTGCATTTCTACATGTGCTTATTATAGACAGAAGTGTTCGTGTCACTCTGTTAAAGTTTCCTGACACTTAGCATGACAAGATTTGGGTTTCAGCTTTTTCTAATGCTGCCAAACGTGAGCTGCTTGGACTGAAATTCTTCACATGGCAGTTTGCCTCAGGCTGCCTTTCTTTGAGGAGCTTCAGCAAAATGTTTAGCTACTATAGGTCATATTTGGGAAGCACCAAGTGGGTTGCTTAATGCAAACAACTGTCCTGAGACTCTTGTGTGCCAAAGTTCTTTAGCAAAGGTCTTACCCTGGTGTCAGGGGTGTGACATGCGCTGCTGCAGGGATAAGATGCCTGCCCTTGGCAGCTCGAGGTGTTGGTAAACATCGGGAACCTGTGGGAGTTTTGATGACTGGTGGAGAAAAAGCTGTGCAGGTGGAAGTGGAAGAGTAAGTGGGAAACATAACTGCTTCATGCTGGCTCTCATTTCAGTATTCTTGACTGTATCTTCAGAAGCAGTGCTCACTATTTTTAGCTGGCTGCAGCAATTAAAAAGAAATGCTGTCTCTTCTGTGAACTGGAAATCAAATCTGAATCTCGTTAGTATAATGTTTCCATGGCAACATTTTGCCTGTTTATTCTATATAGTTGAATGCAGAATTTGGGTTCAGAGAAACTTTATGTTCGGTGCAAGTAACAAGTTACCATTTTAAAAATTGAATTAAAACAATTATGCCCAGCTGCTTTAGACTGATATGTACTTTTTCGTGTGATATCGGTCCTAACGTTGAATGTGAGTCACTTCCAATTGATAGGTGACTATAAATAAATGGGAGTTACAAATTTCCCTTTAAGCCTGCCCAGTTATCAGTCAGACTTTCTTTTTGAGCAACTTTTCAGACTACGAAAGAGAAGGTTCTTCAAGCACTACAGATTATGCATACTCTGCTACAAGCCATGGTAACAGCATCTGTAGAAAAACATGCCTCGTAGAACTAGCAACCTTCTCCTCCTTATCCTTAAGGACTCAAGGAATCTCAGTGAAATCCAGGCCGCAAATTAATCATGCGTATATGTTTTGCATGATTGCAAGTTTGCAGTTTATCCCAATATATTTTCAAACCATGTATAAACCAGAGTTGCACAAAGTGTGAATCTGAAGTGCAACTGAAATGGTTGGCTGCATTATCAAACTCTCATCTGATATTACAGGAGCCAGTGAACTGCAGCAGTATTGGATACAGATGGGCACTGTCAGAACAATCAAGCACTAATATGGCACTGTGGAAATTGTTAATGCTACAGGTCTTGCTGTTACTGCAATGACTTGCTGAAAACAGACAAAATAACAAAGAAAGGACAATAATAAGCACATCATCGTAGATTAATTCTATACCTCTTTTTAACCGACTGTTGCAATACATCTGTACTACTGGCTTACTGAGGTACAATTTCAATACTGCTATTATGCTTCCTATTTATCTCAGGTTTTAGTTATTAACTTGTCAATGACTAATTTCAGCTGCTATTTAATATATGTATTAACAGAAAAAAATGCCACTGGATGGCCAGGGTGAGAGGTGTAACTAACAGCTGTATTTAAGGAATTTATAAAACCAGAGACTGATGTCGCAGGTATGAAGTGAACTCACAAGATGGTAGTTGTGCATCAGATTGGTGAGAAGTATGCCCCGGTGTCTTCCAAGGCAGTGTATTGATATGCTATATAAATTAAAAATGATCTTCCACAACATTTTCAACCTGGTGCCTTTTAAAAAAAGTATTCTAAATTAGGTTTGGAATATATTTAGATTTGGTACTTGAAATGGAAATGTACAAATTTTGTAAGGGAATCTATACATCCTACCATCTCTGCCTTTCTTTCTGCATGTATATATATATATATATATATATATATATATATATATACACATATACACCTGCCCACATGCACTCATGTGATTGTCGAGTGTGAGGTTGTGACAAGTGCTGTCACAGCAGCTCATCTTCTTTATTGAGCGCAAATTAAAGCAAGCCAAGAGAGATGCTGGTGAGCGCACTCCAGAAAGCCAAGTCATGAAGTGGAAAAACACCAGTGGAAATTATGTTTCAACCATGAAAATATAAACTGGTATATAAGAAATGGAAGAGGAACAATACTGTACCATTAGATATCTGATTATCTGTGACAGAAGTTAGTGGCAAGCAAATAATCAGCGTATCATTGAAACACAAGTGTTTCTAGTCTCAGGAATTACATCTAGATATTTGAAGAAGGGCTTGTATCTCTGCTCTTAACATGTAATTCTAAAAGCCAGCAGCTGGTTGTTTGGGCAAAAGAAGAGTTTGTAACGATCGAGATCCCAGAACTCTGTTTATTGTTCCACAAAATAATCTGTCCTGGGGACTCATGATATAAGACCTACCATTAGGTATGGACAGTAGCACAGATCACATGTTATTAAAGTGACCACTAAGGTAAACTTATGTATTTTCTTATTTATTAGTAATATGTACCTGGTGGCTTTTTTTTTCTGTGCTCTTAAGCTCCCTGTGGTCTATTTAAGCACTATAACTGCCAGAAACATGTTTAGAACCTGAAGAATGTGCTTTTCTGGCTTAAAACTGAGCAGATTAAAAAGTGATTCCTTTTAATGGGGAAGATCTTGTCGTGGGGTCCAAGTGATTTGACATGAAATGAGAAAATTCGCGAAGCCCCAGTGAACTTTGGGAACTGTCAAATCTGGTATTTCATTGGGGTGGGGGGGACTTTGCAATAGCCTCTGTGTTTACATTGCTGTTGCGCATGAGTTAGCCCAATCTTCTTCCACCTACTCATGCCATTTGGTCTTTCTTGATGTCATTAAATTTATTTGCTTTTGGTGAAGAAATTCTCTTTAATTGAGGTTTTAGTGTGTTCACATACTCCCTAATTCCACCAGAGTTTTCTTTTATAATGAAAGAAAAGTGGGTCACAAGTTAAAGCAACTTTGACTGCTGTTCTAATGAAATCCTGCAGCATACGCTCTTGAGCACATCTTTCGTATCTTTTAACTAAAGTCCTGTAAGTAAAAATGCCTTTTGAGTAGTTCATGTAGCAGTGTTTAAAAGCCTATACCTGCCTGATAAATTGTGTTTTCTTCTGTCAGCCACCTAAAATCTTCAGATATAAAGGTACATGCTTTTTAGAGGCATTGATTCAGTAGTATTGAACAATAATTCTGGTTGATAATGATTGATTTTTATAATGTTAAAGCTTCCAAGGTCAGTGTTTTGCTTTCTGCTATTCAGAAAGTTTCGTTATACCTTTCTGTACATGTGCATTCTCAGGGTAGAAGTTGCTGATAAATTACCCTGAAATTTAATATTTGCAGAGTACCATCTTCTTAGGTTACCTCCTACTTAATGTAAAGTAACTTGTGTTTATACATCTTGGAATCATGGTATATTTAACTTATGACTAGGGCTCCTGAAATACAATGGGCAAGAAGCTATGTAAAGTACTGCTACGTTACATAAAATATCAGGACCATAAGAACAGGAGCTCTTACTCTAAATGGAGAATTAGAAATGATGAAAAGAAGAATTAACTTTCCCTGTCTTTATAATTATATTTCTTATTCCTATTATTCCTGCAGGAATAACATCTTGTATCCACTGATGTCACGGTAACATTTACAATAAGATCCATTCATGATAAAACCAGTAAGACGTAAATATTCATACTCATTCATGTAAGTTAATTTTACAGGGAAATTCCTAATCATAAAACCACTTAATCTAATACACCAATTTCAGGTGTCTATTAACTGCACATTTTGCAGAAATGGTACAACATTTCATCAGAATGGAACCAAGGTCTTTCCCTGAGAAGTGCATCTGCAAAGAGAAACTCTCCCTTCTGTGCTGTAGAAAATTGCGTGTTTCTGGCATCTAGGGAACTGAGAGGCTTGATGACAGTAACATGTTCTTATTCTTCAAGCCTGTGCTTCCATGAGCTTTGGTAATCTCCTTTTATCTCCCCATTAATACATACGGACATAGAAGACACAATACTGCTTCTTAGTGACCCTGAGTAGATTGAGGCTCTGTTATACAATGTTGTTTATATGCATAGTGGTTACTGAGACAATATTACACCGCCAAGGTTGAGAACAAGTCCCAGGAAGCACACATACAACTTCATGGCCGGAGAACTCAAGGTACCAAGTGTTTCACCAGACTCAGCAGGAGGTTCCTGGTGAAGGAAGGGGAAGCTCCTGAGGACCACCAGCCTAGCACCTACACCTCAGGACTGACTGCTTAAAACAACTACCAGTTCCTGCATGGACTAGCTTCTCCCACAGCCTTGTTCAGGTCTCAGTAGGTATATTGGTAAGATAGGTATCCCCTCCATATGACACACATATTAATGGCTTGCAACTGAGAGGGTGAGAAAAAAGCTCATATATATATGCCTTTATAATATATATGCATATATATATGTACATATATATGACATATATTTTAGAAAGAAGATAATTAAGAGGTTGGAAGTTTTAACTGGAATGGAAATAAGTGGTATTGTTCTTCAGAAATATTATTTATTGTCTTGAGATTTTTCCAGAATGAAGTATAAGTGCTTTATTATGGCTGTGCATCATGCAGTTTTACATGATAATCCATCTAAGATATTTGGGGCTTTACTTTTGTTTTTAGAGCTCCTGTTATTTTTCTTCTTGCTTAAAATGTAAATAGAAAGCAAACCTCATTTATCAAATCTGTTAATCTCTGGATTAACAGGAGTTGTTAAAATGATTTGCAAAACTTGTTTTGAGAGCTAATAAATTTCACCTCTTTCCCCATACTTGATTGAATAGTGATTTTTAGGATTAAAGCATGGTTTAAATTCTCTTCAATGTAGAAGCCATAATTTTGGAGACTTTCTATGAATAGTAGTAGAAGCAGTGCTGTGTTTCTATTTACTTGTAAATGAACACAGTTTATGGAATACTTTTATTGTGTATTCACTATTCCAGAAGAAGAAATTGAACTTTAAGTCATTTCAAGATATAGGACGTTCTAGAGTTTGTGTGAATGAAAAGGTGTGGGTCTGAGTTGAACTTCATGTCTAATGCTGTAGGTCTAATTAAACTAGCTGTGTAACTTACAAATGAGTGAAAAAATCTCAGAGGAGTTGTGTTTTCATTTTAGGCTAGCCCCATCCTTTTTAAAGTAGGTCAGAAAATGGTTTTATTAATTCATGGGATTAAACAAATTTAAAGGCTATTTTTTGTTCTGAAATTAATTCCATTATGGAGAGTCCTATGGCATTTAACAGGAATGAAACCAATATGGGTTTCTACATAAATTACATTAGAAATGTGCATATCTTAAAGGAATTATCTCCTTTTTAAGGAGGGTTTTTGAACCTTTCTCCAGAGTTGCATCGCAGGGATAGAATTCTTTATTCAGTGCCAGCAGATACTTTAGGATGACTATTCCTTTTGTGATATTTTAATAAAACCTTCCACAATGTTTTCAATCATGAGGTGTTCTGCTATAATGCAATTTGTGACATTTTCTTTCGGATGAGTCAGATGTTCTGCAGATTTGAATTTAAACATGAGATGAAAACTGTTTGTTTTATTTTAGTAGAACCGTAGCAGAGGAGGTAAGGGGAAGGAATGACTTTTACCTTTAAGATGTGCCTGAGTCATATCTTGGGTGACTATGACCTGCTTTGAACCATGCTGGGCTACGTGGAAAGTTTCTGGCTGCAGGCGTAGTCATTCAAGCACTTAAATGTAACAGATGAGTGAAATGTAGCCTGATGCTCTCTCACTCACTAATAGGCGTATACAAACACATAGCGAAAATGTATTTGGAGTTTCTATTTGATTACAAAAGATGCATGCAGATACTGAAATCAAAATAAATTAACATTTTTATGCGTAAGAGAGGAACTATTAGTCTTTTTCTGTTCATGGCTATATTTCACTTTACCATGCACAGTCAACTTATGAAAATAGCTTTCCTATCTTGTCTGTTGGTATCACAGCTGTTGTGGTTTTACTGAGACAGCAGCCTTAAAATATTTTTGATCAATACATACGTATTGACAGCGTTAGGGTTAGCTAACAGCTTGGACTGTTCAGGAGAAAAGAGCTTAAGGTAAAGTGGGAGACCCTGGGAGTATATGTACTACTCATACCATAGGCTTGGGTCTGTGAGGATGTCACTTGTGGGGATTAGAAAAAATATGTGATGCCTGGTGAGTGTAACAGGAAAGGGGAGAGCTTTGGTTCTGCTTTTACAGTAACTCAGCGGAGTTGTGGACAGAAATGAATGATTTTGTGTGACGGCTCTGGGTCATGGGAGAAGTGTTGCTTCTGAGAGCAGATCCTGAATGTCAGTGCTTCCTCTCTCTTACTTTCCCATCAGAGATCTGGTGCCGGAAAATAGTCTTGGGAGATTGGGAGTGTTTTAAATCTGAGGAAGAAGAAATTGAATCATGTCTCAATCCTGTGCCGTCTGACCCATGTTTCAGTCCTGGCCCATGCTTAGCAAAAGGGTGCGCGATGCTTCCTATTTAAAAATCCATCCTGCCTTTACCCGTTTTCTCCCTTACTCCCTTTAGGAGAAAAGACATCATTCAAAGGTTCTAGGAAAGGTTTCCAGATCTTTGGTCCAAGGAAAAGCCAAGGGCAAGGTGCTGAAGCTCCAGAGAGCAGAATTCAGCGTACTCTAATCCTTGTTTTGTTAGCTAAGTCTCTTGCCAGATGAGTGACTGGCTTTCTCCTTGCCACAGTCTGCTTTGATGCCTAACTTACTACCCCTCTGCTTAACACAAGGCTTGGCACCCTGTTTTCAGGGTGGGTATTTTTAGGCGAAGTCCTGCAATGCCATTTCTGATGTCAAAATCACTTTATAGCTATAGTCCTTATGATACATAAAGACTAATTACAGTCTAATACAGTGTTCACAGATGTCATTGTGAGTATATAATGACTTCAACACGCGTGACAGCCTGCAGCTGAGGCCTACATTGAATAATTTTATTATAGCGAATCTCTTCAAAACAACTTCCTCCCAGTTCTTTCTTGTCACCAAGTTTGAGATGATAAACTGGAGGTAACAATGGTTTTCTGAAACATGTCTATTAAAAAGCCAGCAGTAGCAGTAAGGGTTGAATATTCTGCTTGTGGGGAATTGCAGTTTCTGCAGGATAATTGTGTCGGAAGAGCATGGTGTGCATAGCTGGCCTGGGTGTTGCCGTGCTGCTCTTGCCTTGTTAGAGAGTGAAGATCCAACAGGTAAGAATAGTCCCTGAGTAACAGCTCTCTCAAACATCTCAGGAAAGGTTCCAGGCTAAAGGAAATAGAAAGTAACTTTTGAGCCCTGGGAGGTAACAGCCTTGGAACGAGGAAGGAAGGTTTTGTGGTGTTCAGGTTGTCACTGGCCAAAATGGCCTGGTAAAGGAGGCTTGTGCCTACAGAATGCTTTGCAGAGCAATGCTCAGGCTGGGGCTTGTGCCAGGCACTGATCGATACCCATAGCACTTGATCAATATCTAATGTTACTCCCTCTCATTTGGTCGTTGCTTAATAAAGCTACAGGACTCAAGCAGCACCCTGGCCCATGTTAAGGAGCTGAAGTTCATATTAATGAAAATGAGAAGACCAGGAGCCAAATGGAGCATTTGGTGTTAGGGTGAATTTGGGTTATGAGTTTACTACAGGGGATTTTTCTGTTGAAAGAGGGATCCTCCTACGAATAAGTTACTGGAGTTTAGTCCGTGCGCCCAAGCAATTAATACTGTTATAAAATAGTTTGTTACAGAGTAGACCTGTGGCTAGTATGGTGGGGAAGATGATACAATATTGTACTTAAAAACAGACAAACTTGTGGTTTGTTGTTAGCTGGTGTGATGTATGGTGCTAGAATGGGAGGGCTGACTTGAATCTTATTGTGGGCTCTCACGCATGTGAACCTGGGCAAGGCACTGCCCTGGATTCCTGTGTGCCCCTGTCAACATCTGCCGTAGGACCCTACTGCTTTCTGCATAGACCAAATCACTACCCATCTCCATCTTCATCACTGCGCTTTCAACAGGGAGGCACCTGGGGAAATTCTTCTGCATATTAAACACTTGTAATCTCTGTTCATAAATGCAACATCCTCTAGTTGCGTTGTCACCACCATGGGTGACCTCTGGGACTCAGCTTCCTGCTGTTTGTACAAAGCTTGTTCAATTTGAGAGATTTGCTCTGGCTGGATTTGGTCCTGTGTTAGATTGTTTGTAAGGATCTTTTGTACCTGAGGTGCCCTGACTGAACACACAAAATGCTGAGCAAATGTTTTTGAAGATCAAGTTAGAAAAAAAGTGCATTCTGTTTTCCTTGAATATCAGAGTATTCTTTGCCAGGAGACCTGAGAAGTGATCAGTGTGCTATTTAGTTTTGACTGGTAAATTGAAAAGACATAGCAATTCCAACAAAAGATTACAATTTTAAAAGAAGAATCTACATTAGAAACTTCCAGATTAGCTTCACTGCTTGTTTTCTCCTCAGCCTAATTTCTGTTGGATATTTTAAGTATGCTCAGTGCAAAATATTTTGTCTGCATTCATGTGTGAACAATATTTTTGGAGTTCATTTTTCAAAGCAGATGTGTATTAGCCTTTAATAAAACAGCAAGTTCCATTTTCTGGTTTGAACAATGTGCCCTTGATATGGAATCCTGACCTTGTGCAATTGTCTTCTGTAACCTGCTCTGAGGGCTTGGTTTTGGTGTGTTTGTTTTATCTCCTTTACAGACTTGCACTAACCTTGCAGCTAATCTAATATTGATTTCTTTCTCAGAAGTTTATTGTTTGCAATTGGAAGTATTTTTCAGATTGGATGTGATGCTAATTTTTCACTGCAAACTACTTGCAGTGTATGGGTCGCTAGCTGAGATAGTGAGGACAGGAGAACCACAAGTGTCCCAGGCCCAAGAGCTTCATCTCAGGTGTGAGCGTTCCTGAAACACACGGTCATCTCAGCCAGATTTCATCAGACTCTAAAACATAAAAGTAATTATAAGACTCCTAGTCAACATCAGCATGGTCATTGCAGTGGGGCAAATCCTGAATTCTGTTATGCTTTTATTCTGAAAGGAGAGTTGTGTCTTTTGCCCAGGAAAGCTTTAGGGGCTCGGTGGTAAGCAAGAGGCCAGGGAAAGCTACATGGAGTTTTTCCATCCATAATAGCGCTTGCTTTTCAGTCCTAGTACTTCTTGAATACATAATATAGCCTTTCTGACTCAAAACTAGGTATTTTATTTCCCATTTCAGTTACTCTTTAAAATGCATCATCCATCATAGTGTTTTAGCATGTGAATAGCCCCAGTGATTGCAGATTGAATCAGATCAGGGTTTACAATAAGACATCTGTTGAGAAAATACACTTACCGACAATGTAAATATTGTATTCAGATACAAATGTGAATCCTCTTGAAATTATGCATTGATTTAGAACAAATGAAATGATATGTACCTCTTTTCTCTCTCTTAGCACCATATGCTACAATACAGGAATGCTTACTACCTCCATTATGTGGCTCTCCTTTAGTGCCTGCATCCTTTCAGACCCCTGGGCTGCCAACGGGAAAAGTCATTTTTTGGGGTTGATATGAATACCATTCTTCATGATGAAGAACACATTAGCTTGAAACTACTGTAAATCAGCAGTAGTTGATTGAGGGCACATCTGTGTTAGAGTAAATTTTCGCCCAGTTCGTTGGAACCAGCTATTAAAATAACTTCCAGTTCTTGAGCTAGCTGCTAAAAAATGTTGCCTGCAGCAGGCTCTGCTTCGTGCTGCTACTGCACCTTGCAGGAGCTGTTGCTGGTGTTTATCGATAGACCATCTGACTTTCGTGGGCTTTGCGGTGGTTTTTCAGCTCAAGTTCGGGAAACCATGAGTACAGAGTCCAGCTGGTTTCCCACTCCTGGACTGCCCTTTACTCCTTGGTCCTGAAATTATTTTGGTAATTCTGCCTCTATGATGAAGGAAGTGAGGACTTAGTCCTATGTGCAAGTCCTCAATGTTTCAAAAGAAGACTTAAAAGCTCTAAAGGTTACAGCTGTAACGCTGGGGGAGCATGCATACAAACATCTAAGTAATCTGTCCAGTAATTTTAAAAATTCAAAGTACTTCAGGCTTCCTTGAGCAAAGGATTCATCCTTTTCAGAGCTTCTAGCATTTCATACCAGAATCTACCTGGGGGCAGTCAGCCAGGCAGGCTAACCTGTTGCATAAGAGAATTATCCCTCTTTTCTTTAATGGAAATCAACTATGGCTACAGGAGGCAAGATGTTTGTTTAGGTGCCTAATGTTTAGCTTTTCAGGTAGAATATTTTGGCCTTCCACTGTGTTCCCCTCTCTCTTCCCCAGCAAAAGGCAAGAACAGATAAAATGACTGTTTTCTCCTGGGAGTCTGTGGAGATTCACTGCATGGTGCACATTAGCCCTCTCTTCTCAGACAGTGCTCTGTGATTGCATTAGGTGTACGGGTATGCAAGGGATATTCCACTGTAGTGGATTTTTCCCCATGCAGATTTTCTAAATGTACAGCCCCAGCAGCAGGCCTGTCTCCTAATTCACCAGTTTCTTCTTTAGCTGTTTCTGCTGCTGTTCAACCCTCCACCATTATAACCTTTATTTTTACGTGAAGAAGAAAAGATGGTTCCTATGTCCAGCAGAAACACTTGGATTAGTCTCTTTCCTGTGAACTCCTGTGCCTGGTAACCGCTTGGCTCCTGCCCTTCTGGGCTGGTGCACAGATAGTTTAAAAGGTTGGTGCTGATGTGGTTTTATCAGAGTGGAGGAGCTCTGAATTAGCATATGGTTTTTTGAAAGGCTGTGGTAAGCTGTGGTGTGATTGTTTCTTTCAGCAGCTCATTTCTTGGTTATCTTTGTGGATTATTATTTTTTTTTTTTCCTACTTCAAGAATATTCCCCACAAGCCAATCCTTTGACAAGAAAGGTGACCCTTATGATGAAAGTGGAGACTCGTTTTTCAAAACATTGCACTAAAACACTTGCTGAAATTATTTTTCTACACCTATGTATGGCTCCTTCTCCCACCTTTTCCTCTGAAACCAATGTAACATTTCAGTTGGTTCTGTCAAAAAACTGAAACAACCATGTCAGGTTTCTGCCTCATGATGATAAACTTCGGCTTGACAAAGTTACAGGTAACAGAAATAGGTTTTGCAATGAAAAGTCAGAGAAGCATATCCACTATTATCTGAATTGTGTTTTCTATGTGCATAAAAAAAAATTAAGCAAACCAGATGTCCCCTCCCCCCCCCCCACCCCCAAAAAAAACCTTCTGCCAAAGCAGAACTGGTCTCTGCTTAGGCGTGTCTGTTTAAACAAGTACAAGCTGTGCTCACAACCACTTCAGTGTGGGGAAGAAAAGCTCTTTCAAGCATGAATCCCTTTCTGGAACCCCTCTGTACCTTGAAGGACAAGGAACAAAGATGCCAAATCTCAGTGAAAAGGTTTTGAACAGTATCAGTGAGCTTTATGCTGCATGCTCACACTCTGTTCTGCCTAAACCCAGGACTTGGAAGGACTTTCTGTGGGCTGGGGATCCTTGCAGAGTCAAGGGTGCTTCCATGCTGGAGCATGGAAATCTCTAGAAACCTGGGGAGCAAAAGGAGGATTCATTTGACTGTTTGGAAAGCAATAACCGTTCTTCATCTATAGAGTTTTTGGTATTGTCTGTTCCATATGAATAGATTTATTATGCATAATATGTCATTAAAACCGAAATAAGCTAGCCATCATAGTGACTGCTTTTTGACAAGCCATTCACAAAGCTCTGCGATGTTTTGCAGCATTGGAAGTTGTTTGGTTTTTTTGTTGTTTTTTTTTTTAATGATGATGCTGGTGCATTAAACGATATGGGCTTGCAATGCCTGCTGGTCTGTGTAACAGTTCGGTGCCTGCAGAGTTATTTTTCAGGCATCGAAACTGTTCCGTATGCATCTTGAACTCATGCAAATTTTCAGTCTTTTATTGGTTTTAGGCAAGTACACCCTATAAAATAGTCTTGCACTTAAATGTAAAGGCCAAATTCTAGCATTGTTTTCCACCTAAAATCAGTCAGGCAAGTCCTGTAGCCCTTACTCAGTGAAAGGTTTGCTTATTTGAGGCTGGATCCAGCTCTGTATTAGTTATTTTCATTCAGTGGATCTACATCCCCTCCTTTCTTTCTCCCAAAGGAAATCTGGCAGCTTGTCTGTTCCAGAGGCTGTGAGATATTGGCAGGTTTCAAAACTAAATGTGTCAGCCTCTCTGACAAACAGTCAGTCAAAGGGCAGATGCGTTCCTATCGCTTTCTCTGAGACCAGCCAGCTCCGCGCTAGAGAGAAACTGACTCTGTGAAATAAGAGCTGCAACAAGACATTTCCCAAAGTGCTGCCTGTGAATGTGCATTAATGTTGGAGATTGCGCAGGCTGCACCTCAAGCATACTCTGCTGTTCCCAGAAAAGGAGGAAAAGTATCAGACCTGTGAGGCTGCAAGTCTTTTCTTTATGCTACGAAAGCCCATGCTGATGGTCATTCAACCAGCTCTGGAATCAGACAAGGAACCGTGGTGGGGAGGCCACTGGTGTAGGTGCCTTTGCCCTAGTTCTGGAGGAGCAAACTTGTCCAGTTTTAAATTTTTGAGTTTGCTGGTGCTTTGATGGAGGATTTGGACGTGGTGATCAAATAGGCAGGAGTTTTCTTTTGAGAGGAAAAAGTGAAGCATGGTCTTTACTTGCCTAATGTCACACATATATTCCTATACCTGATATAGTCATGGAATGGGCTTGGGTTGGAAGGGACCTGTGAAGATGATCTAGTTCCAGCCCCCTGCCATGGGCAGGGACACCTTTCACTCGATCAGGTTGCTCAATGATAATGTTGGTCAGGTATGAACTGCCAGTCCCATGTGTTTGCAAGAGTGTGACATAAGAATGGTCCTTGGGATTTCAGTCCAGGCTTACGGTGATGTGGGGTGAACACAACAGAGTATTTAACTTGTGCTTCTTGGCCTTCACTGTGGGACCTGGACAGCCCAGGCATTTAGAGTTGTCCTGAGATCAAATCAATTGCAATGTGAAGGTTTGCAAATTGTAGTCTTTTAACCCTTAGCCTTGGCCAGCTGCTGGTACTTCACCGATAAACAAATTAACTGTTTCAAGTTAGAGGTGTTTTTTTAATTCTGACTGGGAGACCATACACCCGGGGGTGTCTAGTGATGTAGTAGTAATAATTCTGGTATGACATCATTTAATCATGCAGCCCCTGGCTTATCCGTTGCATTGTCAAAGCTGTCAAAATAGCATCACTTTGGAGATTCCCCACCTCAGACATGATGTTACTTCGTTCACTTGCCCTGTTCCCTGTTACCTTTAAAAGACGAGTTCCAGTGTTTCCATTAGCTGGGGGATTTCTGCCAGAGATGATTTTAACTCTGCTGTGGAATGAACAGTTCATTAAACTGGGAAATGGTTTTAAAGCGTTCAAGAGCCTGGGGCTATCATAACAATCAAGGTTGCAAATGGTCCCCAGTTCTAAGGCGTATTTCTTATTATTTAGAAGGATTGGGAATTTGAGTGCTGCTTGTACATTTGCAAGTGTTTCAGTGTTTTAGTTTTGAAGTTGTCCTTTGGTGGTGCTTTCCTCCATTGAACAAAGTTATAGGTTTATTCAACTATACTTTTTGAGGATGGGAAGAACTTATGTCCTTTTCTAAACCAGTTGTAACCAGTTAATAGATTAATGTACTTTCATGAAGCAGAGACTAGAAATACTAAAATACCACAAAGCAGATTGTATGTATTTCTGGTCCGCTTGGAAGCGGGAAGAGGAAATCTTTCAACGGCTTGTTTTTGTGAGACTGATAGCCAAATGCTACAGATTTTCAGAGCTCTGCTTTAAATAAAAAGTGCTCTAATTGAGGGCATGTTCTTTTTGTTGGTTTTTTTTTTTTTTTTAAAGACAGAAGTTGATTTTGAGAGTTCCATCTGTAAGTGTTTGGATTCATAGCCATTTGAATGGTGAAGGGTACGTGTAGCACTTTGGGAGCGGTTTGCAGGAAAAATACATTTATGAAGATGTAGTATGTAGAAATTGATAATAAAGCATACAAAGAGTCCTGGAAGTAATAGAGCTGAGTTATTGTGATACCCCCCTGAAGTAATTTGCTCATGTTGGGAGCGAACTCAATGAGTCATGTATATCAGTGGGTGGATTGCTGTGTGTCACGCTATGTGTCACAGTATGTTCTTTGCTGCTCTTTGAACGTAGAGAAGGAACTTTGAATATATAGAAAGAATCCTGATAAATATCTGGCTAAAGTAAATATGCCATAAGCCTGAAACAAGATAGAGAAGGACAGCAGGGATGTCGTGAACAAGTCTTGCCAACGTTAACCACTGTGATTGCAAAGTATCAAGACTGGTTCTTAGGGAATTCCATTATATATAAGAGGTGTTTAAAAAGATTGTCGGAGAATAGTATTTTTCACTAAAGAGAGAAGTAAGTGATGTGTGTAAGTGTTTAATAGGGAATGGGAGGATGTTGGAAAGGAGAGGTTTTTTTTCTCTCAACACAGGGGAAAAAAATATATTAAAAGGGTTTTCTAATGCATTTTGAAAGACAGTAAACTTAGCACCATGGTTCATGATCTGCTTTTCAGACTATGTGAACCTCACTCGTGAATAGGCATGTGTTACATCTTTTGTGTTTCATTTCAGGGCAAAACTTGCTTGGATATTATGCATTGAGATAAGAAGCACCATAGATTCATATTCAGCAGATGATGAAAGGGTGCTGAAATGATCTCATTTCTTCCATTATTCTAACCGATACAGGAGGTTAGCTTTGCTACTGAAGAATATTTTTCTTGAATACTCTGTATTTACATGTCAAGTTCCTTAAATCACAGAGAACACTTTGAGTGCATCAGGAAGGTAGAAGACTTCTTCATCTAAATTTTTTTTAATACTATCATTAACCCACCGTTTTACTAAGGTTTTGATAACTTGCTTATTTGAGCTTCTGAGTGTAAGGTATAAATAAAAACTGTCATGTTTATCTTCAACACGTGTCAAGATGATCACTGCCAAAGCTTTTAATCTCTAAATTCATAATGACATTTCACTTTCCCTTCTTGCAATGAGAAAAATGTTCACACCTTGGAAGTCATGATTATTTTATTCATCATCTGTTTGTAAATGATCGCTATCCATATTTTCTGTTTCTACGTGCAATTTTTTAATACGTTCTTAGTGCGGTTGAAGGTCTTGGCTATCTAGTAGGGTGCAGGGTAGATAATGTAGTGCAGTGATACAGTATATGCAGCTGGCCTGGAGAAATGCAGGGCTTTTAATGTCAGGGCTCTCTGTTTAAGGGTCCTCCTCAATCTATTTGCACTAAGAGCTCAGTACAAATGAGCAAAGCCAGTTCAGAAAACGTATGTTCAAGTGAAGTGTAGGTCCTTATACTTGCACAAAATCTCTGATGAGCAGAGAAGATGGTGTATTGATGTATTTTCTGTAGCCCAATGCAAATCTAAGGTGTCTAGGTGACTATGAATTGTGAACTGAAATATATTCATTGCGAAGCAATGCTCTTAGTCTCTATCAAAGTGACATGACAAATACAAATCACAGAAACTATCTGCCGACTTCTTGTTTACTTGCTTCAGGGGAAGCTTTCCTGCTGATCATTATCCTATATTTATCATGTCTTTCTGATACTTTGTGTGCTTCTAGCTCTAATCTGTGATCATTATGCTGGTAATATTTTGAAGTCCTGTCTGAAAATAATGTCAATGTGGAGTAGTTGGACAAATGCAAACATGTGAAGGTTTAAAAAGTCGGTTTTTTTTCCCCTCATCATTGTGTGAGATATAAGTGTGAAGGAAAGAAACTGTAAGTATAATTATTTTTATTGACATAAATGCCATTTTAGCAAAAGCTGAATGAGTAAAATCAAGTTTTTCAAACCAAACTGTTGTCCCATGTCAGTCAGCATGTGAATGAACACTGAATTGCAATAAATATGCCGATTCGTTGATTAGAGGTCATCATAATGACTTTCAGGGCAAATAATTGTTTAAAATAGGATAAGAAACCACATGGAAGTCCCAATAAAGGTAAACAGTATTTGAAAATAACCTGTATAAGTTATCTTGGGCAGCAGAAATTGCCTACAGTGGCCATGACATCTTTAAAATGGAACTATCTTAAATGACATTGCTTCTGCTCCCTGTCCCAAAATGTTAGTAATTGTAAAGAACTTTAAAGAGGTGGGGGAAAATCCTCTGTAAGTAGGTTTCATGAAATCTGACTGCTGTTTTGATGCACAGATAAAAAAAGGCTTCCACTTCCTGACAGCCCAAGGGAAATTTGGTATTCATCACCATACAGAGTAATGAAGTATCTTTTCGTGCTGAATTTCTTAGTTTAGGAGATGTTCTGTTTGCAGTAATAACGTGGGAAAGGAAGCAAGTCCCAAGTGGAGGCACAGAGCTCTGAGCAGAGGCAGACTGACTCTGCTTGGGAACATTTTTCAAATTATTAGAAATGATTTTGAAGTTCCACAGAAAAAACCAAACAAACACATTGTAAAGAGCAGTCCAAGATTACCAGAGTATTAAGACACTGCATTAATTCCTTTGTTTATTCTAATATAGGCAACTGTTTCATAAAGGAAAATAATTTAAGTCAATTCAAATAAAATATATTCTGTACATGCGAATTCCTTCACTAGTTCGTTTCCTTAAACACTTGATTAACAAGCATTATTTCTTGTCACTTCAAAGCACTTAAATCCCTTATTGCTTTTTTTTGTTTCAAAATTACTTAAAGAAAAGAAGAAAGGCAGGAACAGGGTGTAAGAGTCAAGGGCTGATTTGGGCTTTTGTTTGCAGCTCTACCTGTGGATTTACTGTATGAGATGCATTTGCTGAGCTGTTGCTTTTTCCAACTGCAAAATAGATACAGGCATCTGCACTGTTTTCTTTGAGACTTGGTTTGCTTCTGTTTGCACAAGACTATGATAGCCCTGAGTAGGCAGTTTTGTGGCAGTGCCAATGAATCCGTAAGATACTACGGTGATAATTATAAATTGTGTGGGGCAGGTCAGAAGGATAGGTAGAAAACTTGATCATCCGTGCTGGGCTGGCACCAATTGTTGTCAGAATCACACTACTACTGGCACAAATCCAGGGGAGGTTTAGACTCTTTCTTAGACAGTTTCTTCACTGAAAGGGTTGTCAAGCATTGGAACAGGCTGCCCGGGGAAGTGGTGGAGTCACCACCCCTGGAGGCGTTTAAAAGATGAGTAGGTGTGGTACTTAGGGATATGGTTTACTGGTGGACTTGGTATTGTTAGGTTAATGGTTGAACTTGATGATCTTAAAGATCCTTTCCAACCAAAACAATTGTGTGAAATACAGCAGTCAAAGACTGGTAGGGAGAAGAAGGCCCATCTGTGAGATGGGTGTGATAGGAGCCCTTGTCCTGATAACTCTCATGCTTAGCAGGCCAGGTGATGAATTTCTCTTCAGTGAGAAAGTTGCTCCTTCTGCTTAGGGATGTGATTTAATGGTAGACTTGGCAGTGCTAGGTTAATGGTTGGACTTCATGATCTTAAAGGTCCTTTCCAACTAAAACGATTCTGTGATTCCACTCATTGCTAGGAGAATTACTGAGATGCCACTCCTTGCTGACACCTCTAGGCCGTGACATGCTGTGCCTGACTCTGTCCCAACTCTGCTCGCCTGGTGGGTTACGGTATTTTGTATCGGTACCCGATGGGTCTGGGATGTCAGTCATTCCCTTTCCCGCAAGGTGGGTTGTGGACTAGCATAAAAACCTTCTTCCTCACTTTCCCCTTGGCCCACTTCATAGTTTCCTCTGGTGACAAAGTGACACCATCCAGCCTGAAATCCTCTGCAGTCATTTGAAGAAAGCTAATTCAAATGCTTCTTGTTGTTCGTTGTTTGAGAGCAGTGTCAGCGTGGCAGTTAGGGGTTTGATGGACCCTTTGCCGATGCTGAAATGCACTTTTTTTATCCTCACCTCTCACGGTTCATGCGGTCTCTTCATTTGTCGTGTACCTTTGACTGTACAGTAGAGAGCTCTCTTGCCGTTACTTTATTTTACAGCAAAGATCAAGTGCTTCCTTACTTGAGAAAGTTTGTGATTGCTGCTTTTTTTTTTCCCCTCCAAACTTCTACCCAAGTAAATTTGTGGGCATGCCAGAATGGCCTTTCTTTTCCAGAACTGCTCTAAGCTCCTGGTCTGATGGATGTTAGCAGTCCCCAGGACTCCAGGATAGATTATATGGAATCATCCTATTAAGTTTACTGCAGCTCAGCTATACCGTTTTTGCAACAGTAACTATAAAATCAATATGGAGAAAAAGTTCAGATAAATCAGCGGTTGAAAGAATGATAAATAGAGTTTCATTGAAACAGAAATAAGCTTTAAATACACCAAATGTAAAGCGATTCCTGTAGAAATAAGGAGTGTGAGCTTACTTCAAATGAGAAATTACCCTGGAAGGCAGCAACTAAAAGGACCTGGGGGTAGCAGTATACAAGCAACAGAACATATGCTCTCTGTGTGATGCTGTAACCAAACAATGTGAGATGCTCTGCAGGGGGATGAATAAGGGAGTTGTAAACAGGAGCAAGGAAGTGATAAGTCTCTTTACAGCACTAGTGAGAATGGTGATACTGGTATATGGTGTTGAGTTTTCAGTAACTTCTTTTAATGTTGTGACATGCAATTGATGATCTAAAAGAAAAAAAAAAAGTCTGACACTTTTGAAGGCAGATGAAAATTCATTGTAATGAGAGAAGGATGAGGCTATTTAGTACTTTAAAGTCAAAGAAGAAAGGAAAGAGGAAGTGAAAAGTCAGAGAATATATATAAATCTAACTAGAGGAAAAATAATAAAACCCCCACAACCCACCCACTGAGCACCAAAGCTCTTCAGTCTGGTCATGCCCAGCAACTGGAAGCTGAAGCCTGACAAGTTTGTGTTGGAATTGGGTTTTGTTTTTTTTTTCCTTCTTCATTGCAGTGTGGTAATCAACCACTGGAGTAATCACCAGGGAAGCTGTAATTCCTTTCCGTGATCTCACTGTTGTTTTAAATCAAGACTGACTGCATCTGTGGAAGATGTGGTTTAGCAAATGCTCATTGCTGGATTCAGTGCAGGAGCAACTGTGTGAAAGACTAAAGCCTTTGGCCTTACTGGAGCTCAGGGTAATGAACTAATATCCCTCCTCAATTTATCTGTGTGTTCAGGGCCTGCATGACCTTTTCTGTCAAGTCAGCTTTGTACCCTGCCCCACACCACTCGTGGTTTAGAGTATGGTCTGATTAAAGGAATCTATCAACTCTCTAAAATTTTCTTGCTACCTTTTTGCTTGTAGTAAGTGACTGGAACAATAAAATAAACTATATTTTCCATTTCTCTATTTATTTGACTGGACAACAGATGTTCTCATGATTAAACAGGACTACCCTGCTTGCTATGGTGCGTGCTAATTCCACGTACCGAGTGCTGCTTGAGTTTTTCCTCAGCTTGCGTGCACACACACACACACACACATACACACACAAATGTGTATGCATATTAAAAATATATATGTGAAAACACAGGAGGAGGTTTTAAAAAAAAATTAGTAAACTGTAGGGGAAAGGGCAATTATTAAATCACTTGCCTCACTTTTAACCTGACTACAAAGTTGACATCTAGATAGCTAACACTACTTTCTATAAATCTAAAACATTGCTATGGGTGATAATTCTCTCAATGAACAAGTACAATTTCCGAATTCCTGCTGTTCTGTCCTCTGCTCTTGGAGGCCTTATGTTCCTCTGGACACCAGGTATTGGCCATTTAATCTTTAAAGCCAGGCTTTGAGTGAGGCATGTGGGACATGTCATAAAAATCATGGTTTCAGTTCTTTTATTTCAGTTGATTTCATGCACCAGCGATCCCTGTCACTGTTGTCCTTCCAATTTGGGGTTTATATATTAATCTCAAAGGAAAATTCCTATTAAACCAACAATTTTCGAGGACAGCAGTGAATTTCTTTTTTGTTACTGGGCAATGCTTTATGAGTTCACTCGAAGCTTTGTGGACTGTTTGGTGGCCATGAGCCAGGAGTCGTAGACTAGATCCTTGGCTAGTGTAAATGACTTTGATGGTTACTGCATCATTGATCTTAATGAAACTACTGTGCTGTGTAAGAGTTGAGGATCCAACCTCTCTCTGGAAATCCCAGAGCCTGAAAATTTTTAGATGATTATCAGTCTGAAAAAAAGACTGAATTATATCAACCTGCTTATTATAGCTCTTCTGAAGTGCTGCCATGAGCTACTTAGCAACTACCATATGCTTAAAGCGAGCGGCCCAATGATATGATTCAGTAGTATCTGGCGTTGTTCTGTAATACATATGGGAGGAGGAGTCCTTTCACTGTGTCCCTCCAAATTGCTTTCCTCACGGAACTGTGTATTGCAATCTGTGCCACATAACAGTAGAGGCAAAAACAACTCTAATGGGTTTGAGGCCTTAGTCACCATGGCTGGATTTCTGATGCCCTGGAGATATATTGCAAGAAAAGAGGCACGTAATTTCTAGTTTATTGGTTCTATTTCACTGGTATTATATTGCTTCTTTGGTCCTAGTTGGCTTAAGTATGCCAAAACGGGGCATGAAAATGACATTTATTAGAAATGTGTTGACTGACTTGATAAAATTTGAATTCCAGCGCACCGGAGCATTTTCTGGTCTGTGCACAAAGCTGATAGTTTGGCACGGGTTCTGCTGTTTTCTACCCAAAAAAGCTTTTCCTATGCTTGTGTTTCCTATAAAAAAATGACATTTCTAGAGAAAATAGGTACTATAAATTTGGATAGCAAACTACTATGGTTTTTTCAGTAAACATAAAGTGAATATTTATGGAAAATGTCCTATCATTCAGCTAGCTATTTGTGAACAGCTTGCAAATACTGATAACGGGAACTAACGCAAGTCAAGCTTTTTATTCAGCAATCTGCCCAGTGGCAAAAATTTATTTTGTTGTAGAACTTAATTTTCATTGTATGCATCACTAGAGATGATCCCCAAAGTACTATTTTCTGAGCAAGTCCTTGGGGATCAAACCTACCATGTTCCACCACCAAAACAGAAATAACTTTGACCATCTGACAAAGTCAGTGCACATTCATTATAGCAGACTCTTTTTGCATTCAGCTCGCCCTAGGAAAATAATTACAATGGCTTCTAGTTATAGCATAAACAAAGATCTTTCTCTTTTTCTTCTCATTAGACTAGTGAGGAAATTTAAATGGGACTATTCCTGCTGTGACTATACGGCTAGTGGTTCATTACTGCAAGATGGTTTTGCTAACGCATCACATGTATGTATATTGCAGCTAATTTGAGATTTGCACAGACTATATTTTGAGACTTGTAGGAAACTTACTTCTATATGCTACTTCACCAAAAAAAAAAAAAAAAAAGTCAGGGTCCGTGTCATCCACCGCTTATAAATATTATGTTATGGTAATAAGCAATCACTTGTCAGAGTTGCAGACAACATTGGTTTTTAATTTGGGGCAATAAAAATACCTAGATACTTCTCTACTAATTTACACTGTGACCAGATATGTCAACTTTTCATAAATGAGCCCATTCAGTTTGGGGGGGGGGGAGGGGGAGAGGGTGTTCTGATTGCTTTGTTTTGGTTTTGAAATTATTTGTTTTGTTGGACATAGGGATATTTTATACTCTGAAGCATCAGTAAACCCTTATAGATAGAAAGAGCTTCAGTCTCCTTAACCTGATTCCCTTCGTGCAAAAGGGTTAAATGTTTGTTGGTGTAGCAAATACATCTGGCGTGACTCTAAAGCCCAGTGGCTCTGGTGGTCGTTAGCTGGGAGATAAGGAGACGTCCATCCCTGTGTCTGTGCTGTACAACACTTTCTTTACATTAAGCGTTCAGTGGAGCAGTACAGAAAGCTGTGTTTCCCTGGCGAATAATCAGGTAGCCAAACCAGTGGTCTATGAATTCTTTTTCTCCTTTTCTTGGCTCAATGAATATTTAATTCATCCCTGCGAAGCAGTTTAGCTTCAGTAGAAAAGATTGATACCGTTGCCTTTCCTACCTCAGACTGGCCTGTATCTGGAGGTTTAAACATTTACTGTGGCAAGTGGCAGCTTAAATAAGACAAAGGATGGAACTGAGCTTGTCTGCTGTATCTTCTGTCACGCGTTTAACGCTGACAGTAGGAGGGATGAGAAGACAGAGCAGCACCATCGCCATCCCTTTCTCTGGCACCTCGTCCACCAGAGATACTTGGAGATCAGGTGCCAATCACAGAATGTCAGGGATTGGAAGGGACCTCAAAAGATCATCTAGTCCAATCCCCCTGCCAGAGCAGGATTACCTAGATCATATCACACAGGAACGCATCCAGGCGGGTTTTGAATGTCTCCAGAGAAGGAGACTCCACAGCCTCCCTGGGCAGCCTGTTCCAGTGTTCAGTCACCCTCACCGTAAAGAAGTTTTTCCTCATTTATGTGGAACCTCCTGTGTTCCAGCTTGCACCCATTGCCCCTTGTCCTGTTAATGGATGTCACTGAGAAGAGCCTGGCTCCATCCTCGTGACACTTGCCCTTTACATATTTGTAAACATTAATGAGGTCACCCCTCAGTCTCCTCTTCTCTAAGCTAAAGAGACCCAGCTCCCTCAGCCTCTCCTCATAAGGGAGATTTTCCACCCCCTTAATCATCTTCGTGGCTCTGCACTGGACTCTCTCTAGCAGTTCCCTGTCCTTCTTGAACTGAGGGGCCCAGAACTGGACACAATATTCCAGATGTGGCCTCACCAGGGCAGAGTAGAGGGGGAGGAGAACCTCTCTTGACCTGCTAACCACACCCCTTCTAATACACCCCAGGATGCCATTGGCCTTCTTGGCCCCAAGGGCACATTGCTGGCTCATGGTCATCCTGCTGTCCACTAGGACCCCCAGGTCCCTTTCCCCTATGCTGCTCTCCAACAGGTCTGTCCCCATCTTGTACTGGTACATGGGGTTGTTCTTGCCCAGATGCAGGACTCTACACTTGCCCTTGTTATATTTCATTAAATTTCTCCCCGCCCAACTCTCCAGCCTGTCTAGGTCTCTCTGAATGAGCCAAATGTGGCTCCTGGAAAGGTGGTGGGTACAATAGAGCCCAGTTTTGCCAGAACTGAATTTAGAAACCCAGGCACTTACTGATGGGCACTGTCAGGACCTGTGTAGCTCTTGGAAATGCTTTAGGCAGAGTTTTAGGTACATGAAGAATCTTAATTTGGAAAATTTAGGTCCTGTGGATTTTGAACTGACTTTGCAATCGAGCAGTAGCTAAGGTGGGTAGGAACCTCTGTGTGAATTCAGTTTGTGGTGTTCGAATCTCATTTCTCTGCCAGGGGAGCTCATATCTCTGCCTACTCTAGAGAGAAGAGAAAAGAAGACTGGAATGTCGAGACTAGCTTTGGGTCTATAGTGCACAACAAACTGGGCTCTAGTTTTGGGTGACTGAATACACTAAAATAACTCTGTGCTACTTTAATAGCTGTAGTTAAATGTGTTCTAAAGCTATTTGCAAATTGCATTGCTTTTTCTTAGCTGTGGGAGGAGAGATTTTTTTTTTTTCTTGAAACTTCAGACTCAGGCTCGAACTTCTCAGCATCAACTTGGTTGTTAATAGATCAGGGAAGGCTATAACAAGTTCGTTTGGGCTAGAGTTGTTTCAGAGGGAAGACTGAAAGCAGATGCTGTGTAGGACAATGAGGACTTCAGAAAGGTTGTTTGTTTGCAACACAGAGATGAGTCCAGTGTGTGCAGTGAAGAGACGTTCTTGCTTCTCCCATGCAATTCAAGAGCAAAACCTTCAGCAACTCAGAGGTGCAGGTTCAAAGAGCAAGATCCAGAAAGGACAAAATGGAACATTTCTCACCAGGGATCCTCCTTAGATTTAGTTTTGCTTCCCTGGCATTAACGTCTCACGCTACTATGTAATCTGCGTTATCCTGGCAAAACCCATTAATCTCAGTGGGAATAGTATTCCGTATAATTCAGTATTTGTTTTGTAGCTGTACCAGTATCACTATCAGAGCTGAGAAGAAGTAAAACAGGTTTTAGTTTTCCCAAATGACGAAAGGACTATCATTCAGATTCTGGTTTTGTAGCTGTAAAGTTACAGGATGTAACACATCTACTTGTACTCATTTGGGATATTAAACAGAGGAAAGGCATTGGAAAATTCTCATACTAAACACTGATCTGTTGTGATTATTTCATGAAATGCTTGTACACATTTCTGTTTAGGGTAGGAGCTCTATGCTGGAATATCCATCATACGGTAACAGCTGTCAAGCAGACAGGCAGATGCTGTTTGTGTATATAAGAAAGGGCTTGGAAATATTCCAAAAAATAAGCAGAATTCATTCTCTGAAACTTTTTTATTTCTAGTTAGGTTTAGTACCCAGCTGGCTGGGACATGATGAGATGTTTTTATGTTATGACAAATTAATTTGGATTGCTGCATTACGTGTGGCACGCATGAGCTGCAGAGAAGGGGACTATACCCTCGCTCTGTAGTAGAGTGCTGTTTGGAAATAGAGTACCAGGCATCTAAATTCTTCTCTGCCTGATCCCATGCCAGTCCATGTTTGCAAGCTTCCCTACAGAAAAGAATATGACACGTAGTCCATGCCCCGCCTCTACAGGAGGGCAGCAGCAGAGTGGGAAGTTTTTGAGTATTGTTACTCTCCCTGTCTGTCTCAAGTGACCTAAATGAGACATCACACACAAATTTTTCCACTTAGCCATTTCTCTTTTCTGGTATTCTTTTTGCTTAGCGCTTAAATAGCTGTCTTAAGGTTTTTTTCAGGGTCAATGATGGAGGTGGACAATATAGACAGCAGAGAATGTGCAATATATAACTTGGATTCTGGAAAATAAAGTAGAGGCCTTATCCCAAAATACTGCCATAACCAGTTTCTATAGCTTAAATTCCCATATATTTGTGTGTGTAAGCCTTTTATAAAATGCAACATCTTGCGTTGCCTGATGCTTGTTACCAGTTAAACACACTTCTTCGGGCAGGTTCGTAGAGAGCTTTGATTCAACAGTGAATTGGACCAGAGGTAAACATTCATTCCTGGTGTTTGCAGTGCTCTAATTTCCCTGCTCAAGTAAGAAAACAAATGACAGCAGAGCCCTGGAGCTTAACTGCAAGATGTTAGCAAAAATCTCACTGGAAAGTCTTTTAAATTTGTGATATCCTTACACTTTTGTATGCTGACTTCTGTTACCAGATCATTAGGCTTTCTGAGTTGTCTTTCTGTTGCTGGTGCTATCTCACATTAGGTATTATAAAAAGTGATGCGTAAAGAGCCTGAGGTGTAATATTTTCATAATAAACACATATGCATGCATGTATAAAAATATGTATTACATAAATATTCAGATATTTATGTGAAGTTGGATTGATGTGATCCACATGTCTTTTCCTACAGCAGAACACTACTTCTCAGGTCATGTGCATGTACCTAACCAGGAGAGCTTAGCAAGCTTTTTTTTTTCTGGAAAATGTTTCATATATGTTTTGAAGAGTATTAAAAATGTGTGTATTATCAACTGCACAAAATTTCTATTAAGCACACATTGCTTTCTACTTCGAGGCAATCAGGGATTTTTAACTATTCTTTTGAATAAGGGAAATAGATCAATATTTTCTTGAAACCTACCTGAAATCAAAGCTCTATTGTTTAGGGCTTTTTTTTTTTTTTTAAAAAAAAAAAAAAGTACAGAGGGCTGCTTAGTCAAGAAAATTCATGTATAATTAAATGCCACGGCACTTTCTTGGAAGTCAACAGATTTTGAAAGTGAATAATAACATTAGGCTAGAGTCCACTGGCAAAACATCACAGCAAGTCACTCTGCTGTTTTCTGCAGGCTTGTGAAAATATTCATGACCAGAGCCAGGTCCCGGTCTTCCTTATATTTTATTTGCTTTATTCTTGCAGACTACAAAATCTCTGTGTTTTTCAGAAACATCTTTCTGACCTGAAGTTTGCAAACGACTCCTACATGTAAAAGACATGGTAATCACCAAATGTTTATTACCTAACAAATGAGAAATTCAGTTACACGTAATAGTGAGTCAAGTCACGCTTGGTATTTAAAGCTTCCCTTTGTGTGTTTGTTGTAAAACAGTGTATATTCCAGTGGAGGATGCTTCAAGGTTACATTAAAGTGGTTTTGCCCTATTTGAGTTCTCTAGTTCTGTGTTTTTCATTTGTGTAATGACTCACCCCTACAGTTTTCAGTGAACTTGGAAAAAACAGCATCCTATTTTGTCTTGTTCACCAGTGTGATGCATTACTCTATCACAGCCACAGAGAGATACAGTTCTGTCAAAATCTGCTTTGCTCTACAAAAACAGACCCTGACCCAGAGGTATCACAGTCACAAAAAGACTTTGAAACAGGCTGCAGCACATTTATCTCTGGCTTGGCTCAGAAAGAACACACCATTTTCCAGCATCTTCTCCTTTCTTTTTATATGGATCACGTCCGAAAGAGGCCAGGTGCCTACCCAAATCTAGCCTGTGGATACGTGACGCTGTTCCTATTGTATTCGGATTAGCTTACACTAATTGAATTTTGGTGCATTCAATTACAATGACAGGTTTTTTCCTAAATAACAAGAATAAAAGACAACTGACGGGATGAGGTGGGGAAATATACTGTGCAGAGAAATAATGTCTGTTAAATAAGTTCTTATTTGGTTTCTTAGAAATTTCTAATCAAAGGAAAATACTGAAATACATGCTAAGAAATGAATTTTGTGATGTGTGTGGACTCCCAAATTTACTGATCCCTGTACTAATGCCACAACTGATTTTCATCTTGGAAGACCATCTAAGGAAATGCTGATGGATTTAATATAAACGATGGCTTATGTAGAGACTGCTAGAATCACGAGCTCTCCAGTTCTCTTAATTTTTAAATCAAGATCTAAGGCACTTAAATAATGATATGCTTTCAGTCAGTCAGGAATTATGCTGCAAAAAATATTGGGTGAAGTTCTCAGATTCATGTGTTTGGCTGCGATTCAGAATATCTAATACCCCTTATTTCTAAGATAGCCTGTGCTTGAAAGGCATACATTAAGAAAACTGTGTGAAGGCATCTTAAGAAAATAGTTATTTCTAGGAAGAAGCCAGTCTGCATGAGGAGCAATGTGCTTGGATTTGGGTGGGCTAAATATTAAATTAATGATTGTATGGGCATGCCTGAAAACTGTAGCAACTGAAATTGCTGTAGTTGCGATTGCACAGCTGCTGTTTTGTAAATAATATCCTGGGATTTCTTGATATCACAGCTATTGCTTGCTCTTTAAATTACTAGTCTGTTTATGCACATATTGGAGATGTAGACAATTTTTCCTATCAAGAAAACTTGCTTTAAATATGACCTTGCCAGGCATGTATCAGCACAGGTTACAGGAGAAATTTTCATTAATATTAGAGTCCGTGTGTCCTGCCTGTCTTCTTGAAACAGCATAGAACTGCAGGCGTTGGTAAAGCTAAAGTGACTGCCTTTTTTCAAATATTATTCCATATTCCATTCCATTATTTCACATTCTTTTTTTGGTTTCAATGTAATTTTTTTTTAATAATTATAAATAACTGGGAAAAAAAATGTAAGGTGCTTTGCTTCTTTTTGATTATTCATTCATGGCTAATTTACACAGCAATGTGGCTATTCTATGTAGAATGGCTTTCTACACCTACTGCAGCAAGCTTAGTGGATTCTGGTCTGACCTTGTTCTTTAGAGGAATACGTAACAGGATTTTAGTATTTGAACAGACAGTAGAGAAGAGGGGATATTTATTCACATACATTGTTCAAAGCAGAAAAGAACAGCCCAACTTTCCTGTGCCCTGAACCATTACTGCATTCAGATCCCTTCAGAAGCAAAGTGGGTGTAAAATATTTTGATTGTAGAGCACTGTCCACCCATTCGCTACTGTCACACTACCAGAAGTGGGTCTGGTTGATATATACCGGTCCTGCGTAGTTGTACAAATACTTTTTACTTCTTTAAACAAGACTCAGCAGTTTGTGTGGCACATAAGCCCTTTGTGATAGTAGGAACTACTTTGACAGGTCTGCAATGATGTTCAGAAACCTGTTCTTACGTTTAGGTGAAAGAATCTCTAATTTCCTCCAGAAATCCACAGCTCCCCTGTTCTTGCTACGTACAATTAGGGCAGTAGTGTAATGAACCAGTGTGATGACTGTTACCTAAAATTCTAGTTAAACTGATAAAGTCCGAGAGTGTAATATGAATATTTTCAGATCTTTTTTTTTAGAAAAAAACAACCCTGAAATACAAATAACGGCATTCCTAGGAGGAAAGCCTTAGGTTCAGAAAAAGTCAGACTGATGTTGTACAGACATCACGTGTTTGTGTGAGTGGATGAGGGTATAATATACGTAGGTCTTTTGTGCGCTTTTGAACTTGCTAATTTGTAGGACGCTTAAGGCAATTCTCTGTAAATACCAGATATCCCCAGAAATGCATTAGGTGTATTGCTGCACCAGAGATGGGGTTGGAAACCTCACCATTGTATTAAACGGTGTGGGATAAAAACAACTGCTCGTGTCTGAAAAAGGGAGAAGGGTAAGTTCTCGGCCACTGTGTTTTTCTGTAGATCACCAGATCTGTATCATTAATTTTTGCCTGAATATGCTAAACAGTGCTACCTTGTTTAATCTGAAAGAATGGCTTCTTTCTCATACCTTTTTTTCGTATGAGTTTTCTTGAAATAGTGCAAGACTTCGCAAAGGGCTGAATTGAGGTAGTGATGCTAGTAGTGATGTTGAATTTGATTATTTGTGAAAATGAAATATTTGAGTTTGAAGATGCTGCTGTGATGAATACCCTGGGAACTTTAGTATCGTTTGTCTAAATCAATGAAGGCACATGTATTTTGTTACTAAAATTGCTAAAGCTGTAGGAAACTAAGTGAAGAAAGCTGCATTTCAGGTAAGCTTATAAAAAAAAACCTGGATGAATAAGCATATTTTCTGGCACAGTTTTGCAAACTAAAATCTGCGACTGACAAACATTCTGCTTTCTAACAGTGTTGGAAGAGCTGAGGTAGGACTCATTTTCCTTTGCACTCCAGCAGTTCTGCTCGTGCTTTGCATTAAGTTTTGTAGTGTACCAATATTGTCATTCTCTGACAGATTATGCATATGAATGAGAAGATCTGCAAGAGAAGTAATATCAGATATGGTTGGAAAAAACAAACTTTTGCATATATAAGGCTGAATTTAAAAAAATGAGCAGGTAGAAGCTCTTTCTCCATCTGTCAATCAGCATAACAAAACATACTACCTCATCCTGCAAAACTCCCCATTTAATCAAGTTTCTGTGTCTATTGGAATTTTTAAGATAATCTGTAAAAAAGCAAACTGCAGTAAATGATGTATGTAAGAGCCTGGGATATCACTAGTTTGATCTCAGTGGGCCTTAAGGCTTTTGTACCACAGCTAGCTTCAAATTACAGGGCAGATGTAGGTGTGTTACTGACTATATATACCTTCCTTAAGTAAATGGAGAGAGATGTAGCTGCCCATCCACTTTCAAGAGGGATGTTGTAGCTTATTTCCTGCATTATTGTTGTTTTGCTGGTATAGCTTAATGACTTTGGAAGGCTGGGGTGTAAAATTAACTTTGCCCTGAAGGCTTTTAACTTGAGATGCCTTGTATGCATTTGTCTGAACTGTATAGCTCCAATGAAGTGCTCTAATATCTCTGCTGGCCAATACTGTTTGCAGCAGGAGGTCTGGGTTCTGGTAGTATTTTACTTTTCATAGGAAAGGGAGAAAATGTCTAAGAGTGCCTCTGAATCGGGTACATCCAAGGATGAACTGAGTCTAACAAATGCAGAGGAATGTGTACACGCAGCATGTTACCATACTCTGGTGACTCAGCTCAGTGGAATATTGCTTGTGGGAAGAGCTTGAGTTTAGATGATGTATATGTTCCTTTGTAATTCAATTTTGACTCAGGGAAACAAAAAGGAGGGTAAAACGACAGAGAGAATAAAACTGTCTCTAATCAGTTCCGTGCTGCTTTCTGATCTGTGAGTGTTGGTTAAAATACCTGTGGTATATGGTGAGAATGGGCCTGCCTTCCTAATTATTTTCCCCCCTCCTTTTTCCTCTAAGGGTTTAATTAACTGAGAGCATGAGAAGACAAGATATGAGACAAGAAGTAATTCTAAACAAAAATAATACCCTATGAAGTCCTGTGACTTAAGAGAGTACCTCGAAGAGTGAAGGAGGTGGCCTCTTCTCCCTCCCCATGCACCCACACAATTTTTCCCATGGTAGGCTTTTTATGTAAGACCAGTATGGGGAGAAGAAAGAATTTTGGTTGTTTATAACTAGCTGCTAGCTGGCACAGCTAATCAATACGAATGACCGCTAATCAATCTAGCCCCAATACAGGGGAAGAATTGAGTTTTCAATCTTTTCGTATAGTCAAAACCAGCCAAAGCAATTGGATTCTGTGATGGCAGAAGATTGAATTTCTTATCAGGATCAGAAAAGATAGTTTACCTGCCTTCTGGAATGATGTAGAAACTATCATGCCCTGTTTTATAGCTTATGATTATTTCAAAACTTATAGTGTCTTCCTCTGCTTATTTATATACGTTATATGAAAACAGAAGGATTATAGATCTCTGTATGGAGTTTCCCATATGAATAGCTTCCTGGTACTGCTGCTAATTTGTTATGTGAGGTACTTTTTTCTTATTATTAAGTGAAGAATAAATAAAATAATCATCTTAAAACTTTACTGCAAAATTAGGTATAATTCCACAAAGCACTCTTTTTAAAAGAGAACTGATGTACATGACTCATTCAGGTAATTTAGAGGTTACTGTGGGGATTTCTTTTTCCTGCAGTTATTTGTCCTGAATACCTGGATCTCAGTTTCTCTTTTAAGACTGCAAAGGAAGGTAAAATTCTCTATTTTAAAAAAAAAATATATATATTTTTGGTATCAGTATCTCTGTTTTTAATTCATATATTTTTCCAGCCATGAAGCTTCCATATTATTTTTGTATCAGTTCTCTCTCTTGGACTTAGATGAGCTGGTAGAGGAGATGTTAGCATACAAAATAAATGCATCAAGAAGAGCAGTGTCCTGTGGGGTGGGGGGTAGAGTTGTTGAGTCCAATATTAGAACTTTTTAACCAGTTTTCTCTTTGAATTGGAAACCAAAGAGACTGTCTCATTGGTTGTACAATGGTAAATTTGATTTTTTTTATTTATTTATTTTGAAGTGGACTCAACCTCAACAGCAGTAGTCATTCTTAAAGTCCCTCCAGCAGTTGGTGCCCCAGGAGTGGGTGACTCTGGGCAGCCTGAAGGTTCACTTTCTCACAACAGAATTGTTCTTCTCAGTTTGCCGCACGATTTCCAGGCAGTTCTGTGCCTGGGGTTATGGAGCAAATAATCTGCAGAGATGGAGCAGAATAAAGAGCTCCAGACTTTCAGGTGCTTATTTCAACCACTAAATCATTTCTGCTGCAGGAAACCAAGAAAAGCTTGGTCCTCCCATTTGGTCCCAAATGGGTACTCTCCCTGGCCTCCCTACTCTCATGCAGCCTTGCTACAACATAGCGTCCGCACTCATACTCCTCCATACCCCTGCCATTTTTATCCTCCTCTCCTTCCACATGTTAACTGTGGCCTTGTCCTTTGCAGCACCCAACTACCCCTACCACTCTCCCCCCAGAGCAGTGCAAGACGATGCTGTTAGGATGCTTTGCCTTTCTTTGAATCCCTGGCTTGGCTCCCTTTTCTGCTGTGGTCAGAGAGATGTGTTTTTCCATCCATTGTAGCCTTTCACAACCCTTCTACTTGCTGCTCTTTAATATCCCCACCCTCTCGCTCTCTATCTGCTCAGTGATGTGAGTCTCATCTGAAGCTTGCTTGGATTCTCACATGTATGACATCTTATCTCTTATATCTCTATCCTGTAAATATTCAAATCCCTCCCGATGAGCTGCTCTGCTGGGTACTTACAAGGCTGCAAAAATTCAGAGAGAATCTAAAGAGACAATTTTTGGTTTGTTTCTTTTTCATGTCTTAAATTTATCTTATTAGGGCCACTTTTTTTTCTACCCTGTTCTTCTCCTTTATCTCTTTCTCTGTGTTTGTGACTTCTAAGTTTATTATTTTTTAGCTCCTGGCCTCTGCTGGTTTTTCCAATCCTCCTTTCATTTGGAAGCAGCAACCCCTTCCAGTCAAATTATACTGAGAATAAAACCAGCTCCTGTAACTTCAGGAAAAGATAAGGTTTATCACTTGACAGGCAGTCTTAATTTGTAGTTCAAGGGTGAATGAACATACTGTAAGTACATTTGAACTTCATTTTTTCCTCAAAGAACAGTGGTGAGAAGAGATGTGCTATAACTCGGGCTGAAGCTAAAAACATGAAGTGCCTGGAGGAAATATTTGTGAATATCCCTCATTTCCAGGCGGCTTTGAAACCCTGAGTCATTCAGGGTGCCTGGAGCCCCCGACTCACTGTCACTAATCTTTCTCGCCTTTGTCTCCAAATAACTTGAGCTCTCCTAGTCTGGTTTCTTTAAACTGGAGCTCTTAATGCTCCCCCTGGATCATATATAGTGCATTTTCCTTGTCTGCTTGAGATACTGTCGAGGTGCAACCTTCTCAGTGCTTCAACTGGTCTGTGTGGTGCGGTGGTTTTCCCCTGCCATCTGTACCCTAAAAAAAGACCAAATGCTTCTCTAATTATTAATGCTTTTAAATTATTCATTCTTTTAAAAGATTACTGTAAAAGCAGTGCGTGTTTGTCTCTGCATCTGCTTTCTGTATGTGTGCTTATATATCTGTGTGTATATATATATATGTATATATATTTTTTAAAAAGTGAATGAGGTGTACCAGCAACACCGTACATAGAAGAAAAGTAAGTCAAGCAGCTTGACTGTTTGCTCTCTGTCCCCACACTACTGTTCCTGGAGAAACATTTGCTTGGTTAAGTGGCACCAAGGCGTCGCATCGCTCTGTAGTTGCTTGTTCTTTGGACAGTATTGCAGTTGGCTATTTTAAATCAAGCATTGACTGTGTGCTGTTGTGGTTAACGGCCAAGGACTAAAATTCAGTAGTAACTTACACGAAGGGGAATTATCAGAAGGCTGTATGCCTGGTCAAGCACAGTGCAGCACATGTTTTGTTGTTTTTTTGGTTTTTTTTTTAATATTCAGCAGAATAATTTCTGGGGACCAGTACTCCTAAAGATAAATAATTAGCATGAGGCTTCAACTGTGAAGCTCACTTGACATAATCAAGCCCTTAGTAACCTGTGTTCCCTAATACACCTGGTGAACTGCAATTCTTACAGACACTGAGGTGTTACATTGCCTGTGGAGAAAAATGGCTGAAAAGGGCTGAGCTGAGGAGTACATGAGATCTAACTTTGCTGTGCTGTCAGGCATATAATTTTATTTGATTAACCACAAGCTTTTTAAAAATAAACCATATCTTGCCTTATCTGTTAAGCACAGAAAGATACTTCCCACTTATATTCAACAATTTTTAGAAATCTGGACACCGTTATTAGGTACAGCACTCTGGGAATGTCGCAGTAATGATATGTCATGGCAGTAACAGGTTTTTGTTTGATATTCTGCTGTGAATTTATTGAAGGATTGCATTTGCTCCCATTTGCGTCGTCCTCGCATCTTATTTGTACTTGGCTATTCGTTATCTTATGGGTTTTGGATTCTTAAGCTTACCTGTGATGTACTCTCTTGCTTCCTCATACTGATTTGCATTGAGCCGTATTCCCCATCATTTTTTACCAAAGCTGAACATATTGTGCAATATGAGATTTCTTGGGAAATTACTGCTGGCTTACTTCTGCATCACCTACAAGGCTTACAACCGCCGCCTTTCTATCCTTTGCGTAGGATTCATAAAGATAATGAAACTACTATTTCAAGAATAGGTTTCCAAGCGACCTTTTTTAGAATAGCCTTGATTCAGTTATACTTTGACATTTTCCATTTGTGTTTTTTGTTAATCTATAGATTAAATGTTTATGAATGAATATAATAATAACAATTTCAGTCAGCATTTATTACCATGTGAAAATTATTGTTGTACAAGACCAGATTTATGAACACATTAAGACACTTATCTCCACAATAAACGCCATTCTGAATTGGAAAAGCTCTGAAATTAAGACTGAATGGGTGTTCTTTACTGATTAAAACAACCCTTGGAAACTAAGTGATCTTCTTCAAATCTCATTTCTTCAAGGATAAGAACAGTGAAATTTCCACCGGTTGAAGGCAAAAGTAAATTAGAATGCGCTATTCTGAATTAGCTTAGCTCGGAATCAACTTTATTTATAGCTTTAAGTACACTAATATTAATTAGTTGAAATAATATTCTTTAAAATATTATTTAGGTTTACTAACTCAGCAAAATAATTTCATCAGCCAAACTTATTTGAGAAGGAAAATATTAGCTTTGTTTAACAAAACGTGTTTGTTCTAATGTATCACCGTCCATCTCTTTAGCTAGGAGGGATGGGACATTCCTATCAGGAGACATCTCTTAATACAAAGCATAGGTGCAATTTGGTTTTAGCTTTCTATTTACAGGATCTTCTCTGCAGTGGGTAAAGAAAAATAAGAATGAACATGGTATATCTGTAATAAAAACTAAATTTGGACACCTTTGGTTTAGTTCATGTGTCTACATGCCAATGTTTGGTTTGGTCTGCATATGCTTGGTGTTGGTGATGCTGGCAAACCATTAAGATGCATTGGCCCCGACCCACTCTCAAGGTGGTCTATCTAAACGGCACCCAAGTCAGAGCTGATGGCATCCTCCCAGCCCAGTAGAGGAGTGGAATTAGATCATGACTTTCTATGCCTACTCCTGAAATTGTTTCATAAAGAGTGAAAAAGCTTTTTGCCAAAAGTAGCTGAGGCTTTTTTAAAAGAAAAAAGGATATAAAGTTGCAGAAAGATGTTTAAGAAAATTTTCAAAATCATTTAAGTGCTTCATTTTTTGAAATCTGATAACATGCCTAGTTCCTTTTAAAATCTTACTAAATAAATTCTAGGGTTGAAGATAAACAATGAAATACTGATTAAAACTGGCCTTCCACTTGACTTTTTTTGATGTTTTCTTCAGCTTCAGGTAATGTTTTTTTCCTGTTTAATGGCAGAGGATTATAGCTGAATTGAAAAAAAAAAAAAAAACAACATACAGGCAAATTGATCTGGTGCCTTTCAAGCTTTCAGTGAAACTACTACATAGCTGGATAAGAGCCTGGGGAAACTGATGAAAATTCATCTCACAAAAAGCAGATCCACTTCTGTAGTTTGTATGTTTTATGGAGTATACTCTCTCTCCCCCCGCTGTTCTCTTTTTGGTGAGAGAGCCTGTTGCTAGGGGTCTGGAGAAATCAAAGGCAGGCAGGATTGAGAGGTAACCGTTGAGAGCTGTTGGATTGCTCTGGCAGCAGAGATGTTGGGCTTCACACTGCGTGTGCTCTTTGGAGCCCAAGAAGTTGGTTCAGGGTATCGATCCGTGATCGATTTCATTATACGTTAGTAATATTACAACTGAAATGTTATATTTTCTTTAAAAACAGGGAAGATGATGATTGACCTGTCTTACTGCGTAGGCTTCAAAATGTCTTCTGTTTCAAATGAAGAGTTGACACTTTGATACAGGATCATTACAAGACAAATAAAAATAGGGCTTTTTTCTCTTGAAAATAGAATGGGTCAGTCTGTTCTACCTAGCAGATTTTTCTTGAAGGATTTTTTTTTTTAATGAAAAAAAGTATTTATCATATGTGCTTTCTCCCTATGCATAGTCATGAGCACTATTTGAAATAGTTTACTGGGCCACTCATGCTGAGAAAGTAAAATACAAACCCCTTTACCTATTTAATGCATTACAATATCTGTACTGTCATTAAATTGTGGTAAAGTACAATTTTACAAAATACGAAAGTACAAAGTGAGAACAGGTGTGCTTGTAATCATATTTCAAGCTCAAAACTCTTAATAAAATTACTTTGGGAATGTAAGTTACATAAAAACAGTAACACACTTCATACGTTTGGAAAAATCAGCAATGGCAAATAGGTGAATTTGTAGTTTTGAGGAAGTTTCAGTAAACAGACTTAACTTTTAGGTGAACCATATTGGATTACGATAACCAAGTTTATGATAAACTAGCATTAGCGTTGTGTTCTCTTAAAATATTATTGAAGAGCAGCTGATGGAGAAATCCTCATAGTCACCTAATCTTTGTTCATATCTCTTTTGAAACACACTGCACTGAGCATAAAGGTCAGCTTTATCTACTTTGAAATGATTGAAATTCAATTAAATATGCTGTTAGAAGAAGAAGAGGAACAAGATGTACTTTTCCTCTTTCTTGAATCCAATCCTGTTTCTAAAAAAGAATGTAGCTTACAGCAGAAATAACTGAATGAATAATATTGTTTCCTATTTTTTTAATTACAATTCTTTACACAACAGTTCAAGAGGTTTAACCTCTGAGACTTGCACAACAAATATAAAGCGAGTGAGACCACAGCAAATGAAGGTAGCTGGATGAGTCCCCTTGTACAGTGGAGATGGGATGAGCTGTCTTGGCTTATAACCAAACTTTTTCATCCTGCTTTATTTCTTTCTACTATTACTGTGAGAAGAAATAGTTGTAAGCAAATCAAAGCAGTTCAACAAAGACAGTGTCTCGGCAGCAAAACCCCCATGGAAGAAATAGTTCGGAGCAGGTTTATGGTTTGTTCTGCCACAAAGAATATTTTAGGAATGAGAGAGATGCTTTCCTGTGAGAAATTGTGAGCATCTGGGCATTTTCAAGAACTAAATAGATAATTTCAATATTAGAGATGAGATTTCAGTCTCAGCCCTATCTAAATGAAGTAATATTTTTGTAATTTTACTGACATTTTAGATATTAATTAGGCACACATGATTCTGTTTATAGACATTCTTGAAAAGCTGAATTTCAAAAAATACAAACATTTTATTAATTGGAGCACTGATAAATAAAAACAAGTCAAGGTCAACATTGTTTCTGGCAAAACGTTGCAAAAGTATTTATGAATATTCAAAAATCGTATAACAACTTTACTAATACTGGTGACTTATCTTTTTAAATCATGTTAAAGCAAATTACCTGATAGAAGATTTGTTAATTACAGGAGTATTCAGACTGTGGTATACACTGCTATTTTGTCAGAGCAGACATCCAATTAATGTTCATATACGCTACTGCATTACTTTATCCAGACTATCAGGAATAGGAATAACATAAGTTTTTTTGTTGTGTTTTTTTTGTTGTGTTTTTTTTTTTTTTTTAGAATACATTTACTTCAGATCCCAGCTGGAGCTGCGGTTGTTCAGGATGTTAGGAGAGAAGAGAGTTCTGGTCTCTTGAAAAGTTATTAATCATTTTGATAAGAATGGGCTTTATTTGGACTATACATATTATTTTTTATTTGATTTAATTTTCAGTTCTGAAAAAATATCAGAAAAATAGCTACTGCTGGAAAAAACACTGTAGAAATGGCTACCAAACACCGCAGTAATGATTCAGACCTTTGTGAGTGATATCAGTATTCCATCTCAAATGTTCCTCTATTTCATCGCTCAGCATTCTTATTTTAACCATAACTTATGACGATGAGGTGAAACTAGTTCTAGAAAAAGATGCTAGAGCTGTTGATATAGAAAAGCTACAAGCTCATGCAGAAAGAGTCCTTGTTGTATTTCCAGATAAGACCTTCCCTGGAATGTAGTAACTTTGAAATTACCCTACAGGAAAGGATGCCACCTAGATTATCAAGCATAAGTAAAATTTTTCAGTTCAATATCTGCATTCAGGAAAAGAAGTGGAAGTAGCAACAGATATGTAATAACAGTATCCTTCTACTGAGTGTAAAAAAAAAAAAAGACACAAAAAATTACTATCTGGAACAAGGCAGGACCTGAAACTGCTTTAGGATATCTGCTCCAGTTGTAAAGGCAAAATACCAGCTTTAGAATGGGCAAATTTTTATAGCATGGAGATGAAGAAGAAATTAAAGAGATTTTCACTGAGGAAGATAAGCAATATTACATATTTTCTTTTAGTTACTTGGTCATTAAATAGTTAAATATTTTAGGGTTTTTAGATGAAAACATTTGTTCTTAACAAATTAATTCATACTGCTTAAAATCAAAAATAAAATTAAATTTAAAAGTGCTCTGAACTAAGCACGCAGGAGAAATTGAACAAAGCGTATGCAAAATATGCAGAATTCTTTATTACTGTGGAAATTAAAGAAAATGGAGATATTTCTGTGTCTGGTTCAGAAAAAAAGAAGGAAAAAGAAAAGCTTTGAGAACTGTGGGAAAAACACAAGCAAAAGAGCCATTTCTTCTTGTCTTGAGACTTTTTAATCTTCAAACACTTTGGCTTGAAAAAGTTTTCTCCCTTGTGACAAGCAGGCAGATAAGAACCGGAGCAACAGCTGTGTTGGCCTAATAAAAACTGAAGTGCAGCTCCATTTACAGTACATTGAGAACTGCTGAGAAATTAATGCCAAGATTGTAGAGGGCATCGCTGAAGACACGGGAGCGGCACTCCTGGGAGCAGCAGTCAGCTCCTCGGCGCTCCCCGCGCCGCAGAAGCAGAGCCGAAGCGTTCCGCATTGGCAGTCGCTGATGTCTGGGCGCCCTGGTGTGAAAGCTGAGAGAGGCGGAGAAGAAGATGGCAGATTTGGGATCGCTGCCCTGCCTCCACCGCCGCAGCAGGGTGAAATGCAGAGTCTGAAGGAGAAAGGAATAAAAACCCGAACATGCAGCAGTGGTGGTGCGAAGGAGTGTGGGGTCTCGCTGTAGCCCTCACCCAGAGGGGCTGGGTGGCGAGGAGGCAGGGGTGCACCTGTGCTGTGCCGTGCCGGTTCTGGAGCGAGGTCCATGAAGTCAAAGACCAAGCTCTTCCAACTATTGCAATGAGCCCTGTGCCAGCCTTGTTACAATTGTATCTCTGAGGGCTGGTACAATTAAATATCTGCTGTAGTTGGAGCAAATAGGAAATCGCTCAAGCAAGACAGCTGGCGTTTCAAACTGAATAAATCCTCCGTGCTTTGTAGAGAATAATTCAGCTATGTGGGTTTTGAAATGAAAGAGTTACGTAAATTGGAGATAATGAGACAAGTTAGATATTACGGAATACCTACAACAGCTTTCTCAAATTTGGCATTAGTATCTTGATAACAAGGATTTGGGAGCCACTGTTTATAAATAACCTGGATCTGAAAAATGTGTCTAAATGGGTTGGTATTTTCAGAAAAACATTTGTATTTATGTAATCATGCTCAGACATGTAAGATATGAACTCAATATACACTTTAATTTTCTCTGTATTTCTTTTGTTCATCCATCAGAAGAAAACAGCCTCCCCACCCACCTCCGATGTCTGCCTGAAATGTGAAAGACCCACTTGTGCACCATAGATGTGTATTTATTTGTGCTTCTCTGAGAACTTTGCAAGCGGTTCGTGTTCCCTGGGTCGCTCCCCGGGGAGGCAGAGGATGATTAGGAGCAGCATTTATGCGGTGGGAAGAGGGAGGCAGAAGCAGGTGGAGCAGCCTGCTTGGTGTTGCATAGGAGGTCTCTGGCAGAACTGGGAATGAAATGTAGCTGTCTTCACTCACGGATCTCTGTGGCATTTGAAACATCAGTGCACACATGGGAGCATTACAGACTAATGCGACTGACGGTTAAAATAATCTGCTGATTTGCAGGCAAGGATTCAAGTAGTGCGTTGGTCTGATGGGTCTGAAATTTAACACGTTTAAAAGGTTTTCTATTATATACCCCGACTCCCCCCACCCTCCCAAAGGCTTCCAGACTCAGTCTTCTATTTCCAATTTACTACTTCAAACTTCTGTTGAAAGCAGCATAGATTTTTATATGAATGAACAGTTCTGAGGATTGAGAACAGCCTTTGAAATGTTTCCTCTTGTATTAATTTAGTGGACAATATTTCTGACTATGCTTCCTGAAAAAGGATATTGTGTGTTTGATTAAGTTTTATGAGGGAATTGCAAAATACCTTCTGCGATATATTATTTAAAAAAAAAAAAAAAAAGGCAAATGAGGATGAAGTGGGCCAAGCAGGATAAATTCTTGGCTTTACCTGAGATGGGCTGAAAAAAAATTAGGGTATGGAGGAAGAATCTTCCATATGAGTGCCAGTCCTTGGCCCATCTGCTGTAGAGAAGATGAGAGCAGTTTCTAGTTTGGGGTCATGTTCTTTCTAACTGCTCAGGTTTTAGGATCACTGAAGTACCCTTCAGACTATCCAGAGCAGGATATATGCACAGCCAGCTGGTTAAATGGGCTTTTCGTTCAGTTTGCTGGCTGAGCAGCGAAGTAGTCATCGTAGGGTGAGTAGCTGGCCTGTTAATTCATCACATTGTTACTGGAGTGTGCACTGTGAGTTTTCAGAGGCGTGTTAATGTTAATGATCTGCCATTTTTCATTATGATAAATGAAAACTCTCTGCATATAGAGCTTGTCTGAAGAGCAAGTCTCTGAAGGAGAGCGTTGCTTCAGTGTTCCACGTTTATTCTCCCTCACTGATTCCCAAACAAAATCTATTGGATTACAATACAAAAAATACGATGTGGTGTTTTAGCTGTGAGCTTCACCCGAATCTAGGAATCAACCCCCAGACTTTTGGTGTTACGGATTAACGATGATGATGATAAGGACTGTGGCTGAAGCATTGGTAATTCTGATAATCACATTAGAGAGAAAAGAGGTCGGCTTGTTCTTCTTCAGCCTGTCTGGCTCTGCAGAGCAGACAGCAGAAAGAGCTCACTTGCAATTTTCTATAAATAAAGCAATTACAGCAGGAGTAGAGTGAGAACTTGTAGTAAATAATAGATTCAAGTGTATATATATTCTTCACAAATAATTTGTAGTTCATATTTTTGGATTTTTTTTTTTGTTTGGGTTTTTTGGTGTGGTGGGTTTTTTTTTTTCCAGATTACTTGCAAAATGATTTGACTGATTCTTGATTTGGAGACTTTTGTGTATACTAATTGATGAGTAGTTGCACCGTGTTGGTCACTGGCTGCAGAAGTCGTGTGCTACATCTCGGCTGGGAAGCAAGCACGTGTTGCTCTCTGTCTTGGTCTCAGTGTGCGACAGCTCTCTCTGCCACACGTTCAGCGCTTTCCTTTTCTAAGACAGACATGCACTGCTCTGTGCTGGGGCAAGGAACCTGGATGCGGTCACAGTGCCTGCCTGCTACTGCCTGTAGTTCCAGCACTTGTCATACCTAGTTATAGGAAACCGTGACTTACTATACCTTGACATGACCTTAGAATGAGGTTTTTACACAGAGAAAATTCCTCTGCACCTGTTTAGGATGTCCTTCTTGCAAGCATGTGTATTGCAGCTTGATATAAAATGCTCCAGAGGAGTAGCTGAGATGATCCTAATCCAGAAAAGCAGAGGAGCATGCGCCTAAGTTGGTGCTGGTAGTCATAGTATTGACTTGACTTGGAGCTGAAATGAATTATTTTGTTGAGCAAAGGTCTGTGAGAATGTTTTATGATGCTGTTTGCAGCTGTGGGGATGTTATCACATTGTATGGAAAACAGATATGTGGGTATCAGACAGGTTAGGATCCAGTCAAGGCTGTTTAATGTACTGGGTAATGCTTTACAGTTGTTTTTCAACAGATGACCACACCTTACTGCTCTTTTGAGCATTAGCCTTTTCCAAAAAGCAGTGATCAGAGGGAAGAAATGTGGATGACTTAAAAATACTGGGCTGGGATGCAGGAGGCCTTTTCATACCAATGTGCTGATGGGATAATCTGTATTAAATTTTTTTTTTCACTTTCCTGAAAACAAAGATCATTCTCCTCTGTGAATCTTTTAGCCACCTACTGATGAAAAGTGATTTTAAGGGCTCATAGGTTAAAACTCTAGTAAACTATGCAGAATTTACAGTTTCTTGAGACAAATACACTGCACATCCTTAAGATACATTTCTCAAAATTTTGGAACTAGTAAAATATGTGATATCTGGAGGCATCAGAAACTCGGCCATGATCTTTTCTCAATTCTGCAAAGGGGCAGATGGGCGTATGGAGAACTGGAAGTGATTTTTCTGACATCATGCTTCAGGGGCCTGACATACTGAAAGTAGGTAGGATTTTTCTGTTAGATATATCAGATTTAGCATTGGTTTTTATCACTGGATTTAGCAAAATCTATAGACAGAAGTTCAATTCATGGCTCTTGAGGTATCTGACTACAAGGTAAGCTTTTGTTCACCTGTGTTAGCCAACTGGTTTGACCACAACAATCCTGAAATGATGCTGACCGTGCAGCACAGCCTCGTAGCAATGGGCTGCTTCAAGGACTCGACTAAATTGCTCCGGTGTACTTTGCTGTGATGGCTTGCCCTCTTATTAGCTTTGTCACACTTCACCTTGATTTGTTTCTGAGTTTCTGTCTGAAGTTAAAATCAATAGAATTTTTTCTCCTTAGCTTTTGAAACATCATAAATAAAATTCATTTCTTAAAATAGATGCCCTGTGTTTTCTGCAATAACACCGTAACAGTACGGGGAAAAAAACTGGAAGGCCAGTAGCTGTTTGAAGTTCAGATGTCCATGCTCAGCCTTCTTTTTTCTCATTCAATGCTTGTTTATAAAACCTTGTTTTACAGTCTAAGCGCTTAATCTTTGTGGGAGTTTTTTTGGTGGTGTTTCTTTTTCTCTTTGGCTTCATCAGTTTATTTATCCAGTCATGGTTTCAATAATATCGCATTCATCACGTCCTGCTCACAGTGTAGTGAGCACGGTCTACGGTCACAATAAGAATAAAAGTGTGCTGCTTGTCTATAGCAGGTATTTCTGCAACAGCTAGCTAAGCATTTTCATCTCCATGCTACTAATAAACTGATATGACAAAGATAACACTTCAATTTATTGGCAGAATTGAGAAAAAAAGCAAAGACAACACTCCAGCTTTGTGTTTAACCTGTAGCCCAGAACAACAGCCACAGTGCAGTTTAAAATCCAGATTTTTTCATTACAAGGAGAGCTGGGTTCCTTGTGCAGTGGCTTATGTGTGCAGTCACTTAACTACTCTGGTTTTACAAATACCTGGGTACCCGTTAGATCCCACTGAGAATAACCATCTCATAGGTAGAAAAAAATCTTAACCAAGGAAATTTCCTCAGGCATTAAATCCATACTAGACAAAAGATCGAAGGATCTCATGGAGTTGGGCTGGTTCACATAGCGAAACTGTGGCGATAGTTGGGAGAGCTGCCAGGTCGACACTGACCCAGATAATGTGAAAGAAGGGAGAGCAGCCAGGCAGCGAGGAGGAGGTGCTGGGTGTGACCACGAGCAGCCGTCCAAGATGGACAAATGCCATGGGGAAGGGTGAGCCTGCCTCCAACACCAGCTTTTGAAAAGACTAGATCTTTTCCTCTGGCAAAACCACCATCTTATTTCCTCTTAGCATCAGTACTGCCTTTGTAAACAATTTTTGGTAAATCAGCCTTTCCCAGCTCAGGTAATTTCCTTGGGAAAATTCTGGTTGGCTGTAGTAGTTTCAAACCCTGACCGCATGCTAGTGAAAAAAAAAAAACAAAAGATGAATGGAAATATAAAAATGCATTGTATCACCTTTCTTTCCCCGTCACTAAAATATGTTTTGTTTTCTTTACTGGAAGTGCAATTCACTGTCAGTAAGAAGTCTGTGATTGTAACCCCATAGTATACATCTAATTACAGTATGACAATGCCTTGTTTTTAATAGAATTATGGGAAATTTTAAATAGGATTGAAATTTTAATGACTGCTTTTAAAAAAATCAAACACTAGATTAAAACAACTTGTTTGTTCTTCCATTATATTTTTCCATTATGTCTTTTGGTTTTTCTGATGTAGTCATATACGTGGATAAAGAAAATGAAACTCTGTCTTCCCTACCAGAATGTATATTCCTTTTCCGTTGTCTCAATAGCTGGAAGAAATTACTAAATCTGTCTTTTAGCTGTTCTGTGTATTGGGCAAATTAAAAGATTTTAGAGCAACAGTAGTTCTGAAAAACATATAACAGAATTTTGCCCTTTATCAGAAAAAGACTCCCATGTTTTGACATTCCCTATATCTCAAGCTTATCCTGGAATAAAAGACAGTGTCACTTTAGTAGCTGTGCTGGAATGATCCCATGGCTGAGATGATACAATTCAGTGAGTTTGCTGGAAGCAAGTGGAGTGTAGGATAAGGAGGTCCAGTGGAAAACTCTAAGTGTGGTTTAGATTGGACCAGGTATGTGCTTTTGAGGTGAATCTCAGAGTTGTCCCTATTGCTGTGCTGCGGTTTGTATCTCAGAGCACACCTGATGCACCCCAGCCACAAACAGGATGTCTGTCAAGGGTACCTAAGCTGGAGCTCAGTTGAAGTAACTCCCTAATATGTGGATATTGTGGACATCAGGCTCTCTGCATCAGGTGCTACCTGTGCCATTTGTTAATGCAGATGTAGATGTAGTTGTCATGACCCTGGATGATCTCAGTTTTGTTGTTATTTGGTTTTTACAGCAGTGCATCCTGACATGGAGGCATAACCTCAATAATACCTTGAGGTACACCATGTTGTAAGCTTAGCACTGTGCTATAATGCTTTCTGAGTGTGAAGTGTGTTCTGGATGGATGGCTAAACTTGTGGCCTTTGCATTAAGAGGTGCTGTTCTGGAGGTTGTCAGTGAAATTGGAAGCTGATTTGAATAGGTGACAGCACCTTCTTTGCTGACACATCAGACTTGGTTTCTGTTCCTGCCGTACCAAAGTTGCATTTCAGGTGCCCAGCCCTCTTGTGAGCCCGGCTCGCTGAAGAATGGCATCTCTTAGGATGCAGTCATAGACCCGACTGGCCAAAGGGAGTGACATGGTCCCACCAGGAAATATGATGCACAGGGAAAAAAATCCATGCCAGGTTACTTCTGTATAAGAAAAAATGCTGGCAATACTGGTCTGAAACAAAACATGGTGTTTCTGCTTGATTGAAGAAATGGAACACAAGTATCAACGTCTTATAACAGTTGAAATGCAAAATAAACTCTCTTTAAAAGCAACATTTTCTGGAGTTAGTGTTCCTGATAAAATATTTTAAATTGCATGTTAATAAAATCAGTCAAACAGACCCAAACCAATAAGAATTTACCACAGCAGGGAAGTTTTGAGTTATGTTTTTTCTTTTTATTTCTCAATTATTGTGCAATGTAAAACTGGATTAATGTGCTTAATGCCACAAAGAAAAAAAAGGTTATTGTTAACAATATGTAGGAGAAGAAGCTTCATTTACTGATGTTCTTGAGACCACAAAGGACCAATCTGACAGCTTTATTTGCTCTAAGTAAAAATAAGGAGTAGATAAATTCTTAAAAATAGTAAATGAAACCATTTGCTTATTTTAATTAGATAGTTAAAGATGTGTAAAATCTTCTTCTCTGAGGAGGTCGGCACCTACTTAACTTCAGAGAATCCTTCTTAAGTAAAATGAGTCTTTAATCAGCAGTGCGAGAAGTCTAAATTAATCATCAGGCAACTACTTTCGACTTTAAATCCCTACTTGATGATGCTTTGATCCACAGTAAATATTTAAATAAATGTCAATGTAGATGCACGTAGTCCACTCCTGAGGAAAAAATTTAGCTCCATGTATACTAGCAAAGCTGAAATACAGTGGGCTTGCCTGTAAACAAAGGCTTTTGCAGATGTTGCATTTAAGGAAAAAATCAAGATGAAGTCTAGAAATGGGAAAAGCATAAAAGTGCAGTGCACCCATTGTAATATACCCCTTTTCTCCTTCATATCATCTCTAAACACCCCCAAAACAGAAATTATCTTAGTGACAGGACTCCATAAGATAACTTGAGAAATTTCATCAAACACTTTTCTATCATGTATAAAAAGGGAGTTTATTGTATTTACCACACTGCTGTGTGCATTGCTTTCATTGCCTTCACTAAGTCAAAATAATAGTCCCTATCCCTGCTATTCTGTTAGTTGAGGGTGTGTTCAAGCCACTATTGAGCTTTGCTACATTCACAAAAGTGACCCATGAAACAGTTAAAAAAAACCCAAACCCTATATAATATACTAACCGCAATCAGAGACATAGGTTTGCCCGATGCACAAAGCTTCCGGATGGCCCTAACGCAGCCATCTTGACACGTCCCAGCGTTTTCTTTCTTAAACTGACATGGTCTTGTTGACATGGTGGTGTCAGGGCAATGGTTGGACTCAATGATCCCAGAGGTCTCTTCCAACCTGATTGATTCTGTGAAAGATGGCAGCGACCAGCCTCACAGTGCTTCTGTTTCTTCTATTTCGGGCATCAAAAGCAATAAAATGGGGCCAGAGGAGCTCACCTCTGTGGTGTAGAAGGCTCTGTGGAGTAGGGTTGGTGCTGATAGCCTCCTCTTACCTGGCCAAGTGCATTTATTTACAGAGCTGAAATTTCCAGGCTAGTTGTAAAGGTCTAACTTGCTGCTGTAGATCATACGTGATTCCTACCTCATCTTGTGCTTTCCTGTCCAGGCTTCCTGTGTTTTGTGTCCAAACAATTACTTTCAGAGTGAAGGAGTTATTATTACAGAAGCTGTTAGAGCAGCCCATGCCGTATCTCAGTCGGAAGAGGCATCTGGGTCACCTAGCTCTTTATTTTGTTGTTCAAGATGACAAAATATAAAAAGTTTGAGAAGATCTCTCTGGCTGAGCTGAAGTACAGCAGCTAATGGAAGTACACAGCTTAGGAAATCGAGACATATCTCAACAGAGAGCTTTTGTTATCCTCGTACAAACACTTCCCAGGGAAGGTGCGATGACTTTGCTGTGAGGAGCAGACCAGATGGGATTCAAGCAGTGGAGAAAGTCGGCTTAGTCCATATAGGAAACTGCAAGTGAATTTAGACCAGAAATGATTCTGTCCTGCTTAGCACCTCTGACAGTCAATATCCTTTTTATTTAAGTGACTAAATCTGGATTATGTTTCTCAGTTCTGGGTAACGTGTCTTAAAATGTTTGCTGTCACGACTAACTAAAGTAATGTAAGCTGCTTTTTCCTTCATGCTGCCAACTCTTGGATTCTGCTTTTAAAAATATCTTTTTTTCAAAATGGTAGTACCAGTTGGGAGGGCACAACCTCTACAAGGCAAAACTACTTTTTAAAATTGTAGGAATTAAAAATGTACTAATTTCTTGGCACAATAGGAACAAGGAAAAAAGAGGACTGAGTTTAAATGTACAGCATGGAACTAGTGATCTTTGTTTAAAAAAATTCAGACATTTTTAGTTATTTCATATGGATCAAGAGAACAGTGGTGGATTTTCATAGTAAATTGAAGACTGTACTTTTGCTCAGAAAGACTTTCAGCTTTGCCCATTAGGAAACTGCTGCTTGTTTATTAAAATTCCTTTGTTTTTCAAAATCCCACCCCTTCCCCAGGGATGCTTGGGGAGGAGCAGTGAGCGATCCCCATGGCAGGGCAGCACTTGGGGAGGCTGCTGTGTAGCTGCCCTGTGCGGGAAGCGTGTGGTGTCCCAGAGTGGTCTTCTCGGCTGCTTTGATCCCAGCAGAAATGTCTTCTGCCTTCCCCCGTGGGCTGTCTGCTGGTGGTTTGCTCTTAGCAGGGTTGGGGTACGTCTCTGGAGGGGAGGGGGCCGTCTTGCTACATTTCTTCTTGCCCTTCCCCTGTAACACATCAATGGCTGTCGTGAAATGTTTTTGTTGTTCTTTTTTTTGGTTTGCAACCTGGAAATAATTTTTGTGTGAGTCTTGTGTGACGACTGAGGGTCAGTGTTTAGAAATGGTGTCTAGGCTGGGTACCACAGCGGTCTCTGCCCTAGGAGGACCTAGGGCTGCATCCTCTGGTTCCCCAAAGGTGGTGCAAATCCCCTTGCAGGGTGGCACTGCCTCGGTGCTCTTAGTATGCAGGCTCTGAAATAAGGAATATGGGTGTGTTTGAATAGAAGAGCATAAGCATTAATTTGTCTGTCACTTGGGGGGTGTGACACGTACATCCTGAATCAATATAAGGATGCAAGCTGCATTGTTGTCAACTGGCTTGTAAATGACGTGACATTATTAACTGGGGGTCTTTCCTACCACAGGAGCTTGTACTCATGCATCTCTGATGCTTCAGACTAGAGAAGTATCCTGCATTTCTTTTTCACAATATACCTTCTTGGCTGCAGCAGACTAGCACAGGCACACTTCTCTGTAACGTTTTGAAAGGGGAGAAATAATGCTGAAGTACCTGACGGGCAGTGCTTCTAGACTGCTATGAATTAGGTGGAAACCAAAGAGAAAGGGGCAGGGCAATGTGGGGAGGAAAGACAAAACAAAGTCAGCTCAAGTCAAAGGCTTGTCGTGGGATCAGGCACTGAAAATCCCAGCCCCAGTGCCGAGGAAATGTGCAGTGTCAAATGATGATGCAGTCTTTTACCAGTGAAAGATGCTGGAAAAGCAAGCAGAGCCTGAACCTGCTTTGATTGGCAATAATCCTCTGGTTGGTGCCTGGTGATGCATTTAGAGGAAGAAAAAAATTATACCATCTACTGAAAGATGTTAAAACATTATGTGATACACTGCATCATGTTACATACTGGTGGAAAAAGAAAACCAACAAGATTCTTTTAGTTGTTTACCTTACTCCATTTAAATTGTGTGTGTGTATATATGCACTTATATACCTACATATATACAATGTTTTTTTTTTTTTCAGTCCAGGTGCTAGAAAATTGGTTCTTATTGTCCAGGTAAATTATAGGGAAACCTGGGCTAGCTATATTTACTGGCTAGGCTCACATCTGCAGGCACAAAGACTTCTGTACAGTAAAGCAGTGCTATTCCAACCAAGTGTAAAGAACTGTGTAGGAAAAATTTAAGCTTTTTGTTGAAAAGGATGCAAATAGTAGAGATGCTGTTCCATTTACTATCAGGTAATAGAGAAGGAATGTTACATGTAGTCAAGGAATATGTTTGAAGAAGGTGTTATATTAGAAAAAAAAAAAAAAGGGGGCGGGGAGAAGAAAAACCACCCTGAGAAATGGGATCTGAGTATGCATAGATTATAAGTGTGGGCATAACTTCATGAATGAGAGTAGTTAGCTGAGATATAAGCTAGTGCCACGCTCATACCAGTACAGATTGGAATTTGCTTCTAATTTCTGGGTCATGTGAATAATGGGGTAGTGCTGCAGTTATGTCAAAAGTTTTTTTTAAGTATTTTTTAATTCTGCAAGATGTCATGTCAGAAAAGGGAAGCTTCACCTGAGTGCTGAGCATCTAAATGACATCAAAGATCTGGGCTTTAGTTTCTACGTTTCTCAATTTAATAGCCTTTGCCAGTGCTGTTTTCCATGTAGTCCATTTTAATTAGGTATCAATAATAATGTCCCAGCAGTTTACTACTTCACTCATTTCAATTGAAGTTGATTGCTTCAAGTATGTTCTGGGCTGTGTAACAGGAAGGTTGCTCAGCAACTGTGATGTGTAGACAATAAAATTACGTGGACTTGGCCATTAACTGTCTTTAGGGATGAGTTTACTCTTGTTCCACCCTGCATTGATGCTAATCTTCTGAAGGTAACTGTGATACTTGCTGCACTTGAGAAATTGCATGTCAGAAAAAGATAGTCTAAACCATGTTTCCCCTGGCTTGTTGGGGCAGCTTTCTTAAGGGCACATCTTGTAAGCAAAGGGTTATATGCTCCAAGAAGTGGTGTTATGGCCACAGTAAATGCAATGCAAAGCATGGACGTGTTATAGGAGGTTTTCTTGGGAGCCCTGGGGTTGGCAACACTGATATTTAGAAGCTGAGGTTAAAGCTCTATAAGGAAGTCTGTAATGTACCCATGAAGTTTTCAGCCAGTGAATTGTGCTGGAAAGGAGGCAGCAAGAATATGTGGGCAGAAATTAGAGCTTTTCAGCTGTTAGGCTAGTGCTTTATAAACACTTGAGTGATGTACTGAAGAGCCCTTCAATTTTCATATGCCTAATACTGCTTCTAAAGGTCTCTGTTTTAACTATTAGAGCCTCACCATATATCACCAGAAACTCCCATGGTGTACTTGACATAACTAAATTCCACGTTAAGGGCATTTTTTATTAGTTTTAGAAAAAAACCCAACACCTTTCTTCCCTTACAAAAATATAAATTTGTGCCGAAGAGTTCATTTTGGCTTGCTTTCATATCAGATGGACTAAAGGTAGAGAGGCTCTGACAGTGTTTCAGAAGAGGTGAGGAATTTTCCATACTAATACAGTAAGCAGAAATTATCGGAGGAGACCTGCCAGAGCTTCCCCCCTACCTACCCACACCTGGCAAGGGATTTTCAAGGTACGTCTGAATCCGTTCCAGCTGACGTCAATGGCAAAACATCAATTGACTTGAGGTGGGAGAAGGATGAGCAATGCCAGCTGCAGTTGTGAATGATGAAAGCAGAAATGCAGTCTTGCTACACGGTATGAGCTTATTTTTGTAGATTTCCAGAATCAGCAGGGACGAAAATGGTAGGTACTTTTGCAGGTCATACGTTTCTCCTTACCTTGGTAAAATTGCCTCTGTTTGTGAACTCATTAGCAGAGGATCCATCTATTCTACAAAGTGTTCAGGAAGAAGGGAGTGTCCACGTAGCTGCTCCTCAAAAGGGTGTTAGATTAATATATTTTTGATGACCTATCAAGCATCATGAAAGCTGTGGACCTCTGTAGAAGCAAATCAAACACAGAGCTGTCTTTTCTGTGACTACAGAGGACCTTGCCTGTGACAGAAGCCACTGGTTTGAGGGGAATTAATTTCTGGGTTGCTTTTGAACAGGGATTTTCAATGTGCTTTGTGCTTCGATGCTCAGTTCCTGCATGTTCTTGCTATTAGCTTCGTGGAACTTGGGGTGCTTGGAAACTGCCTTGAGGTAGAGCGAGCTGTGATAATTAGGCTCTTGCTTTTATCCTGGAAGACAGGGACTTGGTACTGCTGAACTGCACTGGGCAGCAGCTTTTGGCTGAAACTTTTTTTTTCTAAAGTTGCAACTTGCTGAAAGGGAAAATTTCATCAGGGAAGAGTTGGTTTCAATGATTTTTTTTAACATTTTAAAATAATAAATAAATAGGCAAGAAATAAATAGGCAATTTTCAGAAAAAAACAAGAGTTACCTGCTCTGGTGCCTGTGTTCCCAGCTAAGGTCTCTGACAGCAGATCAGTGGTAGGAAGAGCCACTTGGTTAGAAGTTTATATGGGTGTATAGTCAACTATGAAAATTTTTATGAACCTTACACATTAAGTGCAATAAATATGTCTTTACCTGAACCCAGCTAAATGTCTAAATGTGCTTCTCCAAAAGTTGAGTGAAAACTGCTACTGATGTCAGTGGGAGAAGAGCTATATTAAGATGATTTCTGATAGTATGCTGAGAGCATGAGACCTGATACTTTGCTCTCCATTCATAGAGGCAAATCTTCCTCCTCAAGTAGTTCCATACAACAGGGAAACACCCAAAGGTAAAGTTTGAAGTGGAAGGTATATTTCATGACAGCTGAAGCCAGCCTTGTTAAATGTGCTCAGGGACCACTTGGTCCAGCCAGTCTTGTTGGCTTTCGTTAACAGCATCTGCACTATAGGAGGTGGAGAGGAAATACAAGAGTATAATCAGGATATAAATGCAAGATAAAGCCATTATTTTTTTGCCAACTCAATGTACTTCATGATGGTCCCTTGGAGGGGTGCTGTTCAGGCTTTTTATTGGTGTGTTAAACATTCAAAAAAATACCATTTTGTGCAAAGATTAACTAATTCTCAGGACTCACCAGATAACAAATACTGAGTGGGATTAGTTAACGTCTTCGGGTTGTGCATAATTTCAAGATTTCCTGACATACTCAAACTTGATTTTGAAATTGAGATTCTGAATTTGGATTTTACCTGGCAAGTTTATAATTACACATGCCTGTAGCTTAATGAAGCTGCATTAAATCGTTTGGCAGAGTTACAAAATGTAATAGCTCATGGCACCATCTGTCACCTGCAAAGTGGATTGTTGTTGCTTTTCTTCATTTTACTGGGTTAAGCGAGTATTTAAGGGTATTGTCCCAGGAATGCGTTTTTAACAAACATATGGCGTGAATTCATTGGACATTTCTCTTGCTTTTTAATCTTTTGGAAGAAAGTCCCATCTGAAAAGATTTTTAAAAATTGTTATGGCAGGTTTCAGATGTGATTTTAATTCTCTGTCCCAATGAAAGCAATAGAGACTTGAATGAAATGATGACAGATCCACAAGTGATGCCCCATCTGCTACACTGTCATGTAGAATTTTATTCCTCAAAGTTGAACTTCCAAGATAAAAAAACCTTGTAATGTAAAGGAAATTCAAGGCTATATTTCTTTAGAATTTTTGGTGGTAGCAGGGAAAATTTAAGTTAATTTACTGATCTTGAAAGCTTAAAGGGAGATAAGAATGCTTACTTAGCCATTTAGTATTTCTCTTCAGTAAGAGTGCTGGGATTTCAATAGGATCTTGCTGATGTTGAAACTAAATAGTTGATTTATTTATTTTATTTATTTATTTTTGCTTAGAAGCATGCTCAAACAACCTTGTGTAGTAAGTACAGCTAGCTGGGATCTGCCACCAGATCTGGACTTTTGGTCCTTTTTCAATGTTATACTCAACAACTAGCTGTGGGCAACCACTTCTCTTTCCTTTTCCTAAAGGGATGAAAAGAGCACCATCATCTAGGGAAACAGAGGTTAACAAAGCTTATATGGGTATTGCATTGTTGACTTCCAAAAAATCAGGATTCAGTTAGGACTGTAGGAATTATTTTTTTCTTGGTTTCCAGAAAAAACAAAACAAAACAAAAAAAAAAAAAAAAAAAAAAAAGGAGTTTTGGATTTACCACATGCAACTGTTCTGAAAATTATTTTTTTCATTAAATTGTTAGAAAAAAATGCTGCTAGTTCAAGGAAATCTTTTGTTTAACTCTAAAATAATTTATTTTATTCTGTTTGGATATTTCAAATGAATTTTTTTCTTAAATTAAAACCCGACTAGAAGTATCATAAAAATGCTGAAGTGCTGAAAGTTCTGTGTCTTGAAGGGACTATAGCTTGTTCTTCAGTCAATTGAGTTAAATCCCACACAAATTCAAAAATGCTGCAGCCCCTGAATCTGACTACTTCAGTGAAAAATTGCTTTTAGCTTTAATTTTCATCAAGTGTAGCAGTGAAGTGATATTACCATATACTGTTATGTATAAATTCCAAGTTTAAAGTAGTGTCCTGAATGGGATTTAAATTCTGATGAGAGAAGGGGGAAAACAAAGAAGAGATGAATACAGGACAAGTTTTTCTCCTGTAAATATATTTTCAAAATCAGGTACATTAGATCTGTTCTTGAGAAAGTTCAACCGCACTTTCTAGATGATACCTGCAATTGTGAGAACTTTTTCAATGGCTTTGTCAAATGTTTACAGTTTCATATAAAAGAAAGTCCAATATTTACCAGCTAAGTTATGCAGCACTAGATGTGTAAATCTGTACATTAGTTGCTGAAATGAGTGGTTTGATTTCAGAAGTGCTCAGCATCTTCTGCCCAAGGCCTAAGACCTTTACAATCTTTTTTTTTTTTAATCATGTATTGGCAGTGTACTAGGAGAAATTGTTATTAATGGAGAAAAGTACAAGATTTCAGTCTTCACAGATGTCATCAATAATAAATGGTATGTCTCCCTTTTAAACTTATGTATTCTTTTTAATTTTTTGTGCAAAATGTTTTTGGCAGGTTTGAAACTGATGTATGAAAAGTTACTATTCAATTCAGGAAAAAAAAAAAGGTGATTTGATATCCCAAAATACCGTGGCCTCATTGCACATGTAGTCATGTGTGTGGAGCTCCTTGACAATGTCTTTGGGATGCTGTTCTTCAGAAGGGTACCATGAGGGCTCAGTGGCTCTGGAGACGCTAGCTGTATCGCAACGGATCAGTAATTCTTCATTGTTTTGGCAAACACATGTTTTGGCAAACACATGTCTCTTGTGCAGCTTTTTTTTTGAATTGACAGAGTACTTTAATTCTATTAGTAGTCAGGGGCTGATGCATCAGGTGCTCTAAAATTGAGATGGTGGATTCACTGGAGTATATCTATCTACAAATGTGAGCACTGAGTTGCATTAGGAAAAACACTGCGTCTTTTTTTCCTTTTTTTCAATTTGCATTTTTATGTTTTGCCACTCTGGATTGTACAAATCTTAACATCCATTATTAGAATTATGCTTAGCCCATTTCCCCATTTAGAAAGCTTTTTCCCAAGAATTCTATCCTTATGCAAGGGAACAAAGACAAATTATAATGTGTTTTCAAGACATGCTAACAGCCTCCAGTGATGCTAAATCCATTGCCTGGAATCCAGCCAGAAAGTTTTGGTTGGAGGTAAATACTTGCAGTTTCACAACTGTGTTACCTTTTCCATGCACCTACGAGTCCACATGGGGTCTAATTGCTTTTCCTAGGGCTGTATTTAGTAACTGATTGAAGATGGCTTTTAGACAGCAGGAAGGAGAAAAAGAAAACTTTCTCTTTTATGTAGAATTATGTTGAAACTTTCAAGGTGCAAATGCATTTATTTAACAGAGACTGTCACCCTGAAAAGATTTCTTGCATTAACAGTGCACACATCTGATTAAAATATGTTATTCTCTTGTTCTTGTTCCCTACCTGTTTGTATATATTCACTTACTGTCCATTGTCTTATTTTTTCATTTTAAACCTTTTGAAATACAAACAACTTTTTTTTTTTTTTCTAGAACCACAGTGAAGTTGTGACAGTGTCACACCCTGGCACTCCTAAACACTAACACAAGACACATTTATTCTGATTTATTTCAAAATTTGATATTTCTCATTGCAGGTGTGGTATATAAATCCTTTTAACACGGGCTCTGCAGGATGTGGAAATGCTTGTGGTCTTATCTGTGTTTCTTTTCTCATGGGTTGAAGCATTGCTTGGAGTAAGATTTGTGGGTTTTTCTTTATGTAAAACTTGTATTCATTAATTTTGTTTATGAATTGGAAGGGTAAAAGGGAAAAGATGCAAATACTACTTCCTTCATCAGGGAGTGAAGGGGATGATGGGGCATGACGGTATGGTGGTAATTGACTCTCAGTGTGCTGGTATGAGTACTGGTGGCCTTGCCAAGGCTTCACTTGCCTCTGTGAAACCACTGCAATTGTTAATGACGTGATGTAAACATCCCTGGTAGCAGCAGGATACAACTGAAAAGTTGTTCTTTGTTTAGGTAACAGGGGTATGTATCTGTAGTGTGCCAGGTCATGTGAAATTTTTGGTGCATATGCCAAAAACGTTCCATCATGAAAGAGAATAACTTCCAAAACAGTCTGGTCTTTTTTTAGGGGACAGACACATTGTGATGACTGAGATCATGGAAAAATCAACTTTTCTGTAGAGTTGCCACACAGTGATCTAGCAAGGATGCGAAGGTATTTTCCATATATTCAGCAGAAATTGTAATGTATCAGGCAATATGAGGAAGCAAGAATTTTCTAACAGTGATCTTTATTCACAATTAGGAAAGGTTGAAGTTGTTTGAAAGAGTTTATATGACACAGTTGGAGATTTCAGTAGAGGCAATTGATCTTGGGATGCTCTGACAGCCTTTGCAATCCTCAGGTTAGGTAGGTGAAATATGAAGCATAGGACCCAAGAGAAGGAAGAAATTCAACCTAACTTTGTGTTCTTAATTTCCCCAGACTTTCTAGAAGCTTTTCAGCTGCTGACACAGATTTTAACAGCCTAAAAACTCTTCCAAGTTATATCCTGAGGAAGGAGGCACAGCAGCCTGCTCCATGGGTTAGAGATAGCAAGAGTGCAAGGCCATCACGTTGTTACATTTATTGTTTCAGACATGTCCCCTGCATAGAATGACTCCAAAGAAACATGGCGCTGGATTTCTCTGGGTCCCTGGTGGCACAGCTTCTGAGCTGATGGACAGTGTACAGTGAGAAGAAAGCAGCCAAAACCCTGCGTCTGTTTTTTTTTAATGACCTCATGGTAACTTGGAGTGCATTAGTTTTTACTGTTCGAGGTAGGTAATCAAACCGCTTATCCCTTCCCACTTAGATTCATGAAACAGTCCTGTCGACAGGAATAGATGAAGGAATGAATCCTAAAAATAAACAAAATAAAAGAGGGGAAAACGGATGGTTCACAGATATCTTTTGGAAAGCTGCAGAGGCAGAATAAGAGACTTCTGAGGGCTAATCAGTGCTGTGAAAGCACTGCCACTCTGATCTGCTCCTGTCTTCTGAGAAGGGGAAAGGAAAGGGGATTATTGATATTGCATTTGTTGCTTTCGGGTTTTGAATTCTGAAATGCTTACACAAAAGCAGAAATGCAACTTTCGGTACTGTGGAGTCCTGGTACCATTTCATCAGTGTCATCTTCCTGAAGGGACAGTCAGTCAGAGCACAAACATGTCTTCCCCCTTCTCTGCCAGTTAAATAGAAATAAACGCCTCCAGCAAACTCCTTAACATGCAGTTTTCATTTTTTTTGTCTTTTTTTTTGTCTCCCCCCCCCTCCCCCCGCCTCCTTAAAGCTGTGTCAGTTATGTCCCGCAGCAGAAAATTGAGAGGGCAGGAGAGAATTTCACTTAGTGCCAGGATGAGCAGAAGAATAGGGTGAGTGACAAGTGGGTCTCCAGCTCCATTGCAATTTTAGTGCAGCAACCCAGTTGCCTTATAAATCCAACTGCTGCGAAAGTACAAACATTGTCGTCTTGTCCTTGAAAATGCTGACGGAAACAAAATGTATTTTCCCTCTGAGTCTGAATTTGTGCTTTGTTACCTTCATTGTTTTCTTCATTATTTTTGTTTGCAAACTGAACAGTGAAAAAAAAATGCACCGTACATGTTTTTTTTTTTTCTCCTTAAAAGTAGCAGGACATAAAATGCCATTGCCATTTCCTCAGACTTTCAGCTACAAAGCATCTACATAAAGCTGTTATGCTTTCTGCTGTTACATGCTTGTTCCAGTTGTTCAGTCCACACTACAAGAAAATAAAGACAAAAAAATACATTAGCTCGGCTCTCCCCAGGATCAAAACCCTGTTTTAAAATCAAGATTTCAAATATAGAGTCATATTCTTTCTCATTATTTTCTGGGTTTGTACATGTGTTTTTGTCCCATGAGGGTCTTACTTTTGTTGTGTTTTATGTGAATCTTAAGCTTTAGGATCTTAAGGTGCTACAGCATTTTCTCTCTGACTGTCAGAAAGATTTAAATTAAACTGAAGACTTTTTTGTAGGTCATTGTGACCTTTATATTTTTGCATCATAAAGCCTATCAGCTGTGGGAATGAAAGCTACAGTTCACAAATATGTTTACAATCATGTAAATGAGGATGTGCATTAAACTGCAGGGCTTGGAAAACATAAGTAATGAACATTATTTGTACCTTGACAAAGCAAAAAAGCATGATTAAGGATAATTGTAGGTAACTGTCATCATGAGAGAAATGTTTACGCAGTCAGAAGTACCAAAGAGCATTTAAATGGTTTCTCTAAAGGGAGCAGTAAGGAACTGATGAATGCCAGTACATGCCTTGAAAACAATTTGACTTAAAGGTTTTCAGATTTTTTCTTTTCTCCTTTATGAATTTAGAAAAATAGTGATTGTGATTGTAATAATTGTTGGTTTTAATGATGACTCAGAAATTTTCGCTCTTACCTATGTTATCACAAAGCTTCTTCTGTTTGAAAAGGCTAAATTTGAAAAGTATTTCCTCATTAGGTTCCTGATGCTGCCTTTTCTGGTCAGGCCAGCACCTCACCTTACTGAAATGCAAGTTAGGTTCGTGGCTAATTTGGTTTTCATAACAAGGACATTTCTGCCTGTTTTGATGCCAGATAGAAGTTTGACAATTAAATCCACCTTAATTTTTTTTTTTTTTAAGAGAAGCATTCTCCTTGTGTTTATATTGTATATATAAAAAACAAATTATTTTAAGCAATAAGTATAATATGGGGGAAGACTTCTTCATGCTTTTGCATTATGAGTATTGGCCATGCTGCAAACTCATTCACATCAGGATAAAGTATGTGAGATAGGAAAAGAAATGTCTCAGGCACCAGAAAGAAGTCTTGGTGATAACATAGGAAGCAAAATCTTTGAGGTGTAACTCTGCATTTTGTAGGATTGGAGTGGGCAGGGATTTGCCTCAGTTTCCTTCTTGAAGGAGTAAGGTTGCAGTCCCAGCTTCTTGTGTCAATACCTCTGAGAAAACATATTGGAAATCGCCAAGTGCAGAATTCTCCCGGGAATGGGAGGTACAAGGAGATGGTTGAATTTGCCCTCTCTAGGTGGGTCCAAAAAATGAATCATTTTTAACATCTTGTTTTGAAAGAAACCAGATTATGGCATTTATTTTATTCAGAAGAAAACCTAGAAGAAGATTATTCATATTTGGAAATGCATGTGTAGACTAGTATTTTCTATAAAGAGATTAAATGGTTTGCAAACAAACTTCTCTGGAAGGATTTCGTCACAGTTGCAAGCTCTGGAAAGCCTAATTTTGGTGATCTTGGAGGAATCTCTGGAATTCTAAAAGCATGAAGGACAGGACTGAGGAAAAGAAAAATGCTTTTGTTAAAGTAGATTCCCCCAAAATGCCTTGTCAGTGATCATTAATTTGCTGTTGGAAGTAAAGAGGTTTGTATTCTGTGGGAAGTGAGACCAGACTATCTCTGCAGCTGCTTATGGCACCTTAGAATCCATAAAAAGAGAGAAAAATGGATTTGTGAGTCATGATAAGTGAGGATTCGGATGCTGGCTCCAAACTGTCATTGTGCAGTGTACCTGAGCATAAGATTTTGTTTTGAATCGTGTGATATTTATTTGCATTTTTATTTATGAATTTTTCTAGATTTGTCAGCACATTGATTTTCATTGTGACTTATACAAAATAAGACACCTTAACAGCATTTATAGTTATTTCACACCACGCACATATTTCACGGTGCTGGCAGATAGTGGTCATGATTTTTGTTGTGTCACCAGTAGACGAATAGCACATCCCTAATACAGCAAAGGACTGGTTTACGCAATTTGGATTCTCACAGTTCTCCTGCTGCCTTCCGATGAACTAACCTTTATAGGAGTGAAATATGATTCTCATTTTGGTTTTTATGCTAAGCTGTACTTCAAAGCCAGAGAAAATTCAGTGGTCTTGGGATGAAAATTATTCCCAGAAGACAACGGAGGAAAAAGTTCTGGAGGAAAACGATAACCTCACAGGCAGAAAGAGTGGTTTATCCAATGAGAATTATAAGGAGTTTTATTTAAAAAAACCTCCTCTGCTGATAATAAAATGCAGCTTAAACTCCTACAGGCCTTGATCAAAATCCATCACTGGGATCAGACTCCCATTACTGAACAGTACAAGATGAGCTATTGCTGATGCTAGAGATAACAATTGCTTATTATCAAGTGTCGGTGGTGTCGCAGTAAGTGCCAACTGGAAAGCCGCCTCTTAAACTGGTTAAACCGCCTCCGTTTTCAAGCAGATTATATGTAGAGGCTGAGTTTTATGCGATGGATGCTAATACATTTTTATGGGCAGAGTGGCAGGCGTTAGTGCTGTGCTGGGTCCCCAGAAGCTGCAAAAGACCTAATTTTATCTGGAATTATTTTTGCCTGACCAAGAGCTTGGTGATGTGGATGTTCAGAACACACCTTTTTCATCTGAATGATACCTATTTGAAAGTGAAGCTGCGTGTTCAAATTAACTGAAATTTATGAGCTACAAGCACCTGGTATATTTGCTACAGGCTGAATTCTGAAACATGGCCAAGTTTGAGGGTGTATTTTTTTTGTTATTGTTTCTCTCACCTGTAATTGAGAGGGCTGCAAGTTCACAGCAGGGGAAGAAGAACCTGCCGCAGAAATCTCTTCAGCAGGTGATACAGGTGCAAACACTAATTAGGCCACAGATGAATAAGCCTGGGGTTTTTGTGCCAGCCCTTGCATCCATATTGGCATTGCCAGCAGTTTGCTGCGGTTTGTCACAGTGGCTCTGTACGAGAGCGTGATTGAAAAGGTTTATTCAGGGAAGCACCAAGGTGTGCTGGCAGAGCCGTGACAGGCTTGGAAGCCCGCACAGTGTTTGCCAGCCCTTGCCCCTCCTCAAGATGCTAATTCCTGGCTGTGTTTTCACAGGGAGGTTGAAATTTCTGGGGCTGCTAGCCTGTGGGATGCTACCTTTCTGTGTGAAAAATTGCTCATCCTCATACACGGTATCTCCAGAAAGGCCTAGAGAAAAGAAGTGGAGTAAGATGAGGGAAAATAATCCCTCTAAAGCTCTTCGTGATCCGTTCCTTCCACAGCCTGCCTTGGCACGATAAGGTGTACATTAAAACCAGACCGGTGCATCTCAGATAACTTTGAAAAGCATTGCCTTCACAGCCAGTTCTTTCTACATTCTCACTAGGTTTCTACTCCTTTCCATATTTCTCTTTCTTTGCTCTTTTCCTAAGAGTACTGCAAATTAAGGTCTGCTACCTGCTCTTTCTCACCTTGAAACTGTAATCCTGTACTTGCCACGCCATCTTTGATTGCAGTGGAACAATGCTGGCTGCCAGTTACTGGGGTGTCACTTTGAAACCCATATTCTCAAAGACTAAGTCCATTTGCATATACAAATAAGTACATTAAGGGTGAGTTGCACTGGAGGCACTTCATTAGTTGGTGAGTGAAACTAGACTTCAACGTCAAGCCCCAACTTGCATGGTGAGACCGCTGAATTGAGAGAAATATATTGCTAGTAAGACCACCCATGTCAACATATGTCAGTGAGTGAAAATAAGTTTTATTTTAAAATTAGTAGTCTATTCTCAAGCCATAAAAACGTTACGGTACGCAGACATGTTGTGTGTTGTCTTGCACTGGGAGCAAACAAAGCCAGGGCCTTGTTTTGCATTGGGAATAAAAGGGTTTTCTTAAACAGCCATAATAAATTTATCTTTTCCCTTCCTTTAAACGTGCACTCACAAAAATAATCCTGGAAATGTTCCTTATATTTACATACAGTTATCTGTGAGTGGGAAAACATATAAAGATAATTCACTTATCAGAAAAAAAGTAGTTAATTCTGGATGTACCTGCTATTTAGCAATATAGAGTATTTTTTAAATATTCAGAAAATACGAAATATCATCAGGAAGCTCACTAAGCACAGTATTTCTTCAGTACTTCCAAGGTGCCTCTTCAACTTTCTGAAGAAGATAAATAAGCCAATACATATTTATGGACTGTATTTCATTCATGGATAAGACATGATGTAAAGTAATTGATCAGGGATCTCAACCATGAAAACTAAAGAGTTTAATTAAAGTTGACACTATTAAAGTGAGATCATACTTGACAGATGAAAAATTAGGCATCACTGAAATGACCAGGAGAAGCAATTTGAATTTAAAAAAATACAGTAAAATGAGGGAAGCAGAGACTGAAATATATCTCACTGTCACACACACAAAAAAAGTTACCTTGAATTCAGAAATTTTAGCCTTTAATTCCTACTCTTGGACCATAGGTCCCATTTGGTGCTTGTTTGTGTGTCCTGTATAGCAGTCTATGAAAAAACCCAAACCCCCAAAAACCCAAACAAAAACCCCACACCAAATTCCTGATTTTGCAGATAACAAAATATTTACTTTTGTAAAATTACTACTGTATTTTTTTACTTTTTTTTTTTTTAGTAGTCCTATTCACTTCTAAATTTCACAAGGCACTGGGGTAAGACGTTGCGTTAAGATGTTGTCTTTTGATATATTCATACATCCCGATCCCTCATGTATTTAAAATAACATAACGCCACATACAGAAGAACTTCCACTGACTTTGTGGGAGATACTCACAGGGAAACCGTAAGCGGTTTGGGTTAAGAGCTGCATGCTAACAAGCAATACTGTTACTGTTTATGTGCCTACAGTGTCCAAAAAGTGCTGAGGTGCGTGACGTGGCTGTTCCAATTATTTTATTTAATCTGGTGAAATCCGAAATACTACTGTCAGCTCAGCGGCTTTTCAAAAGATTTATACATGTCTTAATTTCTTTTATTGCTTCAGGTTTAGTATAAATCCTAAGTCAAAACTTGGGTATTACATATGCTGAGCATTTTCATCTCTTTGCAATGTATATTATGAATTGATTATGACATTTACAGCTTCAAAGGTGACTGTTGTCTGCTTTCACTCTTCTACGGTCTCTTTCTTTCAACCTTATAATCTTTTGAGGCTTGTGACTTCAAGTTATAGTACTCCTTTTGCCTAAGAAGTAGAATACAGATAAATTATGCAACCTTAGTGCTGTGATCTGGTGGGACCGGGAACTTTATGTAAAAAATACAGAAAACGCAGATTCTGCAAAATAAAAGTCTATCAAAAGGAAACATTTTGGAAAATGTGCTGGTAGCCCCAAATTCCACTTGGAGTGAGGAAGAAGTTCAGATGAGAACTCGATTCTGGTCTTTTCTGGCCCTCGCTAGAAACTCCGTTGCTTTAAAACTTTGATTTTAATTTGAAATTAAAATTCAGGGGTTTTACTTTGCTGAAACAAAGTGTTTCTGCCAACTTTTTAAATTGACTGCAACAAGGAGTTTCATCGGTAGGGAGTATTAAAGGGCTACATCAAACACAACAGCAAAATACACCAGCCATGCTTGCATGACATTCCCATGGTTGTTTACTGAAATTAGAAGCATGTAGCATTGCTCCATGCTTTATGTTTTGCTTCATCAAAGGTGACAACATTCACAATGTTGGATGTCCTCTGAGTTTATGGCAGACTGAGCACTGCAATAATCTGTGGTGAGTCTCTGAGCAGTTGTTTACCCAGTGGTACAATTCAATATTTGGAAGTGTGCAGAGCTCCAGTGAGCTCCACAGACCTCCACTTAGATGTAAACCTTTTCCTTAGGAAATCTGTCTGCTAAATTGTAGCTGTCCACTGAAAAGATCTATCTTAATTTGTTCAGTTTGCTTCCAGGGGTAAAACTGCCCTGTAATTTCTATGACCAGCTCAATGCGTTGTGTAGAGGTAAGGGTCTATGCTCAAGAAATGAATTATACCTGCTGCTACTGTCTGATGGGGAGGGTGATTTTTCTATTGCACTAGACAGAGGCTGAAGGCACTGTGTGTGCAATTTTGGCATTTTTTTCCCAAGATAACATCAATACGTATAAGCTATTTCCTCCCTCGCCCCTCAGCTGAACATCTGACAGTCCCTCAAACTGTTGTACCTGCAATTCATTAGCCAGTAGTTTTTACATCCTCAAGGTTTTTCAAAATGAGGGGAAGAAAAGCAATTAATAGTGCAATGACATACTCAGCGGCTCTTCACAGCAAAGCTCTTTACACAGAAGGAAATTTCTTGACACATCCGTTAGCTACTGTCAGATGCATGATGAGAAATTGCCATGGGCTATTAAAATGTATTTATTAACTTTTGTGGCCCTGTTATGCATGATTATTATGACATAAGTATCAATTAAAAGTGTAGCCATTTTAATTGCATTAGTTTGGTTTGAAGGTAATGTCTGCTCTGCGGTGGACAGAACAGATAATTCTTTATCTTCCTAGGGTTGGAGATACAGTTTTCCCAAGACGTATTTCCAGGTAATCCAAACCTTTGTTTCAGGACAGGATTTTCCATGCTTGTAACAACTCAAACCCCCATTTTTCTTCCTGAAGGATTGTTTGAATTGTTGGAATGTATTTAACTTTGAATTAAACACCATGTAACACACTAACTCTGGAAAAGCTGAATATCCAAATCCTGAGTTAGAGTAAGCATGCGCTGGACCCAATGTATAGCTCACGTACCGTTTTCTATGCCTCAGTGACACTGAAAAGTCAAAATTAGACATAAAAAGACAGGTATTATTTCTTCCATATATGAAGTGCAGGTGTTCTTTACACACAGACTGCTTTTGTTTCCAGAGCAAAAAGTGTCTTTGAAACAGCAGTCTGTTTCTGTAACCCCAGGATGGGTCAGTGCTCCCAGATAAAGTGGCAGAAGAGTGCAAGAGGTGCTCAGAAGTTCAGGGACACAGAGATAAGACAGACAGAGATCTAATGTTTGTTCATTATTTTTAACTTACAGGCATTTAAAGAAAAACATGCATCTTATTTCTTTACTAAAGAAAAAAAATGATGCCTGCGCAGATGTTTTACAACATAGAGAATTTCCAGACGCCCAATACGTAAGTATAGTTCTGGGGGTGAAAATCCAGAATGGAGCCTCTAGAGAGCCAGCAGCTGTGCAACTCTGCCAGTCTCACACCAGGTACTCAAACCCTGAGTCAGGGCAATTGCTGGTGACATGCAGTAAGAGTCTCAAGGCAGCGGAGGCAGATGGGTGTGTGGATGACAGGGAGACCCAAGGCCTGGGACAGAAATGCTCCTTCTCATATGAAAGCTTTTTGAAAATGTTTCTGCTGCAGTCAGTTTTATCCTCTGTTACTACAAAGTAAGTACACCGTGTGTCAAGAAATATTTGTAGCTGGTATTGTTTTTATTGAGGAAGAAAAAGGAAATTATCTGCATATATACTCATTCTAGTTAAAATGTATTTGCTACAACTTCCTACTGTTATGAAGTTTTAAGCTGAACAGGATCCAAGCAAAATGAATGAAGCCATGTTTCTGCAGATGAGGGACATCACTTGAATGTTTCTCCACTGTTGTGCTACGAAAAATAGAAAAAACTTCCTGAGCTTGCCAAGACAGCATTCATAGAGATGGTCAGAGAGAGCCATCGGTTCCCGCAGGAGCCATCAGGGCTATATGCAGTAACACACCTCAGAAATAAAGTGGGCTGTGCAGAAAAGGATGAGGAATCATAACCATTTCATAAAATTGGGTGGTGAATATAGAACAAACACATCTGGTATTAATAAATACATGGCATTTAAAAAAAAGTGCTGTTTGACTAATAAGTCGAAATGGTGATAGATTCTGAGAAGGGGAGAGATAAAAGATGGTAACCCAGGTAAAATCAAGATAAAAGAAAATGATCTTACAAAATGATGCAGCTAGGAAAGAACGGATCCTCACGATGATTGTCATGTAACATCTGCTAGAGGTAATTGCAACCCAAAGGTTTGCTGTAAATTTAATCTGAGCTAGAAATCGGCACATTTCTTGCCAGATTGAATGGCAATTTGAAAGAAAAGCATAAAGCTACAGCTAGTAGGCAAGTACCGGTAAAGATGAGCTAAAAAGAGAATTAATTCAGGGTAGGAAAAAGAAAGCGTATATACGCAGCTGTGGTTGATACGCGGTTTTGATGTCTGCTGTGAAAATAATTCAAGTATTTCCTAATACCACAATGCTGCTGCTGCTGGAGGTAGTCTGAGAAGTTAATTTCCAGAAGTGTTCTGCCATTTATTTCTGGGACATTTCTTTAACAATACATATTTGAATATGTCATTGGTTAACTCTCACCCTGCATCAAGTCAGTTGACAAGTGCATTTTAGACACTGAAAGAAGCTAATGCAAAAGTTATAGGAGCTTACTGACATATTGCAATAAGGAGATTTCTTTTGCATACGTGTTTACCCCAGGGACTTCTCAGGAATTAATGTACCAAAAATTTCATGGTGGCGGGGGGATGAGTGAAAGCTACAGAAAATATAGTTTGCTTTCTTGCATGGGTACATAGCAAGAAAGGGGATAAATGAAGAAGACATATTATTAAGCAAGTATAAACCAGGGACTTAGTAAACAAAGAAATAAGGAAGAGATATTTTGATTGTCATGTGATAACAGCTTTTAGTGGTTACAGGTTATGTCACCTGAGATAAGTAAAAATTATTAGTGTATGCAGGTAGAGAAAAGGGATAATAAAAATGAGAAGAAGATAGCAGGAGCATTTCTATTTCTATCTTTCCTTACTAAGGAAGAGCAATTAATAATTTGGCCATGCATTTCTCTGCCAGACAGATAGTACTAATCATATAGCAAAGTGAAAGCTAAACTTGTGGGTTTTATCTTTATTTTCTAATGCAGCTGTTATTTAAGAAATTTCTAGGGGATAGCATAGTGTACTGAGAAAAAAATGGGGGAGATTAAAAGCATTAAGGTAACATACATATTTCCCAACTGCAGATTAGCTTTGGGAATGGCAGAAATCAAGCTTATAACTTTTGAGTTAATGTGCGAGGTATAGTCACAAACAGGAAGGTTTTAATGAGTGGACTTGAGGGAGCAGGTGTGCACTGAAACTAGGGAGCCTGGATGTTGGGTAAATTAAATACCATCCTTTGTCTTCAGAATAAGTATTACTGTTTCTTAAACAGCAGTGCATAGTGCCTGCAGAAAACAAAAGCTGAAACTTTTTTTAGCGTTTCCTTTAGTACTTTAGATAAAATGTAGGCACCTGTGCACAGTAGCTCATGACTCTTCCAACACAGCTCCAGATGATTTTAACAATCAATCTTTTTTGTCTTCAGGAAACAAGTCAGCTTCCCCCAGCCATAGGAGAAAACAAGCAAATCCCTTTAAATTAATCCTGTTGATGATTGTTCTCTTAGCCAACAATAAATTGTCATTCATCAACAGTTTAAGAACCAGCGAGTAATTTAAAATAATCCTGCGAATACAATGGGGACAGAAAGGGTGAAAGCTGATATACTATATGAAATAGGTTATTTTTATATGGAACATGACTGCGTGTGGAGCATTTGCCACAATTTGGGTTTGGCTGTGATTTCTCATTGTTTCGGCAGGTTTATCCCATGCAATGAATCACAAGCAATGCAAAGCTAGTGAGAGGTACAGGGTGCCTCCAGTGACACTTTAAAAGCAGTGTACTCGACTGAAATACTAAGACAGAGAACAAAAAACTGAGATGTGAAATGACAAAGAAACCACATTGTTAACATTAAAATTGCAAATTGTACGTTGTGTTTCATATATTACAGGTGCTCTGGGTTAGTGGGGATTTTCAACCACCTAACATCAGTTTTAGGGCATGTCCACATATCTCATGTCTGTAATTTGATGGCTCTGTATGTGTATCATAGATGTTTAGCTCATATATTTTTTAAAAAAAGATATATCTTTTTTTTCTACTTGTGGGACTTCCTAGGAAAAGATACCCAGAGCTACGTGCACTTCATAAACAACTCCTGATAGTTTTTCAAACCTCCTTAATATTCATAAAAGAAATCTCATATAAAGTGATTGTCTAATTAAAGATCTACTTTTATCAATTGGGCTTTACAATGAGCTTTACGCTTGAGCTTTCAGAGTTTCAGTCAAGCACTTGAATTTTAAAACTCATGGATTATTGCTTTGAGCACCAGGGATCAAAGCAGTAATACCACCATTAAATCTCATGGTACTTATTTGTCTCTTGTATTGTCAATAAGTAGTATTTTAGTTCCTCATTTAAATTAGCCACTTCTTCTAAACTAGAGATTACTGCTCCTGTGGCTTCTTCTAAGGCGCTGGACTTTCAAGGGAGAGTGTGCTTTAAACACCTCATTTTGGAAGTAGTCATTAACAGTAACCACTAGAAGATTATTGATTTCCTTGCAGTCTGAAAACGTATGGAGTGCTGCATAATTATAAGTGGCTTTGAACAGTGGAATGTGTGTAATTTGATGCTTTATAGTGACTGTTAGTTGAATTTTTAATAGGGTTGTTAGGCAGCTTATGCATGGTTTTGTATGGAAGAGTGAGAGCATAGGTCTGAGTAGGACCTGATACCTGTTTGTAAGACCAGTGGTGTCTACTCCTACCATGGCAAAGGGCTCGGGGACTCCTGAGAAAGCACAGAGAAGGGGAGGCTTCTTCACTAATCTTCCAGCAGCCAACTAGTTTCATCTCCAGGAGCTTGCTGGGTCAGATGTGGTTTTTGATGTGTTTAGTGGTCATTGAACAGATGTCTATGCTGCTACTGTCTTGGTCCCTCGGATGGCTGTTGTAGCCCGTGTGGGGAAGAGGTGTCGCAGGTCTCCCACCTGGCACGTGAAAAACAAGTTCTTTCAGTTTGATTTGAACCTGACCTCTACTTTCTTCATTCTATCCCCCTAGATTTTTTCTGGAGAAGATGGTGAAGAGCCTCTCTGTACATGTCACTCATGATTTGTAGACCACTGCTGGGTTAGCTGTATCTCTCTCTTTCTCACTAATGCCTGTTCTCTGCTCCTTTCCCCCTCCAGAAAAGCATCGCTGCCTCTTAAAGGCACTTAATGAAACTGTGTGTTGAGTCCAGGAATTATGACTGAACACAAGTGGCACTTGCCAGTTTTAGGAAGGGATTCAATTTGTTTGGACTTGGCTTTTCTGACTGCTGACACTGAGAGACCTTATCATCCCCCAAAAGTTCATTTACTGCTTCAAACTCAAACGAATCATAACCAAAGCCAAAAAGGAGGAACTCTTGGATGAGAGGGCAGCAAGAGGAAAGCAAGTTCAATGCAAAGATGTGAGAGTGGAATATATTTGACAGAATAAGTACACTGAGATATTCCAAAAAGTACATATGGTCAAACACCCAGATGAACTTATGCTGTTATGCAACTCTGAGATATAGGACATCTGTTAGGCTAAGCTGTGAGGTTACAATATTACTTCTGTTGCTAAAGCTATTACAGTCTTAATATACAAATCTAGCCAAGTCCATCTGAATATGGAACATTTCAAAAATGAGTTTCTGTGCAAAGGAGCTCTGCCTAAATTAGGCTATTTGCAAATAGAAATAGCTGAAGGTAACACAAGAGAAGTAGAAAATCCTGTGGTAAATGTCACTTTTTCTGACTTTTTTTTTTTTTTTATATGTCCTTTTCTGGTTTTAAATCCAGATTCCAACCAGGTAGGTCAGATGGAAATCAGGCCTTGCTTGATGCTTGACTTGTGTGACTGCCAATTCTATTTAAAGTCCCCAGAGCATGTTTTTACACCACCGGGTCATTATTTTTAATAGAAAACTGTTCTGGTGGAGAGTAGAACTGTACTTCAGTTCCTCACCAGTGTTTCTGGATATGGATACTGACAGTGTTTGGAAAGTGATTTGATACCCTCACAAAGATGCTGTGTAAGTGCAAAAAAAAGTCAGCTGAAATATTTTTCAAGACAAAATTCTACTTCCATACGCATTGAATTTGGTTGCTAATTTGTAAATATTTATCTTTTTTTTCTGTGTGTGGATTATTAGCTTTTTTCCTGATAAAAATTATATCTAACTCTAAATTTCAGTTTCTTGTAACTGTATTTACTGCATTTTTCTTGTGGACTGAATAGCTAAGGCAGAAGCTGTTGATTCTGTTTTTCAAGTATTCTGCCCATGTTAGGAATTTATCCCCTTGATGCAACCAGTTTGTTATCCATGTTATGAATAAATACTTTCTGCAACTCCCAATGACTGTACTAGACTGTAGTCTTTAAAGAGTTTTCAGTGTCTGTAATCCAGAGCAGGTATCTTTGTTGCACCAGAAGCATTTTATAGTGACTAGAACTTCATGACATGTCAGGAACAAGAGAAAAGTAATTAAGTAAATCAAGTGTCAATTGTTGCTTTAGACAGAAAATCAATCCTTTTTTCAGGAAAACTCTTCCAAATTTTGGCTTCTGCAGTATCAGGCAATTATCAGCCTTGTGATACTGATTTAGGCCATTGCCTCAGGGAAGTCAATAGGTCAAATTTAGCTACTCATTTCATTGACGTGCCTAACCTAAGTGGAAGAAAGCCATTGGTTTCTAGTATGAAACAAAAAAAAAATATCTAGTTTTGTGGAGGAGTTCTGGCCATTGAAGTGTTGAAGAAGAAGCTATATGAAAGTGCATGGACCCCGAACCCTTTTTGCCTGGCGGTTCTGCTCAGCAGCTTCTGATAGCACTTGGCCATTGAGCAGAAACAGCAGTTCTGTAGGGTGGCCAACAGAAAGGTAATTCATACGCTTGTAACTTGCAGAAGACCCGAGTAGAATCCACACAGTTAGAGGCTGTTACAGGTGGGTATTTGATCCATATATTGAAGACAGATAAAGCTGGGAAGATGTAACAGAAAGAAATATTTTAATATTTCGCTGTATCCTCTACCTTTTATATTCTCTTTAGTACTTACCAGTGAGTACTAACGTAGAGCTGAATGCCATATTGAGGACTATTTGTAGAGAGTAAAAGCACTGAGAAGGTATCAGTAAGTGTTTCAATGAGTAATCACATTCATTATTTTCTTAGTGTACGAATGAGATAATACTGCTGGAATGGACTCTTGCTCAAATGGAAAAGCCAAAAATGCTGCAATTGGGTAGCTGACCTCTGAAAACAATGGAAGGATGGACTTCTCTAGGATGGACGATATCTCTAGTTGTACAGCTACGAATAAAGCAGTCCAACATTTGTGCTCCTAAGGTGAGAAACAGCCTCACTTAAAACTTTTAAAGCAGCTTTAAAAATTATACATTTTTTACCAAAAAATCAAGTTGTTATGTCAGCTTGGACTTTATCAACACAAAACCGATTGTTTTATTAAGCCATAATCTATTGAAACAGAAGAAATATGCAATGGGATTTGGTTAACGGCATGTAACTATTAATGAGTACCCAATGATTAATGCACAAATTAGTAAAAATGATAGCTAATTTGCAAATACTTCACATAATTTTTGCTCTGGTTATTCTTCCTGATGAAACATGCTCTCTTTAATACCCTTCGGGCTGCAACGCATGCCGCAGGATATCAGTCTTAGTCCTTACTATGGGACTGGTTAGCTGAAGACCATTATCCCACTTCTTGCTGTATGCAATGGAGAGGCCGTTACAGTTGTTGTCAACTTGTGCTTATCAATTTTGGGATCCCTGAACACAAGGATTGTGCTTATTCCTACGCAGCTCAGAGATTCAGAAATTTCAGTTTTTCCCTCCATATGCAGGCCAAGCTACAGTTTTGTTCTTAATTGAAAATCCTGACTATGATTGATCAGCTAATGATAATAGACATCTAGATAGGCAATGCTAATTAAAGATTACCTGTAGTCTGTCCGTAATTCACACTGCTGGAAATTATAAATAAAAATTCTATAGGAGTACAGGTCTCTGCTGGTGGAAAAATATGATCTCAGCTGCTCTGCTTGCTGCCAGACAACAGGAACCTGACTGAGGGCTTTGTGTCTCAGAGCTGTTTCTCTGCCTGAAAGGTAGGACATGAAAGTTGTTGCTCTAAAAGCCAAACATGATAGGTTGTAACAAATTCATGCAACAAGCTATATGGAACATAATAAAAATATTTAGCCTATTAGTGAAGAGTGCTAAATTCCAATATTATCTTCTTGATTTCCTTCCCTGTTTCTGAACACAGTGTACCTGCGTACAAAACTCATATTGAATAGGCCATAGCAAGGTTGGATGGTGGGATTTGCCTGTGAGGAGGATGCTTGGCATGGAAAGATGCTTGTGCAGCTGCTGCTTATGATTAGGAGCTGGAAGTCTGCTGTGGCAGGCTGAGCTGGGCAGAGGGCCAAAGGGGTGTTCCCCCTATACCCCATATGCCAAATGTCCAGAGCTTTAAATATCTCACTGTGTGCTGGGCCACAGCACACAAACACACACAGCCCTTTTGGGTAATGTCCTGTCACTTCAGTGAAAGTGAAGGCAGATGTCTGAGCAGAATGAGCAATGCATTGGCTGGCCCTTCTGCAAATCCTTCTCCACTCTGTCTTCGTGCCATGACAGGAAAAAAAGAGATTCATCAAGTATAAAATACTTCCAGTACATAAGAAAGATTTATTATGTACTCAGTGACCGCTGGTTTACCTGTATTTTATGTCATTTATAAACACAGATGGCCATAAGTACACACCTTGTTATCAGGAATATAAATATTAAATTTTCACAGAAACATTGGCCTGATTAATGATGGAAATTTGAAACAAAAGTCTCTGAAGTGCTCCTACAACAGCATGTTAATCTGTCCAAAGTAAAGGTAAAACCTTTAAACTAGTGTGCTGTAATTACAGCAATAAGTAATTAGTACATTTAAAGGGCAGAAACAGTGCTGTGCCTGAATTCAGTGGAGGGTAGCCAGGCAGCAATATAAAGTGGCATTTTGTGAGGCAAATGTGAGGAAATGTGCTTTGTCCTGAAATATAATTATCTTTAGATGGATGAAACTGTCCAGGTACTTTTATTAAGAGGGTGTTGGTCTCTCAAAAGCTGGAACTGTCTGAAACAGACAGACATGCAGCATACATCAGATGTGTGACATGAGTGTCTTCCTTTGTAAAAGGCTTCCAAGTTTCCCACGTAGTTTTTAAGGCACAGCCAAAGTGGCTGGGCAGCTTCTGAAATCAGGGAATGGAGGAGTTTCATGGAAGGAGGGTAGACGTGTGGTGACCGCTAACAGGATGCTACCGAATAACCCCCGGCGTCCTCGTTCATTCTCTGGATGTGGCATTTTGGTTGTCCATGCTATGGTTACTCATTCCTATATTCTTTCATGGGTGGGTGGACCAAAAAAACCACCTCTCTGCCAAACCCAAGAAGCTGTTTTTGCAAGAAAGCTGGGAGTAATTCAACGAGGGAAGAGTCTGCTGCAGGAAGGTGGATGAGCCTGCGCCGTGCTTGCCTCGCACCCTTCCCAGGCGCTACCTCTGCTGCTCTTCTGTCATCAAGCACCTCCTTACCCTCAGTGCCATGCCCAACAGCTTGCTAAAGGTACCCCCGGCTTTGTGCCACAAAGACCCCATTCCTTGAAAGCTGCAACACTGTTCTATCTTGTTTTAGAAATTTTGAGCTGAGAGAGAAAAGAAAAAACCTGGGACCGATCTTTGGGAAGGATTTGTTTTTACTGTGGACATAGACAGTAATAGGTTTCTTAAACATTGTTTTGGTTTTATACACAAAATAAAGTCATTAATGAAGGTTTCAATGATCTTTGCCTTTCTTGGTTCAAGGATGAAATGTGAAAGAATAAAAATCCATATAGCACCTTTCAATAGTAGTTTAAAAGATGCTTATAGGTCAGTTAGACCTCAGGATCTCTGTCTTTTTAAAATAGTATAGTGTCACCTGTTCCGACAGCAAGACAGACCATCTGATTCCAGTTTTCAAACCTGTGTACCTGCAATTGGGCTCTCATATCCAGTGCAAACTATGGATGTTCAGAGCACTGAAAATAGAGAAGAATTTGCTCCTTGTCCTACCATTGACAGAAATCAGAACCTGGGCAGTGTTATCTTGACTTCAGATCATCTGCTCTGGATACAAGACCATAGTTACTTGGATCGCAGAAAACAGATCTGACATGCATTGCTACAGCTGTAATACAAAAAGGGACTTTAAGAAGGGTAAGCACTAGTCCTTGGTATAAATATAGGCAAAATAATTTTGGAAAGAGGTGAGTATAGGCAAAGTATTTGGTTATTCATTTTATTTACATAGAAGGACTAGATTTGATTTATCCAAAGAGTTTTGTTTTAGAAACCTTTTTAATTCCTCAGTTGTACTAAATGTCAAATACTTATCTTTGGATTCACAATTCCAATCTTTCACTTGCTGGAAAAGAAAATACAAAAGTATATGGCCAAGAAGAATACTGCAAAACAATTTTTAAATTTTTAAAATTATTTTAACAAGGTAGCTAGCTCTCAGAAGATAATGCTAGAAGGTTTTCTGGAGGGACTGTTGCTCTCTTCAAAAAGTTACTGTCTTAAATACATGCATATGTACACACACAAACTCTTACAATTTCTATTTCTCGTAAAGAGTGTCTTTTCATAGCAGTAATCCCTGCATGAGTTTCCCACTCCTATTCCAGAGAGATTTAATTTAGAACTATGTGATTTTATTTCAAATGTTTTTTTTTTTTCATTATGCAAACATGCTGTGAGGTAGGAAGGAGAGTGTAGGCTGAAAAGAAACTAAAATTATATACATTTTGAGGACTTAGAGTAACCTAATTAAAGATTGCTTTCATTAAATATCAAAGCATAAAAATTGGCATCTCTCAGAGTTAGAGACAGAAATGAAATCTGAAAGACCACTCCTGTGTTGTATGCCTGGAATTTACTTTAGGAAAAGACTGACTTGAAGTATGTAGGAGCTAAATACTGTTCATGCGGTATAAGGGTAGGGATAAGGGCTGGATGCTTGGTTAGTCAGAGAGGAAACAGTTTTTCAACCAATATATTGAGTATCAAGGTAAAGTAAAAGCAGGCTCTCACAAGAGACCGGGATGCACACAGGGACAAAAACACGGCAAATCCCAGCCTTTCCTGTACTCCCCTTAGGTACAGGTCACGTTGGCTGTGTGTACACATCAGCAAGTAGTTGGGACCAAAAGGATCCTGCTGATGCCTCGCCTCTGCACTGCAGGTGCTTTTTGGTTTTCCCTGCTCTAGTCCTGTTCAAGGGATGTCTGTGAGGACCTGGGGTGTGCTAGGTGCACATCTTCCAGTTTAGTTACATCCAAAAGGAATCCAGCCTGTGTGCTCTGGGACCGAGCTATGGAGAGAAAACCACAAAGGAAGTAAAATGACAGATCTGCTTCCATGTAAGCTTCTTCTGTGAGCGGTAATGCTGATGTAAGCGTATTTATTATGTCCGTGTAGCTATTTCTGCTGAGAATGGGATGAAATTTCCTGTGCACACAGTATAAAGATTGGAATAAGAGTCTGATGCTTGGTTAGTCAGCAGGGGAACAGTTTTTCAGAAAGAAAGCAAACCTGGCTGAGTCATCACCTCTGGGAACAGAAGGATTAGTGAAGCAGAAGCAAAGGATAAAGCATGGAGTAATGTGGAAGATTAATGGAGACCGTTGCTGTGTTTTACTTTAATGATCTTGCCTCTTCAGCAAAAGTTCAGAAAGCTGCTATGATCATCTTTAGTCGGTTCAAACTTTTAAGAACAAGGAGGAAATCCAAATGCATATGGTTACTAACAAACTTCTTATACCCAATAGGGTCAAAGTGATGGAGATGGGAGAGAGCTTTGGTCTGCTTTTTGACCACCGATCTTAGATGCTGCAAATTAGAATATCCTTACTTACAGATTTTTTTTTATATGATGCTTGAAACAGGTAAGATAAAAACATTAGTTTGCGTTCCACATCCTGATTTGCAAGTGTATATTGTGTATATGCACCTCAGACAGACACTTTCAATTTTTTTTTTTAAGAGCTCAACAAAATGAAGCTCTGAGAATGTTTCCTAGACTGTTTCTAGATGTTATTGTTGGATACATGGACTTTTCTGGAGCTGTATTCTAACACTTTGGTTTCCATTGTACAGGAGATGCAGAAGTGCCATCTTTCTAGCTTTTCTTTTCAGGTTTAATTTCCACTCAGAAATTAACTGTTCATTTCAAACTTTAAAATTTTCAGTACCTCCAAGAACCTCTCATGCACTTACAGAATATAGAAATATGAATTAAAATTCAGCTCTAACTCACTACAAATTGTACTGTATAACATGTTTTTAAAGACAAGGGTTAATTGAAAAGTCTGTCGGCCAAATAATTCTCTGAACATTAGCACTGTGTGTATCACAAGCAGCAGGCAGCCATTGGATTTTGAACAGGTTCTGATGTGCTTCGAGACTGTGTAAGGATGGGAGGACAGCGTTAACTGAGCACCATATGCTGGCAGGCTTGCATTCATCTGGTGAGAACAAGGGGGTTTTACCCTTTAGAGTGAGGATCCTGTGCATTGCTGATGCGGGGTGTACACAGGTGGGACGGGTCGTACGTGGGAAGGTGGAGCACGCGTGCATAGGGGTGTTCTGCACAGCGCCTGAAGATGTCTTTGAGGTGATAATAACCATATTGAGAATTGGGGCTGCCTTCACCTCAATGGTTCATACAGAGATTGCCTTCGTTCCTGCTGAAGCCTGTGACAAAGCTCCTTTTATCCACAGATGCTACTGTGCTCCTTGTTGAGCATTGAGTCTGAACAGAGAAGATGCTCAATATACTCCCAGGACTGTTCCTTCCAGTTCCAGCTGGCTTTAGCTTTTGCCTATGTGGCCACTCTCATCTGCTTGAGTTTCCATGAGAGGGTTAGATGTTGGGTAAAAGGGGAGAAAAACCCAGAATTCCTCACCTCATTCACTTGTATGAAATATGCTAGGCACGGTTATGACCTGTTCCCGTAAAGGTTTGAACCCTTGCTTCCTTGTGTCAATACATTGATTCTTCTGGGACTCTGTATTGAAGCACTGGGACCCGTGTCTCTGTAGAATTGATTTTATTTATATTTGCTATTAGATGTCATTAACTGCATATATACAGTGCGGAATCCAGCCTGAGCCTAAAGTCGCTGCCACTCCACACTAGTGACCGTACCTGTGGGACAGTGGAGCTGAGAGCAGGGCAGAATTTGAGGAAGTTCCCTAAATTTAAGGTTACCCTCAAGGACAAATTTATCCCCTCAGAGAAGGGCCTTCTATCACAACCTCATCAGAGCATGATGTGAGTGACCCGTCTTACTAGCGGGGCTGGACAGACAGGTCAGGGTAGCTGGAGGAAACATCAAGTTTCAGGTCTCAGGAGCAACTAGTGCTTCAGGACACCAAGCTTAGACTCGCTGTTAAGATCAAGGCAAAGGTGAAGGCTGCGTGTGCCTTATTACAAAGTATGGTACGCAGCTTGTGGTGGGGTTCCAGCTTATTTGTGCTGTGTGTTACGTTCATTTATGGCTATTCATGCTGCTGATGGAAATCATATTTTAGGATGCAAGCAGAAGCGAGCAGAGTTAATGTGGAGATTTCAGCTTTGTTCTATACTGTTCCATTCTCTGAGTACTCAGTTTCCTATCCTTCATATTACAGGAATGTGAGATCCTTTCAGATAGGGTGTAGATAAAACCTGAAGTCAAAGGCAGTAACTGGTAGGGTCACTGAGATGAAGCTTATTCTGTGAGAAAGAATAAAAGATGACACATGCAGCATTTTGGTTTTTATTTGTAGTAAAATGCCCCACATCTGAAATATTTGAGTTGCTGTGTTAAAAATTGTTTTATTTGCAACTCATTCCTATGGCTGAAGGAAGTCCAGTTTTATTTTACCCTAGTGAAAATCCTTGCCATTTATATTCTGAATATATTTACATAAAAAATGAACAAACATCTAATGAGTGAATATGCACCAAAGTTTCCAATTTCAGGCGCTTTTTTTTTCCTGAGTATTTTTAACATATTTTTAGCACAAGAATATTTTGGTGTCTTTGCATTCTTCTTGCCAATGTTATTTTTCTTGTGCAGAGAGATCACTTATCTATTTTGTACCTGCAGCCCTTTTTGTGGAAACTCTCTTTCTCCCCGAGTATTAAGAAGAAATCAGTAAAAAGTGAAAGCTTAAAAATATTCCCAAGCTGCATGTAAAACAAATGGGATTTTAAAATGCTGGGTTGACATCCCTTCCCACCACGCTTCTGAATGAGATATAGAACTGAGGTCCTGACCACGTGCAGTCATTTAACAGATCCCATGGCACATTTTTCAAGAGTAGAGGTGAAAGCTGCAATGTCATGGCTTAATTTCAATCGGATAATTAAATTCTACCTACTTAAATATTCCTCACTGGTTTCTGTTAGAAAAGATATTCCTCATTTTTCTCCTAAACTGTTGTGTTGTGCATTGCTAAAAGGCTTTTGCCCTTTACCCCAGTAAAAATGCTGGTTCCCGGACATTTCAGTAATGAGTGAGGCAATCGTTATGTATCTAATTTGCAATAAAATTTCCTAAAGCTTCTCAAATGCCACAGAAATTGTGGAAACATAGCAGATACTCTCCTCTGCCCCTTGAGACCATACAGTGCACCTCATTGTCCCAGGTTTTGGAAGAGTGATTAGGAAGTGTAAGCGCAGAAGCAGCAGAGGAAACATCTTTATTATAAAATATTCCTGGCATTGTGTCTAGCTTGAGGGTGGCATTTGTTGCTCAGGTGTGTGCACAACAGCTACACGTGCTTACAGTATAAACTAATTTAAGATTACAGGGCTAAAGCTAGTAAAATTGTCTTAATTTTTTTTTTTAATCCCACCTGACAACACTCTTCTAAATATGTTGATGCTGTATCTCATACAGGTGAAGCACGACTCTGCTGAATGTTCCTGAGAGCTTTGTGAACATGATTTCAATGAAAACATAATTTAGCTGAAGCCTGAGGACTGTGGGGACCTGTGGTGCAGCAAGAATACCAAAATATTTCTAAATGGGGCTACACTGTGTGAAGAAGATGCTTTGTGAGCTGAGAAAATGAGTGATGGAGATTTAACCTGGTACCTTGCCTTTGCCTGAATAAGGAGGTAACTTGAAAAAGCTGGAGGTTATGTAGGCTGTTTAGGTGTTTTGAATCATCCTCTGTGAAGTTTAGCACCGTTAGGAACAAAACTATTTTAAGGTTCGTAATCTCCCAAGTGAAACATCTGAAGTGTGATTGCATGTTAAAGTTCGAGCGCTTCTAAAAGTTCACCAGAATGGATAAAGCCTGTTTTTCTCCCTCCTCTATAACTCCCTGTCCCAGGCATGTGATTCTGCTACTGACCTTGTAGTGGCTGTGGCACTTGTCTAACCAACCTCATTTTTTATGTGCAGCAAGGCCATACAGGGCTGGTCCCTCTAGCCCAGGACTCTGCCTCTGATGACGTGCAAAACTGACTGCTCAGTGAAGGAGAGGAAAATCAGATAGTTACACCCCTCCCGAACACCCTCCAGCAATTTGTGACTCCAAGACTTTCTAGGCCAGAAGAGGCATCTAGTTATGCGATAACCCTCAATGGATTTTTCAGCAGAGAAGTTGTCAGGGAAGACTTGTTCAGTCCTTCCTTGAATGCTTATAAGCTTTTATCGCTCACAGCGCCCCGTGGACAGGAGCCACTGTTTAGCTGTGCGCTCTGCGATGGACCACCTCCTTGTTTGCTTTCAGCCTGCCACGTGGTGGAAACCAGGTAATATCCTCTCCTCCTTCTACTGGAGGAGGCAGTGAACAGTCGATCTGCCATCCTCTCTCTGACACTCATGTCTTCATCCATGTCTCTCTTATCTCTCTTTGCTCATCTGTTTTCCAGGATGAAAACTCCTAAACTTAATCATTCTTTGGTCACAAATTGTTGCTAATCTGCGATCATCCTTGTTGCTCTTCTCCGAACCTTTTGTAGATCTGCTCGGTCATTTTTGAGACGGGAAAGCCAAACCACATTATTCAGTGGTTCAAAGTTCTCTCTTTTGTTCTCTTTTCTTTCCTTGTAGTTCTTAAGACTTTATTTGCTCTTTGACTGCTGTTGAGCTCTGCGCTGATGTTTCTTGGAGTTATCTAACATAATCCCAAGATTGCTTTCCTGGTAAAGGTCAACTCAAAGCCCCTTATTTTCTTTCTGAAGTTAGGATTGCTTTTTACTGCATGTGCCCTATATTATTCTACACTGAATTTTATCTGCCTTTTGACACTAAGCTGCTCAGTGTCATAAGGTCTTTCTAGAATTCTTTGCAGTCAGCTCTTATCTTTTCTACTCTGTAATAACTTTCTACCATCAACAAATTTTGCCACCTTGCTATTCAGCGTATTGCTATGACATTACAAATATATCAAATATCAGAGATCTCGATGCAGAATACTGTGAAATGCCACTGGAGGATACTCTTGAGTGGGAAAATTATCCTATTCTCAGGATAATTTCCTGAGAATTTCTCCTGCTCACCAATTATTTTACCTATTTTCCTTTTTATGCAAGGGTTGCTTAAATATCTTCAGACCTTGTAGTAAGAGGCTTGTTTGGGAGTTCTTTGGAAGTGTAAATGGATTGTATCAACTGGATCTGCCCATGTAAAAACCTTATGACTCCTTACAAAAGCATCAGGTTTGTGTAGCTTTGCTTTCCCTTACAAGTGCTGATAACATTTTATCCAAGTGCTTCAGTTCATCATACACATTTAAGAGTAAAATGGTAAAAAAGAGAGCCAAGAAAGTAAATCAGTAGCACTTTTCTGTGTCAGCAAGGTGAACTGACTTATCTCCTAACCAGGTGAGCACGGAGCATCACACTGGTGGGTCTGTGTGACCTCTCCCTTGAGCAGCATTGAGCTGCTGCTTTGGTCAGGACATGACACCAGCTGTGTGGTGGCGATGTGACTCCATGGGCAGCAGCTGGGGCTTCTTCCTCAGCAGATCGGCATGGTGGCTGCTGGACTGGGTCAGTGTGCTGTCACTAAGGCTGCCCCATCTCACCATCCTTTTCTGATGGAAGGGGAGCAAGGCAGCTGATTCTTTTTTAGAAATAAAGGCCGACATTTTAGCATATGAGTAATATAAGTGCTCTCAAATTTATGCCATTTTCCAAACATGGAAATACAAGTCTGACAGGGTTTTCCATGCCTATTCAGGGGAATTACTGGGGCTGAGAAGTGTTTTCTGGCTCAAGTGTGCAACATTTTGTGTCACGAGTTCTCACAGGAGTGAGATCCCAGGTGCTCTCCTCCCACACGGCTATCCTTGTCATCAGCAGAAGCGGGGAAGGATCTCGGGTCCCTTTTAAACAAGGCAGAGGCATTGTGTTGGTCTGTTATAGGACAACATGCTTTAAAGATCCTCTTTTAAGTAGCAGTCCCCGCAAGAACCTGGTAAGGGTTGAATTCTTTGACTGGACTAATGGAGTTTCTAGGTGTACCCAAGAGACTCCATTTAACTCCTCTGACAGATCCAATTATTTAAGGCTACTTAAAACTTCTAATAGAATTTTCAAAGCAAAAAATGATTTAATTGTATTTTAAAGCCTTCAAAAAAAAAAAGGAATACATTGAATTGTTTTTAAAATTGACTCATAATTATGTAACTGCAGTAACATACAGTGTAAGTTCTGTCACTCTTAAAATATACAGGAAAAAAGAAAGAGGTCATATTTGCCTGCTCAAATGTCCTACTGAATTCAAAACAACAAATTAAAATGTAAATTAAAGTCTCTCTCTTTTAATTTTTTGCAGATGCAGAAAGACTGTGAAGATAAAATTCAAGGGTTCTGATGACTGTCTCGTTTTCTTCTAGGGAACTTATGAACACCATTATAACATGTGAGTGTAAGATATAAAATATCTCCTGGCTTCACTAGGCTATTGGAGTTCAATTTTTGCTTAAAGTCAAACAACTAAGTTAAGTAAATTTAGAGAACTTGAAAGTGTTGCAACTGCTATAGTGTTCAAAGAGTAGGTTGGGGCTGTTGAGTAGATGGAGCCAAATTATTTTTTACCCAGTAAGTTAACTAATTGAAATCTAAGAGTACTCCATTACTTTGTGGTTCTTTTTTACAAGGAAACAGAAAATGCATTTGTAGTTTGCCTGTATTTTGAATACAGCAAAAATCTTTTCGTTTCAGTCTAGCTAGTAGCAGTTATCCATGAATCAGAATTCTCCTGTGCAATTGTTAATGTCTCTTTTGTAAACTGCATTCAAACTTGCTGGAGAAAAGTTAAATAAAAATAAATACGTTCCACAGCAGCAATCTTCTTTATTTCTAGCTCTTTATCTAGAGATGATGCATTTTGACTGATACCCCACCAGCTGCACTTGCAGGTCCTTATATCCGTGTTTTGTTTTCCACATTAAAGAAGGTTGCAACTTTGCTTTGAATAGAGAAAACAAACATACGTGTAATTTCCAGCTTTGCAAAAATTTACACTGTGCAAGTCTCTGAATACAGGTTCAAGCTGCTGATATGTCTGCAGTTACCAGTAGCAGGCTGTGATTTCTTTTTGTTCTCAGTAGTTTGGGATTTGCATATATCCCTGTAATATTAGAAGATTTTTATTTAATCAGTCTGCCTATGTGTTTTAAATTGAATAAATAGCACGGAGCTCTCACTGCCTTGTAAGTTTGCTGGTTTTACCTCTGGTAAGTCGAGCAGAAGGCATGAAACTGCATTTTAGTAGTTCTGTGGCTTATACGTGTGGATCTCTGTGGATTTAAAGTTGCCTTTGAAGTCAATGAGAACACTAGACAAAGCTAATAGTGGCTGTGTTCACTCTTGTCACATCAAAACTAAGCTGGTGTGTGACACTCAATTTCTGGGTTGTACTTTCCAATGGCATAACAATAGATGACACTCCAGTGTGTCATAGTAAACAATAAGCATTGACATCTCTTGGTGCTTTTTAGAATATGTTTGCATTGATAATGTGTTATTTTGACAATCTTGCAACTGATTTTGCTGGAGATAATCAGGACTTGTCACAGTATCTACCTTCTGTTGCACTTTATCTGTGCTGCTGGAATCCAGCTGGAATGAAGTTGGTTGTTCCCCTCACGACATAGTAAGGGGAAGGCTGGCTTTTTCCTGAAGTTCATGTACTTTGACTCATTAGATTTGTTAAGTCATACCATAAATGTTTTTCTCTTGATTGGATGCCTCTGTTATCTAAATAATGCTGTGTGTTTCTTCCTCAGGCAGCTGCAGCATTGGGACATATGGTTTGTCCCCTGATCAAATCCTGTCTGTTATTGTACTTTCCGTCCATCTTACTTGGGTTCTCTGCCTTGTTGTCACTAGAGTGCCTACATTTTTTTTGTTTCTCAATGTCTGCCATACTGGTTTTTTTCTGTTTATATGCCTGTGTTCTGTTCATGCCAACAAGAGGTCTTTTTCTCTGCAGTTCCACTTGTAAGTTGGGATCCTGCGTTTTACAGATGGTCCCTCCTGTGTGGAGCATCCCGAGTTCTCCAGGACTGCACTCAGGTGTCAGGTACCTCATACCTGTGGTAATGCAGTAATAGCATTTGTGTTGTTTTCAGTTCCTTTGTTTCAAGTAACATCCCCCACCCTATACCATGGATGTTTAAAATTATGTCTGCGGACATATCCTCTCACAATGTTAATCAGATTTCTTTCTTTTCCCTCTCAGCGTTTGGGGTGGAGTTTTTTCTGGTATTAGTTTGGCAGCAGAGGGAATGTCCATACAATACAGTGCAACATGTCACAGATTATGATGTGGGATTCTACTAGTATCACTGATTAAACCACTCTGGAACTGGAATTAGTTTAGTGCTGCATTCAAACTGACTAGTTGTGCTGAGAATCAAGAGTTGTTATTTTTAGGACAGAAAGGACAGTACCCTAACTATACTTTCTTTTGCCTGCATAGAATATGGGTTATGTTCTCCCTGTTACCAAAAGCCAACTCAAAATTTATGTGCATCCATGATCATGGGCTTGAGACTTAGCTGACACATGGAGCTTACATTCAGTTTCTGAAAAGGGATTAAGTTCCTCTCATGAACTAATATTTCAGGCTAAATAAGCAGATTGTGTAAAATTGTCACTTTAAATGAAAAGTTATTACAGCGCCTGAACTAAATAACACTGCTGAGGATGTGCTGAGCATCAAATTTTCTCTTATTGAAACTAAATCACAGCTTTCATATTTTAGAGTTCGTTAAAACTTGTCTTAGCTACTTAATTAAAGGCGAGTGCCCTTATATAGAGACAGACAAACAAATTAACATAATATGCCTCAGCTTCTCCTGAGGAATGTAATATTCTTATCTTCAGAACACTAATTGCTGTAGTTAGGGTTTTGTTAAAAATGAATTGGTATTTGCTAAGAGTACAGATTTGACAGATGCAGAAAACATGAGTGACTACAACAGCATTCTGATACTCAGATGAAACAAGGTATTTAAATGTTAATATAGTGTTTTTCTAATAAGAGGGAAAATATTAGTTTAGCAAATTAATCCCAGCGCATTGATATCTTTCATGGGATTGTAGCGCTTTGTTAATCTATCATATTACAGAAAGATTCAAAGTAAAAGCTGTTTCTATCGTAGTAAACTGTAGCAACATGTGTAATAACAGGGAAGATTAGTTCCTGCCTACACAATTAGGCAATGTATTGACTTAATACAGTTAATGCACATACATAATAAATGGGAGTTCATTATAATATGCATGCAGCCATCTTGAATACACTGATTAGCAACATAATGCAGTCAAACATAATCATATATATTTGTATTTTGTCGAGTGCAAATTAAGTCAGTGTATTCCAGTGTTCTGTATTAGCTGTGTTAAGCAGACAAGCTGCGTGGAGGCAAAAGAACTAACTGATATTTATTTCAGTAAATCCTTCCTTATGCTGACAAGTAAATATTCCACGGACTACAGATCTCCTTGAGAAGAAGCAAGGCACGTCCTGGAACAGAAGCAATGTATTAAAGGAATATATTAATGATTTAGAATATAATCTGTAGCGATCAGCAAGGTGCAAGTAACAACTGAAACGATTTTTCCTGGGTCTCCAGTGGGAAGCCATGTCTGTTGGAACACGGAGCAAGAGCAGTCTTGAAAATGACTGGGAGACACTCTTTACCAGACCTTCTCACAGAGTGTTTAGCTTCAGTGCATGAAGCCTTCTCACTCCGATTTTACTGTGCAGTGAAAGACTGGCCTGAGTCTTTTAGCCAGAGAAGTGCTAGAGAGACGAGATTCCTGGCTCCTGGGAGACATACATCCCCATGGATGGATGGCTTTATTCTGATTGAGGGAGTTTATAACCTTACCTCACTGGTCTTGGTGTCATCTACTTGTCCCAAGTACTTGACAAAGATGGCAGTGTAATTGAGAAATATATTTAGCATGGATCACCAGCCAGGTTCCTTGCTAGTGGTGTTGATGTCCCTCAGCTAGACCTCTTTTAGGTGCCATAGATGTGAGAAGAGCTGATCCAGGATTTCCCATCCTTGCTGGTGTGCAAATGGGTTGTGAACAGCTTCTCTAGGTCACAACACCAGAGTAGCTGTGGGCTCTTCTTGATCTTAAATGTACTTCGCTCTCTTCATTTTGTGAAATTTAAAAAAAACCAAACCAAACAACAACAACAAAAACAGCCCCAAAAACAAACCCCAAAAAACCAAAAAACTCTAAACTGAAAATACAAGTAATGGGTCTGTAGGAAGAGACATCTCTGTTACTTGGAAGATGTTTCTAAGTAACTTGGAATTTGCCACTAATTAGCTTGGATCAACTGAACTGTCAGTGTAATTCCCCTCATCGTGGCTTCAATATTAAATTCAGTTTATTAGGGCCGTCTTCTGTGTAGCACTGTCTAATGTAACATTTATCAATCGTATTATAACATCTAGTAATGCATACATTTTCATTAAGCAGCAAATAGGTGTGTGTTTGGTGTCACAAACACATTGTTAACACATTAACTCAGATAACAGTTTAGTATGAATGGCTGTTGTTGTGTGGTGCTATGTTTTGGATTTGTGACCAAAATAGTGTTGATAATACAACATGGTTCAGTTATTGCTGAGCAGCGCTTACACATCATCAAGGGCTTTTCCATTTCTCCTGCTGTTTCGCCAGCAAGTAGGCTGGGGTGCACAAAATGCTGGGAGGGGACATAGCCAGGACCATGGGATGTCCCGTAGCGTATGACATCGTGCTCAGCAATAAAAGCTGGGGGAAGGAAGGACGTTCGGAGTTATGGAGTTTGTCTTCCCAAGTAACCATTATGGCAGATGAAGTCCTGCTTTCCTGGAAAAGACTAAGCACATGTGTATATATATATATTATGAGTTTAAAAAGAGGGATAGACATATTATGGAGCCCTTAATGAAAACTTCCAGTGGTAGCAAATACATGAGTATGCTTTCTTTTGCACTGAAATTCAAGCATTATGCATACTCGAACATTACCCACTAATTAAAAGGCAATTTAAGAGAAGTAACAGCATCCTTGGTGTCAAGGGAGCCAAGATTCACAGTCGTAACTGACGGGCTTCCCTGACTGCAGCTTTGGAGCTAGGCATTTCAGTGACACATAATTTACAAGACAGCCGTGTTATATGAGTTATGTAAATGACTCTAAATTATTATTCTGCCGTCAATAACATGGTAATTTTAGGAACTCCTAATTTACCCAGTAGGAGAAGGTTTTATGTGGCATATGGAAATGAATGAGCCACACGTGCTTCTGTTGCTTAAAACAGAGCACTTTGGACTGTGTGATAAGCCTATAATATTCACATGTCACGAGGGACTTTTCTAAACAGTAAAGTATCTGCCCTTGGTATTAAGGATAAGGGGAGTCCCACTTGAGAAGAAGGGACAGCCATTCTGGTTTGTTGCTGGTTTTATGTTGCGCAGTCGTCTTGTTTTGGATCTTACCTAAAAATAACCCAGTTCTGTCAATCTAGGCAGTACATTCATTTTGTGTGTAGGAGCTACATTCACATAATACAAATGTTATAAAAATATATACTTTTTTTTTCTATTAAAAAGAAATGTTAAAATATGAGGGCTAGATCTTTCAGCTTGGTATAAATTGACAAAATCTGTTCACTCCAGGTAAAAGCAACCTGATCTACAACAACTGAGGCTCTGTTTTTTGACATAAATGCAAAATAAAGGTTCATGAACTACTTTAGACTTCTAATGAGAAAATAAAATGAATTAGAATGACATTGAGTGACATCCCTTAAAAATTATTTAAATTCAAAATTCTTAAAAAACATTGACTATCCTTGAATACAACCATGGATCCTGAAAAGTGCCAAGGTTCAGGAAAAAAATTATATTAAAAAACTTTGTTAGGTGTTACTTGTGCTCTTTAGCTGGTAGAAAATGTGTTCCTTCTTATTTAAAAACTAAGTAAAAAAAGAATAAAGTTAAGAATGTAAGAAAAAATCAATGTTCAATTTAGTAAAGGGTAACTCAAATATACTTCAGGTGTATATGGAAATTATCTGCAGTTTGGACTGAAGGAAATAAGGTCACAAATCTCTTTAATATAGGCAGGTTATGAGGTAACTTATAATTTATTGCTTAAAGAAAAGCTACAAAAACAGTCTTTAATAGCCTGGTAGTATTGCTAGTTCCTTATGGCAGAAGCCAGGAAAACTACAAAGGGGGAAAATAGTGAAGGGAAATAAGGTGATTAAAATATTTTAAAAAATATTAGTGGATCATCATAGTTAAGCACTTAAAATAGGTGAAAGAGATCCAATGTTTTGTGTGGGTGTCATTATTAAATTTTTTTAATTAAATGCTGTACAGAAGTGATATCTGAAAAAAAAGAATGAATACATTTAACAAATATTTTTCATGAAAAAAATATACAAACCCCAGCCTCTTATTTTTCCGCACTATGCATGAGATATTTTTTCTCTCTTATATAAGGTGTGTATGTTCCTCCCTACACCTGTTCTTCTCGCATTTTTTCTAATATTCCCAAAGAAAAATGGGAATGAGGCAGAGCAGGAATAAAAAGGAAGCAAATTATAGAAAGACAGGTAGTTTCAGTTTGGGCAGCTTTTACAGAATTAAAAAAGTGAGAATTTTCTGTTAAAGTAATTTCTAAAAATCATAGTATTAGTCATCATTAAACACAAAGAGACAGCTTTGCCAAGGATGCAATACAAGAAATTATCAATTAAACACTTCACCTTTGTTTTCTCGTGGTAGTGTCAGGTTATTTAGGAGAGGGTGTCTGCTTTATCCCTGAATATAAAGAGAAAAAAACACAAGAAAATATTGACCACAGCTGACCTTGTCTATTGTGTATCATTAATCTAACAGCATAATATTAGGAAACGCTTATTGATCTCAATGATGACCTAAAAGTGACCTATGCAATGATACCTCAATGTACCTCAGCGAGAATGAGGACAATTTTCCTGCGGCACTGTTACTTTGTGTTTGACTTTTCTGTCCAGAAAGAACTCCAAAAACTGGAATAATTTCCATAGGAGAAGGTAAGGTTTGTGCAATATGCCAGGCTAGCATAACAAGGAAGTGGAGTTCTAATTTACCTGCTCTCTCTTCACCTACCAAGGAGACTTAATGTTGATTTTTAAGAAGAGAAAGGTACAGATGGCTGCAGAGACTGAGTTATGGAATTTCATTTTTGTAATGTGCTTGTGTTATTGGACTACTTTATTTGAGTCCCACATAACATATATGATTATAAATCATATAGCAAAATATTGCTTACCAAAGTTGCAAATAGCTGATGGAAAATAAACACATATAAAATGACATAACAAAACAATGAGAAGGAATTAGTGGATGATTAACGAATCAATATTTGGCCAGAAGAGAACATAAAAGGATGGACCAGTTAATAACAGCTTTCCTTCTACTTTTATGTAGTTAAAGTAATTCTACTAGTAGAGTGATGAAGTGGACAACTGGAATTTCTAAAATAATGAATAGAGTCAACATTTAAAGTTTTTGGAGTGGACAATTAGGAAAATAAAACCAAGAAGTTCACTGGGTCATGCATTGTTTATCTCTACAGGGACATGATTAATTCATTCTCTGTTCCAGAGCTTTCTTTGTTCTACTGTCTAATGTAGTGTTGTTTTAACATAATTATTCTTAAATTTGGATGAATATTATGACAGTGATCATACTGTAAAATGGATATTTAAGGGACTGAGGTCAGTATTTGATGGTGCCTCAGTTTATTGCTGGTTGCTGTTCTACAGCAGCTCCAGGGCAGAGTGTCTGGCAGCTCTTTTCCAGTTGTCTGGTAACATACGCTATTAGAGCTCCTACCCATGGTTGATGTCGTAAAGATACAGACACATCAGCATCTCTGTCTCCTGCAAATTCTGTTCAGTAAATGCTAGCTAGTTGTGTGTACAATAGACAAATGTTGAATGCAGCTGATGGAAAGAGACAGTAACAACCATATTTAAACTGGAACGGCATTATGAAAGAACATGTTTTGATCAATTTTTTTTTTCTGAAAGGGTAATCGCATAAAATAATTGCAGACCATATTCTCCATTCTGTGTTCCTTTGAGGAACACAATGACATTGTTATAAAAACATTAATATATTAGATATTAAAACTGTTATTTATCCCTAAGTTCTAGTGAACTTTAACACAGTCCTGAAATAATAATAATAAAAATTTTCTCTACAAAGTTATATAGCAGTACAAGTCCATGCAAAACACCTTCAGCAAAATATACAACTTAAAAGTTTGAATCCTCTTTCCTTCCAACAATCTTCCAGGTGGTGTCCAGGAAATAAGAGGACTTCAGCACTTGAATTTGATCCAAGTTTGATTCTGCATCTCCAGCAGCCCTGGAAGCAGCCCCTTCTAAAGTAGATTAATTCAATGAGCTAAATAGCAGCATGATCACTGCATCCTCTCGGTATAACACCTGCGGTAAAAACACTTCAAAACAGGCTGTTTTGTACAGAGTCAGTAGTGTCTTGAGTTTTGATTTTATGGGAGAAGTAGAAGTCAGTTCTGGAGCACTCAATGTACTATCGTGCTGATAAGTACCTGATTTGCTGCTGATAATCACTTTCTGCTTCATTAATTACAGCTCTGTTTTTCTATTGACACTCCATGTAGCCAGTGCTAGATATTCCAGTACTAATGAATTTGATTACACAATACAAGACAATGGATCAAAATAACACAATATCAACTCTTCTATGAAAGAACATAAACACCTGCATTAATATTTTATGTTCTAGCAGCTTGCTGCTTTCTTCATGACATTGTATTTATTTTATCTTCATTTCTAGCTCCAAGCATGATAAATGCATATATCCTTAATTTCTCATAGGAAGGGTAGCAAGTGCTATAAGAGATAACTTCAAAGCCTAATGAAAAGAAAAATGCAATGAGCCATATTTAGGACTCTAACCATTTTTTTTCTTATCATTTTGACTGATGAAAATGGAGCAGTATGATCTATGCGAACGTGTAATCCATTTTCTTACTTGGGAGACTTCAAATACTGCCTTGCTGGGCTTTTGAAATGGCATGATTATGACTGAATTGCACATTGCCAAGAAGAATTCCATTTTTCTGAGAACATAGGAAAGTGAAATTATCAAGATTATGAAGAAGTTATGGTTTATTCGAGCCAGCAAAAAGACAGCTACAAACTGACCATTTTATCAGCTTTTTTTTCCTCCTCACTACATGCAGTTTAACATTTGCACATTCCTATTAACTTTCCAATTTGTTTCTGAAGATGGTATTATGCATGGTCTAGCAGAAATAAGCTTGATTTTTCCAGGAAGAGTGGTAGAGAAAAATTGATGGGCAGACATCAGCTAGTGTTTTGAATGTTTAGATCAGTATTTTCATTTAAGGAATAGGGAAAATTTAATTCAAAAACATTATAGCTATAGATTCTTAAAACTGAACTTGTCTTGAAGAGGATTCAAGTCTTTCAGGTAAACTGTACTAACCCTGTAAAATGTTTTTCTAAAGAAAAGAGTAGTGTTAAGTTGACATATTTGCAAGATATATTATTTAAAAATCATCAAAAGTAATCTTTTCAACAACCAGCTTTAGTGTTCTGAATAAACTAATACAATTTTCCATTTTTTAAAAGGTCTTGGACCAATTTTAGACATATTCAATAGCAACAAAATGGACATGGGCAGTACAGAAATACAGGCAATTAAAAAAATAGTTGTAACCAGATCTATTTACTCATGCAGCAGAATTCCTCACTGCACAAGGAGCCCAGTTGTCTTCTACAACAAACTACTATTTAATGCAGAGATGGTGGACTCGGACACAGGTACCAATAACAAAGGTACTGCTGAAGGAGCAGTAGCCAGGTTGGTTTCTAAAACTCTTTTTGGAAAAAGGTAAGACTTAAGTTTTCAATTATTCACTATTTTAGCTGTTTAATGCTTTCTGAAATTAAAATCCTTTTGAGGAGAATCACTTTGAAAAACTGAGGCTTAGCACTTCATTTTATCAGAAAAAACTTTCAGTGCCTGAATATACTCCAGATATGGGAAGCTGTAGGTTGGCTGACTGGTTTTGTGGCCTCTCATGGAGAAAAACCTAACAGCTTCTAATACCTCAGGAGCATGGACTAGCAAATGAAGGTACAATGGAGTCAGAAGGAAATTCATATATTTAAAAGGTAGATGGGATTGCTCACCTTCTGGAGATGTCTGCCTCCCCTCATTATAGAAGGAGTATAGATAAATAGTATAGCTGAGGTGACTACTCCTTACTTAACTAAGCCTTCATGACATATGTACAGTGGAGCTCAGATTTTTTTTTTCCATGCATACACAAACGTAGTGAGTAATAAACTAAACAAAAACCTTTATTTACTGTAGCAATAATATAAAGTTTTGAACCCAGTCATTTAAATATAGTGGTAATGTGCATAGGTGTCCATGACAATTATGTTATGGCAAAAATATGCATGTTCACCAGAAAAAGAACATACTTAGAGGATCAATAACTTGCCTATTCATTGCCTAATATCCTTAGATGTATTACATCAGTGGCATTTGAGAAATGAATTGTCACAACAGTAATAAAGGATTTGGGATACAGTTTCTTCATCCTTGGTAGTATATATATTGCGTATTGCGTACTAATGCATCCAATAATGTTGATTGTTTCCCAAAAGTGGAAACATTTCAGAAAACATTGACATAAGAGAGCTGAGGGTCTAATCATATGGGGACATTTGTAATTGGATAGCACATGTAGTTTACCATGATTGTTAGTATTGCAGTACTGTAGTAATGGAGATCTTCCTCACTGTGTATTTTCACTCTGTTAGCTTGATGAATACCAGGAGGAGATTGCTACTACAGAGCTGACAAAGAAACTCATTTAAATTAGAAGCTACCACAAACACACTAAATAAACAAATAGCATTTTTCCTGAGGTGTTTTTTTGTCTGTTCTTTTTGTTTCATTTAAATCTCTTGAGCTGTCAGAGAAAAGGATTTTAATTTAGGAAGTCAGTACAATCTCTATTTTATAGTGAATTGTTCTTTGAGATTTTTTTTTTCCCCTAGGCTAAAAGCTGCCATTTGTGGTGACTGATAACTCATTTATTTTGCTCCTTTGATTTCTTGCTATGCATACTTGAAGAGCATCTTCTAACTAACTTACTCACAGCTTGTTTTCCTTTCTGCTTCTGATTGGTTTTGCTGCGTGTTTATTTTGTTACCTGTGCCTAAAGGCTGTTTTCTTATGTGAACAGCCCATGCGTCTTCTGATCTTTGCCATATGGTAGGCTTTACTTCTCTGTGTGATATCCTCTCGATTACATTAATCAGCACATTCCCTAAAACGCAATTTTGACAATGCTCTTTGCATATGCAGAAATAAGCATTTGCACTTTCCTGTTGGAAGTTACCGAATAGATCTGCTCCCTGGCAGCGTAACTTCACCCTTTTCATTTCCTTGGGTGGCTACGGAGAAGTGTGTTTTGGAGGTACATACTGTTAGGAACTTCCTCAGGGAGGAACTGGTGTAACCTGTGTGTGAAATGCAATGCTGTGCAGGTGACAACAGGGAAGATCAAGCTCTCAATGAATTAAGGAGTGGGAATTATGGGAAGGGAGATTTGTTAGGCTATAAATTCCTTATCTCTTTCCGAAAACAGAACACTATAATCATCTCTGTGGGCAAAATCGTTTCTGTGAAGAAAGCTTATGCAAAACTAAACTTTATTTTATGCCCCATTCTAGACAATGAGCTTAACTAGTACAGTACCACTGTATTATATTTGATTAAACCCTATAAATTTACAGAAAATATGGATCATCAATACCAATACCTTATTCCAATACAACTGACTTCACAGACTAAACTTCATCAAGGATATTGCCCAATTATTTGAAGCAGTGCAAAAAAAAAGGGTTTTGCATCGTCTGTGTAAGTATGAATATAGAAGATCCTGTGTTATGTTGTTACACATCGTATCTGTACTGGCATGTTCCCTTATTACCCATCAGTTACAGTACAGGAGTTTTCCATAGTTACGTATGAATTTACTAGATTATATCTGTTAATAAGTGATTTTTCCCAGTCTGTTGTTCTCACTCTTTACCTCTCACTGTGTTTTGGTTGCCTTTCAAAACTGAGCAATACCTGCATCCTTTAAAAACAACAGCAAAGAATATCTCTTGAATTAGGATTGTCCTTCAGCATTTCCTGGCCAAAGCACTGACGTGTCTGAGCTCCATCACTCACTGAGTTCTCCAACACGTAGCAATGAATCCTGACGGTGTTATGGGAAAACCAGGCCACCCGGCTGGTCACCACAACCTGAATGAATCTATGTCATCTCACTCATAATGCACAAAAAGTAATTATAAGAAAGCACATCATGAAATATTATCTTTTGTAGATGTCATGGTAGAAGAACAAATCTGCATCTGGGAGCAGCGGAAGGTACAGATAACTGGATTCATTTTAACCCAGTGGCTATCTAGATTAACTCAAAGTCATGTCCTTCAAAAATACAAAGTCTAATCTTCCTTCCTTGGGTTTGCCCCCATGTTTGCTTTGTTGGACTGATTTGAGATGAATTATCTAGGTGTTCATAAAACCAGAATGTATATTGTTATTTCTTCCAAGTTGATTACAAAAATTCACATCTAGTCTCACTTAGGAAACAATATCACATGATTTCTGTTTAATCACTATGTGGGCCAAAGCCTGTGTAGGAAACCTTGTTGAAATCTATCTGTTTTTTCCAGAAAATGAAAAGAGAGTTCAGATCTCAAAGCTGACAGTGAAGGAAACTGCCAACAAGAGCAACTGCTGCTAATGCTCAGGTGAACTCAATATGTCAAGAGCTTATGGAGATTGGAAAAGCTGCATGGAGATCCCTGTGCTGCTAACACTCCTACAATAAGAATACAGGCAAAAGATTAATCTTAATAACCTCATTTCTGGGCCTTTAATTCAAGAGATAATTTTGCATGCAAAATGAACACACAAACAGTGCTTAGAGGAGGTAGTACCATTAGTGATAAGATGCTCACTAGAATAAGTCAACTGTTTTTTCTTTATGTGATTTTATGAAACATGGAGCGAGAGCAGTAAGTGCATGCTGGGATGAATCTGCAGTTTGTTGTTGAAATGAGAGCTGTGGCGTTTGTTTGGCTGGCTACAGAATTAGCTCATAGGTTGGTGTGTTAAGATAATTGGCTAATTGGCACTGAGTTACCTCAGTTTGCTGGCTAATAAATAGCAGCAGCTGAGAAGCTGGTTTAGATGTGATACCACGATTGGATGGTGGGAGGATGCTGTGAAGCAGGAGTGATCCACTGCAGGTCATACAAAATTAAGGTAGCTCTCTTTGCCATTCACAGTTCTTGTATAAAGCTCTTAAGCACTTAGTTGAGTTGTTTCTTAGTAAAGTAGAAGGTTAAAATGCCTGGACAACAGTGTTCCTCAGGTAAAACCAGTATTGTTCGTATGCCTCTATGGATTTCTAAGCTGAATTCTCTAGTTGTTTCCTTAGATGTAGTGAAGTGATTTAAGGATGCAGTTCAGCTGTGTGTTTCTTTGCTACTCTATTTTAATGGAGTTTATTAACTTTTTGGAACACTTACTAAATATAATGCTTATAATGAGAGGCATGCTGTTTTCCAAGAAAAGCCTAAGTGAGAGAAACCAAGTTAACTGTGCTCCCTTTCATACAAGGGTATTGTTGCAAAGAAAGTGGCATTGAAAGGCACACAAAGAACAGGTGCCAAGATTAATGTTGTGTTAAGAAGTTGGAGCTGGTCATAAGATGGAAATGTATTTCAATTTCATTTTTAAGCCTATATAGATCAGCACATTACTCAGTGTTTCAGTTAAATTATTAAAAGCTTGGGTGTTTCGGTAGAACAGTAGGAGTAGGGGAGTGGAGGGGTGTGTGCTTTCTTTGGTTTGCTTTCTGCTATTATGAACTTCTCAACATGCTGCTTTGAAAGAGTAGGTCCCTCTGAGGACAATGTACAAATAAACTTTCTGTGAATCACATATTTCTAAAGAGCACATGTATTTACCTTTGATAAATGTTCGGTTTCAACAAATGCTGGCATTCTCAAATAATTTCCCTAGGGGCCTAATACTTAAGCTTCTCTACTGTAGTGTTATTCTCTGTTGGCCAATTCCTCAACTCTTTAATTCTTTCAGTTCTAACAAGTCGCCCACATTGTTTGCACCTGCCAAACAAACGATGGCAAGGGGTTCTTCACTGCCTTAGGTAACCTTTGAATTTCAGAAAAGTATCATCCTTTGGTATTTAACTGATATGTAATAGGTTTGGATAGCTTATTTTCCCATCTTATTTCATGCCTTAATAATTATACAAAGAACATTTCTGGGTAGTCATGGGGCATGATCAAGTTTTGTTCTTGTATTACTTTGCACAGGGGCGAAAAAAAGCCCTCAAGAAGTAGTTGCATTATTAAAAACAGCAATAGAACTCATGGGACATTAAAGTAAACTTCCCTAATTACTATAATTTAAATTTACAACATTAATACCCAGAAAACCTATTATAAATAAAAGCTTTGAAGCAGGAAAGAATTAAATCCACTAAATTCCATTAGTGACATCTGATATAGAAACACATTAAGAAGGCTAAACACCACACTGGTTGCTTAGTTAGCTAAATCCATTAGTATTAAATACATTCATTTCATCAGCTGCTCAGTTCAAGGGGTCCAAGCTTGAAATCTGTTCTTTTGAAGTGAATCGTGTGATTTCTTTGAGATGAAAGTGGTAAACAGTGCCTGGTGTCTCACAGGTTTTGCATATTATGTGCATACCTTGTCATTATAAAAGAAATAATATGCAATTTATCAGCTTTCAAACAGATGAATGTTGCGAGAAATGTATGCAGCAGCGTGAGGTAAAAAAAGACATAGTCTAGAATTAGACCCCTTTTACAATACTAACCCTTCAAAGAAAACCCCACCAGAAAGTGACTAATAAAGAGACTAATGTTATTCTTGGGGAGCTCAGTCCAAAGCACGGAGAATCAAATGGAAATCACTTATTTCCTTTGGGCTTAATCAAGCTTGGATTTTGTTTGCTTTTAATGAAGCCACACAGTGAAGAGAAAATTAAAGTAAACAGACCTACAGCATTGTGCAGGAAAGCCTTGCGCATCAGAATGCTCACAAACCTTAAAAAAGGGAATATTTTCTTAAAAAAAAAACAAGTTGAAGATGGGGGAGAAGCAATAAAAGTACTTCCTAGGAGAAAGAACTTGATGCATGAGGTGGAGAGAGAGAGAGAAACTTTGGCAAACAATTCAGTGGGAATGGAGGACAATCACTGTGGTAGAGAAAAAAACAGCAAGGATATAGGTTGTCTGTTGAAAGGTCAGCTGCTGACCATTCAGTGCTGATCAGGGTCTGAGGATTCCCCCATGAGACCACCAAAAAGCAGACAAGAATGATAATGGAAGAGATACAAAGTTCTGTCCCAGCAATTACAAAGATATTTTTCCATGTGTTGATCTGTGCACATGTTTCTATGTTGATGAGGGCCAAGTGCAGATATGTGCAAGCTGGTGGGTAGGGTTATACCATTTAAACTGGTTATTTGAAGACAATACTTATCTGGGAAGGGTGCTGTGCATTTCTAAATTTTGTTGGTATGTAATATAATTTCTGCCTGTTCCTTTACCACTTGTGGTTCCACTTACTGTGAACTGGAAGGACAGAATATTGTGCTGATTATCAATTTTTGGATTTGGAGTGTGTTTGGGCTTTCTGTATTTAGGTACTATAAACATACAGTCTCTAGTTCCTTCTCAGCTAAATTTCCTTAGTCCATAACAAAATCATGTGAGAATGATGCTGGATGGTGCATTAAAATGCCCAGTTACTGTCTGTTTTATTCAGTTTTCCTAGGACAGTAGAAAGCTGAACTTAACCTACCACCAACTTAAGCTTTGTTTATATATACTTAGCAAGGAAAAAAAAAAATCAGTTGATCTGATGTTAGTTTACATACATATTGCTTATATGCACTGAAATTACTTTTACAGGCCCTCTGCAGACCACACTAGGGATATATTTTCATAATTAATATAAATGTTATGTGTTCCAAGATGTCCAAGAACAATGCCTGTAAACCAACTGTTGTACTCAGACAAAAAAAAAAAATCTATCATTAACTTGCAATGGCTGTTATGTTCTATGTTATTTGAAATTAATTGATAAAAGTCTTCGGGCAGTATATTAACAGTAAAAATTATTTCATTACATTTGTTTGTGCTTTGGAGTTTCTCAATTAGAGAGGTGTTCTCTAAGATGATTAAAGTCTGGTGGAGACCAAGAGACAGAGCCATTTGAAAAAAATAATTAAAATAGGAATGGAGAACAGTCATCATTGAGGATAACCAGGAAGGAGAAAAGTGGTGTATGACTGACTAGTGGGAAGTCAGCTGCTGAGTGTTCAAAGCCAGTGATGCTCAGGGAAGGCATCTCTGAAAAATCTGAATCATCTGAAAAATTCTCCTGTAAGATCAATAGTCATAAATGACTAGACACAGTTTTACTCCAAGAAAGCGCAAAAGTCAGTTTTGATTGTTTTACCTCTTGCCTGGGACAATGCCAACTTCCATCTGAGAAAATGGAAAACCAAAATCTTCCTCATTTATGGGTTGAGTGTATCCTTCAGTGCTTGTACAGCACCTAGGACAGTAGCTCTCCAGGGCAAACTTCAGCCTTTGGGTGGTATCACTGCATACATATTAACTAGTAATTGGAGCCAACTCCCTGCGTTTCCTGAACCCCTTATGCAGTTCAGCTCGCGTCGGCTCTTGGCTTTTTTATTGTACTGTGTGTATGGCTCATCTCCTTTTAAACTTGGTCAAAGAATTGAATCACTTTGCTCCACTAGCTATAGAAATCACAAGAGATGAAGAAAGCAGAAATCAAGAGGACAGAATTTTTTAACATTAATTTTGCTTAAACATATTAGAAAATGTTCTAATGAGCGCAGTCTAGATGGTGCCACCATGAATAAAGTTCCTAATTAATTTTCGCTAAGATAGTTACTTTTTTTCCTTAAATTCTGGACACTTAAAAGCATTTCTTGCCAACTGTGTCGGGATTTTTATGAGTGTTTGGGACTCAGATTGAAATTTATTGCATTATCATTAGCAGATTAGTCTTTTTTTTTTTGGTTGGATTTAGAGGTAATTATACTTAATGCTGTGATTTTTTCCATTATCATGTGTACACAGTTAATGCTTTATTTTATATGTGCTTAGCTTGGTTTATAATCTGACAACTGGTGCATTAACTGTTATGCTCTTAACTTCAGTTCAGCTTTCTATTAGTGCATTCATGGCCAATGAATTTAATGCAGGGGGTCCTTCCAAAATTAACTCTTAAATTTTCTGACTATTGCCTCATGCTTAAAACATAACTTTCAATCTTAGATTTTAAAATAAATTTGGCTTTTTACTTAGTTTCTGGGGGAAAGTACTTTTTTTAACTATTCTATTCAACATTTGCATGAGTTTGAATTTCAAGTTTCAGATGAAAATGGAAGCACTAAACCACAGTGAAAATTGAGCTGTCTGTATCCAGCCGTTCTTATCACCCTGGTACGTGACTGCCTTACCAAGTCTTCAGTACATGAGCAAGAAATTCTGTTTCTTTCTCTTTCTTCTTGCTGTAGTTCCATATTCATTCATGTTTGTTTATGAAGAGGCATTAGACAGTAAAATTGAAAGTGAAGACAGCAAAAAATAAAGGAGGAGAAAATGATACTCCGAGGTTCTGTATAGACTTGCCAGTACAATAATTATGTTTTACGAAAGGAGTCTAAACTGATGGAAAGAAATTCTCTAAAAGTGTCTTTAATGTTATAAAAAATACCTATTTCTAAATATTGCTTTTGCAGAAATCTTTTAGTAACTTTCCTGCCTTGAGACCACCTAAGTAATGTTGATCTCTTTTAAAGGAAGAGTCCTTGCACTTTCCTAGTCCTGGTTGGTGGAACAAAGGAAAAAGTTTTCTGAGAAACAGATATAAAATTAGATGACCTGAAAAAAGTTTTCTGAGAAACAGATATAAAATTAGATGACCTGAAAGATTTAAGGAGGATGTAATTTACTATAAAAACCCTCATAAATCTTCCTTTTCATTTCCCTAGCACAAGATGCATTTGGGTCTTTTTATTACTTTAGTAGTCCAAAGCTTCCCAACTTGCTTAGATGCTTTTTAACAGTTATGAGAAGTGGAAAATATATCTCTCAATGCATAAACTATACCACTTTTGTCGCCTGAGAGGATCCTACAGACTACCATTACATCCAGTTCTGCAGAAAACAGAACGTGGCTTCTTTAGTAGTTATAATAACTCAGCAGTTGCTGGTTTTTTATCTTTCTTGCCCTGTCTGTCTGTCTCCCTCCCCTCCCACCCCAATCATTTTCACAGCAGAATTAAAGCCTCATTGATTCAGGAAATTTGGATTCAATCTTGAATATATTTCCATAACTATCAGTGTGGGGACTTGCTTAGGAACAGGTGGAATATGAGGTCATGATTCAATCAGGGATTCAGCAATACAGGGCTAGAACAGTCCAGATATGTTTACAAAAAAGCTGGACATGAGCAGGTTCATGTATAGCCAGCTTATCTGTCTCTGCACCTGTTTCTCTGCTCCTCCTCCTTGCTCTGGAGCTGGTCTATAGAAAGTGTTTCCGAGTTTGCCATTTTGGTATCTGACCTTGTTTTGAAGTCGTATGAAATCCAGGCACAAGAGTAGCAATGTAATAAGATGTTGATCTAAAAAAAAAAAAATTCTCTATATCTTGCTTTCCAGACGGTGTTTCTCCTTTTCATCAGAAATGGTTGTTGGTTTAATTCCTGAATTGCTGGCAGGTCTGCAGTTGCTTTGTAAAAGATCTGTCAGAGCAGATGTAGGACTAAAATATAAGCGGCTTGGGGAAATGGAGCATAGGCAGCAGATCGGGTAAGAAGAATAAAATATTATTGCTACTTCCAGAATCATAATGTCTTGGGTTGATAAACTATTTCTCCGTGTAAAATGACTTACGAGTAACACTTCCACTCTCCTATATTTTGAATAGAAGTAGGCTTATTCCTAATTCCCTGGGGTTTTACAATGATTCTGTGAACAACAGGAAGCAAATCTGCAGGCTTTTCCCATTAAATTCCTGCTGGTATGTGCTTGTCTCTATATTTTATCTCAGATAATGATAGCTTCCCAGGTGCAAAAGCCAGTCTTTTGATTTAAAATGTACATGAGAGAGGTATTTTGGCTAGGAAACCATAGGTCTATTGCTATGATGAGTATAAGATGTGTTACTCATAGATTTTTTTTGGAGCCTTTAAATATTTTTCAGTTATCATACAGGTATTACCAGGGAACAAGAAACACCCATTTTCCAAAGACATACCAGTATCATGTCATCACAAATGTGTCTGTTCCTTCAAGGAAAGGTTTGAAGACCTGGCCTGAAAAAGGCAGGTTCTAGGATGCTTGAAACAATGTCTCATGTCATGCTGTGGCATCCCTGCCAGACCCCATGCAATCATCATCGCTACAGGATGAAACAATAAGGGAACAAGAAAGACTTTGTTCAAGAACATTACAAAAAGCCACAGCGGATAATGATGACTGATGTTTAGCAGCAGTAGCATAAGGTCATAGGAAGGAAAAAAAGAAATAGCAGAAATATAACAGTGATGACTTCAAGAAGACATTGCCTTCTTTTGGAAAGAAAAGTGCCCCTTCTTATCTGTTACCACTGTTAATGAACAGTGAACCCTAAAGGGTTTTGTTTTGTGTTTAGTTTCACTTACTGAGTAGGGTGATATAAGAACATAACCACCTCCTAGTAAAACCAGACAGTATCCTGAGGCAGTGACATTTTTCCTACTCCAGGCACTTTGGGGGAGGAGAGGAACTGAGGAACAAGGGAGACAAGTGGAAGCAAAGTGGGGGAAAAAAGCAGAGTACGTATCCCATTCCAGATGTTCCCAGACACTAATTCATCCAGTGGGTAGTGAGTAAGAAAACAGATATTTACTGATCCATTACTTTTCTGCAACCTGTCCTTCTATTAATTTACCAGAGGCAGATTTAAGTGTAGGGGATCAATCAGGACTTAAACCAGAGACACGACACAAAACTGAAATACTTATTCTGTCCTGTGCAAAATGAATTAATTAATTGACAATCGGGCTGAAAGAAAACTGAAGTTTTATTAACTTAGCACTTGGACTCAAACTCAAGGAGACCTGTCTTAATTCCTAAACTTTTGGAGAACTTTTATATTTTTTATGTGCTTTTTCACAGGAAGTTCTAGCTGTACCAAAACAGATTACTCTACGTACCCTTGTGGGATTTATTCTTAGAGCTGGAAATAAGCAGTGCATCAAATTCATAATAGTCCAGTTCCATCCTGAGATTTTTACAGTCTCTGATGCAAGAAGTTTATTAAGTTTGGCTGAAGTGCTGATCTGTCTCTCTAGTTTTGCTGTTCAGACTTTGACTTCTGTATTTTCTTCATCACTCCATGCGAAGAGTTGTAGCAAGTACAGACAACCGGTGATGGGAAATTAAATTTCTACCTCAATCTAAGAGGCCGAAAGCAAACAGGCATGTGAAAGGTATACTTACTTCTGCTACTCACTGTTCTAGTCGTACTACTAGAAGCTGCTCTCGTTGCACAGTAAATGAAGGAGGAAGCTTAAGTGTTGATTCATGGTTGGTTTTGAGCAACATAGAAACAAGATTTGAGAGTGCTGGTAGGTGAACAGTTGGGAAAAGTGACTAATCTAATTAAGCTTTCAGTCAGGGTAAGGCTGAGTGAGTAATATCAGAAAATAATAAGGCAGAACTTTGAATTTCAGGCCACACGGATAGGAAGAGAAAGGCTACGACTTGGAGACGTACTCCGCAAATCAGTAATAGCTGAAAGAATGTAGAAAGAAATGAAAGTGTGCAGGAGAAATGGTGTAACAAAAGGTTATGTGTGAGTAATAGAGGAAAAAAAATAGCATTATCAGAGAAAGAGCATGGAAGTTGGATACAGAAGTGCAAGCAGCAATCAAAGTTAAGAGAAAATGTTTAACACTTTGTTCTGGGAAGAATGAGAAAGCTTACAATGTGAAAGCATTTGGGAAAAATAGCCATGAAATTGAAATGAAATTAGAAGTTGCATGGAAGTATAGGCAATTAAGAAGGCATTCTGAAGTGTGTATGTGTGTTTATATATGTGTATATACACATAAGAATAGCCAGGTTTCTGAAAGACAGTGGGGATAATCTAGTTATGGTGGAGACAAACATTTCCTGGCACTGTAAACTAATTGTGTTTCTTATTGCTTTCAGAAGGGTTGCTGGCAGAATGTCAGTAGCAGAAATATGCTTTTCATGCTAGGGAAAAGAAATATTGCTAAATTCAAAAGTGCACCAGAAATCTTTAATCAGATGCTGAGTCTAATTTGCAAAGTTTTAAATGTGCTCAGGTTTTATTTTGGACTCCTGAAGGTGGGTACTAAGTACCTAAATCATTGGTGGAAAGTAAAGCAAAACATCTCCGGAAACCTGTAACTTTATGTTAAAGTCTGCGTTTGTTTTTATGTTGGAGAGGGAAGAGAAAAAGGAATGGGTCTGCTTTTGTAGTCTCCAAGTGGTCATACGTTTGGATGTCCAATTCAAAAAACATCACCAGAGGCATATGACTTCAAGTCAGGAGCAACGTAGTAGAAAGAATTGCTATTTTATATCGCTTTAAACTCCTTTGGTGCCACAGAAACTGACCTTCAGCTGGCGCAACAGAACAGATCCTGAAGTTCTCTCCCCCCATTACCTTCAGTGGAAATACCTTTGAAACAGCTCAGTGTGAGCAAGAATCTCAAAAAAACAAGCTTTACAATCGATAGAAATCCTTCAACAAGTCAAATTATAGTACTTGCTTTCTTGGTCTATAATTTTTTTACCACTGAAAAATCCCTTATTTCAACACAGGCAATTTAAAGTGGAAGTCAGAAATTGAGCAGAGATAAATAGTGCTGAGTCTCCAGAGGATGTCTTAATGCTAGAAATTCTCTTGCAACTTTGTACCAAAGTATTACTTTATAATCTGTCAACTGTTTAGCCATAATTACAGCTTCTCTATTTTGTCCCTACATGGGAATTTGTTTCTTTTATAATTTTTAATTTCCCAGGAGCTCTCATTAACAGTTGAAACCATTTGCTTGATTTCTCTTTATTAAATATACTGAAAAGTCAGCTGTCTTGGGAATAAAATACAATTTCATAATTAGGAATACATGCTTATTCCCTGTGCTGTGTTTCTGCTTTATTCTTATTTCAGTGTCTTCTCTGAAAGTAAACATTAAGGATGGTTAAGTAAAGTTGGAAAGAAACAAAACTTATTCCAGATTTTTCTTCCACTTGTTTTATTCTTTCTTGTGTAGCATGTATTTCCTTTTGAATTATTAATAAAATTAGTTGGTAATGAAGTACAGATTTGGAGTAAATCAGAAATTTTAGTCTTGTAGTGAGGGCTCTGCATGATGGAAAAAAAAACCTTTTCTTTGCTATTCAGGGTCTACTTTTGTCCTTTTTTTTTACAACAGTTAATTTCCCTAAGTAACTTTTTTCTTGATCTAGTAAAGACAGAGCATAGCAGTTACAAAACATCCAGCTGAGCTGAATATTCTTGCAATGTATTGTTATTCTTTCTGTCAGTTTGAATTCTCTTTCTCCTCTAATTTAATATTATTACCACCTATTATATTCTGGTGTCATCCCGAAAACCCAACATTGCCTGTCTGTCCTACTCTGCTAACACTGTGTGTGGACAGCGATCAGCGCATGGAAATTATAGTACTGAGAATTGAAGTCACTTGCTCAGGGTTGTAAATGTAGGTCAAAAATCCATCCTGCTTAATTACACATTCATTATGCAATCCACCAGACAGCATTGCCTCCGTTGGTAATCATGATGCTCTTATTCTGAAGTCGTCTTTTTCTCCCTAATAAAACAGTTGCCTTTAAATCCAAACTGAAGGTTTTGCAGTGTTTCCTATCATCAGAATTCTGCTTATTCTAATTATCTTCATGTCCTACATCCCTTCCTCTGTCGCTGCTTTGTGAGTTCTCTTATGCAGATCTGTGTCCTCTCAGCACTTAAATATATCTGCTTATTTATTCATTTATTGATTTGGTAATACAAAGGGGGATTTACTGTTATGGAGACTTGTGATATGAAAATGGGTGAGAAAAGAGGAAACCAGATGTCTCGAACAGATTCTTTGTTTTCCTTGCTTTATTCTTTAGACTTTTGCACTGAGCATGCTTGGACAATCGTGAATAAAAAGGGAGTACAATGGCCAAAAACACAAGAGAAAAATCTCTAGCACGTTAGCCCAGGGGCTAATACTTTTTTTTTTTTTTAATAACATCCCATAACAGGCCAGTATGTGAGACCTACATTCAATAATCTCCTCTGCTTGGTGAAATTTCCAGCACAAACTTCTACATCAGAGAAGACTTTTTTTGTGCTTAAAGTGCCAAGTCATTTGATCCAGGAGAAGTCAGTAGGTAGCAGTAAGTTAAAACCACCATTTCAGCTGCCATGAGCTCCCCAGGGACAAAACATGGTGTGGGGGGTGTGCTATATCACTTTCTGCACTGTAATATCTATGTGGAAACTGTAGATTTCCTTGCAGTGGGAGCCTGAAGAAAAGGCTGGGCCCTTCAGGAGCATTTTCTTTGTGTTGCTCCATCAAGAAAGCTGAATTAATTTTCTGTTTCTCTTTAGAGCATCCCGTCTGGTGTGTGGTTGTGAATAACAGCGATGGGGAGAGACAGAGAAATGCTTTGCTAGCCAGCTGAGAGGGAAATCTTTGGAGTGCAGATTATTAAGAGAAAGGTTGTGCAGCCAGAGCCTTTTCTGCCATCGCTGCCTCGAGCTTAGACAGCTGGAGCAGGGAGCTCTGATGGATCTACTGGAAGCAGTTTGAGGAAGTTCTTGAGAATTAATTACTCTTTCTTTGGTTTCCCTTGGGTCTGGCTTGCAGCATAGAGTTTTTGCCGGTGACAGGTGTGGATAGGCTGGGAATAAATGATATGTCAGTAGAAAGGATTGCTGACACTCCTATACAGTCAGTGGATAGATTCCTGGAGACTTTCTCACCCACTCCATTAGATCATGAGAAGTCTTTCTAAATACACATGCAAATAGCAATTGTAGTGAAGACACTTTATCCTTTCCTTTAACACTCTCCATATCCACATGATACTCTGCATCCAAGATTTAGTGTAGCTTTCTTTTGGTGAAGCTATTTAAAGCCCTGGCTGTGAATGTTTTCCTCCTATCTGAAACTATTCACTGGTGGAGCTCACTCTGCAAATGCTGAAGCTTTTTATTATACTTATTATACCTGTGATTTAGGTAGGGTAGATGATGCATAAAATTTACATATACTTAAATGAAGGTCAAGAAAAGTTGTAAATGATTCAGACTGGTTGGGAAGGGATCAAAAGCTATTGTCAATCAAACATAGGTAAGCCTTATCTGCTGTGATGACTGCATTTTAGTTATTTGGCTATAGAGTAGACTCCAGAGCTGTAACTGAGGTGCCTGAGTCCCTTTATGAGAAAAAAGAGAATAATTTCCAAAAAATGGTGTTATGAGACTCTGACTGTTTCCTAGGTGCTTTTCTGAGGGATCTAAGATCTGTACCTGTAGGATCTCTACCTCTTTAAAGTTAGATTTGCAGCCTGGAGTCCTTAAATGAGACTAGGTGTCCATGAGCTGTCTTCTAAAGAGCTGAGCAAAGGATATGCCTCCCTCTTATTCCACTTGCTGTGTTTTAAGACAAAATGACTGTCCTCTCACCCCATCCCTTCCTGCCCCCTCACAGGACTTGGAGTGGAAGATGGGGCTTTGCAGTAACAGAGGTTAACTGCAGGACTGCAGATCTCCACAGCCCAGTTCTGTTACAGGACACCTTACGCTGCTTTCTGCAGTGTGGCCAGAATTCAGATTCGCCTGAAAACTCCTCATAAAGCACGTTTTAGAGGTAGATGGTATGCGTTCCCTTTCTGTCAGGCAGAGGAGAGATCAGGATCTCACAAGGTCAGGGTAAATGAGGCAGGCTTGTCGCTGCTTAGTACACCTCAGAGGTGGCAGTCTTGAGTTTCAAAACACAACGGCCACTGTCACTGGGTCATACATATCTCAATTTTGTTCATTTGTTAAGTTCTATGAAAAGAACCCGACATCCTGATTCCCACAGTGGAAGATGCCTGTATCTTGGGTTTTTTTTGTGGGTTCCTTTTTTCCTTTAAGTTTAATCATGAGCTTAGTGTTAACTGTTTTAGCTCTCCTATTACGGAGCTATCTCACATGCTTGCAGAGCCTATGTGGCACCTGCAGAGCTGAATTTCAGTCAAGTGAACTTGCACAGTCGTTCCCTTGGGCAGCTTGCCTTAGGATAGCTAAATGCTCGGTGTTAGTCACTTACTGGCTCTGACCCTTAGAGGCTACTGCTTGGATGTTTCTTTATCTTTTCGTCAGCACCCTAAAACTTTCAGTGACACCTATAAAATTAACTTCCTGAGTGGCTACAAGAACTGTTAAATTCATTACCTCCAAAACACATATATATCCCTGCTGACTGTCTATTTACAATCCAAAGGGGACAATTAAATTATAATAAAGCATATAATTTGCTTGAAATGGTAGGAAAGAAACTAGTGTAATGAGGATCAGTAACTTTTCCTTATTACAAATGAAAATTGGCAAAAGTAATGGAAATGACTTAACAGATTTTGAGATTTATCTGACTTTGGATCTGGAAACTGGATTCTGAAGTGCAGAAGTAGACCTGTGTGAATCAGTGCAGAGATCATCAAAACCAGAAGAACTCACAGGAGGTCTTCTTAATAGTCCTTGTGAAGCTATACTAGTATTTCTCCAGGTGTGGTTACCAGCGGCTTCCCATCCCGCTTATTAATGAAGAAAGTATAATTGGCTTTGTAAATTATATATTAGAGGATGCATCTGCATTCTGCCACCTTTTGCCAAGTAATAAAGTGGTTGCTGCTTTGAGTTTTTAGAGAAGGTATTATTAATAAACAGTAGTTGAACTAGGAAAGCTAAGCTGCCAAGACTCCACAAGCTCAGATACAATTTTTATGTGTATGTCTCAGACAAAGTGGGCTCACAAATCTGTGAGGTCCTGCTCTGACATTCAGTCTGTGTCTTGTAAGGTAAAGCAAAAATGAAAACTCTGTGATAAGTGCACTTGGGAGTGTGAGAGAAGAACCTGATGAACCTTGTTCTGCTAATGACTCACATCAAGCAGCACTGCATTACAGGAGCAACCGCATTAGAATAGTACTTAAACTGGGAAAATTGTAAGGGTTTTCCAGTGTTGCATCGCTTTTAACAGGAACATCAAGAGTATTTTATTTGTGATGGAGCAGGCTGAATGCTTATATTGGAGACAACATTAAAATCTCTGGTATCCTCTTGTTAGTGTATTCTCATTTTGATGCATTGGATATAAATGCTGGTAACCCTTGTCCTTCAAATATTCATATGTGAAACTGAAAATAAATGTCTATTCTTTTTCCTATCAGGTGCATGATAAGACAGAGCCACTGAGAACTCAAAAAAAGAAATTGTCAATAGTAACTTATGCTAACGATTGTCTGGGAACATGTTATAAAGAATAGATATTTATAAGCACTTTCTGAATTGGAAGGGAAGGGTGCATATGGTCCTGAATATACAAAATGTTAAGGCATTAGATAGTGGTTAAATGATGGAATAAAGCTAAGACATCTGATAACTGCAAAACTATTTACTGCTAGACATATTCCAATGCAATGAACATTACTCTTGAAAAGAAAAAACAATACAATGAGCTATAACATAAAGTAGGAAAAATATTGCTTTTTTTTTTTCCTCCTCCCATGAGAGTTAGCAAATGCTGTATTTCTATTTTCTTAGGCTATTCAGTGACTTAATTTAGGGGAATAAAAAAGATGAATGATGTTATGTCTCTATACTCTGCACAAAATCATCCAGCAATTGAATCCATTTAGATGAACTAGTGGGTCCAGCTCAGTATAGAGTCCTATAGCATGTCTCCCAGGGAAATTAAATCCAGACAATTAAACACCCTCTGGGACTTCTGCTTAGATCACTTCCATCACTTCAAACTTAAAATGAGAAAGAAAGGAATTCTGAGAGGAGAGATACAAAGGACACAGCAGTGGTAGTGCTTACAAGGTAAGGCATCATTACCAGTAGAGAAGTGTTTTAAAGAATGCCTCTTCACAGGTCTATAACCATTTTAGACTCTGGCTGGTTGGCGGTTGCCCCATTCCCAGTGAATGCACTCATCCATCTAAAGCAGTTCAGACATGTTCTCATGACTGGCTTCCAGCAATAAATGTACAACTTTGGGTTCTTCAGTTAAATATTAATAAAACTTCTTGAAATAGTTCATGCAGTGTCTTCTGCCCATGTTAGTGTTACCTGTTTCATCCTCCCCAAGAAATAAAATGTCAAGTGATGAGTTACTGAGACCTTTTGGGTATTGGGAATTTGTGTGGATTTTCTTCCTTACATATACCAGTTACCTGGGTTAAGTACTCTTTGTCTTCCATTGAGTGAGCAATACAGATAGGAGGAAAGTCCAGAAATAAGCATACAGCATCTGTATGCAGAGAATTTAAAGTAATTTATATTAGACTTTTGTCTTCGTCTCTGTACTGTATTGGTGCATTTTGACCCATTCTGATTTTGAGCAAGCTAAAAACTCTATAAAAATATTACAGTGATTGCTGAAGCAAGTTTCATGCTGTGGATTAAGCTTATTATTCATAATTATCTCTTTATGATTAGTCACCTGAATGACACATTGTTTTTCTTCTCCAGTTTGGGTGATTAGAACTGTAAGAAAATATGGAGTGATAAGTATTTAACCAGTGGAATTTAAATTCTCCCAAACAAAAGAAAGTAAAAAGTTATGGGAGCAAAATCCATTTATCACAGTGAGGTTTAGGGACTATGCATTACCATTTCTCCTTTTGAATAGAGCCTCATGGAAAAAAAAAAACAACACACTACTTGAAAAAAAAAAGAGGGAGATAATTAGAATTCAAACTTAATTTTTTGTATGCTTCTGTATGAACAGAACATAATTTATCTAAGCACTAATATAAAGCAAAGGGAGGGAAAGGACATAACAATGTCATAAATCTGGTTTTCTAATTAATCTAAGTGTTGAGAAATGTATTTCTGCACTATAGACCTGCCTTCTGCTAATAGCACAGAATAATGGTGTTTCAGTCATTGAAGAATCATTTTCTCTTATTTAAAAAGCAGCAGGTCTTTTTGGAAAAAAAATCAAATAGGAAATTAAACGAGAAAATCTGGGGAAACTAGGAAATATAAGTACTGATATGATCTTTTCCATCGCAGAAACGTTTTCTATTTGGGAGTTCTTTCACATACTCTCCTGCTACTCCCTCCCTCCCCCCTATTCTTTGTCTAAAATTATAATTTCTAGTTCCACGACAGTGAATAGATAAACCTGGGAGCAAAAGTGTGAATGGAGAAATCACAGCAGCTGTAATAGCAGCTATTAATTCTGAAGTTTTATCTAATATTTTCCGGCATTTGCTTTAACCCAAATGTTCTGATCCTTATTTACAGGTTGGTGATTCCTACTGATCCTTATTTACAGGTTGGTGATTCCTACTGGTCCAAATATGCTATGTCATCTGACTGTAGAAGCAGACCTAAAATATGTAGATGGCTTACACCATCTTCTCGGTGGTCTCTGTGGTTTGTCCTCTGCTCTCAGTAGCTGCCCATGACAGCCTCATGGCTTGCAAATAGTTGTGGCAGGTTCAGCCTTCAGGAGATGGGAAGTGTGAAGGGAGCAGTTTTTTGGCCAGTTCCGTAAGATTTTTTAAATTAATCACCGAGTATGCAGGTACAGAGACTGTTATAGTGAAGCAGCAATTCGAATGAAAGGTGAGCAGCACTTACAGAATTTGTTGATCATCTAAGCAGAAACAGAGCTGGTAAGTTTGCCTCTTCCAGTTCCAATAGAGCTATTACAGCCTTGTCATTATATGATGTAACTTTCTCCCTTGTACAGCTTTGTCTTCATGGTTTCATTAGCATTTCCAAATATGTAGAGTGACACTATTGTGTTATATCAATTCATTGCAGTATCCATTTTTGGACTGTTTGCCTCGTTTTTGTCTTTATGCTTTGCCTTCACAATGAATACTGCCCAAAGTTATTACCTTTGTCATGTCTTTCTCTGTTAGATCATGGTGACTGTCGCTTCTTTTTAATTTCAAGGGCTGTTTTGGACAGTGGAAGAAAGTGGCTATTATGTTTCACACAGAACCAATTTGGAATTTGGTTGTGAAAAGATATTTCAGTGAAATAGCATCATAATACAGGAAGGAGATGAGGGAGGATGAAAAGTCGATGAAAAATAAAATCTAGCCACAAAATCAACATTAGGAGAAGAATGTGTAATGGCAATTATACGTGGTGTGCAATGTGCACTATAAAAATGAGCAAATAATTTGCAATGAATAATTCAGTTTACTAATTTGGCTGTTTATCACTCTGTGGAATATTTTCAAGGAGGCTGCAGTGTCCTCGAACCTTGACTGCATGGGAATAAGTTTTCTCAGGAAAAAAAATAAACAAGTTCAGCATATATTGGGTAGACAAAGAAAGTTATGTTTTATGGGCTCCTTCAGTGAAGGCAATACATACTGTTATTGAGCTTGTTTGAATTTATCCTTTGGTAAGGAGAGGCTGAGGCAAATCTGGGAAAAGAAGGTCTGAAATTAGAGTGTTTATTAAAAAGAAACAAACCCCAGAAATATTGCAGAGAATTTCCAAGTTCTAGAGTTTTAACTTTGTGTGTTAAAATAAAAAGGAAAAATACATTGTGGGAGCTGGAACAAAGAACTATGCTAATTAGCAGCAGTAAAAATAACGGTGCCTTTCTTTCAAAAGTAATTGTATGCAAAATCATAGTTTGTATACAAAGGGGTAATTAACATCGAACATGCATAATTACATTACGTACAAAGGAATAATTAAATCTGAAGTCTTAAATACCTTATGGACAAATTCTGCAGGAGATGACTACATTTTTGATGCAAATAGGAACATCATCATGAATCTACTCAAGCTTATATATAATTGGTACTTTTCCTCATAAAAAAAAAAAAACTGAAGAAGGAAATTTCTGATAGGTAGGGAATGAGGCACCTTATAGCAAGGCTACATAGATAAAGGGGAATGGCATTGCCTGCAGACAGCTTGGTCTCTCCTACCTGGTGGTGTAAATCCTTCACTTTGGTTAGTAAAGTCATGTCAAAATGAAATACCAATGTCCACAGAGCCTACTGTGAGCTCTACCACTCTCAATGGGCGTTACAAATTATGTCGCTGTCAAAGTTCCTGGTCTTTGTGGAACTGGAGCCATGTCTTCACCAGACAAATACTAGTGGGTCCTGAGGAGAGGGAGTCTCCCACCCTGCACAGGTGGGTCCCTGCCCCTCCTGGGACCAGGCTGCAGGAAGATCTACTGGGGGCTTAGCTCTGCATAGCCTAAGGAATGGCCAAGCACTTCAGCAGGCACTTTACTTTAGGTTTGTGTCCAAGAATATGCTGAACTTTGTGCCTGTTTCTGTGGGCTAGAGCCTAGATGGTCAGCATTTTGCATGATGGAGCCCTGCAGGAAAACCTTTCAGTTGACTTGTTACAGTGAAGTGAAACAATCCCAGGCAATTCCTAGTGAACGGGATTTCCATGTGTTAGGTTTCACTCAGTTGCTCTGTGGTGTGCTTTGCAACGTGCTTTATGGTTTTAGATCAAGCCATGGCATCATTTGCTGATTTTAATGGGCAAAGAAAGCTTAATCCCTTCATGAGTGACAGAAAACGACTGTGATAAAAACCAAAACACTTCCCAGCTAAAATTTTGAACGTTCAAGTAAACTGTTCCCGGAGAATAATGACAAATATTAAAAATATTGACAGATCAGGATGTCAAAAGATTAAAAATCAGTGGGACTACTCATAAAATAAGGTGCTAGTGTGAGGCTTTACTTTATTCTGTCAGAAAACTGAGCTTCAATCTGTAAGATATTTAGGTACACAATTTCAGTTGGATTAATGAGAATTAGATGCATGAAGTTGACTTAGACATGTTGCAGTGCTGAGGTGTTTGTGAACTTTTGATTTAGTAATCTTTGGATATCCCTGGGCAATTTAGTTCAATAGATTTATTTTTTTTGCCTGAATATCTTTGAGTTCCAGAAACATTCTCTCTTGAAATCATTCTTCACCTAAGCCTCTGATAGAAAAATAAATGAAATTGTCCCTTCTGATATTCTCTTTAAATCTTTACGATAAGAATGAGTTATTACACAATTTAAAAGCTTAGTTTACTGTGTAAGTTAGAGGACTGAATGGTATGTGTTTGTAAAGTATTCTGTTCATTGCTTGGTTAGCAAACTACAGGAAAGTAATGGGGAACTACAGGGAAGTGATAGTTCAAACTAAGGGAGGCAAATAGATCAAATGGAAAGTGCGTCAGATTGGCTACATGATCATATACGATTACAACAATCTTTTCAAAATAGTTATGTTGTTGTAGGTGAACAGGCCACATATTAAGTGAAGCTGTAGGCAAAGAACCATTTCTTCTTTTACTAATGCCTCTCATGTATTCCTGTCATTAAACACTCATGAGTTACGGGCCATCTAGGGCAGAAAATCCCTATTAAAGCTTTTCTTATGGCTTAAAAACTGACACACAAATAAGGGTTCCTCTCTCATTTCTGTAACTCTGTCATCATAAGCTCTTCATATGACTGAATTCAAGATAAACCAATGGTCTACATGTTCTACTTGTTCAAGTTCTGTCCTGAATAAGTGTGCTGCATTGGACTGGGACCTCAGATGGGAATAACAATGCTAAAACTGAGAAATTACTACATTGCAAGATTGTGATGCTTTCATTGTTCACAATTCCTTCTGGTATCAATGTTGCTGGATCCAGCCCTAAAATCTCTATAAATTAGATGAAAAAATATTGAAACACTTTCATATCATATTATCTCTCAGCACTTTTGCAGGAGGCAAAATATTTATTTTTAACTAACTAATCAATGCTTCACACTTCAGTTTGCAATTCTATAAAAGTTATGATGCCATGGTATTGCTGCTGCTTAAGCAAGAACTTAATCCAAATATAAGACCCCTCAAATTACAGCTAGAACCTGGAAACCTTCACAAAGCTTTGGTTGTGACAATATGGCTGTTAGAAACCAGTGATGTTTCCTACAAACACTTAATTTGGATGCAGTATTTGTGCAAAAAGATTTAGTAGAAGGTCAACTTAATTTCATAAGGTGTTAGCCAAAAACCTTAAAATTTGCTCTTCAGCTCCATAGCTTGTATATCATTTTAATAGGGTTCAGCTTCTACAATAAATAAAAGACGAACGGACTTCTGGGAAATAAATGTGTTTGGGAGATTGGCAAACAGAAGTGAAGAAACACGATAAAACTTGTCCCAGGGGTAGGGGAAGTGGCTAACCTGTTCTTTATTAAAAACAAAGTGGAAATGTCAGCAACTGAGGGAGCTGGGAGGGATGTCTTTGTTATTTTAATGTGTATCTGGACATTAAATCAACTCTGAACAGAATCTATAAATTTCAGGACAGATATTCTAAATATTCAATGCAGAAAAAGTGTTGATTCCAAGCTCTTAGATCTTATGATTAACAGTGAAATGTGACTTTTTTATCTGCCTGACTTTCAAAAAGCAGGAGAACAGTTCCATTCTAGGGATCTGAGTACCAAGTTTGTTTACATGGTCAATTTATTTCTCTAATACTTTAGGTAAGAAGTTGATTTATGAAATCTTGATTCCGGGAAGGACTAAATATGTCTAAGTTTAAGCACTGGAGTAGTCCTAATAACGCATGCAATAGTTCTGAGGAAGTTAAGTGACAAATAATAAATTCATAATTTCTTAATAAATTAATTTACACATTAATCATTTGCCACTGAAACACAGTAAAATCAAAGCTTTAGTTCCTCTTAATCTGAACCAAAACACTCACTGATCTCAGTGAGCAGAATGATGACCTGATATCCTGCCATACTAACAGCATGTTGGGCAGATTGGTTCTGTTTTCATCTTAAATGTTTCATGTTCCAAGCTGGGTGGTGACAGCACATGATTAGTACATTCCTCCTACTGCCTTTTTCTTGTTGTCTTCTACTTTCCAATGCTTTCTGTCAGTTTCAGGCTGTCATCCTGCAACTCTCCTCTGCCTTTCTTTCTTGGTTAGGTTAGGGATCTTGTGGAGTTGCCTAGCTTTCCTTTAATTTATATATCCTTTTACATTCTATCACTGTAACAAATTTTGCCAAAGCCCTTTAAAGTCAAAGAAAATCTGTTTATTTCAGTGGACTTTGGAAGAAGTTTGAAGTATACTTCCTGCTTCTCCCATAAGAATAGATGCTACAGTTTCTTGTTTAAAGGATGTTTCTACTGTTTCTGACTTCCCCCATCACAAGCAGTGTAGGTGATGCCTGGGTGGCTGAGACCTTGCTCAGGGCAGAGTTTATGTCCACAAGGACTTGAATTTAAATGATTGAGCCTGAGGTTTGGAGTCAAATATTCCTAATATCTGTCTTCAGTTTACACTGGTTGAGGCTCTAGACCTGGCAGGACAGCAGGTGATGCTGTGATATTACCAGCCTGCTTCTGCTCCCCTTCTGTCTCCACTTTGAAATGCTACTGGGATTGCCAGTGGTCTCTTAAAAATGGGAGATATGAAATAATCATAAAGTACTCTTAAAACCAGAAGAATTTTCAAGAATTGGCTTGCAGAGCTGTGAAGAGTGTACTTCCAAGTGGTGTGAAAGGGGTAGTTTCCAGCACCTTTGCTTCCTGCCCATGTCTGTCATTGAGCTGAGGATGAAGAGATGTGTCGAGAGTGTAACTTGGTGCCTAGCCAAAGCAGAGTTGTATCATAAGCTTTTGTTCTTCAAACTCAAAATCGTTTCCCTTAAATCCTTACCTTCTCTAACTGTGTAATCTGTAAAAGCAGCTGATGTGTCTTCCCTCAGCTGCAGCAGGCATGGAGCTTTAAACTCTTTGTTATCTCTGTGTTTCAGTTTATTTCTAGTTGTCTTGGAAGAGCTTTAGCTCAGTTGGAGATGCTTTCTTTTCTCTCCTGTTTAAGCAAGAATGCAACAACTGGTAAACCCAGGCAGAAAGGCTGGTGGATTAATCACAACCTTCTTGCAATAGTTGTGAATATTCCTGTAGTCCTATGAATCTGTCGCCCTTTCATATATATTTCCTTATTTTCTTCTACTGCATTCATTGTAGTACAGTGCTTGTAGTTCTTTTTAAATAGAAGAGACAAAGAAAATCCTGAAAGGTAAAGAAAAAGGTAGATTCCTAAATACACCCTAATTCATGAGAATTCATATGCCTGGAAAACAGCTCTCGGAAGCCTTAGTAAATAGAAGGAGGAGAGAGAGGAGACAAAAAGCCAGCCACAAAATGAGACAGATTAGTTGTAGCTAAAGAAATATCCTGGTAGAAACATCCTTATTTTGTATTGGTTTTGTTTCCTTAATACACAACAGTTTGTTTTCACCAAGATAAAATAATATATCTTCATTGCAGACATCTATATTTTGTTCCTTTGGCTCTTTTCCCAAACCACTGTTTGATAGTGATACTGTCCTGAGAGTGAGCACAGACTGTATGACCCAAAATTCTGATGTGTGTGGGAGTACCAAAAAAATCAACCACATCTGGAATTATTTGCATCCTTAATTTCTGAAGGATTATATTGTTTTAAAATAGAATAGGAAATGTTATCAGAATGTGATTTAAGCTTTCACTTTTTGATATATCTCTCTGGATGCAGTATTGATATTACAGAGTGTTAGTAGAATGTCTTATTACCTTTAATTATTACTGATAATTATTCCAGAATTCCAAAGATAAGACCATGCTATAGCCTTTCAAAAAGAATGAAGCATAACTAGCTTTATTTGCACTTGTTTGGCTTGTCATTTTTTTCCACAATCCATAACTCATCAACCAATGAGATAAGAAAAATATATCAAATACTCCTTAGTAGATTTAGCATTAAAAACCACCATCATATTTGCACCTTGAAGGCAATCTGTGTTTCCAGCTGGGGTGGGATACAGTGTTAAGTGAACTGAAGTCACAATTACAATATATTTGTAAACGAATAAAAATTAATAAAGAAAACAATTTCCCTTTTTTCAATGTAAACATTACTGAACGCGCTTTACCACATACATCTCTATGGAAACAATTCGAATTTGATCACAAAATCTCATGTTTGTATACCTTTCAATTCTTGCTTCGCTACCCTGTTACTCTCTTTAGTAGCAACATAATATTGTGTTTTCTCTAATGAAAATTTTGTCTAGTAGTTCATTATTTCTTTAAACTGCCAGTCTATCTGCTAGACCTTAAAATTAAATGAATACATTTATAAATTAGTATAACTTTTTAGAAAAGAAAGAAAGATAGTCTATCATAACTGATGAACAAAACCGTTTGAAACTTGTGAGCTATTAGCCTAAAAAGAACAATAGTAGCTGAGCTTCAAGATTTCAGATATTTTACATATCAAAATGATTAAGGAGGTAATTAGCAGGACAAAGCACTATCAATACAGACAGATAATGGGCTATATGGAATAGTTCTGGCTCCAAGGCCCAGCAGGGTCTTTCAGATGTGAGAGGCCAGCCACAGAAGGCCATTCACACTTTTTTTAAATGCAGCAAATGATGTAGAGCTTTCTGGGCTGAAAGGAGGTTACTGTAATTCTGGGTGATAAATTAGGTTCTGATAGAGACTAATAAAAACAGCTTTGTAGCTATTCAAAGCTAAGGAAATAGCTAAGAATCCAGATGGGAATTATCCAAAGTTAGGCTTCAGTGTCTAATAAAGTGTGATCCAGAGAACCTTGCAAAGTGTGCAAAACCTTCCTGCAAATGGATGGCATGTGACTTCAGTGGCCTATTGCACTGGACCATTAAAGCTTTGTAACAATCGCTTGGAGACCTGTTCTGCATGAACCTACTGAAGGAGGCATTTCAGTTCTGTAGCTCAAGCTGAACGCACGATGAACTTTTCTGTCAAAAGCCTAATCCTGTAAAGCTGTTACTATGGACATCTGATGTAAATCCACTCAAGTGGATGAGAGACTTTTAGTGTTGAGGTCTGAGAAGAAGGTTCAGAGTGCTATGTAGTATTTCCATTTTGTGAAGGTTATTTCATGTAGTTATCTGATCGTACTAAAGCACTGAACTGGGCATTAGACAGGTTTATCATTGCACAAACCACATTGGTAAGGTGAACAGGTTTTATCTCTAATTCGGTGCACGTCGACATTGGAGTTTCAGAGAAAAATAGATTCTCCTTAAATTATCTCTGAGGTAATATAAAACTTAAACCCAGGCTATAAGAAATCTGAAACTTCTTTATGTTGCCAGTATTATGCCAAGTAGCCTGAGAGACGCTTTTGACAAATGCAGAAGCCTATAGAAACAAGTGAGGCTCTTGTAAGACAGAGGGAATTCAAAAGCAATAGGCTGGGTAAATTTCCACATCTTTTAATCTATGATAGGCAAGAAAATCAAGCAATTAAATATTTGTTTTTTAAAAATATATTTTAATGCTGGTTATCTCTGTCTCTTAGAATTATGCAGGAACATGGCTTCTTCAGTTTCGTTCCAGTGGGTAGTATGAGTTAGTTGCACTTTTCTTTGTTTTTCCTCTTTAAAGCCAACATAGTCTCCTAATAGGATGTGTAATAACGGTTGCAAACATAAAGTGGAACTGGAGACTTGAAGCATATTTCTTTTAAAGCCTCTGTGTATTAGCTCAAAGATATTGCTGCTAAGTACTGACACTGAGCAACAAAAAAATCCTCATTTCTTTTCTTGAGTTTTCTTCTAGTAGTCTAAATTTAAAGAAGGCAGCTTCATCAAAAAATACAATGAAGAGTAGCTGTACATGGACTGAAAACCTTTTAAATCTTGAACAAGGTTTGTTTTTTTTTTATTCTCTCATTTTATGCAGAAAATGTATTTGAAAATTAGCTTATGTAGGACCACTTTGCATTCTGCCACGTCTTAACAGGGGGGCTTTTATGACAGCAATGCTGCAGCAGGTTGAACAACGCCTGGGGTCTGTATTGCAGGTGTAGATGTTAGTCTGAGCTATTTTGGTCCAAAATAAATGTCCACTCATTTCCATGGATGAGCTCTGACAATTGACAAGGCACTTGCTTGGCACTGATACAGATTATGAACACTTTACTGTTATTGGAGAAAAGCTACTTGCACAAGTAATTCCTTTAACCAGAACTACTTGCATGACTTGAATGTGGAAGACATTCACAGTTGAATTATTAGCTGCATGGATGCAAGATAACCGTATTTGCTGTTACCCCCTCTCAAAACTCCACCAGATCGTGTTGCTGGTGCTTGGCTCAACTGTCTGTAAATTGATCTAGTCACATTGTCCACATTTATTTTCACCGGATCATCAGCTTTTCAGAAGGTCATCTTGTTTTGTTCAGCTGAGACCCTGATTGAAGGAAACATACCTGTTTAAAATAGTGGTCAGGCGTTTTGTGAATACATTTCATTTTGGGTTTTTTCCTAATGGGAGTATAAACATGCTGTGTCATTTTCCTGAAGGACGGATGATCTTTGTAGCTTCTGAGAGAACTGGGAATTGACCCTAGGAAGTTATTATGTTGCAGTAATAAAGAGACTGTGCCCACTTAGGAATTTTCTCTGAGAGGCTGCTGCTCAACTACCAGTGTTATGCTGCTTCCCCTTTCCATTAAAATGAAAGACTCAGTCTGGCAGACATTCATTAGCATAAACCTTTGATCAGTGCAATTATCTCTAGGCAAAAATTAGTTCTCTTTTTTTTTTTTCAAATTAAATAATGAGCAGAATATTATCAATTCAAAAAATGTACCCCCAACCTCATTTAAAAACAGTACCTAATGTGTGCTGCAGAATGCTGACAAAGTAATCCTCTTTCTTAAATCCTCTTTCTGTCATTGATTTGTCACAGGTTTGTTTTCATCAGTCTCATTGAAGTAAAGGTTCACCTTGGCTAAGATTGTTTTTTCTTGTTTTTTAAAATGACCTCTTTTTTTTTTTTTTTTCCTTCCCACTCAGATTCAACTCTGGAGCAAATTCAATGAAGTCATGAATGTTACATCAGGGACAAACTTGACCTTATATTCCTTGTATTACTTGATACATGTCAAAGTAATGATGATTAAGTGAGCATACAAAAATAAAACACTTTTCATTTAAGTGCTCAAACCCTTCAAGTCAGCCTTATTGCTTTAACAAGTTGTTGTGTTATGCTGTTTGAGAGGAAAGAAAGGAGCAGGAAGGGTGGACTATATTTGTGGGGGAGAAAAGGCTTCAGAGGGTAAATTCAGATCACTAATGGGTGCTAAGAAGAGCTGCTCTTAGTTCTGTTTTTGATCTCTGCTTAGAGGGACAACTGTCTATGAAAGATAAAAGAAAAAGGCTGGTTCGTGAGCCTCCTTCTCATAACAAAGTATGAAATGGCTATAATTAAAAACTTTTGAGCCTTCCCTCCACCTTTTGTCAAAGGGAATTTGCTTGCACCATTTCCTTAAGTCTCTCAATCCAATTGCCTCTATGCTGAAAGCATTTATTTACCAAAATACTGACCACTGTTCTAAATCTTTGTGTTGCATACAACTTTTGAATACGTACAAATTAAAACTTGTGGTTTTTCTTAGGAGCTTGATGTTGCACATCTCCACTCATATCTTGTCTTGTGATATGTTTATTATCATCAATATCTAAGGCTACTGGATTTATTCCCTCAACAAAGGATGCATTTTTAAATTTGAACATGTGTTTAGATTAGAATAATATGTGAATCTTTGCTTCATTTTTTTGGTTCCACTCTCCTGGTATGATCTAAGAGATTATTTAATTTTAAATGTTTCTAGAGATAGAGGCTTCACAGCTTCCCTGTTCAACCTGTTCCATTGTGGAATTATCCTCGTTATGAAAGTGTTTTCCCTATATCCTGCTGAAATTTTCCTTGCTGCAAATTGCAATTATTGTTTCTAGTCCTTTCACTATGTACCTCCAAGACAACTCTGATTCCACTCTGATTCTCTACAACCAGCCACTTGATAGTTGGTCATATCCTCCCCACACGTGCACTCCAAAGCCTCTTCTCTAGGTGCAACAAACCCAGGCCCCTCGGCCCCTGCTCGTGCTTCAGGTGCTCCAGCCCATCACTAGACTCACTACTATCTACCAAAACTTATTCTTTTTCCCCCCTATGATTTGATTTTTATAATTTTTGTTTTCAATTGGTATATTAGCTTTCTGAATAGCCTTTTCTTAAATTTCTTAGGAAAAATTCCATTAGAATGACTTCTAGGGAATAGTAACCATATTTCATTGAGTACTTTGAAAAATTTTTATGGTATTAATGAAGTGTAATAATTAGGTGTAAGAATAATTTGAAAGCCCAAGTATTTGTTGCACTGAAATACTAGGTTCTTTTCTAAATTACAACAGAGTAGCAAATTTTAAATTCTTAATATAAAAATAAAACTAAATGACTAATTATGATGTCTGCAGAGCTGAACAGGACAAAGGCATGGTTTTGGGGGAAGGAACAGGTTTTGAAAATTTTTTTTGTGCTCTTCCATGACAAGACTGGCTTTCTAAATGTTACTTCTTTCATGGAAGCTTTCATTAAGAACAGCAAGTCAACAATCTTCTCCCCTCATCACTGTGTCCTTAGACAACATCTTTTACATGTTGCATTATGGAATTTCTAGGGGGGGAAAAGTCAACAAATATGATGTATATGTACTAAGACACTGCAAACCTGTTTCCCATCCTCCTCCCCAGTACCCCCTCCAGTTTTCTAACATTATGGAAGTCAGTTAGGAGCTTTAGGTCTCAGTGGTAATGAGATGCAGCCTAGTTTAAGTAGGTTTCTACCACAGATTTAAAAAAAAAAAGACATTTTCTTTTCAGGCCATATAAACACTGTGCCAGTAAACAGATTTATTTCTTTAAAATCTAGCACCTGAGATGCATAAAAAAAAATTAAAAGAATGTCATATATGCATAAAGAGTATTAGAGCTAAGCTTTTCTGAAATGACTACTATTTGTACGCCCTTCAGAATGTTTCCTTTTTTTGATGTATTTGTTGACAAACTTTTGGCTGAGTTTGTAACACTGAAAATTTTGTTCGTTTCAGTTTTCTCTGTACATAAATTAAACAGCAAGAAAATATATGCCATGGCGACTTTTACAACAAATCAGTGAAAGTTCCCTGTAGCAGTAGTTCAGCTGTGGATCTGATTGAATTAAAAACAAATCTAGAACCTTCATAGCTCTAAGCATGTATTTCAATCCCATTGCTGGTTTTTTGAACACAAATTTTCAGGCGCAGCTTTAGCATCAGTGCTGTCAGGTCAGTGCATTATGCTCAGTTTCTGTCATTTTTTTGTAGTTTTGACCTGAAATCCTTCCTGGGTTTTTGTTTATTTTCAGTTTGGTCTCTTTCAGGCCTGATGCATTGCTTAGGGCCATCCAGAGTGTAGTTTTCCTTTGATCTGTCTGCTGAAGCACAGGGGCTCTGCATTACACATAGACTAAGAGTCTTATCTTTGTGGAACACTAATTTACAACTCGAATTTGTATCCTTGAATAACTTAGAGGAAGATCACAGAGCTGAGCACGTGTAGAGGTGACAGGGAAGAGAAAGGACAGCTTGAATTCTGGCTAGAGAGAAGCAAAATGTGTCTGAAGCAGCCTATTGCAAGTAGTAACTCTCTCAGTAGTCATCCATGGTGAAATAGCCACTGATAAAAGACTAGAAAATGCTGAGTGAGTCCTCGAATGGGTACAGAGTTCAGATAAACAGAACAGCACCGTGGAACGCGGATTCACAGAGAGAGGAAAATGGATCCAGCAGCCTCATCCCTGTAAACAGTTCTGGTCCAGGAGCTGTATGGTTACGTGAGAAGAGCTCTAACTGGGCAGCGTTTTCTCTCTATAACCCAACTTTGAGTATGTGGGTGAGAAGCAGCAGGGAGGAATCCTCCCCCACAAACTGGGGAGGATTTACAAGAGAGTTTCCAGGAGCAGCTGGAGCAGCATCTGTGGCACTGCGACGTCCCTTCCGTACTGGTTCCACATACAGTCCTGGCTTTGGGCACTTCTCTTGCTTTGCATCCTGCCCTGCTATTACTGTTTTCTTACCTTACCACAGGCATTGCTTATTTAGCTTATAAAGTTATCCTTTTGACAGAGAAATGACCTTACAAAACTTACCTCCAAAGGTTTATGTGAAGATGTAAAATATTTTCTCGATGTTACTTATTCTCTGCCAGAATGATGTACACCAATTAAATAAAATATCCTGTAGTTCATATTGGAGGCAAGGGGTTCAGGTGTCCTTAACGTTGTAGTAACTCTGCTTTTGCCTAAAGAACTTTTTAATTTTTTTATAAGCAGCAAAATTAGGACAATCATTAATTTTTTCAGAATTTTTACAGTTATAGTCCTTGTTTATTAGCAAAAAGCCACAGAATTAGATCTGAACCTCCTTGCGCAAAGACTAACTTGGAGCCAGTTCCAGTTATATCTCTAGTGAGCTAATTCTATCATGAAAGAAATAAACAAAAAATTAAGTCAGTTATGATTATAATCAGCAGTATGTTTAATATATCACACCAGCCACACTAATCCAGGAATATAAATAAGGGGCAGAGGGGAAATCTTCTCTACTATAAGGCATTAAATTCAGAATATGGGGCTTCTTACACAAAAGCAGATCTGTGAACTGCTTAATTCAAAGCTATGTATGCTGGCAGGGGGGAAGTGGTCATCAGCCCTTCTGCTTTTATTGCTGTTCCCATATAGAGCAAACCATTACCATTTTCACTTTGCATTAACACTTTTTCACATTTATAATTCTGGAGCCAGTTTCTTGGATTTGTGCCCTGCTTTGAAATGTTGTTTTTCAAATCTTGTCCTTCTGGATAGAAAGAAGGATATAAACTTTTCTTTTAAGTGATCATAAAACATATTGCTCAAACACTTCAATTTTTCCATTTCAAAATGTTTTTTATTAGAAATACAGCATGACCAAAACCAATCCCTAATTTCCCAAGCGACATCGTTGAACCTTCAGTGAACTGATGGCAAGCTGATACTTCCACAGCAGAGTACAAAATTCATTTACTGAAAATGGGAAGATTTCACAAGAAACCCCTGTGAAACCCAGTGTGCATCCTTGTCAGCTGTATAGATTACCAGAAATTGGTGTGAAAGGTAGCTGGGACTTTTCAAGAGCAGGGCTGAAGATGCTTGAAAATGCTCATGATATTAACTAACTGACTTTTAGGTAAAATCACAGAATCACAGAATCAATCAGGTTGGAAGAGACCTCTGAGATCATCGAGTCCAACCATTGCCCTGACACCACCACGTCAACTAGACCATGACACTAAGTGCCATGTCCAGTCTTTTCTTAAACACATCCAGAGATGGTGACTCCACCACCTCCCTGGGCAGCCCATTCCAATGTCTAATGACCCTTTCTGAGAAGAAATTCTTCCTAATGTCCAACCTGAACCTTCCCTGGCGAAGCTTGAGGCTATGTCCTCTTGTCCTATCGCTAGCTGCCTGGGAGAAGAGGCCAACTCCCACTCCACTACAACCTCCCTTCAGGTAGTTGTAGACTGCAATAAAGTCACCTCTGAGCCTCCTCTTCTTCACACTTAACCTTCACACTTAACCTTTCCTTACGATTCTGTGTAGCAGCCACTATAAAACAAGCTGTCAAAATGTCAAAGAAGAAAAAATAAATAAGATAATTCAATCTGAGTAGGTTTAATTACTTCTTCTGCTAATACCATTTGACATTCAGGATTTTTTTTTTTAACTTATGTAGTGAAATTTAGAGGAACAGATGCAACAATAACTCAGTTCCAACATTATTCTAGCCAACCGCTCAGTTTTCAGCAGGCAGTAGTCGCATAGTGTTTTGCTGCCTGCCCGTAGCGTGGGCTACTCGTAACAATGGAGTACTCCTCCTCTTAAGGTACAATGTGTGCTTTAAACTTGGCAGGATTAATGGTGAACTGTTAATTACAAGCATTTTCAATAACTGTGGATGTGAATGGCTTTTGAAAGCAGGCATTTCTAAAAGCAGACCAATTCCCAGCTGTAGGCCAAAGTATTAGAAAAATACCAATTTAGTGGCATCAGCTGTGCACAGGTGGAATGATCTGAGAGCATGCTCTGGAACTCCATTCTTACACACAATGTATCATCAAACACCACATTGAAAAATGTTATTTCGGTGGAGAAGGGATGATTTGAATGCAATACTCATCTATTTTTGCTTTATATATATATATACACACACATAATTCTTGTTTACACATTTGAAGAACTCATACATATGACTTCATGCATTTCATCTCCTTTTCCTACCCCTTGCATCTGGATATTAGGATGTGGCTCCCACTCTGGTTAAGATCAGTGATGTTACCTCTTGAAGACAGGGATGGCAGCTTACACTTTCCATGAGGGAACTAGAAGATGTTTTCTAATGGGAACTGAAAGAATGTATAATGTAATTAAAGAGAGACCTACTACAATTTCCTACTGTCAAGAAATTGGTTTTGCTTTTCCTTGAGTTATTTCCAGATGACCTATTCCTACAGCTTATGCAACAAGCTGATATACTAGGCAGGCCCAGGGGGAATGAGATCGCAAGGGAAGAGATGCACTTTTATATTGCTATTTCTATAATTAGCATATGTGGTAATGTAGGATACTTTCACAGTTGTCATTGGAACCTGTGAAATTTCTCACTGGAAATGACTAGTCCCTAATTTAGCGAGAAGAGGTTTGCATAAAAATCAACTGCAAAGATCACAAGGTCTCATGAAAGAATTACTGTTTCACAGTTACAACTTTAGTCTATCTATAACTCTATCATTTTGGACATGTGCACTCAGACACGCATTACATATGTTAAGTACAAGTATGAAGTCATTTTGGGTCATTTGTCTGATTCATTGCTAATTCTTTTCTTTATTTCAGGACCTTTGAGACTGGGTATTTCTGTGAGAGCTCCTTCCTATTGAGTAGTGTATGAAGGAAATCAGTCTCCATTCTTCCTAGAGTCTTGCTTTCATAAGCAATAATTAATCATGTTAAACTACTGATATAAAAATAGATGGTGTGTAAAATAACATCTTAACATCCCTGCAGGCCTTTCTCTACTTTTCATGGCATTTAACTTAATTTTCTGCTAGTGGAAGTTTCCTTTACAAACTGGTGTGGTCACTTACCCACAATATCATCTTAGAGATTTTGATGAATTTGATAGCTTTTGCTGAGCACTCTCTCCTGTGAAGTACTTGCGGCCTTTTATTCCTCCAGGGATGCACTCAGCCTCTTGTAAAACCTGATCGATTCCTCCTCAGTGATGCAAATTGTTCATTTGTGTACGGATTTTAGAATTCATCTCACCCAGATCTTCAGGTTATGTTCTTGATCACAGTGAAATTTCAAATGTTGTTGCACTTCTCATTTTCAGTTTAACCCAGTATTAAAATAGGTGCCTCTTCATAATTTAAATCTATAATCACAATCTTTAATCACCTTTAGAACTGGGTAGTTTGGTCTCTGACCACTTGATTGGATCATGTATTTCTACAATTATTTTTATGCCTGGATACGAGTGTATTACTTATGGCCATATGCTTCAGAAATGTGAAATTTCTTCTCATTTCAATGTTATTGACTCATACTGAAACACCTTTTTAGTATTCCATAGTAGGTGATAAAAGGATCTCTCAAAGAACACCTCTCTCTTTTCACAAGCTGTAGATTGCAGGATGATTCCAGGAAACCCATCTTCTCTCTTAATTTACCCTCATTTACATTTCCATGAAGGACTGATGGGCAGCGATAAGCCGGTTGTTAGCCTAAGAGCTTTATCAAGTTGGCGGAGAAGTGTTTCCTGCAGTTATACTGAATTCCATGCAGTGGTGGGACTGAAAGGCATTACCAGCACTCTTCCAGGGTAAAGAAGTGGTACTACAAGCCTTCTGCTAAGACAAAGACTTCTACCAGATGTTACATTTTTTTTCTTTGTCCAGTGTATAGGCAATATCTAGATTTCTTATGTGTATATATACATACAGACATGCATATATATATATATACACACACCCCTACATATGTGTATCTACACACATTATAAGCTTCATGTAACAATTAATTTCAGACTCTTTTAATAATTTATAACAGTCTTTGACTCTATGCCTTAATTTAATGCTGGACAAAGATTTTTCTTTTTCCTCTCCAAAGCCTATCAGCCAATCCAGGAATTCTCTTTTTTTGTTGTTGTTGTTTTGTCTTTGGCTTTTGGGTTGGGATGTGTTTGTTTGGTTTTTTTATTTCCTGAGAGTTATGACTGCTTGTTTGCCTATAATATATATATATATATTTATGAAAATTAGGTTATGTTCATGGGTTGATTGTCACAGATGTGCAATGAATTTTTTAAGCGTGGTTATGTAATAATCAAATTCTGTCTGTAATGTTTTGTCCTAAGTGTAAGATGAAGTCTGAGTAGGTCCTCCCGTCTTATAGTGCAGCTTTGATCATGCTCTGATTTTGCATGTTGAACTACTATTGTTCAATTGTTGCATTTACAGGTTTTTTTTTTTATTGTAGGAAATATTTCATTTAAAAATCTATTGTTTAACATTTTCTACTTTGTTGGTTATGCAGGAAGGTTTTATTCATTGATATAATGGTGTCATAGACTAACTAGCAGAACAGCTAGGCTGAATTAAGGAGTAATAGTTTTTGTTTACCTCATTTGTTGAATTGATGTCATCAATATAGGGTTTTTTTGTGTTGTTAATAGTAACCATGTGCTTTATGACATATACTGAAATACGAGTACTCACTGCATTTTCTACATAAAAATTAAAATGTTATTGATTACAAGATGCAATGCTGAAATCCTAAATCACAGTAATATTCTACTTCATAGATAGTAAGCACTAAGTCGGGACTACACCAAAGCTTTCTCTGCAGGACTAGATAGGAAATTGCATTTCTCTTCTATGTTTGCAGCTTTGTAAGGATCAGAGAGAAATTTGATTTTCAGTATTGAAATATTAAGGACTTTGAGTAACAACAGGAAAAAATTTCATGGGAGTTACTTCTAGGTCATAACTAACTCCCTGTAGCCAAGGAGCACAAATCTGACCTGAGCCCCCTCTCTCACTTCCTGTAGTGCATGGCGGTTCCCCACTGGTTCTCTTCTGCTTCTGCATTCTGTTAGAAGTCACTAAATGGCTTGTACCAAATAGTATCTGAGAAGATAGAACATATATATAATTCATCAAATCATCCCTTCTGAAAATGAATAAAACATATGCATCCAAGTATGCATCAAAAAGCTTCCTATTCTCTTGTAAAGTCAACAATTACTACCTCTGAAGAGGTCTGTGTAGCAGTGTTGGATGGTGAAATTCCTATTTTGTACAATACTTTTTCAGGTAGAGATCAAAGCACTCTCTTCTTCCACCTCTTCTTATTAAGATATAAAAGAATTCCATTAAACTGAACCTTTTTTTTTGTGGACCTTCTGTTTAGACAACATCAAAATAGAAAATACAGTGTACTCTGCAAAAATGTATTACAACTGCGTTTTATATGACAAATGAACACTATTGATTTTCCTATAGTGCTTTTCATAAAGATAATCCATATATAGGAGTCTATTAAACACAGAAGAGAATGGAAACATTTAAAACTGTTATTTAAATTGGTATATTTCACAGGAAATACACTCAGAAAGCAGCTCAGGATTAACTGTATCCCCTCCCATCTCCAAAGATTGATATGGAACACTTGTATGTAAAGAAATGTACAGAATCATAACAAACAGTCAAGACAGCTGATTGATAAGAAGTCAGCAAGTGAAGCCATGAAGACCCCAGGGGTCTGAAAAAGGGTAATTTTCATTCTAGCTCAATGATGGAAAAGAACTTCGGAGGAAGAGAGAAAGATTGAGAGTAATATGGTCCCACCTTTCTGAAACTCTGAGAGGATGTTTTAACCTGTTCCACTGCAAAGAGATGAGAAAGGTGATGGTAGGGAAACATGAGTATAGTTCTGGTAAAGAAATATATTTTCAGTCTATTCAAACAAACTGTCACAGAAACAATAAAAACTACAAACCTTTGTGTACTGTTACTACTATAATTATTCTAAATTAATACTTTATAAGATTTTGTAAGGACATATTCCAGAACTTAAAAGTACTTATTCTGGATTCTATAGTGGCTATCTGAAACACAGGGTTACCACTTTTGCAATGTGCAGGGTATTTTTTTAGAAAGTGAAGTTGTTTTTCGGTATTGCTTTATGCTGAGTCGCAATGGCTAAGTCATTTAAGAGCATACTTTACATTTCCAGATATAACTTAGATGCTTCAAAGTCTAGGATTCATTTCTACTTAGGATTTTGCTTAAGTCCCTTTTGAAAGTGAAGCACAGATTAGCGTTGAGCCTGCCTAACTTCAATCACACACACACACAAAATTAACTACTCTTGCTTTTAGGACTCTTCAGTAATGAAATGAAACACAGAGAGAGAGGCCTTTTTATCTCACTTGTTATAAGCCCCTTCCATCCTTGAAATCTCTTTCTCTCTGCTCATACAGAACAATATTTCATAATATGGTTATTATTTCTGTCATGTTTTATATTGGTTATCTAATAATGCTTTATGTGTCAGTCCAACCATGTGCTCTGTGTAGCTTGGGTTTTGTGGGGAGCTGAAGGCTCTCAAACCATGTGTATTTGCAAAGGATTTCAACATCCAGTCTCTGGCAGACTCTGGTGAAAATCACAGACCTTTTCAGTATTTTATATCACTAAATTGCTACATTTATAAAATGAGAGGGAAATGCTTCCTTAAGTATATTAACTTCCAGAAATACGGATAATTTCAGGAGGAATATAAACCACTAAGTGATGGGACTTAGCAAAGAGCTTATCCTAGTGGGAGAATTTTCCAATGTTCAGAACTGCTTATTTTTTTGGCACATTCATATGACACACTCAACTGAGGAAACCTCAGAAGAGACTTTCATCTGGCCTGGTATGTATGGCAATAGCTATGTCTCCTATAATTATTTTATACTAACCACCAAGGTTTTCATGTACACTACATATTTCTATGATAATTTTCTCTGCTTAAGAGGGGATCCCATCAATGTTTCTAACTTGCTCATGAATAATTCCACTTTTCTCCCCTCTATTAGCATACAATGTTTCAAAAATTTGCAAGTTACCTAGTTAGTTAAGTATTAACGCTCTAATGATGATTAAAGTTTTTTAAGAGGCAATTTATAATTTTGTTCCGTGTCCTTGTAATCTTACTTACAAATAGTTACATCTATTGAGTAATTGTCTGGAATCAGTTGGATTATGCGCTAGAAAGCAAGATGGTCTTTTCTTTAAAATTTTAATTTATATTTCTTTCTGATTGTAAACACCTCTGGAAGACTGAGTACTGCAATATGTACCATCCTATTTTTTCATATAGCTTAAGAAAAGTAAGGTCCATTTACGTGTTACTAAGAGATACGCAGACCATAGCTATATGTTACTAAGCAGCAACTTGAAGTTAATGATTGATGAAATGAATTCACTGATGCAAAATAGAGGAATTCAGATGTAACCCAGTTGCAAACTTCACCCTCGCTATGTCTCCAAAACCTGCAGCTTTTAACACAGCACAGTGCATACATCTCACTTCAACTTTACAGTGTTATTGACTACTGGGTTTAATGGCAAAACTTTTCCAGTAAAAGTTGGTACTTGAAAAACTTTCCAATTTAACTGGGAAATTTGCTGTCACTCTATAAATAGGTAGGACTCTAGTAGCAGGAGTATAATCTTGCTTGTCAATATTTCGCAACCGTTCAGCATTCAGATACTAAAATTAAAAGAAAACAATGATAAAGAAAGAAAACACATCCCAATTTCCACATTTGTTTCATCTTAGCTCCCTACTGAGAGCAGATGTGCCAGTAATGGCAGTGTTTTCTACATGATGCCAAGTATTAGTAGCTCATAATGAGCTGAATGCCATCGCCAAAGAGTTGTCATCTAGATTTTTTTCCCCCAATCATTTCACTTTTTCTAAGTGAATGGTGTAGTTTGGCCAGATCTAGAGCTTATTTGAATAGCAGAAGAGTTTTGTCTGCCCAGTCTCTCTCCTGTAATGTGACCAGACTTAATGTGCGTGCTCACTACAGTCAGTCTTCAAAGGCCCAGCACTTTCTAGCAAGTGTCAGGTGTATTGTGCACGCAGAGACTCTATTGCATGAGATGCCATATGCAGAAAGGATGCGGCTGTCATCTCCCGTATTGCCCTAGGGAAAGCAAACAACCTGAAAATGGGCTAAAACTACCATGTGAGATGCTTTTGTCAGAACAAGTTATAATGACCCATCCCAGGCAATTCTACAGTAGTCATACAAGACTTCTAGACACGATTGCTTGTTCTGGCAGCAGCAACTTTTTCAGCTGTCATCATTCCTTGTCGTTCAGAGGCATGTTTCTGTTCTGTGCCTGGGTATATGTGGACAAATATTCATGTGAATTCGAGATACCAGTCACAAATGGGAACCCCAGGAAAAAACACTTCCAGGAATAGGCTCTGGGGAAGGGTTCTTACAGGCTGACAGCCTCTCCCTAAGGGACTTTTAGGAAAGAAGGTGGGGGCAGCCTCTTTGTCACATACATTATCGCAGTGGGAATTCATATGTAGAGTATTTAAAATAAGGGTGAACCTCAAACAAAGTCTCAGAACTGTACTCCTCAAAAGAAAAACACCTTAGTAACATATGAGCATTTTCAGTTTATTCATTATGTAAAATATATTTAAGAATTTTGCACCAGTATCCTACCTTTGGAGATGAATGACTCCTCTTTTCTTAAGAAATAAGCTAAAAAACTGTCCATTTTTCTGGACAGAAATTCATGCCATTTTAAATTAGGGGCAGTTTATGCAGTTTTAAAGAGAATCCACCAGATGGCATAGGAAAAGGAACCTCATCAATAGAACTTGGTGAATGGTGGTACTTCTGGCTTGCTGGCTTATTTAGTGAAAAAGTCTTGTTTTGAGGTAAAAATTTTCTTCCTTGCCATATTAAAAAGCTTTAAAAAATCAGTTAATCATATTCTCCATTCCTGAGTATTTCTGAGAGGCAAACGTGGTGGGGGAAGAGATGAGAAAAGAAAAGAAAATATAAAATAAGTAGTGCCTCAGAATCTGTTTCTTTTCCTTTGTCCTTTTTCAAAATGTCTTTTTTTTTTTACTGTAATAATTTAAAGGAATTTCTCAGCACCAACATAAATCCTGACCAAACAGTATTTAAGCGTGTTCCTAGCTTTAAGTACTGAGTACATCCAGTGTGAAGCTTATGGTTAAGAGCACTGTTGAACTGTGGACCCAAATAATGAATTCTTTAGACTAGGAAACCAGTAAATATTCTCTTATGTTTAAGTCATAGACAATGTTTAGAAAAGGACTATGGCAGGCTCTGCGCACTCATTAACACTTGGGATTATTGTAGTAACTTCAAGACAGAAGTAGAGTATTAATATTGAACTGGCATCCTTCCAATGTAACTACGGAAAAGTCTTAACAAAATTATCTCTCGAAACACCCCTATTGATTTTCCATCAGTGTATTTAGTGAGCTCAGGAAGAAGTGCAAGTGAATAAAATTCCTACTTTTTTTTTTCTTCACTTTTAATAACTCTTCTAAGAAGTTGTGTGTTTTTTTTTGTCTGGAGCTAAAAAATGTTTATGAAATTGAATTGCAGTGAGCTAAATAAGTACAGTAGCCTGAGGAAGACACTAATTCTTAACATATTAATTTATCCCTATGGAAGTCAAATTTAATTGTTTCCAACTTCACTCTACATCATTTTTATTGAAGCTAAAATGGGGTTAAGATTTAAATGCATCACTTGATGTTCATCTGTAATTAACCCAGAATGCTATACTTATGACCACATCTTGGAGTCATTACTCAAAGCTTGATCTCCCTAAGCCTAAAGTGAAGCAAAAACTCCTGTTGAATTGACAAGAAATACTATCAAATACAAATGCTTAGACAAAATTGCTTTGAATTCAATGGGACAGTTCTGGCTATTCAGGCCATGTCTACATTAGCAAGCAGAGAAGCACAATAGGAGGAGGTCTGCAGAGCAAAACAGTTGGTGCTGATGGCTCAAAATCAACCAACTCTGTATTTTGGGACTTTTCTGCAGAGTAGCTCTAGCTTGGTTCTGTGCACATCGGGGCTTTTGGCAGCTAGAGTGCATTAATGAGCTTCTGTGGTACATCCTCTGCTTCAGTTTAGTTGTCAGTGAGGCTCAAGACACTCCTAAAGTGAACAAACACTCAGTAAGTGGGAACAAACAGAAGATTTGCTTCAGAAGTGAAGTCTTGACCTGAACTAAAATGCTAGTGTGAACACACCCTCTGTCATTTCAGAGGACATTTGGTTTGAATAATAAGGACTGACAGATTTTTCTCCTTATTTGCCTTTCAGTGATTTTGAAACTTTCCAAAAGAAAATGAGAGATACCCAGAGGTGTGTTCTCTCTCACCTCTAGCTTGTGAATATTTTTATGATTTGAAAGTTGATGAAATAATAACAATTTCATACAGTTTCATCCCACAGACATTTGCCTGAATTTTAAACAAGGTCAACAATTTCCAGGCTTTTTCATATTCTCTTGTCCTATTTACCTCAGAAGGAGATGTACATTACAGTTAAGGAACTTAGAAGGAAGTCTCGATGCACTTTCCAATTCACTCCATAAAGCCATAGTCATCTTTGGTTCAATATAAACAGTCATAATAATTATTGTCTGAAGAAATACAGTCTCAAGTTTTGACCACTCTCAAGAAGGAAAATTTGTTTTCCCTATGCTTAATCAGAATTTCCCACATTCCAACTTATGCCCATTGCTTCTCATCCTCCCACTGTCTGCATTTGAGAAGAGTCTGGCTCCATCTTCTTTAAACCCTCCTATTACATAGCTGCAGACAACAGTGAGATTTCCCCCCACCCTTAACCATCCCTTTCTCAGGCTGAGGGAGCCCAGCTCTCTCACCTCTGCCCATACACCATGTCCTCCAGGCCCTCCACCTTCTTGGTGACACTCCGCTGGACTCACTCCAGTATGCCAAGATCTTTCTTGAAGGGGGGAGCCCAAAACTGGACACAGAGCTCCAGATGTGGTGGTCTCAGTTCCAGAAACACTGCCTTTGCTTGAGGTGTTAAAAACATAGAGAAAAAGTCTGGGGTGAGCCATGTGCAACTTTCAGTCCGATGACATCTCTGCACTAGGTATTCCAAGTGATTAGAGAAGTCAATGAGAATTTGCGAGCTTAAACAGCCAGGAGCAACTAGAGATTGCTTCCTCAAGTTTTGCTGAAGTCTCTTCTCTCTCTGCTCCAGGCAGCTCCACCAGCCTTTGTTAAACTATCAAGGAGCAGATCTTGCCGTGATATTATCAAGCCTTTTAATTTCATAAAGACGATGGAGCTTGGCTGAATGTGAAAGTTATAGGATGAACAAAAAGTAAAGAAAATTACAATTTTAAGAAGTCATCAGACAAAGGCTATGCTATGTGGATGATTTCTGAGTCTGAAATAAGCCTGTGGGTTCAGGCAGGATGCTCATGGATATTGCACTTTATGTTTAGTATAGCTATGAGGACTTTCAATTGACATAAATTGTTATTTATTAATTGCATTTGGTAAGTATGAACAAACCCAACAGCAAGTGTGGATGAGTCACATGGCATGTGTGTATACATATATAGTACAATCTCTGCCCCCGAATTCTTAAAATCTGAATTACTAAGGGAGATGGCAGGTGGAAGAGGTGAGTGGGGTGCATTGCAGGATCAATGCCAAACTCTGGAAACTAACCTGGTTTTGTGGTGTTCATCCAAAAGCCAATATGTGTACATTATACTAGTTTCAATTAAAGCATGTTCTTCCCATGTTAGAAAGTCTTCCTCCTACTCTTACCTTAGCTCTGTCATGGGTGGAGTGACAGCATGAAATCAAAAAGCCTACTCAAGTTCTGTTAAGCACATAACACCGTAACAGCTGTTGCTGTGTTATGGACTCTTTTATAAAAAGCCAAATTTAGGCTGATTTCTAATCCTGAAAGCAGGGGAACAAGTAGCAAGATAAACTGACAACAGGAAAATAGGCCCACAGCGATAACAGGTAATACTGTCATCTGAATGCTTATATTACAGCACATACCAAGTGGGAAAATTGTCTTCTATTATTTTTTGATTGTTAGTTTCAGGTAGAAAAACGTGTCATAAAATAATGAGGACACTGAAAATTTTATTTTAAAATTCTAAAGAATTATTACCAGGTGTTCCACCAGATAAATGTATTAAGATGTTCTCTTTTCAAACAACAGGAACTGTGCAAGTGTACCTGATAAAATATCCCTCTTTCTTCATTGGCAACACCTGAGGAAGGGGTCAGCCCATATAGACAAATAAAAACATATGTTGAGATTAAAAAAATAATGTGCTGCAGTCAAAAGGCTACATCTTTCGGATCAAGCCAGATGTGTAACTGTCGCTATTGTGTTGACCATTTTTTTAGATTTTAAACTTTTTCTCCCAATTCTGGATGGGATAAAAATATAAAAAGTTGGAAATTTGCTGGAACGAGAAAGTAACTTTCTTATTTATAGCTATCCATGCAGCAAATTTCAAACTGAGACTGACTGCTGAATGTCTCAGAATCAACCTTGTGCTTTGACTAGTCTAAAGATAGATAAAATAATTGAAACATGGGTTTGTATTCTAGGAATTCATTACAGTTCAGCAGTGCTTAATGTAGTGGGTTTGGTTTTAACCAAACATAATAATAGAGAAAGCTGCTGATTATACAGACAGAACTCTGTTACTGATGACAGACAGAAAGTTTATGACATTCAGAATTGTTATTCCTAAATTTAAAGATGTTAACAGTAGCAAACAAAAAAACCCCCCGTGTCTACACTTCAGTTCTTAGTTCTCAGTTCTTATTTATGACGGTTCAAATTTTCGCGTCACAGGATTATTTTTTGTTGTTTTATTCAGGCACCTTTCCCAAAAATTCATCAGAAAGTTAAATGTTTTTCACCCATAGAATGCTTCAATAAATTAAAATTTGGCCTGTTCTGTTATTAACTTTTAAATGGCATGAATCCCATAATTCAACATCTTTTACCTGTAAAGAGAAATGCAGCATGTTGAAAGTCGACATAACAAATAAACCTTTGTTTTCCGTTTCTAGCAAATAAGAGCAAAGGAAGAACAACGTACTGTGGCACCAAGAACAGCCTTTGGTTGAGCTGTCTGTCTCCCAACGGTTCTTAAAGCATCAACTGGATTTCTTCCAAGTTGCATGACTAATAGTCAGCTCCTACAGAGCAACTTTATATTCTGGGACAAACCTATATTTATTTATCTCACTCCAACTAACAAATACATGAAGAACTTCCTTTTTTACCTATTTCTATCTACCACCATTAGAGAAAATTGAGCTTCTCCTACTGAGATGATTTTTGCTGACGCAACAGTGACTTGTGCTTGGATTTGGCTCATAATTATGATAAGAAACCTGTTAAAATTTTATTCAAAATCATTATATAAATAATTTGGATAGATTTTTTTCTTCCAATTTTGTTAAAGAAAACTGATTCTGATACTGAACTGGTTCTGCTACTGATCCTCAGGAAAAAAAATATTTCTAGTCTTAGGGTGCCACTTAACAAAGATAAAGGACTAAATTCCGCTTTCCATTTACCTTGCCATTTTTCTAGGATTTTGGTAAAAATAGAATACTTCCCATCTTAATTTTATTATTAAGCCTATTGTTTATACTGAAAAAAACAGTGAACCCCTGTGTGGGTACAATCACAATAGTTTTGCGGTAGTTTCAGTATATTAAAAATAACTCACCGGAGTTAAGATAATAAATGTATTTTTCATTATGTGACATTGATTTTTATTCTGTGAGGTTCTTGGAAATTTGTAAGAATGTTGTTTCAGGGGAATATTTAATCTGTTATATTATCTGATCTTCTCTGTCATCAGACACTTGCTGAGTACCAGGGCACTTGAAAATCACATTTATAATTTTCTAATTCTATTTCTTTTTCTTTCAGTCTTTTATGACCAGTAGTTATCAGTATGTGCTTACTAAAGTGTCCTCAGGATTTCTCTCTTTTCCATATAAAGAAAGCAAAACTTCAGTTTGAAGAATAACTTAACTGTCTTGTAAATGAATGACTTTTGTTTCCCTAAATAGCACCTTAATTTTAGCTTTATACTAGTTTAAATGCTTTTCACAGCATTAATTTTTTTGGCTTTCTACTGCAGCTGTTAACAGCCTTTCTTTTCTGAGGTTTTCCTGTGTAATATTACAATTGTATTTGTAAACTATTTGTATTCTTATAGAAAGGGTGCTCTGAATATTTAGTTATAAATACCTGAAAACTTTGCTAGAAACAAAGCTGACAGGGTCATAGGAAACTTTGAACATGAAAAATGTGGACATACAGAAAACATTACAAGCACTTTCCAAGATTTCTCCAAGATCTGTTACCACTTCATAACTTAAAGAAGAAAGCAGGGGTATCCATGGATCTGGAGAGCTGAGCACATTTCAGAGACCCTTACCACCAGAGCATTGTGTATTTTCATTGCTAACATTCATATACATCATAGTTTGCGTATGGAAATTCTACAATGTATCATTCATAGCTGATTACTTTAAGAAGCGTTGTGTTATCTAGAGCATATTTTGATTATATGCTATAAATTGGTTAAAATACTACTTTTCCTGAAGTCTACAGTAAAGCTTCTACTGACTTCACAAGACCAATTTTCTTCTTTCTTTGGTTGCTGCAAAGCTTACTGCAAAGTCAGTAGCTTTAGGACACAGCAGCAGAGGATTGTGCTTTTGTAGTGTTCTTTTTACAGGAGTAGAGATCTTACCTGCATCCCTACAGTGTTTTGATGGTTGTTTTTTTTTACCCACTCTGGTCAATGACAGGACTCAGTTCATGTCAAAAGTAGTAAGAATTATTGTTTTCATTTAGTAAAACTGTTGAGTAAATAAAGAGCTCTGTGGCCACCTGTATCACCATAGCTGTTAGTAACTAATGTGAAAAAAAAATCTATTCTCTTAATCTATGTTGTATCATTTAATCAGGTGATTCTGGGTAACTTTCTAATGATTCAGGAATTTAATTTTTATGTAACATCCAGTTTCAGAGAGGACAAATAATTCCTCTGATAAATGCAGGGGATTTCTGACAGACTTTGGCTAAGAACTCAGTTTTGGTAGAATGCAAAACTGCAAGGCACTAATCAGTCTACTCATCACTCTGAGAGTGTAGACAATTTCTTAATTACTGTAAATTAATACCTCTGGCAATTTGCCTCTGACTTCCAAAAATTATATATTAAGCTTAAAGGTAAAAACTCTGTCTTTTTAAAGAGATACTTTATTTATGAGGTTAAGTAAAATAAAATGTAAATGTTAAAATTAAAAATATAAGTATCTTATGTGTAACCAAGTCTGATATCTAATGAGAACAAGCACTTCTCTGTGATAAAGCCATTTGCCATAGGACCTCAGAAAAAGAATACAAATGCCTACTAATAGGTAAAAACATACATTCCATACACTGAAGCATACCTGGCCTCTTTCTCTGACAAATATTCTCATTAAGGAAATCTATAGACATGAAGTCTCCAGCATCAGTCCAGTTTGTGGCACAGTCCTCAGAGAAAGAGAGATTCTCTACAGTTGGAATTCATTCATTTTGTGTCGTTTGAGCGATGCAAAGTAGGCAGATAGAACAATCCATCCTTTCTTAACACAAAAATGGACAGCAACTGATAAAGAACTTATTCCTTTTTTATAATTTGGGCATCTGAGTTTGCTCTGCCATCTCAAAAGCCAATCACCCATAATAAGACAATGGTGATTCTCTGTTTACTTCATTCTTAATGAAGTAATAGAAATATAATTCTTATAGAAATCAATAGAGTTTGTATCACTGGACCTCAGTAAGAGTTGGATTGTGTGCCTGGCTCTTTTAGTAAGAAGAATCACTACTTGCTGATGAAAACTACAGCATGCTCTTAAAATAAAAAAAAAAAGAATGCTGCAGTTCAAGGTAATTGAGTGTAACAGAACCTTTTCTTGAATGAGAAATTCATAAGCTCTGGCTGGATACTAAATCTCTCTCTGCTCTGTCATGCTGCAGAGTATATGAATTTTGGTATCAGTTTCACTGTGAAATTACTGTACAGCTTATGATTGAGAGTAATTATAAACTCTCCATTTCTTTTCATATTTTAGCATGTTATTTATTTCAAGGAAAGAAGGACAGAAAAATAAAAGGAAGTTTAATATAAATAGTTATTGTGAGTAGAAAATATGAAGTGCAGTATAAGGAGGAGCAGGCATACTAAAGTTATCACCCTAAATTTCAATGTCAAGGTCAATTTCCAATTTTCAAGATCAATAAGGTGAGATCATACATTCTCAAATCCCTGCTTATATTAATAGTTATTCTTTTACTTAGTTATCTATCTTGGAATTTTCACAATAATTAATGATTTGGTTTTGGCAATCATAGTTGTTTTTACATACAGTTTCTGTAAATTGCGTATTTTTTAATGACTATCAAAATCCCCACCCACAGAAATCTGCTGTTATGTTATGAAACTATTATTTGAGGTGATATTTATTCTTCATCTCACTGTCCCTCAAACGAAAAAAAAAAAGCCCAATTGGATCAACACATGGTCCATCTAGTCCATGTGTTCCACTGTAAGTCTCCAGCAGTGAAAATAGCAGATGCTTTCTAGACAGAGGATATTTAGCATTCAAGCTAGGCCATTTTATGTGGTCCATTCTCCTCATGCTTTCACAGCATTCACAATTTTTACATTAGGGGTGTTCGAGGGATGTTCAGGGGAACATCGCTACCCAGCTTTTTTAACATCCGTTTTGGAACCTGTTGCCCAAGAATTTGTTTAATCCCTTTTTCAATTCCCTGACACTGTCTATCTCTGCATCCTCCTGTGACAGCAAGATCTGGACATTCACTACTTGTTGGTAAAATACTCATGGTTTCATCTATCTTAAATCAAAATGTGTAACTGAGCACAAGCCAGCATGACACGCTGTATGCTTTTCAGGAAAGCAGCTCCTGCTTCTATTGAGAACCAGAGCTTTTTAATTCCCTCCAAGCTTCTGGTCCACTGCACCATGCCAGGGGTCACTAGTTTCTTATCATCAGTATAAGATAACAACAGGCTCAAGTCCAATATGAGCTGAAAGGAAAGACTCTTCATACCTCTGTAATATGTGGGAAGTCTGCATCCTGTCATTTCCACACTTTCAGCAATGAATGTATGGCTAGAAGTGCCCCTCTCGGGCAAGACTGCCTCTGAATTCCCAGAGATGGCAGAGTTTCACATTTTCTATGCTTCAAATCCTGCAGATTTGGTATGACTTTATAATAAAATGCAAAGTGGTCTTCAGGAGCTTCTTTTGCTCCATTAACTTTTCCTCCATTTACTTTCAAGTTGGAGAAATCATACTGCCTGGCTTGCTTAGACCTTTGGGAAATAAAGTTTCCCTGTGTCTCACTTGAGGTCCTTAAATTCTTAAATTGAGGACCTTAAATTCTTCTTAGGTCCTTAAATTCTTAAGATCTTAGCTTTAGGCTTTTAAGAAAGTCATGGGACTGGGAGTTGACCTTATAATGCTTTGATTCTGTCTGGTTTAGTTATTGAGGCAGTAGTAGCAGTGCGGGATCAGAAATCATGTTACAGAAATTCTGCAGAGGTGCTATTTCAATGCAGGGTGATATTGTACTTATGATTGGGAAAAAAGCAAGAAAAACCAGCAGCATTCATTTAAGTTATTATATAAATCAGGTAAATTTAATTACATTAACACAACTGCATTTTTATCAGCAAACATATATCTGAGTTCTGTGGGATCAAATCCAGATACTTCTGAATTTCTGAAATTAAAGACATTTTTGCTCTTGATTTCAATGGGAAGTGCATTTACTCCAAAATGTGTTTACTTCATGAGATGACTAAAATCTTGAAATTGGACATCTTGTGTCCTACAGAAATATTTGCTCCTGACAAATTTTTCACCCATGTTCTTACACGGACACACAGGAGACCAGTTGTTGTTGCAGCAGCAGTGAATTTGGTCCCAAGAAAGTAAAGATTTTGACCTGACAGTATGTCCTCATCGAGGAAATGTTAGTGAATCTCTATTAAATGTCGAAGATCTTCCTTGTTTTCTTCCAGGTGAAGACATAGTTGTAATAGTTCCACTGGGTTATGCTGGGTCTTTTGGCTTTTGCCTGAATGCATATTATAGTTTATATTTATAGAGAATATAGTTTATCAGTCTTCTTATCCTGAGTTACTCTATACCTACGCACTGTGTGAACTTTGCTGTAGGTCACGTTGTTTCTTAATTTGTAAATAAACCATGAGATTTGCCCATCCTTATGGGAAGCAGTACTTTGCTACATGCAGCACAGCACTGATGCAAACTGCACGTCTCCCATTTTTGAGAGCTCTGAAATCCTCGTGGAGACAAGGATGTGAAGCCTGATCCCACCAGGAGCAGAAGAGTTCAGCTCTGGGTGACACAGGATGCTTAAGCATGTCATTAGCTTATTTCACTTCAGTAGATCTGAGTACATTACTGTGACTCTTCATGTATTTAAAGTTAAATATGTGTTAAGCACTTTGCTGCTTGAGGACTAAAGTGCTAATTGAGCCCCTAATCCTCCTGCAGATCCCAGCACTGGAAGTGCAGTGTGCTTGAAAGGGGGCACCCAGGCCTGGAGATTTAAATGATACAGCAAAGTCAGCCAACAGATTTTCCCTCCTTGCATTCACTTAAATGTTGTTCCTGGTTTCAGTATAATAATAAATCAAATTATCCTCTGAGGAACCAGGGATGTGCCTTCTAGAGCCTGATTTGATGCAGGTATTGCTCTTACTGGGCAAAGGCAGGCAAGGAAGGGGGTGAGAGGCCCCTGCGCTTTGCTGCTGCGTGAACTGCTTCTCAGGTGACCATTTCTGCTGCTCGTTTGCTGATCTTATCCATGTGCGCTGTGTCTGCTCCCCTGGAAGTGGCATTTTCTGTCCTGGGTGATGGGAGATGTCACCTCTGAGAGGTCGGTGCCAGAAAACCAGCGCCAAGTGTGTAGCAAGGATGCCTCAGCCCTTGGCACGTAGCAGCCAGGCTGACAGGAAAAGACCCCTCAATATACTACTAGCATAATAATATTTGACAGGTAGTGGATACTAACAGATACCATCATGACTGTATAATCTCTAATATTCTTTTAAAGCATATTCTTATTGGCTAAAATACGACTCCATCTTCCTGCTGCTGCCAGGCCTACTGGGCTGCCCGCCATGGTCAGGAGGGAGCTGTGGCCCCTGGGCTGCCACAGCTGCAGTCGGTTATTTGCCTCGTCAGGGCTGAGTGAGGGGCAAGAGGGGCACTTACTGAGGCGGGGGGAGTGCAGAGCCGGGCTGGGGGCCTGCATTTGGGCCCTCTTGCAGGGGAAGGCCCCGGGCTGCAGGTGAAGCCTTCCCAGCCAGGACTGCAGCTGGCACCACACCTGCAGCATATTTCCCTGTCAGATTTTAACGACACACAGGAGTGCTCTTGGTGTTTGTTAGTGAAACTGGGAGGTGCTCATGAGAGAGTGTGTGGGGTACTGCTATGATCCTCTGTAGCACCCCCGTTTTTCACCACCTTCCGTCTCCACAGTGGCCCAGGAAGGGCACAAGCAAGCAGCAATTTGGAGGTAAGTTTCTAAGCAATTTTACTGTGTTTCTGAAATAAGGCTGGGAAGGGGAGGAATAGGTGATAGAGAAGTTGTTTTATAACAAAGAAAATATGGGAGTCAGATACTGTGGCCATTTTAAGACTAAGTAGCAAGATCCACAAAGCACTTTCTGAGACTGAGCAGCATGAAGAACGACTGTGGCTGTTACAGAATTGTTTTGGTTGGAAAAGACCTTTAAGATCATAAAGTCCAAGTGTTAATCTACCACTCCCAAGTCCAACACTAAACTATGTCCCTAAGCACCACATCATGTGGTGGTTCTGCCTTCCCCGGTGTGCTTGGCCTCTTCTTGAGGATAAAAAGTCTTTTCCTGAGGTGTTGCTTTCATATATGGCCTAGGAAAACAGTCTGCCTTGCAGAGCTTGTTAAAACCTGTGTAAAATGTGTGTGTAAGGCTGAGAAGTGTTTTTGCTGAGCAGGAGAGTGAAGTCAGTGAGTCCTAGGAGTGAGAAAAGATGTATTAAAGCTCTTATTAAAATCCTTAAAGAAAGAGGTAAGGGCTAGTCACAAGGCATGAATTTTATTCTCTTCGAAATGTAGGTGTCATTGGCTTAGAAGTCAAAGGATTTTTTCATACAAGTACTAGGTTGTTGCTGTTCTCTCAGAGCTACAACTATGTTGTATGGGGAACGAGCCAGGTAGTGCTTCCTTCTCAGTGGTTATGTTTGTTTTGTGGTTTTCTTCAGGGGGAAAAAAAAACCTCTACTGCTCCTACAAGTGGACAGAGAATCGCCAGTTTAGCTCTTCAGAGTATTAAAAGTTTTAATGTGAAAGTAGTTGAAAACCATCCATACTCAGCTATGCAAGAACGTAAAAACTTTAATACGGTTGGATGTAGATAAGGAACAGTACTGAATGGAAGAGAAATGCTTGTGACTCGGTTAATACATGCACATTTATCCTGACTCTCCTTCTACTTGCTTGGGCACCATTCCAGATTAAGTGGGTGGAATTAAACTGCTGTTTAAATGTGAAGAGAGTTTCATACATTTATAACAAAAGCAATGTGTGTGTGAACTATGTGATGAAGCATCACTTATAAATAGTGTATGCTTTCGCATCAACAGCATCTTCAGTGTCAAAAACACCAGCAAGACCCAAACAATAACAATGGATTTTGAACTGTGACAAAATAAATGGGATTTAATTAATTTTTCAGTTTTGAGCATCTTTAGTGCTTGAGTAAGAACTGAAGGGCCCATAGAGTGTACTCATAGCAAAAGGAAGCTGAATTCAGCTCTCTATGCTCAGATATTCAGTCAGGTTTTATGTTAGGTAGGGAGGAGACTAGGAAATGTAGCTAATGCAGAGGTAAATGTGGAGCAAAATCAGTCAGCATAGTCACTGTTACCGGTGTACAGAAACAAAGCTACAAAAATATTTTGATATTTTCAAAGGAAGAATGCCCTAGGAAGTAGACTAAGAGTAGACCACCCCTATAGCTAGCTCTCAGGTGAAGAGTTAGCAAGCATAAAAATCTGGGCCAATTTGTAATACACTGCTGTAATTCAACCTAAGATTAAGGATCTCACTTTATTTATATCAGCTGCAACACTGAACCCTTGGAGTTTTGCTGAAGTGCTCACTGCAGTTTTTCCCCAGGTTTTTTCTTGTGCTTTGCAGCATGTATCACTACAATGTACTACAGGCTATCCTGACTTTAGAGGGAGTAAATGAAGTAGATGGTTCAAGATTGAAAAATCTTTTTTTCTTTTTTTTTAAAAAAGAAAAAACAGTTGTTCTGCCCCCAAAAAAAGAAAAAAACAACACATAATTGTAGTGGAGAATATAGAGCTGTATGCTGTATTGTCACAAATTACTACAATTTGGTAGTGTACAGTGTTCAAATGTTGTTCTGACATTATAACACAAAGAAACAAAACAAAATGTGTACATAAAACACCATGCTTAATTTATACAAACTCACATAGAAGTAAAATATTCGTTTTGAACCAAAAAGCACGTTTTAAACTTTGTTACAATTTTGCTTAAGTAGGTTGGATTGTTTTTATAAACTTGTGATTGCAGAATTCTTTGCGATCAAACGATGGTGTGTTTTGCTAGTGCACTCCTAAAATTATTACTGTGGTCCTGTCTTTAATATCTGCAGGTCACATTTTGAAAGGTATTGTAGCTTCTATCCAGGGTTCCTGCTGGCTCTGTCGCTCTCCATATAATCCCATTGGTTCTGTCCACAAGCAGACTGCAGCACAGAACACTAAGGTTTGCCGCAGTAAAAGAAAAAATAAAAGAAAAAAAGAAGTGAGTGAGTTTTTGCTAAGTGAGCTACACAAACAACATGAGCTCTGGGACTTCCTTGTGTTAAAATAATTGCTTTGCATTTATGTGGTACTTGCACGTAAATTTCCAAGTTTTGAATAATAGAGAAGAAAAAGATGTAGTGCAGTCTAACAGCTAAAGAAATAACACCAATGAAGAAATCCTTTTATCAACTACTCCTACACGCAATAAATAAAGGCTTTGAAAGCAAACAACTGTGTAAAGTAGTCTTAGTTGAATGGGCTACTGCCTCTCTCGAAGATATCCTACAGAGAAAGCTCCATTTACAGCATGCCCTAAGTAAAGCTTAATTGCCTCAGTTATAGTTTGCTCATGTTGTAGATGGAAAATACCTGACATGTCTATTCCTAGTGTGGATTGCTTATTAGTTGGATGGATGTTTAGGAAGGGGAGAAGTAAGGTGTTTTGACTCTTCTGCTAAGCTGGGTCACCTGTTCTGGTGCCTGTTTTTTTTTTCTCTAATTTTAATGTACATTATTAACAGAAAATCTGTCTATAAAAGTGATTTCGGGCTTCTTGCATTTTTCTCTGTATTTCAAAATTAGATTTTCACTGCAGTCTTTTTAGATTTGTCAGCAATACTGGAAAACTTCAGCCAACAAAGAGCAGGCACTGGGCAGGAGAGGCTGAAAGAGTTGTTGCTTAAGTTGTCTACAAGAAGGGCAACAGGAAGTCTGTTATTTTTTCCTCCCACTGGGGAAAGAAATACTTTAAACATATTTTTTTTTTTTTTTAAAGTTATGGTATAAGATGGTTAGTATCTGTAACTGTGATGACCTAAAGCAATGTGAGGATAGCAGGATTCAGTGGGTTACATGGATATTTTGGTCCTGTGTGTTTTATTATGGTTATTTTTTAAAGGGCACAGGTTGCAGAACATAGCAAGCACAAAACAATGCTGGGAGTTGTTTCAGCTGGTTTTAAAGGTAACTCAAGTCTGAACATGTGAATATTATTTAACAGTGGCCCCAAGTAGAGTATGTTGCAGTGACATAACCTAGAGGTCATGAGCAAGACAGTTCCAAAGTGAAGCCGTGTCTCAAAATACATTTGGAAAGACAATCCTGAAGGCTTAAATCTAGTGCTTGTCCGTAAGAGTGACCTCTGAAAGGAGTTATGTGTGATAATACCATAGTAGATGGCTGCAGCCATTCAGTGAAGCACTTCTGCATCTATGATAGAGAACATCAAAGAGTTTCTTGCAGCTTTCAAGGTCTTTGTAGAGCAGATGTGAATTTTCAGACAGTCTGTTTAGTTTAATAACCCCAGCACATCTTTCACCTAATCATTCCTTGACTGGCTCTTAGCTCCGCTCAGCTAATTTAAACTGCTACGGTTTAATGGCACAGCCTTGTAGTCTACATTAAATAAGGCGGCTGCTAGCTGAGGATCTGGAGTTAACAGATACATTATCCTAATTAGCAAGTGAGCAAATTTATAAAATCTAATCAACTCCACTGCATCTGCTATTTCAGATGATCAACTCACTGTAAACAAATAAGATTTTGGCAAATTGATGTACACAGAAAAGGTATCGGTGTTTGTGGGGGACGTGTGCCTATATGTGTATATAATCTTTTTTGGCAGGGAGTGAACTGTTCATGTGTGCTGATTTCACTTGCTCTGTGGCCAGCTAGTTGATACTCTTATTACATCTTATAGAAAGCTGATTTTTGAGCCATTATTTCAGTACAAGTGTCATTAGTTTATAAGGTAATTTGCATATGAAGCATAATCATGGCTGTGACTGCATCATACACTGGAATTGAACTGCTTCACAGTGCTGGGTCACTCATTCTGCTGCTTTTCTCTGAATGTGCCATTTTTACTAAGCTTCTAGTGTGATTTTTTTTTTTTTTTTTTTTTTTTTTTTCCCTTGACAAATAAAAGCCTTTCCTGGGAGTAGTTGAGTGTGAAGTCTTAAAATGTTCTTAAATTTAAAATGTTCTGGATTTTCTAGGAACAGATCTATTACACTGGTGTGTGTGTGTGGTTAACAAGAAGGAAGAGCTTTGATATCTAATTAGATATCATTAAATATTTGCTGCTTTTTACCCAAAACAAAACATATTCAAATCCATCAGCTGTGGTGAAAATTGTTACTATCAACACAGGGTAGGAACTGGCATAAGAAGCAGCAAAAGGAACTGGTGCTTTAGTAGAGAAGGGTCTAAAAGGAGACCATGCAGTCTTAGCCACGTATATTTAACCAAGGGAATGTTGTGATGCAAATGTTTTAAATCTTCAGAATTTCCCTTTGTTATTTTAAAATATTTCCACCTACCTAGCTGTGTAGTAAATAAAACATGTTCATAAAATATCACTCTAATTTTACAAAAATGGTCTGGGAATATAATGTTATATTGAATGTTCTTTCATACAGACCAGTCTTACAGTGGAGTGAAATAGCATCATAATGGGGTGTACAGGCTAATACCAAGACCAAATTTAGGAGAAATCTCTCTCCAATGTTCCTTAGTTTTGGTAAAGTACACTGCTCTGCGACTGCTTCAAATTATCTATCATCCAAGTCTTAGTGTTAAATAAAAGTATATGTTTTTTTCGTGAGGTTTAGTCCAAGTTCTTTTTGCATGGAAGGGCTTCCATGTGGCCCATTTCCTGGCTGTTGAAGCTTAAGTGACTCCATGTAGGCATCCACAAAGCAAAAAAGTGTGTAATGTATAAAGAAGTTGTATTACATAATGCATCCTTGCAACAAAGAAAGCTAAACGGTATTGTGGGCTGTGTTAGGAGGAGCATTGCCAGAAGGCTGAAAGAGGTGATCTTTTCTCTCTACTCAGACTGCAATGGCTGAGTACTGTGTCCAGTTCTGGGCTCTCCAGTACAGGAGAGAGGTGGAGCTACTGTAGAGAGGCTAGTGAAGTGCTACCAGGATGATGAAGAGACTGGAGCATCTCTCGTATGAGGAAAGGCAGAGAGAACTGGGAATGTTTAGCCTAAAGAAGAGAAGGTTGGAGGAGGTCTCATCAATGTGTACATATATTTGAAGGAATTGTGTAAAGAAGATGGAGCCAGGCCAGTTCCACTAGAACAACTTCATAAAGCTGGTGACTTCAGGTGCAATTATAACTCCAGTTGAAATTTCAGCAGTGCCCTGAGGTTAGCACGCTTCCAAGAAAGTCACAGTCTCACTAATGAAAATGGCCAATACCATTTTTTCTATGAAAAAATATCTTTACTGGTAGCACACTAGTCATTAATGTCCTCTAGATCATTGGCTAATGAGTCTCAAGGGGAAGGAGAGTGCGACTTCAGTGAAATACAAAATGCAATCTGAACTTTGAAGTTTCCCAGGTGATTCTTAGTTTGAGAGATGTGGCAGGATCACACTGTTGCTGTATAGTTGCAGCTGATTCTCATGCACATTTTTCTGTCCAAAATGTCTGAGAAGTTTTCCCAATATGTGAAAAAAATCTTTTCCCCAGCCCACAAGAATAACTGTAAGCAGAACATATGAGATAAATAAAGCAAGGTCATACTCACTGGATATTTTTTGAAGGTAGCTTTGGGAAGATAAAAAACAGCATTACTTTAGCTCCTCTGTGAAGAGCTAAAATTTTTGCAGAGTAAACTTTTGTTTTGGAGAACAATGAACAAGAGCAAGTGCATGGTTTTTGAAAGAATTAACTTCTGTGTTACACATCACATTATATATAGAAAGCATTAGTATAGAATTTGTTTGAATTGGTCCAACAATGTGGGATTGAAGTCAGTAATATTTTGATCATGGTGCCGGTTCAGTGACAGGGTCTGTAGATCGCTGATGCTTTGTCTTGAGGGTACAGGATTTTTTTTTTTTTAGCAAGCTAAAACGCAGCAGGATGAAAATAAGTCTTATACCACAAACAACACCATTAATTGGTCGAATAACAAGTGTATCTTGATGCAAAAGAAGACATGCTTTATTTTTCCATAAGAACTGTGTAGATCTAATGACAGTTTTCTAAAGAAAATATAATTTAAAAGCTGTTAAATGATATTATGTTACTGGTACAGAAACTTTGCTAAAAATTCTGTTTTTACAAGTGGCGCTTTCACTTTACAACTCTAAAGTGGAGTTGGCCTTTGAGCCAGTCAGCCTCTCAGCTGTGATAATGTAATTTTTCACTGGTTGAGTATATAACCTCAACCTTCAACCTATATTCTATATGAATATTTTCTTGTGTCAGACTTCTTCAAAAGAATTAACCTACTCCGATTTACACTTGAGATACAGTTGAGATTCTGGCCTTTGCCTTTTGACATATAAGTTAATAAGAAACCTGAATAAGGAAAGTGACTTCTGAGCAGCTCTACAAAAATGGTGGAATATTGATTTCTTTTTTTAAAGCCAACATGGAAGATACTACATATACTACTTCTGGTTTGTGTGTATATATAAAAATCAGTCAATGATTGAGGGATATTTACTGGCTTATTATTAAAATGTTCTGTCTATTTCAATACCTGGGATAGTTTTTACAAGCCAGCGTCACTGAGCAGTAGATCTGAGTGGGTAATTCAGTGATTGAATTACTCACTACGCATAGCTAGTTAAAATATCCCCGAGGGAATTATTTTCTTACTCAAATGCTTCGTGACTTTCCTTCAGAGGACTTGGTTTTTATTCGTGTGTTAGTTGCTGTTCATATCCTCTGCTCTGTGCTCAGAATTTAGTTTCAGATGTTGCATTTTATCAAATGACCTGACTGTTTAAATAAATAATGACTGCCACTTGTTATTCTTATGCTTGAGGTACATCTCAGATTTGCTCAGTAGCAAATAACAAAGTGAGCAAATTTTAGAAACTCTGTTGCTGAACCCTAAAAAAAAAATACTCTGAGACATATGGTCAAACCCTATAGCTAAATCCATTTGTGCCAGCTCAAGGTCTTGGTCATTACTCTCAGTGGTGGTAGAAGGTAACTGTAAGATGTATTTCCTTTGTCTCATGCTTATGCTAATACAATTAAGAAATAATGATTAATACTTGTGTGTTTGTTTGACCATATAATGCATGGTTCTCCTTGACCACTACTTTGAGCTTTGGCAAAACAATTGCCGGCTCTGCCGTATGAATCCTTTTTATAGCATGCAGGCCAGTTTTGGTGTGAATATGAAAGTGCATAAGCCCTATTTTTTTTCTCTTCCATCAGAACGACTTCTATTCACTTACCACTCAAATTATAAAGCAACAAAAGCTCAGCAAGTGTTATTTAACTGTTAAAATTTGATCAAAAGCTTGAGAGAAGTGCAGTCTTCTCCCAACTCTGTGGGGAGATAAAAAGATCTGGGGCTGCTGCTGAACTGTGTTTTGCATCAAGTCTTTTGAAGTTGGTGGTCTCACTGATGGAATAAAGCCCCTTTGCTAAAGCTGGGGCTGTTGTGGTAGTGAGCCATCTCTTTCTCAGCTCCTCAGACTCCTGAGCAGATGGCACCTGGGAGGAAACCCACTGGTAGTGCAGGGCTGGGACTCCAAAGGGACACTGGTGAGTTTTTAACCTGTTCCTACTTGTGAGAACACATCTAAAAGCAGCTTATGTCCAAATGGAGGGAGATAGTAAGCTTCATCCTTTCAAAATTGTTACCCCCCAGGGATCAAAAGACAAATGGTGTTCTGTTTAGGGTTAAAAACAGGGCATGGAATATTAGTGCATGGAGATTTAAAAAATAAATAAATCCCTGTAATGGAAGGACTTTGTATATGTTACTTTAGTATATGTTACTAATACTTTAAGTAAAGAGGATGTGATTTTCCTAAAGACTCTTATGTAATACACCTGTTAGTGTTACTATAGGTAATAATGTTACTTTGCAGCCAGGTGCAGTGTGGTTTTTAGGGTTAGTTCTTGCTTCCAGAAACAGCATTGCGATGTTTGGATTGAATGGTTGTGTGCTCAGTGTCTTCCTTGCTATGACTAAATCTGAGTTACTTCTGAAATACATACTGGCATGGTAAAACCAGTTACAGTTCTGACATGATGTGTGCCCTGTGGTACTTTGTTTATTTAGATCTTGTGAGTAAAACCATATACTTCACTGAAACATATTAGAAATCTTTTCTTCACTTCTTCAAGTGAAGAAAGTACCTGTTGTTCTAAAAGGAATTAAAATACTGAGTTAAACACCTCCTCAATGCTTAATGACAAATTGAAACTACTACTCATAACGCAGCACCTGTCCATCCCAGTTTTGTCTGGAGTTTATCAAGTATCCTTTTATTGTTACAGATTCTGCTGATTCTGCTATAAATCAAGGCTGGTGTGTTTTTTGTGTTAGTTTTTTTCTTTTTTTTCTGCTGACTTCGGAAGGCAGATTCTTAAACATCAAAATATGTTTACCAGCATATAGAATCAAAATAGGAATGCAAATCTTTGTGCTTCCTATAATCGGGTTAGGAAATGAGAAAATTACTGTTTGTGGAACCTTCCTTATGATTAAATATTAAAATAGACAGTTTCTGAGATACAGTGCTTCTTCAGTAAAAAAAAAAAAAAAATACATTTTTGAAGAACACCATGTTCAGAATGTATTTCCTTGAACACTCTTATGAGAAGAAAACACAAGCAACAGCAGCAAAAAGCCCCATCAGCAGCGAGTTTCTTATCGGATGTAAATCAGTAAGATGGTTTTGAGGTCAGGTAGCTATGCTGTTTCATGCCAGCAAAGAAAGCAGCTCAAGGTGCCTTCAAAATACGATTGCATTTCATTTTGGCATCTAGATGAAATTTGCTAGATATGGTGTGCTTATAAAGATAAGTGTACTCTCTAGTTTACAGCTTCTGCACGTATCATCAGGTTTTTATCTCTGAAAGCTGTGTTTGCCTGTGGCATGTTTGGCAAGCAGCATTGCCCCTACATTCCCCTGAAGTTGCAACTGGGTATAGAGCTCCCCCTCATTTCTTTTCCTGTAGGCGTTTAGCAGTAGATGACAGCACTACTGGTGCCTGCTTAAAGGGAGCTCTGCTGGGCCCATCAATGTAATTTCCATATAAACAGGATTAAGATATTTTTGTGGTATTTTAGAACTGAATGTGCCTTGCAAGTTGTGAGAATTTTTTTATAAAGCAGAACTTAGCAGAAAATTTATTACATGGGACTCAGGATGATGTTAAGTGGAACTCTGCATATATTATGGTTTTACTTGTTGAAAAATTTCTTTCTGATCATGGGAAGGGAAGGAGTTAACAACAGGATGTTTGCCATGAAGATTACATCCTTATTAGGTACCTCTTTTTTTGCACTTGTTTGCAGGATGTTTAATCTGTAGCTTCTCCCTGCTCTGTAGTTGCCTTGAGTAGGTAGTTTGTTATGGTCAATAGAATAAAGTGATATAATGAGAATGCTAAAGGTCATAGTGTGTGATGCAATTTAAGCAGCAGAGTAGAAATCTTTTCTTGTTTTTTTGACATCTCAAGTTGCTCTTGGCTCTAAACAAATTTCCAGGATCACTTTTCATTCAATAGAGGTAGTGCAATACTATTGGAAAAAAAACGCTTGGGATAATCAGAAATGAGCTTTGTAACTTTAATTTTCAATATTTTTTTGTGCACCTCTTGTCTGGGAAGCAGCTTAGGTTACTACAGAAAGAAAGATCTTGAGTCTGGAAGGAATTTTACAGCAAGAAAAGGGCACATTAGTAGGTAAACTCATATCATCCACAAAGATTATGATAAAGTTCACATTACCACATATCCATATTAGATGGATGATGATGACTAGAACTGTTTATATCAAGAAATAACTGAGGACAACTGGAGTGTTCTTGAAGGAAAGTGGAGACAATGGGAGAAAAGCAGGGAAAAACCTACAGCAGTTGGAGAGTGTGTGCTAAGGAACATCCCAGGAGGCTGAAAATATTATACAATTTTTCCTGTACACTGAAGACACAGCACTTGAGCTATGATCCTATTAGTGTTTATAAATAAAACACATCTCTAAGTGTCATTTCCTTTTATTAGGAGTGGAGGTGCTGAAGGAATATATAAAACTGGCTTTGCAGGAAAATGAAATAGGTGGTGCTCCTTCACCTTGCTTTTTGTTATATGAAAGCCCTGACATGGGACTAGGGAATACTCTGATACTGGAGAAAGCACGTGAGTGTGTTTAATCAGAGACAGGATTTTTTCCACTCTTGTTTTACGTTGTCTGAACTATGTATGAATATGTGAATTACCAGACCTGTAATTCACATATAAGAAGGGGGAGTTCCTCAGTGACAAAAATGGTTGCTCAGGCTTGTGAACAGCAGGGAGCCAAATCAAAACTGTAACATGCTAATTGGACAAGCTGGAAATTCCTGGGATTTGCAAGCAGATCATTTGAAAATGCATGGGGTGATAATTGAAGGCATATTAGCAATTTGGACACCAGGTGTTCTGAATTTGATCAACAAAGGAGAGGAGAGAAATGTCTTTCTGTTAAGAGAAAAAAAAATGGTTGGAAGTGCCAGACTACAGAACTCTAACACAGATGAAGTTTACTTGTGATGTGTCTTAAATTGAGAAAACTTACTTGGTGGGTAGAATAGTACCTGGTGTTTGTATTCTAACAATAGTTCTGAAAGATTTTCTTTTGTTAAACCTTTGCAATAGCTGCATCCATAAATACCATGTTATTGACCAATCTGTATATAACTGCTTTTGATTTTTAGACCACCTGCAGAAGAAATGCAAGCCAATGTGCTTTTTCCTCATTCAGTTACATGGCTGTGTACAAGGGTTAGTACAAAAGAACCTACTGAGTTGAAGATTTTATTTTTTTTCACAAGATTTTTTTCTTATTTTTAAAATCATGGCAGACCAGTGTTTTGCAGAACACTGTAGCAAACAGAACAATTTAGTCTTAAGAGGCTCTTGTGCTCTTAAATTCTGGAAGGTCTGTTGCTTTATTCGAGTGGCTTTTATACATCTGTTTTCAAAGTATGTATCGCTTTTGATCTTTTTCTTTTTGCAATAAAGTGAATGTTCTCGTGAAGAACAACAAGGGAAAGAGAAAGAATGGGTCATAGACCATGATTTACTTGTTTGTGGGTTTCGATTTTATACTACATGCTTTGATGTAGTTAGTTGTGGCTTAGTTCTAAACTTTGTCAAGTAATATCCCCTTCGATATACTTAAAATGTTGTTGAATTTCTTCCTGATCAAGTCCCCAAATCCTGAACTTTAACAGCCTAAGTGCCTTTCCATCTGTATAATTTTGAGCACCACATGGCATACTTGTGAGGAATATAATAGAAGTTTGAATGATACAAACATTTTCATTTTATTGCTTTTATTTGTGCCTTTATTTCCCTTCTTTATAGATTGAAATGAAGTTAATGATTGTCAGAAGTGATGAATCTTATTGGGGACTTTTGCTTAAATGTTGAGAGGAAAAACTAAGAGACATGCTGTTGGTTTTAAACTGTTTCATAACAAAGCAGATGATTCCTCTAGCATGGCTTTATGAATAGCAATTGTGAATTAGGGCAAAGCATAAATCTGCTAATGTGCATTTAATCACGAAAAGCTGTCTGAACTGTATTCTGTAATGTTCATGTGATGGTACGGATTGAATGCGAATGAAACAGGAGGATGATCATATGTGGAGCTCTTCTGATTCTGATTAAGCTGAAACCTTTGTGACACAGTGGCTGTCTGTCCTGAATGCTTCAATGCTCAGACTTCCACTCTTCTGCTGTTCTAATATTTATTAATGGCATTCCATTATCAGAAACTTAGTGATTGACCTAGGCTGGTTTCACAGCCCGACTGTATAAATCATATAAAATTTGATTTATTTTTAAATATCTTAACATTTTTCTCAGCTTATCTGCGTTAAGTGAACACATCGATCAAGGAAAGCACATTAACACAGAATTGTCATTGCCACTGAGTATTTGTTGAAATAAATACTTCTGCAGAGCTGGGTCTGTTTCTGAGCCATTTGTTAAGTAAATTGTAAAGCCAGCTCGTGAGCAGGAGCCCATCTCTATGTGATCACCATAGGCATTATTCCCCTCCCAACTCTGAATTTTGGTAATTTGAAAATTTATTCATATGTTTAAAAACACCCAAAGCAAGTTAGTTGGCAAGTCTTGAAACAGTTTGAAAGCAGAGAAGCAGAACAGCTGATTTACTGAAAGCTTTCTTGCTTTTATCTCTCTTCTTAGTTTTAAATATAATGGTTTTGGATAGATTTTGGTTGTCTCCAGTTATTTTGCAGTGAGGACCTGGGCTTACAGCCCTCTCTCTCCTTCACATGTAGTATAAGTATTTTCTGAGTTCTTCCGGTTCACATTTTGGACCTGAAGACCTCTTGGCTAAAGTGCTCAGCTTCTAGCGTGGTCAGGAACAACTGAAAAAATTGTACAAAACAGACATAGCACTTCACTGATCGTAAGGAACTGCAGACTATAAGCCATGGTCTAAAGAAGAATCCAATATACTTTCAGTACAGAATAACTTAATTTATTGCATATGACCTTTTCCATTGAAAACTTGGAATACTACCAACCTATTAGCAACTGTTGTATGCTAGAGGTGTTTCAGGGCTGAACAACAGAACTGAAGTACATCAGGGCCAAACTTGAAGATAACTAAGAGAGTTTGTTCTTTAGATGAGCACTGGATCTCTCCACTAAACAAAAATATTCCAACACTTCTGATAGCACCACATCCATACCTCTTGAAATCCTCTCATACCTTTTAATATCTGAATAGCGATATTGGCAGAACGTGGTCATTGTATCTCAGAACACCACTTCCATGTAATTTTATTCAGGTTCATTGTCAATTTTGGTCCTTTTCAGATTTCAGTATTCTTTTTTTCCTTTTTTTCATCCTTTTTATTTCTGTTCTGTTTAAACATATCCTTGTTTTACTTCCTGTCCTCTTAGAGGACTGTGGTCTCTGGTTTCCTAAGCCTGGCAACACTCTGGAGGCTGCATTTCCACATATGTAACGTTACATGCCTTAATGCCATATGCATCCTGTTCATCCCATGAAGACATCTTTCTGACCCTTCTTTATCAGGATTTATTTTTCAGTTTTCTAGAAGTTTTATTAAAAATTGTCTGGTTTTTCTTTGTCTTCAACTTATATTTTGCATTAGGTATGCACTTTTTCTGCCTGGAAACTGTCATAGACAAATCTTGTCAGGTTTGGGTACTTTTGAGGCTCATATTACCTATTACCTTGTTCAGTGAACATAATGGCTGTACTGATTTGTTTAGAGTAACATGGCAGTTCATAGTTTTTAATTATCTATTAAGTAATCTATTTAATAATAATCTTAATTTTCATAATCATGTCTAAAAATGAAACTCCAAGCAACTTGATTCTCCTTAATTTTTAGTAATGCTTAAATCCATTATGAATGAGATGAAACTTATTATTATTTATTATCCATGGAAATATCAGAGGGAAAATGAAGTTGGTATTTTAACAGCAACATTTCAAAATTAAATGAAGGCAAATTAGCTTTCTTCAGATGAAAAGCTTAACATGAATTCTTACTGATTTTTTTTGGGGTTTTTTTTTTTATCTTTTGACTTTGACTGTCTAGCATATCAGAATGATATTTTCTACCAGTTTTACCTAAGATGATATAGTTTTGCTACAATTCTGTCATGAGATAACACAAAGATGCTGAGAGAGGTGTAGAGCTTGGAGGCAATTATTTCTGAGGCTCAGCATTCATCGGGGTAATAATTGACTCTTATGTTCATAGCACACTGAAAACTTGCTAGGCAGAAATAGGTGTTCCTTCTAATTTCTGCTTGATTTCCAGCAGGCATTTGGCTGGTAGAGATGGATGGGAGAGATACAAATAGGGGAGAGGAATAAGGCAAGGGGGAAGAGATGGCACAGTGTGAATCAGACTTTTCACCTGCTCTAAAAACTTATTAGTGGGAGGGGAAGAAAATACTTGGATAAGGCACCGACAGAGGAAAGTAACCCAGCTGTATAGACTAACAGTTATTCCTAGAATAAAATGAAGACACTCTGACCTGTTCTTCATCTGTTAATTTAGCCCATTGTTACTGGAGTACCCAAGGATGTGGCCAAGCTTTGTTAGAGCATCCATCTGAAGGTGCAAATTTATCCTGTTGTCTTTAGCAGGATTATTTATTGTAGGCCATTAGGGAAAACTTTTTTGATTCCTCTGATTTTTCTAGTGTATGACTACTTAGTATTGGAACTAGTTACATATAAACTGAACTAGCAATAGAGCAGTGGAGATATTGACTCTCTAAATTAGAAAAGGTAAAGGGAAGAGAAGCCCCTCAATAAGAACATGGAGAGACCTTTTGATGTGAACATCCATACTGTTAGGGAGTTTGAGGATGCAGATATTTTAACTCTTGCTGAGTTTTCAGCTGGCTAGTTCTCTGCATGGGGGTTCATGATAGGAGGTCAAACTTTGACCTTTATGTTTGGAATTCTGCACAGATCCAATTGCTAATCAAAATATCACTCCCCTCCCCTTTGAATATATTGTTGTCCAAAAAAATTTCTGACTGAAACCATGATGCTACTTTTTGTATATCCTTTGAAGATTGGCTATTTCTGAAAATAGCCACTGAAAATTTTGAAATTTAACCCTGCATTATGATCTCTCTCTGTGGACTTATGGACTCATACAGGTCAAGATGTAGAACTGGAGAAAGTTTGAAGTTTTAAAACTTTTTTTTCACTTTTCATCTAGCCTAAACTTTTTAAGTACACTTGTCTCAAACTTTTTCCAACTAGCTTTCCTTTCAGCTAAGATCAAATATTGATCTCTCTTTAGCAAAGATTTCCAGGAAAAAAAGGCATGAAATAATCCCTAGATAGCTATAGGGATTTATAATGGAAATCCCATGTCAAATAACAGAATTGACTCCACATATTCTACTATAGAACAAGAAATAGTGTGCTGATGTGCATGCAAGCATTTAAATCTCAAACTTTAATTTAAAGGGCATATTTAAACCTCAGAAGACTTGCTTAAGTATCATCAACCCTTACATAATAAGTGCTTCCAACAATGGGAATGTGCTGAAATGGTCAGTTTTGCATAGTTTGAATATCATTCATTAGTCATAGTTAATGTGCTTAAGGCATATTAACTTAGTAGCTTGAATTGCTTGATCTGTTTCAAGGGCATTTGAGCAAATAAAACCTTTTATCTTGTAATAGAAATACTCATCTTCTAATGCATGAAGAATTTACCAGTCTATGAAATATGTTCACCTTTGTGATTTGAATGGTGTCCAACCAGGCTTGGATAGACTCATATTTTAAAGTATTATTGTAGTGAACTTTCAGTAAGTGTTCCTGATCACTGAAGTCAGACATCTTGCTGCAGCATTGGCATCCTTTATATGGAATATACTATTGTGGATCATAAAAGCACGATAAAACATTTAAATATCTTTTTAAGTTGCTGAATTCTCAAATAATTTTTCAAATAATAGAAAATCAGCATATGTAATCTGAGCTCCTTGTAGCTGCAAATAATTTTTGCAGCCCAAGAATGTGTGCTCTGTGTTTTCATCAGGTATGACTGAGGAATCTAGCCTACTGCTTTCAGTGTATGATAAACTGCACTGTTGTACTGAAGGAATTTGCTTTGTTGTTTTGAGTGCTGCTCTAATAAGTGATCATTCATTGTTTTAACTCCTTTTTGCTTTAATTAAAAACCAATATGCACCCCCTCCTCCCCAATCCTAATAGCATAAACATTCAAGCTTAGTAATTGTGTTCAGTAGTAAAAGACTGAGCTGGTTATAAAAGCAGAACGCAGAACATAAAGATTTTAATTTTAAAGGCCATGATTCTAGCTTGTCCTGTAACAGTGAAGCTGTGTTGAATTCCCGCTCTTCTAGCCTGTGTTTTGTCTTCTCAGCTATCATGGTACAACTGTTTGTGAGCTCATCCCTATTCACCAAGATGAACTTGGCTCTCCACGATTTCTCTGAAGTAGTTTAACTGAACTGACATGACTTTCTTGAATTGCTCTAGCTGTAACCTGCAGATCAGGACAAGAAAGGGGGATTTCTCCAGCTTCACTGTCAAAGAAATCATGTCGTGGATCTGCTGGAGTCTGTACCTCTTAGTAATTTACAAACCATTTCCACAACATCGTTAGACTTGGAAGTGAATCTGTATCCACGCCAGGTTCCAGAACAAATTGGATAAATTTGACATTTTCTCATTATCAAGAGATTACACTAATTTCATACAAATGGAGTCTCTTTGGTTACTGTGCAAAGGGAAATGTTTTTGTCCCCAGATGACAACTGGGTTAACAGATGCAATTTAAATGTCATTTGCAGCCACTAATGAGATCATTTAGATTGCACTTGTGTATATAGAATGCTGCTGTATCTATGGGGAAAGTGGGGAAATCATGGGCAAAGCTGACTAAAAAGCAATTTTTTTTTCCTTAAGAAACTTTAACTTCAGTATCTCTTCATGTATCAGAATAAGAAGCTACCATCTTATAGCTAAATGATGAGAAACTTAAAATATCACAGAAAAAAAAATGATTTACAGGGGAAGAAGGAAGAGTTGGAAGTGTCAAACTGTTGAGAAACACTGAAGCTGCAGAACAGCCTTTCCTAAGAGATAAAGAACAGCTGTAGAGTGAGGTCTGCCAGGGTGGAATAGAGCCATGAAATGCCAGAAATAGACTGCCATGAAGCATCAGGTGGATTTGATGCAACATTTATGTGACAGCCTGTATTTCCTTGGAGAGGACACCCATTTTTACCTCCCTAATCTTAAAACCTGGTATATTTTCCTGAATCTATTTTGCTTGGTGTTTCGGTTTTTTGAAGTGGGGTGGGGGGGTGTTTTTTGAGGGGGTTTTGTGTTTGTTTTTTTTTTAAATCTGCTGTGAAAGCCATTAAAGACCATTTCCATTAAACTTACATTTGGGTTGGAAAATGCATGAGCTACGTAAGAGGGGTTGGTTATACAGTACTTCCAGAAGTCTGATGTCGAACACCGAAACAATGACCACTTTACCTCCTTACAGATTTAGTATGAAGGAAATTTTCTTTATGAATGAGAGTATCTGTTCTCTCTTCTAAGAGAGGAAACATGCAGCAGCGTTTGCTGTTTCTATTCTTGAGTGTTCAGACAAGGGCCTAACACGTTTTTTTCTTTCTGGTGTATTCACCTTCTCAGAGCTCTTCTGTGAAATGGGGCTTTCTGTTCTGCAGAGAAGCAGAAATGTTTTTACTCCTTTCCCCACTCTCCAGCCCATTTATTGCTGGAGTGGAGAGGGGATATAGCACGCTCAAGGTATCAACTGGTGCTCTGAAATCATACTTCAGTAGCTGGGGGGACTTTTGTTTTTTTTTTTTTTTACTAGAGTAGGAAACACTAAAAGTAATTTCTTAATATTTAGAATATTTAGATTTACTATATTTCATTATACCACAAATTCACCAGAAAATGTTCTAATTTGTGATTAAATCTAGATTTATGTTGTTAAAGTGTACTTATTTTCCTTTCCACAAAATCTTTGAGTGATATGACCAGGTTGGTTGAGGATTTACGTGAAAACATAGAAATGTGTGTGCAATGTATAGATGATGCCCAAATACATAAGCTTACTACAGCCTATTCTTCTAAAGCAGAATGCTTGTTTCTCTATACATAAAGAATTTATTATGAAAGCAGCCAGTTGATGTAAACTCACTTAAGAATTGTTGTTAGGCTATAGGAAACTGAGTGAATATTTGGTTAAATTGATATTTGCACCACACTGATGACACTAGTGGCTGTTGAAGTCAGCAGCTCTTTGTTGGGTGTGGTGGGGTTTTTGTTTCTTCAAAGCAGAAGGCTAAAGAAAGTTGAGGCTGATACTGGATGGCCTAGTTTACTCCATCTGTCTTTAGAGGAAAGTATGAAGTGTGTGTAATCGTGCTCAACCTACCTTTATTTTGCAGCTACAGACTTGCAATATGTTTTAAAGTCAATTCACAAGCAATTCTAGACTATGATAGTCTGCTTTTTGGGCATGATTTATATTGACAGCAAATGTCGCTAGTTGTCTTAAACGTAAAGTGTTTTTTAAATGATAGCCTAAATGCCTTTACCTTAATTTCAGGGTTTGACTGCATTGTAAATCTGAAAGTCTTCTAGTTGGTTTATGTATTGGATAGTTTTTCAGTAATAAACAGAGGGGCAGTTTTGCAGAAAGGTGGGAGGCTGAGGGGGATTAGGAAGAGGAATGGGAAAACAGGACTATTTGAATTGTGGCACTTGGTCCTTTATTTAATTTGTCAGAGCCCATATTTTAAGTTCAAAAATAAGTTGCAAAACACATTGTCCTCCTTTTCCCCTTTTCAGTGCTGGCTGAAGCATTCCTTCTGACTCATGTCAAATACACATTTGATATCACAGTTGTGAGGATAACGCTTCTTATGACCCTTCTCCTTTTTGTATTAATAGGGAATTTTATAGCTCCCATGACATTGTTGCTGAGCTAGAAATAAACCCTTGAATCGCAAGTGGTATGAGAATTTTTTTTGTTTTAAAGCCATAAGTTGTTGTGTTTTGGCATTTTGGTGTTCTTCCCTCTACTAATAACAAAAAGTACAGAAGTGCAGCATCTGTATCACTGCTTTGTTTTTGCTTTGGGAGTTTTCTTACTTGATGGAAGAGTTTATATGGAAGGAAGGAAAGAAAGGGTAGCAGAAGAAATTTCACTGGTTTCTCTTTTTTTTTCTTTCAGGTTCTGTTTTCAGTTTAAAAGCAAAATATACACCTTTCAGTGATACAAAAATAATTACAGTTGTAGACATCCTATTTCCACTGTTAAGCACTCTGAGACATGATGATGATTTCTGTCTTAAATCTCAGTTACCCAGGTAGAGAGAGCAAAATCTTGTGCTGCAGCTGCTGATGCATGGCTGAGATTGTGTAAGTAGAGCTGCAAGTTCCGAGTCCCTGATATTAGAGCTGACTAGGAACTTTTTTCCTAAGCTCTTGCACAGTTTATACATGTATTAGGGACTGATGTGGAATGCAAAAAAAAACATCTAAAGATTGAGAAACTGTCAGGAAACTTTAACTTCCTGAAAAGTGGTTCCCATCTGTGGATTTTCCAACACAGGAGATTTAGGTTTCCATTGCAGGGATCACACAAATCTATGGTCAAGGATCTAGTCAAGGGTGTTCCCCAAATGGGCTTGAAATATCAGTTCAGCTAGGTTAGAGTTTTACATCCATTCCGTACTTTACAGATAACGGAGCATGAATGACTCTTACTTCTCAAAGGGCTGAAAGAATGAAGAACAAACCTTGTCCGTAGTCACAAATAAGTAGAATAGGATTACAGAGACTATACGAACTGTATAATGACCTTGACTTCCCCTTCTGTGATTTGATTACAGTTTGCCAGTAGCATAAACATATCTTTGAGAATCGGTTGAATGTAAAATATCATTTAAACATTTAAAAAGTGAAACTTCGCTGTTTGAACAGTGAAAGACGCAAGGTGTCGTATGTATTAACTTCTAGAGTCTGTTTGTACTATAACTGGTCAAGCTGATAGTTAAGCATCTTCTTGATTACTCAGAATATCTAGGCATGTTGTACCAAAACATATCATGTAAAATTTCAACACAGCAAGGAAAGATGTGTACTGTCTGCAATTCCTTACCAAGAGTAATTTGCAAGTAAATGTAGAAACACTGCACTATATTGTAGGTTTTTATAAATAGTTTTTCAATTTTTCATGTGTTCAGTTGTAGTACTGTGCCAAAAGCTGCTTTCACTGATTATCAAAATTAGTCTTCCTATATCTAGAAATATAAATATGCAATTAGAAGCTTAGTTCCACGCACCTGCTTAAGACACCTTATATTCACTCATAAATTTTGTAGTGTCTCAATCACTTTCTTTTTACAAATGAAGCTGGGATTGTTCTAGGATTTCTACTTGCTTTTAAAACTTGAGCGTTGGCTTTTGGATTTCAACATGTATGACACAACTAGTTTTTGCCCCACCGTTGCCTAGGTGTGGGCAAGCGTAAGTCTGTCTAAGATCTGGTTAAATCCAAGCTGAAAGAGCTTCAGCTGCAGCATAAAGGTTTTTCAGCTTTCCTTTTTACTGATTCCCCAGTGGGAAACACTCTAAGGATGATGTTCTTCAAAGAAGTCCACGTTCGAACACCGGGCTTAAGGTAGAAACATACTAACTGGCTACAGAGCTGTCAAGTATCTACGATAAGAAGTGATATAACAGAATAAACTTACATCCAGGGAAGACTCCTGGAATCCTACTGCTAATGTATGCAGGCAGAGCATCATAGCTCTGTTAAACACAAAACTCCAAAAAGTGACCCCTGGGACTCTAGCTGAACAAACACTAAGATACGGGATCCACCTGTAAGAACTTTTAGTCTTTGTTAGAAGGTAGGACTAAGATAAAATAAAGTGCCAGAGTTAATTACCTGCCCAAGTTATTCATGCAGTGAGGAGATTCACACAAAGTTAATTGGCTTTTTTATAGGTGTTCATTATTTTAGGAGGAATATAAATATCTGCATTGAATAGTCCTGGGAACTAGTGGATTAGAATCCTGTTTAGTTCGACAAAACTTCAACTATTTGCTCTATCTTTAAACACAATAAGCTTTTTTGTTTAGCACTAACACATGTTTAGGAAAAAAAAAAAAAGGAAATTTTACTTGTGCTACTGATTAGATGAGGTGCCAGAAAAAGAAAGAAAGGTTCTTGTATGCATACTTTGAACCAGAGCTACAAGATGAACACAGGAAACTCATGGATTGAAAAACAACATACCTGAGGTTACATAATTGCTATGGTATGCTATGGTGCAGTCAAGAGGAAGAGTCTGGTCTGCAAATATGCAGAAGACACCAAGGTGCTTTACAAAATATTTTTTTTGGTCACCAGCAATTAAGCTGAATAGTTTTAGTGACTGTTAGTGTGCCTGTAGTTCTATAACATTTTTTTATATTATAAAAATCTGGACATGTCTGAAAGAGCACTTCTTCCACGACTCGGTTGGCAGAATATTGTGCCTCCTGTATAAACTGCAAAAATGCCTAATTCATCACCCCTTCCCCACATTAAAGGTCTATAATTAGAATGAATTTTGAATGAGCAATTCTTGATCACTTCACAGGTAGGGAAAAAATTCCTATTTTCCAGGCATCGCAGTACCTGTACTTCTTATGACCCTGCGATATTGTAGAGCATACTTAATCTAGTTGTAATTGAGGTGTTTGGTGAGAAGCATAATGTATACCTACTGAACCAAAAACGTTATCTGTAATTTACTGTGTGGTAATATAGAACATGTTAATACTTAGAGGTGTTTTATAGTGGAGTCTATTGTGTAAAAATAAATAAAAAAGAGACAATTTCTCTACAAAAGAATTTGCAAACAAAACCCATCTGTTCCCTGACAGGGGAAGGAGAGGAAAGAACAAGTCTCTGAGGCTAAGGGAATGAAATCAATTTGCTGAAGGTCAAAGTCTGCTGTCAGGGCAGGAATCAAACCTTAATCTGAGTGTATCGCTTTACTGCCAGAGCAACTGCTCTCTTAATCCCAGATAGCTATTTTTATGGATTATTTCATGGATTTCCTTGAATATTTTCACTATTCATTGCTTTGAAAAGGCTTCAAGAAACTTTTATGTTGAAGGAAAACTTTAACTACTGTGCCATGTGGCAAAGACCCCTGAAAACTTGAACAGGCTGTATCTAAATATACATGACACATACAGTCCCATTTTTAGTGATTTGTACAGGGTCGAAAAGTTGGAATAGATGACCTCTACAGATCTGTTGCAAGCTAAATTATTCTTCGAGACTCTTTTTGGCAAATATTGAAAGTATTACTTGAAAAACCCGAGTCATCATGACAGTAACTTTTGCTTTGATATTTACATGATTTACAAATGCCTGTATCTGTCTTTGGGAGAAACTCCTGCAATGTGGCACTGCACGTGTATTGTACAATATGAAGTTTGCATAATTGCTTGGCTAATTTACTCATTTTCTAATCTAATTTGAACTAGATTGCTTTGTGGTCTATTAATCTTTCTAAATTTGCTTTAAAAGACCTGAAGATACAACCATACTGGGGCAGCTCCAGAAAACAGCTAGCTCTGCTTGCAGGCTGATACGTAGTTTGGGGAAAAAGCTGAACTAAAGACTGGTCTGGAAAGTGAGAGCTAGGTGTAAGAGTGCTACAATTCACTGTAGGAATTATTTTGGTACCTAGTTCAGAAGCAAGAGTGAACCAAATATTACTGTGGGTCAGGCAAGTGGGAGGAGGTTATGACAGAGTTTTTGAATTGTAAAGGTTCATTTAAGATGTGTTTTTTTTTTTTTCCCTCATTGAAACTAATAGGTGAAACTTTTGTGCTCACTCAGGAAATGGAGTTTGTGATGAAGATCATTGTAAGCCAGATTTGTGCCTGTGACGCTGAGTGCTGTGTATCCTAACACCTCTGCCTTTTGATGACAATACTACTTAGCACTATTTGGAAGTTGCTTCTTGAGAACCTGACATGAGTAGAGGTTGTGGTGTATTTCTTCAGCTTCTAGGAGTTTAGCAGACATGGAAGGGTGTGTAAATACATGTCAAAATACTCTTGCAGTGCCCTTGCTTAGTTTGTGAAATGCTTTATGGTCTTCTGGTAAAAAGTTTAGCTCTTGGCTGCCGGATTTTCTATATATTACCAGTTCAGTACGAAATTACTTCTGTGGCTGAACAGCAATGAAGATTTCCCTGATAGTCGAGGAGCTAATTAAGTTGGCTACTTCCATATTGACTCTCCTTTGAGATATAATGTAAAGAAAGAACGATGGTGCAGAAATCCATAACATTCGTGGAAGTTATTGTAGTGACCAAGCCTCTCCATCAAAAAAAAAAGGCTGCTTTGACTGTGCTTATATATTACACCATAACCTCATTTGCATCAGAAAAGCATCTCTATTTTCTGTCTTTCCTCAGTACTTGGTTCTTTTCTCAACCTGTTCATTACTCAACACTCTGCACTTCTCCACTGGAGATTAGACATGCAACAAGGGAGGAACAGACTACATTGTGGGAGCTCCAGCCTCGGAACACGGGATGTCTTTTTACGTAGTCCATCTTATAATTTTTTTGGTGGGGCAATATAAGGCCATAATAAGTAAATGGTGTGATTAGTACCTGGTCCTTCTCCCAGTCATTTATACCATTAGTTCCCATTTTCTACTTTGCAAGTTTGACAAGAAGTTTTCAAGGCAAATTTCTGATTATGCAACTTGTCCAGTAAATAAATTGAGATGTCTTAGATTTGTGGCGGTTTGATGGAGAGTCTAGACTCTCCAAAACCAAACCAAACAAAAAATAGCTGTGACAGGATATTTCAAGTTTATTTCATTCCAGTGCTTGAATTCTGAGTGAATTGGAATGAAATTAAAGGTAGCAAGGGGTATACAGTTGAAATCCTTTAGATAAGAGAATGTTTTATTTAGCGTAGCTGGATAGTGTGCTGTCAAATTGACACAGACCTAGAGATAGTGAGCTGTATTTCAGCTTTGACCCTCACCTTCACCTTCGCTGTGTGAGGGTTTTTTCAGGCTGACAAAGCTGTCGGGATCCCTGTGACAGAGATGGAAAAATGGGCGAGGAGCAAGTAGCAGGCTTCTCTCAGAAGTTATAATTAAGGGGGAGGTATATGAAGCAAGACGCCCCTAGCACAGTTGCGTTTCCTTTTGTAGCAAATCTTTTCCTGTGTACAAGGAGAACTACTTAGATTTTTTTTTTTTTTTTTTTTTTTTTTTTTTTAATTCAGCAGATTAATTCTAAGCCTTGTGAAGGGTTCCTGGACTCCCTCACGTGCTTTCTGTTTAACCATGTTGAAGGTTTTCCAGTTGGAAAGAACTTAATGAAATGATAAGAGTAGATAGCAACAAGGAAGAGGGCATTTGGATTACTACATGCTGTGTTATACAAAATAAGGGAAAACAAAGGAATGTTTTTTTGACTGGAAGAAAACCATTTATTTTTTTATGATACAGAGCCCTCTGAGAAATAGAGGATCCATTTGGGGAATTATAAATAAGACTGAATTGCCAACAGAAGATAGTATTTAAAGAGAAGTTGGAAATGAACATCACTTAAGTATGTTCTATGGTTAAATCTTGGATTGATTTTTTTTTTTTAAATCGCATTCTATTTTATGACATTTATAAGTAAGTTATACTGTTGGTTTGTACATTTAGGAGAAATACTATGTCAGCTTACCATGATTCTCAGTCTCAGCAGTGCCCCATATTTAACCAAAGAGTAGGTTTTGATCTCATATCTGATTAATACATTTCAGGTACCTGAATAAATTTAGAAAGATGGTAATTAACATAATTAATGTACAAGGATGAATTCTGTAATGTGTCAGATGCAGATATGGTTTACCAGATATGCAAACATACAGCATGTGTAACTATTTTACGAGACATGCTCAAAATAGTTTCCTTATAAAAAGTAACATTGTTCAGTTAAAGAAATACACAATGTCAAGCCATACAAGTTCAGTGGCACTTCAGAGGTTTTTGTGAAGTTGAGGGTATAGAGCAAGATGAGCGTGCATCTCCTGACTCTGAATCCTGAGCTTTAACTACTGTCAAGCCCCAGTTCAAAGCCCTGTTTCAATATGAATCAGGGCATGCATCTTTAGCAGGTGAGTTAAAGCTCATCCTTAATTGCACTGCAGGCTTTTGTGAACCAACACCATATTTACTATTGTTTTCCTATTTTTTTCAAATTCTCTGTCCTTCCTGTTAACAATTCTTTTCCTTAGCTTAAGATCTTCAAGCTAGCGAGAAGAACCAAAAACCAGGAGCTTGTTACACCTTTATCAGCTTTAAATCAGCTATCTTCACTATAGCTTTATATTTTCTGTAGAAATGATCTTTATTGTGCTCTTGGTAAGCACAATAAATATTTAGAGCTATGTATTTTGTTACATTATGCATACCCTACTATTATCTTACATGCAAAAATCATTTCATATGCATAAACAGATATATTATCTCAAAATATATACTTCATTTTAAAAAGTAAGAATTGAAAAATTCCTAGTTAAATATTTTTTCAGTTTTTCAAGCAGTCATTGTCTGTAGTAGCTGAACATATGTTGCTGGAATAGCTGATTCTTGTCAGGGCAGCTTTGTGAGAGACAAAGGAAAAGAAATGCAGTTTTATCTTTTGGGGGGGGCAGAGAGGTAGCTATTTTTTTTCAACTTACCATAATGGCAGCAAGGCTAGTTTTAACGTGCAGGGCAATGCTAAATTACAGCTTTATTCAGGTTCTCTGAAATGTTGGTGTTACTTAAGTCATTAATAAAAATACATGGACAAGGTCACGTAAAATACCAGTGCTGATTCTTAAGGTCTTGATGTAGGTTTTTATGTCTAATTGTATAAGATGTAAAAATGGCTTATCCTACTTGTCCTAGTTATCCGAGATTGTATCCAGGTCAGTTGCTGCCTCTCATACAGTACTGAACTCAAAGCATGTGTGCAGCCGATCAAAAGGTGGAGATTCTAGTAGAAAGCTTTTGTATCTGTCCTAGAAACTTCTTCACACAATGGGTAGCTCTTATTCAGGTGGATTGTATAAAGGTGTATGTACTTAAATCATGAGGTTTAATATAGTTGCTATTGCCTGGTTGTGTGGTTGTTGGGGTCTTCTGTGAAAACACAAAGCACAGTAAGCTTCTAAACAAGCATAAAACTTATTTTCTTGTCCCTATGGCTTGACCAAGTGTTCCTTTTTTGATTAATCAGTACTTTTCTCTTTATGACCACAGCTATGAAAGCTATGGAGTTAGTCACTGCTTGCAAGTTGCATCATCTGTGTACGGGGTTTGTTTTGTTTTGTTGGGTTTTTTTGGGTTTTTTTATGTTGTTTTTTTTTAAACATAGGTAATGGTGGTGGTGATAACCCCTTTAAGAAAAAGGGTGGATGGTGGGAAGCCTGATCCTATGTGTCCTTGTGGGCCCTCAGTTCTGCTAGATTGCAGTTGAAACTTGAGGTCCTGTAACAATTTTCAGGACCTTTGTCTTTTGACAGTTGATACTGGAAAAATTCTGATGCTTAGAATCTATTCAGTGTACAGATAATCAGTAATTTTTCTGCAAGGCAAGTCCTGCATATAACAGGTATTAAATTAAAAAATAATAAAAAAAACAGTGGAACTAGGCATGTGCAATCAGCACTGAGAGATGTGTCAGCAAAATGGGACTATAAGAGCAGATTTATCTATGAATTGCTTTGTGTAGGAGATTAAATAGGACATAAATATACATTGGTATGGAAAGAAGGAAAAACAGTAGTAGAAAATCATCTTGCAGAGATGCATTTTTCTGAGGGAAATGCATCCAAATAACACAAAACATAAACATTTACCAATGAATGAGAGAAGAGCTGTATATTGTAAAGATAAGTGACTATTGCAGTGGATCTATACAGCTCAGGCTCAGTCTGGCTGTGGTAGCTGTCTATTCTCCCCCTCCCTGTTTTTTAGCATGTTTGAGTCAAACATCATCTTATCACAACCCATGTGGCGAGGGAAAATTACTTGTGTTTATCTGTGGAAATTTAAACAAAAGAGCTGAAAATGCAGTATTTTAAACCGTATTGGTAATGGCAGGCTTTGATTTCATTATATGCACTTTGTTGTTTGTGTTTGGAAGATATTTGAAATGGCTAGATGGTTTTATGGATCTTCTTGGACCTTCTGATGGCTATATGGTTGTAACTCAGACCATTCTAGTTTTGTGCTTCTGTTCTTTTGTAGGTGACTACCAACTTTCAAACGGTGCTAAGAGCTGTCAAGAAAAATAGTAGGCTTAATTATCAACACCAGAACTGATATTTATGTGGAAGGCTAGTTCTGCTCTCACACTGTTTCTGCATTAGGATGTATTATGAATACTGTAGAATTAATTCTCAGCTTGTCATAGAATTTCAACTTACATATAAAACTTGAGTGTTTCTTCTTTTTGACCACATTTTAAGGTACTAAAATAGTCTGGAGTGTGCTGTGTTGGGGGATACAACAGAATTATTGAATATAAAAGCACTCTTGACCAGAAACAAATTTCAGTTATGATTAAAACTTATTTCACCTTTTACTCTTGGTCAGTGTATTGCCATGCTCTGAAGTGTCAATTTGAGCTGAGCAAGTAATAAATTATATGTGTGTGTGTGCATATATATAAAAAAAACCTCAAAAGAATCAAATGGATGGTATAAAAGAGGGCTCAAAAATATTGCAGACTCAGAAGACTCAAAGGCAGAATAAAAATACAGAAAGCAAAGGTGAAAGATGAACGTTGCACAAAACGTTATGGTAAATAATAAGAAATTTATAAGCAACAAAAGGTCAGTGAAGGACCTCTGCTCAATAGCAGTAGTAATTTATTGACAAAAGGAAGAATAGTACTAAGAAATTAAATGAATTCTTTTTCAGTGCTTGCAAAGGGGAGAATCAGAGTGAAATGCCAGAACCAGTCATAAATTCCCCCAGAGTGAAGAGTATTAGTGAATAAAATAGGGGTTGTGTTAAAACAAGTGCTCTAGAAATTAGAGACTCTGAACCTGAGAGCCGACTAGATTGCACAGCTAAAGCTTGTGAATCTACCTCAGAGCTGTGCTTAGCACAGCTAAGGGAACCTTGGATTGTTTCTTGATTATTTTTATTTATTTTTTTCTCCCCTGGAGGCAGCAACAGTCAGATAATGGCGAGGAGGTTCTGTAGGGTCCTCTCTGTCTCTGAGTGGAGTAGTAGAAAGGAATGCTTTAAGAACATATTAAAGGCTGCCTGCTGCAAGTTCAGAGACAGGCTCTTCACTACCATTAGCTTTCACCCTTCTTGTTCTTGAAGAACCAAACCAGAACTGCTCAGGCTTAGGAGAGACTCTGGTGATCTGAAGCTGTTTATCAACAGCCTTCCAAGTCTGCTTTCCATGACTGGCTGTGGAGAAGTGCAATGAAGCTTGCAGCATTGGCTTCAAAAGCGGTGTACTGCCAACTGTAGTGGAAAGGACTTACCAAAGGACTAAACACACTCAACAGCACTAGGTTTATGAATTGAGTCATCCTAATTCACCTTGTATCCTTTTTTGTAAAGCAGGCTTTCGAAGTGGATATCTGTGGAAACAAAATTTGAAATCCTTTAGTTTTGTTTCCCACGTGAGTGGCAATATACAAATTTATTAATAAAACTTGTGATCAAATGTGATAGCTTTGAAAAACAGTGCATAATTTTGTCTCTGGCGCAGACAGCTCAGCTAAATAAGTTTATCCATGCTTTGATAAGGCATTTAGAGGCAAAAACACTATCCAAATTATTTGGCATTTGTCTGTACTCAGGAGCTTCCAAAACTAATCTTCTGAAATTTCAAGTTACAATTTGCTATACATGGAATTTTAAAGAATCTCCATACATCTTTCAGACAGTCTGAAATTACTGGATGGATCCTGATGTCTGATAGCTTTATTCAGTTAGTGAACTCACAAAGCAAACACATTTGGCTTTTTGGGGATATCGGGAGGAAAGGGGGTGTCACTTTCTGGTTTAGCAAGAGACCTCTGAATTCATTGCAACACTGGAAATGTAAGCTATGGCCAGATAAAACCTTTTCCTATAAAATATTAATTAAAACATAGAAAGATGGGTGGGCCTTCATAAGTTTTTTGATAGTGGAGACAGACAAAGCAGTCTTGTGGTACTAGAAAGCACTTCAAAGGGTAGACAGTCTTGTGCGTATCCTTAGCATGTGCATCAACCTTATTGGCAAATTGAACAAGTGCATTTTTACCGCATTAGGATCACAAGGTGTGAACATTTTATATGTGTGTATATATATATATATATAAACAAAATATGTACATGTATATGTCAAAATTCTCATTTTTAACAACAGGAACTGCATCAATCTTTGGTTAAACACCCTGGGCAATGTTGGTTCTTATTACCTATTATTTTGTAGGTAATACAACCATTGCTCTTCAGTGAATGAAATCGACCTTATGTTAGAAAGCTGAACTTGATGGGAATGTGACGGGAACTTGGTATTCTGTCTTGCTGATGCTGAGCTGCTTTTTTAAGTTGTCAAAGTTTAAACTTTTGACCTCTGCAATGTGGAGAACTGTTTGTGCCGGTTATCTAGAGTTGATTATACCTGGTGCAGGGCTAGGGACACTCTAGAAAACAAAACATCTTGTCCTGAGTACTATGTGCAAAATGAGTTATCCTCTATAGATGATTGTTTTGACTGTTTGAATTACAAGGAGGGTTTAGACTCATCTTTAGGTGTTTATGGTATAGATGTCTCTGTTGAGCTAAGGTGAATCTCACAATAATAGCTTTCCTCTTTGGAATAAGAGGAACAGAGCTGACCACACCATTATAACTGAGATTTTTCGTGATGACTACCTTATTTCATACTGGCAGTGTTTAATGATTACTAAATAGATATAGAAAACTACATCAGATTAGGTTTAGTAAGCATTTTTTTTTCTTTATGACTAATACCACTTAATTTTTTTCACCCCTCTCATTACCAATGAAATTTTTTTCTCCATTCACTGTTTTTTGTTGTATTTTCTTATCTGCCTTGATTTTCTTCCCTCGCTATTCTTTCTGCCTCTACCCTTCCTTTTACCACACCACTTTTTTGGTTCTACTAGGTGGAACATCCACATTGGTGTTTTAATTGGCGAAGAACTGATAAGTAAAACATGGGCTTTCCTCTGCAAAATTAGCAATACATATGTATGTGCCATGAAGGAGAATGCTGGGAAGACTGTGGATACTGTTTTAATTGCTGTTCAATAAATGCGACTAAGTGTGCAGCTAACTAAATGCTTGGGTTTCCTTCTGGGCATCAATAGGAGAGGGAGTTCATTGTGCAGTGTTTCCTTCCCCAAGAACAGCTGGAAGATCACAATATTTAATATTTCAATTTTCCCGGCACAGATGCCTAAAAGCTCTTCTGTTGGTATTATGTTATTTTGGATGCTATTTTCTATGTAGCAAGATTTATTCCATCTCTCTTTTCTGATGCACTTCTAGTTCTGGCAACTGAGTTTGTAGCTTCAACTTTCTTTTCACAGCATTGATTGGGAAGCTGCTGCCTCTACCACATACTAATGCCTGTCAAACACTTGATTCATTCTGTAGTCTGAAAAAGTTTGAGCTCCGCAGCCTGCCAGCATTACCAGAGTGCCATGGACTCCTGTTCCAAGGAACTGTCACGCCATATATCACTCTCGGCTCTCGCGCATCCAGCCGCTTCCCATGTGATCCACTCCTTGGAGAGAGATTCCAGTTGGCACTGCCTGGTCCTTAGCACCAGAGACTCCACTGAAAGAAGGCAGGCAGTGAAACAATTGCCAAAAGTTTTAAATAAGGAAACCATAACTGAATTGAACAGTAAAGCTATGCTTGGGTAATGAATAAACTGTTTCATTCAAATGCAAAATTTGTTGCCTTACTCTATTTGTTAATGAAGGTGACGGGTGCTACTTAACTTATTTGAGATTAAGCAGGGTATATGACAGCTGAAATAGAATAACTGGGAGGATGGCTGTAACTTTGCAGTGTTATTATACATGGTATCATCTGATATGCAACCAGGGTACACACTGGAGGAGGTTGAGCATTAATAAAGAAGAAATGTCCTCATCATCAGCCAAAATCTGTGATATTGTGATGTAAAATCCTCGTTGCTGGAAAAAGAACTGATCCACCCTGAGGTTCCTATTGTTTAATACATTTCAGAAATATAGGATATTGTTAATGTAGTACATTGTTTCTGTGTTGCCAGATTTTTCAGAGATTGTTTAATTCACTGGTGAATAGAATAATTCCTCTAACATTTTAATCTTTAATGCATTTTTGTGAGCCTTAATTATTTTAAGGCCTGATCCCTTGCAATAATTAGTATTTTGCTGATTCAGGTCTTGAGCATATTAGTGGATAACTTCCTCAGCCTTTGTAAAGACTATCTCAATGTTCTCAGTAAAGACATCACAGAAGTGTTAAAAATACTGTTGCATAATAATAGAAACATTCTTAAAACTTAATCCTATATTTGAAGTCTTCAGTAACGATATTTTCCACCTATGTAATAAGGGACTTCAAGTCCATTTATCTCTAAAATTTTCTTTTTAGTGACAGTAAGCAGAAGGGCAGGGAAGGAATATTAAAGAAAAATAACAGCTTGGGACAATGTATCCAATAAAAGAGTCTTTTAAAACTGATGATAGATACTCCTTTTGTTCAATGGTGCCAAACAAGAAAATTGAGATACTGATTAACGATTTGGCAAGGATCTACTGGGTAATGTAGTGTGCTGGAACTTTATATGCATGCCAGCTCCTTTTTGGATCTGGTTAAAGAATAAGCCTTGATTAACAAACAATTTTTTTTTTATTAATTTAATAAATGGTCCTTCTCCTCTGCCCCCTTTTTCCGCAGCAGTCTCTGGCCTTAGTTCTCCTTTGATTGGCATGTTGTGAGCCAATAGTGTTGAGTAAGTAAAGAAGAGAACTTTGCAGAAACCATACATCAAAATCGTCGACAGTTTCTGGGTAGTCCTTAAAGAGCTTCTTTTTTCCAAATTTCTTTCAGAGACAGAGGGATATTTTTTGTTTCCCACAACTTATCTTCCGACTGTAATGACTTAAATAAACCACAAAATTGGAAATACATGGGACCAAGCTGTCTGGTATGAATTGGTTGCGTATGTCTTTCAAAGGACTTGAAATATGGTATCTCTATTTTGTTTGATGTCTTGGACAAAATAGATCTAAAAATAGTACTTGTACTGCCAGATTATGTCTGGAAGGACATGACTTGGTTTAAAAAAAAAAAAGTGTCCAAGGGTGTCATTGTGTTGTGGTAAATTCAGTGTGAGCAGAGTTGGGGAAGAACTTATTGGGTAAAATTTAGGCATTTCAATGTCATTATGACAGTGGTTTTTTGCCTTTGTATAAGGGCTTAAAGGAAGACTGTCTCCTGGGAGTCAATTTGAGCTTAGGGTGTGCTCAGCTTCTGAACATAGATGTGACAAAAAGTCCATCTTCAATGTTTATAGAACATAAGATTCTAAATATGAATATAATAAATATGAATTTATGGTGATTGTTGGGTAAAGTGCCAGACTAGCTGAGATCTTCACAAATAATCCTAAATTTGGGTGGCCTAATTTTAATCTAAATCTTGATGTTAGCATTTCTTTCTAACTAGATCTAGTAGAGAGCTACATCTAATAATTGGAATTAGGCCTATTGATTTTTTTTTTTAAAATAGGTTTTGAACTACCCCAAGCAACTCTGAGGACATCTGTTAAATTAGTGACCTTTCTTCAACTATAATTTGTACTAATCATATTATTCATGCTGAAACGGTTCTATAAAGAACTGTACAATATAGAAGTATACATATGACAATATGTAAGAGTTGTTATGTGCTGCCTTCCAGCATCTTTGTGATTTACAATCTTTTCTCAGCAGGCTTATCCCAAGTGGGCTAGGACTAGGAACACCACTATGCTTAGGAGGCATTGTTTGATTAATGAACACCTATTCTGAGTTATGCATTAGACTTCCTGCCTTTGAGTCTGTCTTAATTAGCTAAATGCAAAGGCTCTCCTATCAGTACATGGACAGATTGTGATATTTTAAAAACAAAAATATGATAAAAAGGATGTTAATCATGTTCAAATAACTAGTGAAAGGATGGCAGATTGTTCAGGGTGTTATTCTTTGGGGACTTTTTGTTCCACATAGATCTGCTTTTTTGCATATCTTATGTATAAGAGAGGTTAGACATGGTATAGTGTTTGATGTATTTGAAGCATGTCCTAGAGACTGATGGAAAAAATAGGGTGTCCTTGAAATGTATGGGAGTTTCCTAAAGGTGGGACCAAATCTTAAATCCTGCCCTAAGGACAGACAGGTGAATCTGATAGTGAGTACTTAGTATTACCGTGGTTTTCAGTACAGTCAGTAGGGTGAAAGGAATTAAAATCCATTCTAGCTGGTAACAACTTTAACTTTATGAGAAAGATCAGGGCTGCTTTGGCATTAGACTAGTTCACTTGCTAACTTAGTTTGATTACGAATCTAGTCTCTCGTCCTTTTAAATAGGGCAGAATAAAGTAACTTTTATTCTACGTTAACTGCTCTGTGCACTTTTCATGTTGAGGGCAGAGGTTTATTCTCTTTCCAAATGCACAAGTGAAAATCTGCAGGAATTTTGTAGTGTCCCAGCGTTTCTAGGGTCATCCTACACAACTCCAGTGTGGCAAACCAGCAGTATTTGAGCAGCAGTTCATGCCAAACTAATTTCCAGGCGTTCACAAGAATGTGTGTATCTTCCTGTAAGCCTTTATCTGCTAGAAGAACTATTCACCTTGACTCTGTGTTTTTTGCTTTGTTTTGTTATACATGCACAAATTAGGAAAAGTCTCTGTATTGAAGAATCTTCAGTTCACTGAAGCTCATACATTGCTCACTACTCCCTCTGTCACATTTAATTTTTCTAATATATCAGTTCTGAGCTCCATCAAAGTGGCATGGAAATTTCAAACATGTCCAGTATTTTTGTAGTTGCTAAAATTGATACAAAACATGTTGCTAAAACTGGTACAAAACATGAATATTCCTCTTTACTCAAATTACTTTTCTGTCATGAATGCCAGTAAGTATGCCAGAAACTTGAATAATGCTTCTGGTAAGCTTAGAATTTATAACTGTAGTTGATCACTTTTCTGAAATCAAAGGCTTTGAAGTCATTACCATCAGAATTGAGAGCGAAGCATTTGCTGCTTTGCTCTTCATTAGACTGAAGAATCTAATCTTTTAATGACTTGTCTCTTTGGTTTGATCTGTTTGAAGCTGGAGGAAAGCTAAGCTGTTAGATTTTTGAGGTGTTATCCACCACCTTTCTACCAGTAAAGTTGCAAAAAATAGTTCAGTTCTTGGCTGTACTAAATATGGTTATAAGAAGAGCAGGGAATTTCGATTTCAGCTTTTTTATATTACTTGTATTGAAGTGCTGGATATATATATTCTAGAAATATTTTAACAGTCTCTAGAGCATTCAAGAAGCAGGGGAGCGAAGGAGGAGCTGTGAGGCATTCAAAATCCACCTTCAGTTCTCCATTATGGATAATAAAAAGGCCTAGTGAAACCAGCTTTAATCTGGACTAGTAAAATATTACGACACTGAGAAATGTGTTGATAGTTGTAAATATGCATTGATAAGGTCTTGCATAGTCAATATTGGTTTTTTGTACTCCAGTGTATTCCTAATGAAAAGAATAACATTGCTTTTAATTGGAGAGGTTTCTGATTCAATATTTCTATTTTTAGAAAGTATTGAGATATTCAGCCTGATTAATGTCTCTATCCAAAGTATGCCCAAACCTGTCTTCCTCAATTGCTTCTTATTCATAAAGTGCTGGCTTGTTCCATGATTTTTAGGTTAGGTGCTGAGAGCCCTGTCTCAGTGTATGCTCTGTGCATCTCAATATGTTGCTAATATCTAAACTCAAAAAGAATAAAGAAACTCATACCAGGCCTTCAGAAAGAGTTTGTTTGCCTTGTCCTGTACCACACAGGAGTACTCCGATAGTATTCTGTTTCCTATAAACTGAAGAGTGCTGAGTCATGGAAAATATGCTTCTGAGGTGAGGAAGGATTTGAACAGGAGTAATCCACTGTCTGGTCAAGGGCTCTGACATTTAACTTGCTTCACAGTGGGTGGAGGGAAAGCATCAACATCACTGTATTGTTTGCCGTTCTATAAGAGAAAATTTAACCCTGTTTGGCTCATTTAAAAAAACCCTTTCCATAGCTAATTTGCAGTCTTTCTTGAGTGGATAGTGGTGCATCTTCTCTGGCTGAAGAACTAGGAAACATTTTATACCTTTCTGATATTTAAGTTGCTTACAAAGACTAAATTTTTTAGTTCTTGAGTTTCCTGGGGTACAACTTTGAGGAATGTATTGTTTTTATTATTATTGCTTTTTCTATTAGGTATGGCTACATCCTTTTAGGACTACGGAAAATACAGCACAGTAGGTACAATGTGCGTACATAAATGTAAAGCACTATGCAATAAATATAGTTCAGGCTTGATTATCAGAATTTGAAGACTTGCCTATACTGGATTTTTGGATTATCTAAATGAAAAAATTCTTAACTGATGTCTCTTTACCTTGCTGTTCCATCAGTTCTTCAATGCTGAACAAAAAAACCCAACCGTAACCTCAGAACTCTTCTGCAGAAATCTTGAATCCTTATCAGTAACATAGTGCTAATTATGTGGTGCTGATAGCTGCCCTTGGTGACCACAGTAACTGTCAGGCAGTCTGGGTAAGATGGTTTCTATTTTCGTGTGAGGAAAGATGACATAAATAATGAACCGAATTGCACCTTTCCTCTCATTTTGTAGCATGGATTTTGATCTGCTACAGTTAAGGGTGTGAGGAATCTGTGTCATGTTAACTTGGGAATTCAGGAATAATGTAGGTGAACAACAGTACTGCTCTCTGAAGCTGTTTTTTTTTTTTTATAGTGTGCTTTTAAAAGAGAAAACATGCAAAACCCTTTAAATTTTTATGTCATTCTTATGACATAATATGGAAAGAAATGTTTTGGATGAGATATTGAATTCCTATTAAAACCCTTGATCCCAAATACTTTATGTTGTTCTGGCTGTTTGAGAAGTGGAAGATAATCTTCTGTTTCTCACATTCATGCTGTATTTGCCATCTCAGTTAATAATTTCTCAATGTTCCTAACACTGTGCTGGGTAACCATGACAGTTGCTCACTAGTCCTCATACATTTTACATTGTAATGGTTCTGTTACCCTCAGGTATTAATTTACATTCAGAAACCTGGCTACATCTTACTTTCATTTTCCTTTGATGCAGTACATGGCTAGTGAAAATCAGATCATTAGTTGGATTTATGGACCCAAAAGCTCTCTCTCTTAAGGCCAGAAAGAAATCTTTTCACTTGCTCTTTTGAAACTGATTCTCCTTGAGCAATTTGAGTATGCTCAAATAACAGTAACAATGGAGATGACTGGTCATCAAGCTTCTGGTTTAATTTTGGAGGTTGTTACTGAAGTAGTTAGACTGATACCTGAGAAAGCGTTTCAGTACTCCATTGCTAGTACAGCAGTTATTTAAGTAAAATTTCATGGTGGCGGCTTTCTATAAATGAATGACTCCTACATCTATATTTGTTTTAGATAAGTTGAAGGTCTTGTCCAAAGCACAAAAAAAGTTTAAGAGGAAGCTTATTTTCTCCGTCCATAGTTAGTCCTCAGCACATCATGAGTAACAGACCAAAATTTGTCACTTTTAATAAAGGAGTAAAGACGCAAGTATTCAGACAGACTTTGTGCTGAACATGAATCCTTCAAATGTGTCATAGGAGGGATCTTAGTGTAAAAAGGAAAAAATTCATCTGCCCACTTGCATGCATTTGTCCATGGAAGAGCTGAGTAGAGTCCATAAAGGGTTCTCCTACATGACTATTCTGTGCTAGATCGTTCTGGTGGGATGTTACTGAAAAGCTGCTTGTTTTAGAGGTTGTCAACAACATAAGATAGCCCAAAGTCGATGCAATTCTGAACAAACAGCTGCGTAAAACAGGCGCTGATCTAGCTATATACAGATGTCAAAGGATACCAGAGACGTATGTTCATTATGGGTA